>NC_090331.1:57343829-57963247 GCF_035084215.1 Heptranchias perlo
AGGGACAGGTTGGTATTGTCAAGAAAGATCTTTATTTTTGACTTTAAAATAAAATAGTTTTGCTACTTCAGGACTTGTTACAGATGCTGTTAGTCCTTTAAACTTAGTGATGGAAGCTGTATTCAGTACTGTGCCACTCACCCTTTTTGCAATGTGGTTTATTTGGAGGCAGTCAAGAGGAAACACCCCTCTTGACAGCTGCTGAAGTAATTTGCCTGGTCCTCTCCTGAGTCACCAACACCTATTTCCTTATCAGAGTAGGACTCCCTCCTCTTCCCTTGACCATACACCTGTTCCACAGAATAAAACCAGAAGCCTCACAATCAAACCAGTAGTCTTCTCCTTTTCCCATACTATTATTCTTCATATCCACACTTGTTACCCTTGTTCTGCCACATACTGCTTGGAACAACAGTGCTACCGTCGTACCAGCTCCCCACAAGACTGACTGCAGGGACACCTGGACTGCTGCTTGGGGTGCTGCTACTATCCCAGCCATGGCACAGCAACGCAAACTTTTTCCACAGGGGGCGGAACCAATAAGTACACATGAAAACCACCGACTGGCAAATCACAGCTTCTGGCACATATAAATGAAATTACAAACTTACGATAAATCAACAAAAACTGGCACTTTAAAATCCTGCCCATTACTCGAAAAAAAATCTTTCGCATCTCCTACGGGGCTTTCATTTGATCTGCCCCTTTATCATTGTTGCTGCCTTTAACACCTAGGCAGCATTAGTACAGCCTCTCAGGAACTTCATAGCACGCAATACAGCACTCAATGTACACCCTGTCCTTTTAAATGAGTGCCTACGAGAAATCCCAGTGCTGCTATGCACTACCAGTGCACTGCACTGACATTGCGCCTGGTCAGCACCAGGAGAGGAAGAATGGTCCCCATAATTCTACTTAGCTAAGGGGACCAGAGCGTACCTGGGCATAATGGGAGCTAATAAAACATAACAAAGCATTAACAGTACATACTTTCTGCCTATTTACTAAGAATGGGCAGAAGATCTAACCCATTTGACATAATGATTAGGTGGTTATAAAGATCAAATGTGTATCTGTCCAAATTGATCTAAGTCCACTGTATGTATGAAAGTTCAAGGTTCTAGTTTGACTTTTGCTAAATTTAGCTTCCAGTTAACTTTATAGCATTTTTAAGCTCACTAGTGGGGACATCTGATTTTAGGCAGCATTGGTGGAATATCTGTTCATTCCCTTTTTATTTTAAATTCTTTATCCCTGGTGGTCCAGTGCATGTGTCTGGAGAGAAAAGAGACACCTAGCAGTATACTGGAGGGCTTGCATCTTTTTTCCTGGCAGTTAAATGATGGATATGCATCTGTGCTCCCTCGCATTGCTGGCTAACTACTCAGTCCAGTGATGGAATACGTGACTAATTCTATCCAGTGTAGTGGTGACTTTGCATCCAATCCCTGCCAGTATCATGACAAGAATGAATCCATATTACAAAGGGTCACATATCAGTCTTTGGCATCAAAATTGATCTTCAAGAATATCTGAATTTGAAAGTCTCCAAACCACAAAAAAAATCCTGGATACCACACCTACTACCTTTTGACTTAACTCTTTCCGAAATGTCTCAATGGCATTAAAACATAATTCTCCAGATTTCTGGCCAGAAAGGAATATATTGATACAGAATAATTCAAAAGGTTGAAATATTCTCCATTCACATTTTCCAATTTCAAGTTAATCAATTAGAACTAGAAAATTATAAATCATGCAAGAGATTCGCGTACAAAACCTTGCCTGAAAAGCTGTGTATCTGACAACAGCATAATTTACAACACACCAGAAATCCCCTGTTACATTCTCTTTTCACACCAGATTAATTTGCTAAAAGAATTAATGTCTTTAACCACTTGGCTATATTTCAAACACCCACAGTCTGCTCATGTTGATAACATAATTCTTTATTGATTACGAAGACATGTGTGATGCTGTACCAGAAGTCTAACTACCACGTACATTATCTTCACTTTCTCAGTACCTAGGTTTATTTTGCCTCATGTATCTTTATCTTTCATGAGCATACATGTTTTATTTTAGTCTTACAACTGAATTTTTCTAACAAGCGGAAATTAGTTAGGACATTTTGAATATACCAAATAAATTTTTCACTGTGTATTGGACACTGCACACATTGTAAATATTTCACAGGTTTTTACAATCAAACTGAATCTGCGTTAACCCCGTGTGTATTCTATGAACAGCATTTCTCATAAACCTAAAGCTAAGCCTTTCTTTAACATCATAATGTTTTTTCTACCTCAGTAAGCAGAAAGATTTATGGAGCAGTAACAAATGAGAGCTCACCAAAATAAATCAAGAATCAAAAAGGGAGTTTGCAGCAAGTGAAACCAACTACAAAGACTACATCTATTGCACTGTTATTTATTAAAGAATTTTCTAGTAATCCTTCAATTCATTAATTTCCATAAACTTGACGATGCTGAAAATCTGTAATCCAATGTTTAATTTTCCAAATGCAACATTTTAACAATTAAAAATTATTTAAAATAGTTAAAATATATTTTCTAAATGAGAAAGAATAACATTTTACTACAACTGAAATAACAAATTTTAATTGATATTCATCGTAATGAAAACAGCTTTTGGTTGCATAAACCTGCTAAAATCAATTTTTTTCCATTTAGTTCAAAATCAATATTCCCTTCTCTTATTCTCATGCTTGTTTAGCTCCTCCGAAAGCAGACCAACAGCATTTTAACAGCATGCACAGTGTACAGTTGTTGGTAGGTTGATGCTGCACAGCTTCAGCTATTTTGCAACATGATGGGTTAATAGAAACCAGAAGGACTGTTTGAACAGATGAATAAGGAATGCCAACCGGACAAAGTCCCAAACGTAATAAATTCAACTAACACAGTTTGGAAGCCTGGATTAATATTTGCAGCTAAAGACTTAGAGTCTTTTCATTCTGTGAGAAAGGCTCCATCTACTGGGTACCAATATTTTAATCTATCTGGGAGACAGAGAGGAAAAAACATATTCCAGTTTCTACTCACGGTGTTAAAATTTGGGAAGAGGCCAACAGCTGAGCCTGTATCCATTGGAAAGGGCATAAATGATTTAATATCAAGCGATGGCTGCATCATCAGAGTAGGTGTCCGCACAAATGCAGGAAGTGTGCTAGTATGGCATGTACTTCCTGTCAATGAGAAAAAGAAAATGGATAAATTAATAAATAAAATAAAACATTTGTAGTCATATGGAATATTTTCTGACTGATAAAAGATTTACGTAGAACAAACAATTACAATGTACTGAGAAGTGAAACCCACACAATCATTTTCCAGCTGAAGCAAAGCATTTCCCCATAGCCATATAAGTTGAGAGTCAGAGGAGACATATGGTGTGTGAGTCATCCTGGCAGGTAAAATGAGTGTGTCTCCCTTGTCTGAACAATTCTGATGAGCTGAGGAGGCTGGGGACAGGCACCTATTAAAGCCAGATGCTTACTGAAAGCAAGCTAGCCTATTGGAGCACTGAACGGAAGGGCTACAAGGATATTATGCAAATCTTAGGCAATAGAGGTCATTTAGTTGCTTTGTTTATTATTTGTTCACAACATTCAATGTTAAAACAGAATGCGGTTTAAATATGTTCTGAATTACAACTGCAGCATTATGTACACAACAGAAGCAACTAATTTATTTAACAGCCCCTGAAATTTATCCATTGACAATTATACACAGCAGATTTGTGAGAGCCAATTAAATGCAAATTTCTCTCCGTGCAAAAGGGTCAAGCCTTCTGAAGCCATGCAGGTACTGTGTTGTGCTAATACTGACTTCAGTTCTCTATTATGTGGAGATATCTCGAGCATTTTTGTATTGCACTGAACAATAATACTATATTAGCATTATTCAGAGACAACATTTCTTTTGCTCAATGAAACTGCATCGGTAACTGCCTCTATAGAGGACATTTTTCATAGATTCTACAGGAAGATAAATAACAAAGAAATTCAATCACAATATAAATTATTATTCTGCTCAAATCAAATATAACATTCAATTATAATCATGGATAGCTTTGAATCACAACAAAATACAATATTAACCCCACTTTAAAATAATGACAGAAATAAATGTTTAACAGATCAAATGTAATTGATGTAATTGTTTATTTTAAGGGCCAAATCTTGCTAGAGTGGGGCATCTCACGGCGTACGCTGTTAGGCTTTTGCCTGCATCCTTGAGCTCTAAAATTTTTTTTGAGTTGCAACTTACTGGAAGTCCGAGGTTATAATAGCGCAATGAGAGTAACAATGCATCAGGGACCTCAGTGAATGTCGGGGCCAACAGTCTATCTCCTTAACCAATGAGATTTAAGGATTGAGGAAGAAACAGAGGAACGACAGTAAGGAGCTGAATTAGAGTCAAATCAGGTACAGAATGAGAAACAAAGAGAGGGAAAGAAAGATTGGATTGAGCGAGAGAGAAAAAAGAGACAGAAAGGAAAAGATAGAAAAAAAATAAAAAATTTAAAATGTTTTACATCTCGAAGAAGAATTTACTACATGTAGGAATGAGACTGAACAGTTTAAACTGTTCCCAATCTGGGCCTGAGAGGTTGCTTTTTTATTAAGTAGTTTGACAGATAGTAGATTCTTTAATCCATTTTAAATAGTCTGTACACATCAGTTAATTTGCTTGGTCCTGGTAATTAAAGTAATGTTTTGTACTAAAAAGTAAAATTACCCAATACTTTGAACAGAGTGTAAATAGCACAGAAAAATAGGAATTTATTGCTTAAACAAATTGAATTATCAAATAATTTGAATTAAGTGACTTTGAATTAAGAGAAGTGGACCATACACCTCAGGCAGATGACCATTACCTTATGACCATTGGCTAAGAGTTACCTAACTGGGACAGTCTCATAATCAAACATCTCTTATCAGACAGAATTTCATCCTTTTACTGAAATGTGATCTTACCAAATTTTAATTCTACTAATGCTCATGAAGCACCAAATTTAATTGAAAAATAGTACTGTATTTATGACATATTATTTAAAATTCTTATATAGGCATGTACTTCCTGTTCACGATCTTACTTCCTAGTGTCACAATTTTTGGTCATACTTTGCTGTCAACATACACCATTGTAAATTGTTATGTTAACATTGTCTATTCAATTTTGGTATGTCAACTGCCACATTATATACACAAGGATCTGTGGAATGAGTTTCTGTCTCACTCCCAACTCTGTCATGAACTTGTATATTAAAAACTTATATTCATCAACTGACATATGGATGTCAATATGCTGGTAATTTGATATATACCTACTACCTGGTTTATGATGATAACTTTGTCTATCATTCTAAATTTGGTTAATGACAGATTAACAAGCAGCAGATTCACAAAAATAATGACAGGAATTATACATTCCAGCAATGTCATCATTGAGTAAAGTTTCCATTATCTTTCCGACCACCGATGTTAAGCTAATTGGTCTATAGCTCTCTGGACTGGTTCTATCTCCCTTTTTAAATGTAGGAATCACATTAGCTGTCGGCCAGTCCTCTGGCACTATTCCCTTTTCCAATGAATTTTTATATATATTAATAGTGACTCTGCTATCTCTTCTCTAACTCCTTTTAATATGCGCGGATGAAATCTATCCAGAGCAGGGGTTTTATCCTCTCTAAATTTGATTAGTTTATCAAGTATCTCCCCCCTTTCTGTCTTAAATGCCTTTATATCTTTTTTGATCTCTTCTTCTAATGTCATGTCCACATGTTCGTCTCCCTGGTAAATACTCAGGTAAAGTAATTATTTAATATTTCTGCCATTTCGTTGTCATTATCTGTGAGTTTATCATGTGTATCCTTTAGTGGCCCTATCCCTATCCTGATTTTTCTTTTGTTATTTATTTGTCTACAGAATATTTTACTATTTCTTTTTATATTCCTTGATAATTTAATTTCGTAGTTTCTCTTTGCCTTGTTTTTTTAACTTCTTTCCTAATCTCTTCGTATTCCCTTTTTTCATCCTATCCTTTGTTGTCTATATACTTAAGTGTATGCTTTTTTCTTCAATTTCAATTCTGACCTTATTTCTTTATTCATCAAAGGTGTATCATTTCTGGTTAGTTTGTTCTTGCTTCTTATTGGGACATATTTCTCCTGGACTCTATTGATCGCCGTTTTAAATGTTTCCCACTGCTGTTCTATTTCTTTTTTTAATCAGTAAATTTTTCCAGTTTATTTTCCATAGTTCCATTCTCATCCCCTGAAAATCAACTTTTTTCCCATTTATTACTCTGTCTTAATTACGTCCTTCTCAATCTTGATCTCAAACATTATGTTGTGATCGCTATTGCCGTGATGTTCCTCTACGCTTACTTCTCTTATCTGTTCTGGTTCATTTCCAATCGTGGGTCCTCTCTTGTTTGGGTTTTTACATATTGGGTAAGAAAGGATTCCTGCACACAATGTAAAAACTCCATTTCCTGTACCCTTTTACCTACCTGTTCTTGCCAGTTTATTTGAGTACAGTGAAAATCTCCCATGATAAGTATTCTATGTCCTTTACTCATTTCACATATTTGCTTACATATTTCTTCCTCCATTTCCTTTCCACTATTAGGTGGTCTGTAGTATAACCCTATTAGCGTGATTGATCCCTTCTTATCTTTTATTTATATTCATGTGGATTCTGTTTCTATCCTTCTGCTAGTAAGGTCCCTTTTTTCTACTGCCATTGTGTTATCTCTAATTAGTACAGCTACTCCAGCCCCCTTCTTCATTTCCTATCCTTTTTGATCATGTTATAGTCTGCAATATTTATTTGCCAGTCCTGTTCCTGATGAAGCTATGTTTCAGTTATTCCTATTACATTTGGTTCCTTGCTACGGATTATTGCCTTCAGTTCCCCCATTTTATTTTGGACTCTGTGTTCATTACTGTTTAATTCATCTTTAATAGTCATTCCTTTTACTTTATTTTTAATAGTCCTTTTATACGTTTGTTTTATAACTGTATTTGTTCCTTGACCGTTGATGTTATCTTTATTCCTCACCCTGGTCTGACCTTTACACTCATCTCCTGTTTCTTTTATCTTTAAGCTTTTGTTATTGCTCCCTCCTCCCATCTTGCTAGTTTAAAAGCCTTATGCACCGCCCTATTTATCCTTTCCGCTCGGACTCTGGTTTCATTACGGTTCAGGTGGAGCCTGTCCCAGCTGTACAGCTCCTTCCTGTCCCAGTACTGGTGCCAGTTTCCCATGAAATGGTACCCCTCCTTCCCAGGTCACTCCTTCAGCCACACATTCACCTTTCTGATCTGCCTATCCCTATGCCAATTAGCACATGGCTCGGGTAGTAATCCTGAGATTACCACCCATGAGGTCCTGCTTTTTAAATTTAGTTCCTAGCTTCTGATATTCCCTCAGCAGGACCTCCTCCTTGGTCTTCCTTATGTCACTCGTGCCGACATGGACCACGACAACTGGATCCTCCCCCTCCCTTTCCAAGTTCCTCTCCAGTTGCACAGAGATGTCCTTTATCATTGCACCAGGTAGGCAACACACCCTCCTGATCTCTCATTCGTGACTGCAGAGGACGCTATCTATCCCCGATTATAGAATTCCCTAGAACTAAAACCTTTCTTTTCTGATCATCCACTCTCTGAGTAAAGAAGTTTCCCTGAGTTCCTTATTGGATTTGTTAGTGACTATCTTATATTTATGGCTCCTAGTTTTAGACTCCCCTACAAATGGAAACTTCTACTCTATCGAACCCTATCAGAATTGTAATGACCTCTATCAGGTCACCTCTCAGTCTTCCCTTTTCTAGAAAAAAAGAGCCCCAACCTGTTCAGTCTTTCCTGATAGTTGTGCCCTCTCAGTCCTGGTATCATCCTTGTAAATCTTTATTGCATTTCGATATCCTTTTTGCAATATGGAGATCATTACTGAGCACACTACTTGTGGTCTAACCAAAGTTCTATAAAAGTTTAACATAACTTCTCTGCTTTTGAATTCTATTTCTCTAGGAATGAATCCCAGTGCTTTAAACATTTTATGCTTTTGTTAACCTGTGGCTTCAAAATTAAAGAATGGAATTGTGTCAATTCATCATATTAACACGTTAAATACCATATGCCACATTTCAGATACATATGAAGTTTCTACCATAAACATCCATAAAACTGATATTTGAATTTAGAATGCTGATGACTGCAAACTAATATTTATGGAATATATGGAATCAAGCAGCATTTAGTTTCAACAGAGACCTCTGGACAACATTTTAAAAATATTTTCCTTTTTTATTCTCGCAGCCAAAATGCTCCTATGATCTTTGAAAGGACTAGAGCATAAAATTTTCAGTAATCAACAGATTATTTCTCGATAAACCAGGAGTCACCAACTATTCACACACTTTAGTGAATGTTATCTTGCATAAAGGCAAACAAGGATTTCCTCTGCTGGTACAAAAACTACAATGGCTTCTTCCCTTCCACCATGTAAACTGGTTCCATTTATACATAGACTATAAAATTAAATGGTTATCAGAGAGTAACTTTTGAAATGTAATTTCAACTCAGGGTTCCTGGGTACAAAGGATACAAATCTCACTGTTTATGGCACTTCTTGAATATTTTAATTTGGTATGACCTTTCACTTCCTATCAGATGTTCATTATTCTGCATGCTGCACAATTTTGCATTGTTTGGATAATTTACCATATTCATTTGTGTTTCTGAGATTGGTTTTTAATATTTACTAAGTGGTCAACTTTGCAGGTTTGTTTGTTTTACAATTTCAATTAAATAAAATGGTACCTTTGAGAAATTGGTCTGATTTATACAGGCACAGTAAGACACTGCTTTTTTTCCCCCCAGACAATATGTTAATGCAAATCTGCACACCTCAAGAAATGTTGTGGCTGAGACAATCCCCAAGTGCCTTAAATGATTAATTGTTTTTTTATAACATACCTATAAAATAGCTCAAACCATTTGTAGGATGCATAAGGAATTCAGTATTTGCTTGATTTATTGTACTTGTGTTGGCTGCATAAATTCTCTAAACCACAAACATTTAAGTAACAGTCGTGGCTTCACAACGAGATATACAGTGGTCTGAGTCCCAAGGCTTGCAGACATGTTTGACTACTTTGGTTGTGAAGAATTCTGTCTATATTGGACAGGCTACTAGAGGAGTCCATCTCCAGAAACTGCTGCTGCTTTCTTGTCAGGGCACACATTTGCCTCTTAACATACTACATTTCATAGACTACTACTACTTCTTACCACCGTGACAACCCTTGTACCTAAATTCATATTAACTCATGATCCTCGTTAGGTAAGGGTATCAAGGGATATGGAGCAAAGGTGGGTAAATGAAGTTGAGGTGCAGATCCGCCATGATCTAATTGAATGTCAGAGAAGACTCGAGGAGCTGTATAGCCTACTCCTGTTCCTAATGTTCCTGTCCTAACTTCTTACATGGTGCTCTCTGAGTGACAGGAGGTTAAGAGTTGGATGATTGGGACATTTCTGCTGGAGCCGTTATAAACTGAGTTGACTCTCATCTCAGTGAAGATGCCGTCCCTGAGAGTTGTGTTTCCTGTATCCTCACTCTTGCTATGTCAAGTGGCGCCCAGGTCTGTAGCTCCCTTATATGCCGACAAGGGAGGAAACCTTAAGGAAGCAGGATCGTTGTCATTCTCATGAGAGGCTACTTCTTGGAACACACTTGTGCTGAGTAAATACTCCAAAGTGCTACTGGTCAGTCTCATTTCAGACAGATTGTCGCAGTTAAGTCTGTGATAGCCCTGCGAAAGTGTTGTATTAAAGCTGACCCTCAAGGCATCAACTGAGGCAGTGATAGCTGCTACTCTAAGCCACCAATGTCTTTAGCAACAAAAACAGAAAATGCTGGAAATACTCAGCAGGTCAGGCAGCATTTGTGGAGCGAGAAACAGACTTAATGTTTCAAGTCGATGATATTTCCAGCATTTTCTGTTTTTATTTCAGATTTCCAGCATCTGCAGTATTTTGCTTTTGTTTTAATGTCTTTTGCATCTCCTCCTGTTGCCTTGCTGCCGCAGATATCTTCTAGACTGCTCTGCTCTCCAGCATGTTCTGCATGGCATGAAGGTTCCTACAATGTGTTGCAAATGCATGTATTGGACTCCTCCCACTAAACCATCATCTCAGTCATATGTATGGAGATGGTCCCTATTACCTGTATATCAGATCAATGCTACCTAATCATTGTTCTTTTGATGACTTGGCCCTTAAAATTTAGGTCCCTAGGCTCTTCAACCAAAGGCAAACAGCTCGGCCTCCCCTTCCACTTCCAGGTCCTCATGCTCACGAATGCTCAGTGCTTCACCCTGTGAAAACTCTACTGATTCACTAATTGCTTCCTCCCAAGTGGGTGTTTTTGGGCTTGTGCTGGAATACTTAAGATGCCATGACAGAGTTGGTGAGTTGGAGCAGGAATTAGTGCCTGGTCACTCCTCTGAGAGGTTTTCCTCCTGCTCCAAGCTATCCTCATGGATGTTAAAAGCACAAAAACTTCTTTAGCTGTGTGAACAATCACATGGCTCTCTGAAAAAGTAGTGGCGGAGTCAATGCTCATTGAAATACTTTGATATTCCATACAAAGCTGAAACAAACTGAGCCCCCGCTTGCCCTATCTTGACATTTCATCTCCCACTTCTCCATCTCCCATAACCTCTCTTGTGTGCCCTCCAACGAGCTGCAAAGTTTCCTCCTTGAGTGCACTCAAACTTCACAAACTAGGTGTTCCTCTTCCAGTTGCGTTTTCTTGCTTCTTTTGCAAGTAGAGAACAGTGATGAAAGAGTATGAATGGTAATTAGATTTCTCTTCACCCATGTGTCTGCGCCCATCCCATGACTATAAAGCTTGCAGGTGGAGGCTCCTTTGAAACATATTTTCATCAAAACTAACATCTGTGGCAGGCAATGTGAGTTCACAAAGTGGTTTGGAGTTGACATGGTGCGTTATTGTTTGCGGAGGTTTTGTTGTGAATAGATCAGTTTTCCCATCACCCAGATAAAGACAGAGGTGTCGTGAGAAGTAAGATGGTGAGTCATGCCTCTATTATTCCTGTAGGATGTGCATGGGAAACAGTGCCTTTGCTTACTTTGGCCAACCTTGTGAGATCATTAAACCTCTTCCAGCACAGTGGCAGTTCACGGGGGGTGGAGGTTGCACTCATGACCTCTGCCACATCCCTCCATGGAGTCTGAACCACGCTCTTATGGGGCTTCTTGTGCGCAGTCCCCAGAGGTCCTGCTCTTCTTGCCTGTATTTCTGTGAGTAGGACATCAAGCAATGCATCTGTAAATGTAGGAGGCCTTTCTGCTGACCCCCTCACACCTGGGCTCCTCCTTCCTAACTCATAATTGCATTGTTCTGTAACTCCCTGCCCCTTTAATCAACTGCAATGTTTTAAACACTGAAGCACCACTAAATGTCCCCCTCCCCCTTCCAGTGATAGTAAACCAATGAGCAGTGGTTTCACGGATATAAACCCATCCCACATAACTAACGAGTGCCACTTCAGGAAACCTCAGTAGGTTAGTGTCGGGGTCACATGGATGGGTGTAGGTCCTTCCTGGCCACTAGTCCACCATTCGAAGGAAAATCCAACCCAACGTTTTAAGTATGCAGTGTCAGAATCCCGGGACCTTACAGCCAGCACAGAGAAGATTTTAATCTGAGCTGGATTTGAACCCATGTTTGAGAGGTGAAAGACCATCATCATCCAATCTTAGTCAAATTCTTATCTGACTATAATGGCATAAAGCATGTGAACATTTTTCAGCAGTGGCATTAAATTAGAGGTAATTGATTACTACCAGAATAGGAATTCATAAATAGAATGGTAGAATTCCCAAATCTGTTTACAGTTTTCTACTCTTCCAGTATTAGTCAAATAAGGCCATTTCCTTTTTGTCTTTTTTTGTATTTTAAATGGTTCATCACATCTCCAACATTGTTTGAGTTCTGTTACTCAAGCCATGAATGTTCAAATAGTTTTCTTGGAGGGGGAGAGGAAATTATACAACAAAGAAATTTCTTATGTTGCACACAGTCCCTACTAATCGACTTAGCTAGCTTTCCTCAAGTATCTTTACTGCCAACGGAAATTACATTTCTGGCCTATCCCGAGCAGTCAGTCATGTGACTAATTTAATCTGATAGTTAGCACCCAAGCAAAAGGTGGAAGGGTTTGTCACAGATGGCAACATATCACCATCTGATAAGCATCCTATCCAAAGTATTTCTAAAATGCTTAATACAGAAAAAGAGATACCACAGTTAAACATAATACAAAAGATTCCCAATTGAAACTATATTATAGAAGAAAAGAAAGCTGATGGAACAGTAACATTGGTTAGACAGTGATATCAAATCAGAAATATCAAATAGAGACAGATGGCTGGAAAGACAGATTATAAACACTGAATGAAGAAATCATTATTTCATTTCCACAGGGGTTGGAGGAATGAATGACAATGTCTTGGATATTAGTTCAATTTGGTTGCACGATACATGTTATTAAACAACAACCCTAGTTTGACAATTAATTTAAAACCTATTATTATTTAATATTGATCAGTTGGAGAGATTATTCAGAATGCTATTTTAGCTTGAATTCAAATGTTGGAAATGAATGCATGTCAAACACATCTTTATGCTTTCAGAACATGGTGCAGAAATTCCAGGAAACTATGGCGTGAGTGACTTATGCCATTACTTACGCCACGCCATCGTTTGCTGGGACTTTTGCGCCGCTTCTCCGTTACTCCTCGTGAAGATAATTATAACAGCTCTGCCCCCATTAAAATCAATGGCGATCGCGAATTTGCTGCATTTAAGTCATTCTTATACCGCTGCCACTTAGACTCAAAAATAACGGTGTTGGAGACCTGGATTTATGAACTTATATTTGAGGACACAATTTGTTTTATTTCTCATACTTTGGGAGCCTTTGCGAAGCTCGGTACAGGCCACAGACAAACTCTTGCCTATTGACCAAATTAGCATGTATTGAACAGTAATGGGGAATCAGCCTGATCCTCTCAGATATATTCTTGTCTTCTGACTCCATGAATCCAAGAAAAACCCTGATCACAGACAGTCATTTTTATGCTAGCAACCCCTTAAAACCCCTGCCCTTAAAGAAACCGATTTGTTACTCGACCCGACACACAGACAGAGATAACTGAATTTAAAAGTCCGCGCTAATAAATAATTGTTTACATTAATCAGGAATTGAGATACTAGACCAAGCAAAATCCTGTGAAAATAGAAAAAATATCAGAAATGTTATTAGAACGGTTCCCGGATTTTGGGTCTGGCCTGACGCACCATTGTTTTGCAGTCACTGAGATTATTGATCTACATCAGAAGTGCGAAACATTTTGTCGCCCTGCCCCATTCAAGCGTCTGTTCTAAATGGAGCTTCGTCCTTACAGGTGCTTTAAGCATTTATAGTCCCGATTGCTTGATTCCACCAATACTGATTTTAATGCTGCTTGTAATTATGGGAAGCATGACTTGCTGGCGCGTTTCATTGCTTTTCTCCCTTCCATGACAGCACTTCAGCGTTCTGAATGCTAATAAAAAGTGTAAAATGTTTGAAAGCGCAGGAATGATTTCAAAGCCAGTCTCCCTCTCTCGTTCACACATACATGCGCGTACATACACACACACATACACACTCACTAAAGAAAATCACAAATCTGTTTAATGGTAAATCTTGACAAAACCAGCAATCTCTCACAACTGAAGAAGTACTGAGTGCAAAATCTTTTAAAATTTGCATTTGTTACTTTTTAAAAAGACTTGAATTTCATTGAGCATTTCTAAAACTGGTCTGCTTGAAATTTAAACATGGAATGTGTAAATGCCAAAACTGTCAACCCAAGCCCGTTCAGAGAAGCTGGATGCCAGAGCTGATACCAATGATAGAATAACTTCAACAGCTTTTCCCATTACTCATTCATTATCCCAATAAAATACAAAGTTTTATGCTGCACAGTTTTCAAATCTACTTTCTTTAACCCAAGAAAATACGGGTGATTTTAAACTTGCCTGCCTGGTAGGAACGAGGTGGGTGGACGGTTAAAATCACGGTAGAGGATCTGTGTGCCATTGTGTTGCTTGGAATGCCAGGAGAGTTTCCAGTTTCCATATTACTTCTTTCTGATATTTTTTGCCTTACTTACCCGTAGTAAGCTTTAACTGCTCAGCATGGGTGCTATTATTGCCGGTTTCATTTGGATAGAGGAAGAAGTGGAGGCAGAAGAGCAAAAGCAGCAGCCTCAGCAACCAGCACGAGCTAGAGCTGGGCCTATAAGAAGACAGCAATTGAGGGGGTTCTACTCATAGGTGGTCATACCCAGCACACAGAGTATACAGGCCAAGGATCAGTTTTATGGATCCATGTGAAAAGCAGTGCATCAGGAGGCTGTGCTTCTACAGGCAGACTG
The DNA here is from genome assembly GCF_035084215.1 of Heptranchias perlo. Classification (NCBI taxonomy): domain Eukaryota; kingdom Metazoa; phylum Chordata; class Chondrichthyes; order Hexanchiformes; family Hexanchidae; genus Heptranchias; species Heptranchias perlo. Next base: position 57,358,380 of record NC_090331.1, read on the forward strand.
TTATAGACCTCTGCAGCCTCTTGCAGCAGGACCTACTGCACCAGGGGGGCATGCTTTGCCAGTGACTGTCATAGTTACCATAGCCCATAACTTCCTTGCTTCCATATTACTTCTTGCACTGGCTTATTCCAGTCTGCTACAGAGGGCATCTCCTGCATATGCCAGTCTGCAGTCTACGGATGCATCAAGTAACTCACCAATGCCCTGTTCGCTAAGGCTAACCAGTACATCCCTTTCCCCATTGACCTCAACAGTCACCAGGAGAGAGCTCGGGGATTTGCTGCAGTGACTGGCTTACCACATGTCCAGGATGTCACTGACTGTAACTTATTGCCATTAAGACACCAGAACACGAGCCAGCAGCATCCGTGAATAGGAATGGCTACTGCTCAATTAATGTTCACCTAGTCTCCAATCACATAAACAGGATCATGCAAGTTTCTGCAAAGTACCCAGGCGGCTGTTATGATGCTTTTATCCTGAGATACTCAACCATTTCCCCAATATTCAACCCTTCCACGAACATAACAGGATGCTGCAGGACAAAGGATACTCCTTCCATACGTGACTCATGACACCCCTTCAACATGACTGAGCAACACAGGTATAATCATAGCCAGGGGATCACCAGGATGGTTACTGAACACACCACTGGGCTGCTCAAACAGAAGTTCAGGAGTCTGAACAGGTCTGGGGGCTCCCTATAATATGCCCCACAAAAAGTCTCCTGCATCATAGTGGTGTGCTGCATCCCAGACAACCTTGTCATGCAGAGAGGTCTACATTTGGAAGAGGTAGAGCACCAGCAGCAGTCCTCATTGGATGATGAAGACCAGGGTGAAAGCGAGGAAGCAGCAGAAGGAGGACCACCTCAATGCCTTGCAGAAGTAGTTGCAATGGATGTTACTAGCTCAGCTATTCTGGTGACTAGCTCATTCCCCTACCCTGAAAACATGTACAAAGCTCCTCTGCATAATTTGTCTTGTTCCATCCTTCACTCCCTTAATCCTTTATTAAAGAATATTGAAACCATTCAACCAACTTCTATATCAATGACATACCGACAATGCAGACTCAGAAGCTGATATAAAACCACACTGTGTACCACAGTGCCAAATATGATAACAGTGATGAATTAAATTGCCAACACAACAATTGCCTTGAATTCATTTCTCACCCATGTTAACTCTATTGCTCCTATGAGGTGCTTCTCTAGTGTCCTCAGCAAATCTGGTGGAAGGCTGCTGTTGCTCGTGTTAGGACCTTTGAAATGGTCACGGCCAGCAACTTCTCGGTGCTCGAGTCTGTGCGATGCTGGGGCAGTCTAATGCAGATGACTTCCTGGCACCATGGCGGGTATTGGTTGAGGGGGTGGCAAAGATGCAGACATATTGACAACCTGAGAGAGGGCAACACGTACTGTTCCCATAGCACCATTGCCACTTCCATGTGACTGGGGCTCATCACCGCCACTGATCTGTGGGAGAACAGACTGTAGAAGGTGAGTGAATCCTCAAAAGCCTTTATTTATTCAGTCCAACAATCTTTTCAAGGTAAATATGTCACTGCAATGTGGAACCCAGAGCATGCATGGTAGCCATTTGAGCTTCCACTAGTTGCAAAGGCTGATGAAATTGGCTCCTATTGTGAGGGCCCAGCTGCAGGGAACAACACACAGGCTGGAAGCAGACTCCTCCATACTTGCAGCCGAAGTGCTGAAACTCCTTGGCATCCCAATATCTGGTATAACTGCTTGTGAGAGGCAAGAAGTTTTCTTTTTATGGCTGTGCCTCTGAAGTCCTCATCTCTGTCTCATTCAGCAGAGCTGGGAGAGGACCTTGCCCTCCAGTGAGCTGTCTCCCAAATTATCCCTACCATCAGTACCTGCTACTGCTGACTCATGCTGGGTGTTTCACCACATGCAGACCCTAGTAGCTCACTGTCTAACCCATGCATAGTATCAATGTCTTTACTGGTGCTTTAGAGGGATGGAGCGCACGATGGTGTATCCTCCAGAGGACTTCCCTCCTCTTTTTCAGCAGGTCCAGGTGACAAGAAGGGCCTAGAAAAAAGAGAAAAAGAACAAGGATTAGGCTGGACATTAGAAGGTGACAGTCTTGAGACTGCAGCTTGAAATTTTCAAGATTGCCGAGATGAATGAAGAGATACAAATAATATGTAGACACCCTGTTCAGATAATCCGCCAGCCTCCTCTTCCCCGATGCTCATGGCTTTTCTTGGGCCACTAATGTCCAGAGCTTCCTGCTCCATTTGGATAGATGCTATGATGTCAGGTACTCCTCTCCTGGTCTTGCTCCTCTCCCTGGCATTATGTGCTTTCTTGTCCTGCAGAAAGCGAGGGCGAGAGTTAGTAAGTGGCTCTTTAAAAGTAAGTGGAGATGTGTAGGGCTGAAAGCTGGAGAACAAGCAAGATGGAGTGAGGATGGGGAGGTGATGAATGTAAAGCTAAGTGCGTTTAATGTGAGGTGAGGAAGGAGTCCTGGGAGGAGTTTCTGGTTGTGCAAGTGCTAGGCTGAGAGAAGAGAATGATGTTAATGTGTGTTGTGAAGAGAGCAAAGGAAGAGGTGAATGTATTTGGAATGAGAAAGAGAGGTGTTTTAGAGTGTTCTTCTGATTGTATGTTGAAGGATGTGATGGACAGGAGAGAATCATTGAGAGTGATACGGGAAAGGGTGAGAGGAGCGTTGTGAGATACAACTGAGAGAGATGAAGAGCTCTACTCACCCTTGCTGCTCTTGTGAGGTCAGTGAACCCAGGTCCTGGGAGTGAAGCTGCTGGTAATGACCCTCTCAGCCACATCTGTCCAGGCCTGCTGGATAGTCGTCCTGGGCGTGCGCCTACGGTTGCTCAGAAACAGTACCTCCCTCCTTGTCCTGACCTCCTCCACCGGGACATCCAGGGAAGCATCTGAAAACCCGGGGGAAGCCCTCTGACTCATTACTGTCTGCAGAATTCTGCAGAACAGTGTGACACATGAACATACGAATTAAGAGCAGGAGTAGGCCATTCGGCCCCTCGAACCTGCTCTGCCATTTGATAAGATCATGGCTGATCTGATTGTGACCTCAACCCTACTTTCCCATCTACCTACTATAACCTTTGACTCCCTTGTTAATCACGAATCTATCTAACTCAGCCTTAAAAATATTCAATGACCCTGCCTCCACTGCTCTCTGGGGAAGGGAGTTCCACAGACTCATGACCCTCTGACGGAAAAAAATTCTCCTCGTCTCCATCTTAAATGGAAGACCCCTTATTTTTAAACTGTGGCCCCTAGTTCTAGTCTCTCCCACAAGGGGAAATATCTACCTCTTCTAGTCCCCTCAGGATCTTATATGTTTCAATAAGATCACCTCTCATTCTTCTAAATTCCAGTGGATACAGGCCCAACTTCTCCAACCTTTCCTCATAAGATAACCCCCTCATCCCAGGAATCAGTCGAGTGAACCTTCTCTGACCTGCCTTCAAAGTAATTATGTCCGTTCTTAAATAAGGAGTCCAAAGCTGCACACAGTATTCTAGATATGGTCTTACCAATGCATTGTACAACTATAGCAAAACATCTCTACTTTTATATTCCAGTCCCCTTGCAATAAATGACAACATTCCATTTGCCTTCCTAATCACTCGCTGCACCTGCATTCTAACTTTTTGTGATTCATGTACTAGGACACCCAGATCCCTCTGTACCTCAGAGTTCTGCAATTTCTCTGCATTTAAATAATATACTGCTTTTCTATTCCTCCTGCCAAAGTGGACAAGTTCACATTTTCCCACATTATACTCCATCTGCCAAATTTTTGCCCACTCACTTAACCAATCTATATCCTTTGGCAGACTCCTTATGTCCTCTTCACAACTTACTTTCCTACCTACCTTTGTGTCATCAGCAAATTTAGCAACTATACATTTGGTCCCTTCATCCAAGTCATTGATATAGATTGTAAATAGTTGAGGCCCAAGCACTGATCCCTGTGGCACTCCACTCGTTACATCTTGCCAACCTGAAAATGACCCATTTATGCCTACTCTGTTTCCTGTTAGCTTTCCAATCCTTTATCCATGCTAATATGTTGCCCCCTACTCCATGAGCTCTTATTTTGTGTAGTAGCCTTTGATGTGGCACCTTGTCAAAAGCCTTCTGGAAATCCAATTTGCCACATCCACAGGATCCCCTTTGTCCATGTTGCTTGTTACTTCCTCAAAGAACTCTAATAAATTAGTCAAACACGATTTCCCTTTCACAAAGCTGTATTGACTCTGCTTGATTGCACTGAGATTTTCTAAGTGCCCTGCTATAACCTCCTTAATAATAGATTCTAGCATTTTCCCTATGACAGATGTAAAGCTAACTGGCCTGTAGTTTCCTGCTTTCTGTTTCCCTCCTTTCTTGAACAGAGGAGTTACATTCGCTATTTTCCAATCTGATGGAACCCTTCCAGAATCTAGGGAATTTTGGAAAATTACTACCAATGCATCTGCTATCTCTGCAGCCACTTCTTTTAAGGTCCTAGGATGATGTCCATCAGGACCTGGGGATTTGTCAGCTTTTAGTTCTAATAATTTTTTCAAAACCCTTTCCCTGGTGATTGTATATGTTTTAAGTTCCTCCCTCCCTTTCACCTCTTGATTCACAATTATTTATGGCATGTTATTTGAATCCTCTACAGTGAAGACGGACGCAAAATATCTGTTCAATTCATCCGCCATTTCCTTATTCTCCATTATTAATTCCCCAGACTCACCCTCTAGAGGACCAACGCTCACTTTACGTACTCTTTTCCTTTTTAAATACCTGTAAGAAACTCTTACTATCTGTTTTTATATTTCTTGCTAGCTTTCTCTCGTACTCTAATTTCTCCCTTCTTATTGTTCTTTTAGTCATACTTCGCTGTTTTTTATATTCTGTCCAATCTTCTGACCTGCCACTAATCTTTGCGGAATTCTATGCTTTTTCTTTCAATTTGATACTATCTTTAACTTCCTGAGTTAGCCACAGATGGTACTTCCTTCCCCTAGAGTCTTTCTTTCTCACTGGAATGTATCTTTGCTGAGTGTTATGAAATATCTCATTAAATGTCTTCCACTGCATCTCTACTGACATATCCCTTAACCTAAGTTCCCTGTTCACTTTAGTCAGCTCTGTCTTCATGCCCTCATAATCGCCCTTATTTAAGTTTAAAACACTAGTCTTAAACTTACTCTTCTCTCCCTCAAACTGAATGCAAAATTCAATCATATTGTGATCATTATATGAGGTCATTAATTAATCCTGTCTCATTACACATTACCAGATCTAGACTAGCCTGCTCTCTGGTTGGCTCTAGAATGTGCTGCTCTAAGAAACTGTCCCGAAAGCATTCTATGAACTCATCTTCCAGGCTACCTTTGCGAATCAGATTCTTCCAATCTATAAGTAGATTAAAATCACCCATGGTTATAGCTGTTCCTTTCTCACAAGCCCCCAATATATTTTCCTGTATACCCTGACCTACAATGTGGTTACTGTTAGGGGGCCTATAAACTACTCCCACAAGTGACTTCTTGCCTTTACTATTTCTTATCTCGACCCAAACTGTTTCTACATCTTGGTCTTTAGAACAAAGGTCATTTCTCTCTATTATACTCATGTCATCCTTAATTAGCAGAGCTACCCCTCCATCTTTTCCTAGTTTCCTGTCCTTTCGAAATTGTTGCCACGAACTCTGAAAGCAGGGAATACAACCTCACTTCAAGAGGTGCATTCCCACTTTTCAAAGGCATTGGGCAGCCCACCGGAAATTGCTCAGCGAAATGTGCAGGGTCCCTGTTTCCTGACATGATCAGGTGGGCAGCCCGTCAATCATATTAAAATGAGGCCTGGGAGTTAATATCTCCTGGGCCTTGTGCTGCCAACATCATGAGAGTTTGCTGCTCGCTCTGCCCCCACCTGCCCAGAGTTAAAATTGGTGCTAATGTCTTTATCCAGAACATTAGTTTTATCCTAAAGGATACTAAGCACAATAGGAACAAAAATAGAGAAGAAACACAGATGGGAAGGTAATAAGTTTCCTGTGGAACTTTTACCCGAAAGCTAAAAAGTACTTCCAATACAAGTTGTATCTAAAATATGCAGAATGACTTCCAACTCAAACAGCATCTATGAGCTCCAGTAGACAACTCCATTAATCATGTTATAAACCTTGAATATCTTTGTTTTATGCCAATGTTGACCAAATGATGCACTTTATCTGAAATGCAGATCAGGGATTCAAATGTGGAGGACAGTTTTATTATGACAAATGCCAGCCTATAGGTTATACCAATGCACTAAATTTGAATCCTTCAGTAACATTCTTGATATTGGCTGCCAAGAAATGGTTGGTCTAAGCAAGCATTCTACATTAAAATGTATAAGATTTGCATTCTCTAGCTACAAAATCCCTCACTAAGTACAAAATGTTTTTAGCTAGAGAATGAAAATTTTCCATTTCAGGCACTTAGGGGATGAAACTGATCTTCGGTGGGAGCGTAAAACGGACGATAACGAATTGGCTGCCTGTTTACCACCCTGATGGGGTGTGAGACTGGCCACAAGCTTTGTTATCACCCATTTTGCACTACCACCGAAGACCAATTTCATCCCCTTAGTGTCAGTATAATGCAACTTGGGTTGGGAGGAGGACAGTCAGTAAAGTTCCCTCTACTTTGTCCCAGCAACCTGCTTCAGCTCCCAAACTCAAAAGAGCACCCCTATTGTGGCAATCATCCTACACCTGTCTGAGTGACATTGATAATTACAGTTTATTCCTCTTAATTAAAAGTTGCTTAATTCATATTATCTGATAACTCAATTTGTTAGCACTGAATTCCCATTTAGCTATATTACTCACATTGTTCAAATCAAATGATTGAATAACTCAATTATTTTAGCACAAAAATTGACTTTGAATTATCAGGAATAGACTATAGTGCCAAATTAAGGGTCGCTTTGTGCAGTACATCCATGCCTATTAAGAACTGGATCGAGACTGCCCAATCGCATTTCGCATCACTTAGTGGCAGCAGACAGAGGACAAGGTTCATCTCAGCAACATGGGCCAGCACGAAAGGCCAGTTTCCAACCAACCACACCACCTAATCCCACCATTATAGGACTCTTACATGTATCGTAAGGTTCACAGATAGGAGCCTATATAAGATAAATGAGTTTATACTGGCTTCAACTAAATAAGGGTGGTTGTTATTTTTAATATAAATAGAAGTGGTCATATTGGCCACTGCATAATAAAACAATTACCAGTATCAAGAAATTTAACAACTCAATTCAGTGCATTAACTGCATATTAGTGCCTCAACTAACAAAGAAATTAACTTTCATCATTTCAATATTCAACAAGTGGTTATTTTGGAAGTAAGTTTGCCTATGAGAATATGGTTTAAAGCCAAGCATGGTCAATATCCCATCTCGCATAAAGCTCCCAAACATTTAGCAAGAGGGCAAGGTTAATAAAGGTGGGGGGGGGGGGCAAAGTCGTGTCTCGGTGTGTGTGAACAATAACAGTATGTAAAAGACAGAAAATGCTGAAACTTCAGAATTATAAACATCCAAAGTTCAAAAGATGGCCTGTTTCTAAATGCTATAATGTCAGAAGGTGGTTTATACTAAAACATGAGATGTGATTGCTAAGAAACAAGGCCATGAGTGGGTCTGTATCCAGATAAGAAGGACCTACGCACTCCTCAGAGGAAGCTTGTAAACTGGGTGGAGGTTGAGGTCATTAGCTATATTATGTAAAACAGTTTATCTTGAGTTGTTACTGTGGCGTCAGCATGGTGGGAGAACTTACGACCGTGAGATCAGACTAGAGGTGTTTATGTACAGAACAATGCAGCCGAATAGTATAAAAATAGGGCATGCTCCCTCCCGGAAGTTAGAGCTCTCAAGAGGGGACGGTCGAAAGTCCATTGCCACGGGCAGTCCGCAAAGATCAAGTCTGATCACCCTGGATTCTCAGACATATCAGGTTGTATTGATTGTTTATCATTTAATGTAATCTGTAGACATTAGTATTATAATTATAATGCTGTTGAAAGTAATGTTGAAGACAGCTGTAGTGCAACTCTGTTGTAAGTCCATCTATTAAACTTGCTATTTTATAACCACTCAGGCTAGAATCAAGTGGAAGTTATTGTTGAAGCATCAACAACCTATAGTTGCAACAATAATGGGAAAATCCGCTAATAATGCCTTGTTTACCATTTGAGCTGAAAAGGTTAATCTGTCATTGCAAGTGATCAGTAGCAAATGTCTAGTCTGTGTAGGTTAAAGGAAATTACATTGAAAATGAGAAAGAGTGAAAAACTGAAAGTACAGATTGTAAAATTGAGAGAAAAATCATAGGAGATGAATTTTAAAAACAGAAAAAGTTTAAGACAATGGCCCTGAAAATATGCCATGAGATACTAAGCATACAAACACATAACACTGGCATTTTTGTTCACAAAAGTACTGGGGTAAAATTTATCACAGGCAACAGCACATTGGCACCCATTTTACATTCTGCTGATTTTCTTTTCCATTGTAGAAAACCCTTCACTTTACCTGAATACATACATTCAAATTTTTTTTTGCATTCAGTTTGAGTTGAGGGGATTCTCAATATGCTTGATCCCATGATACTTAAAAGTCACCCTGGATCAAGTATGATATTATAGGAAATGGGGACAGGAGGAAGAATATTGGATAGTAAGAACATGCAGCTGCTGCATTCCTCAGCTGGAACACATCCAATATGGTTGACCTGGCAGAAGATTAAGAGCTTTCCAGTTTCTAAATGTATGATTTCTAAAGTTACAAATGAATCTAGGTGGTGCCAATTTTTCAACACTTTTGAATGACCCCACAAATTCTTTAGTTAAATTACATCTCTAACAAATCATGTCTCTCATACAAAAAGCATTAAATTATTTACTGACTCGATAATTTCTTAGACACGCAACAATTTTTTATACTCATCTTCACAGTGATAACTTTTAAATATTAGGTAATTTATGATTTAATTATTGTAGTACTCACTGATATAAATTCATTCTAATAGATATTATTTGAAGCTATAGGAACAGAGTAATATGTCACTTCATGGTTTTACAAATAATTTTGGTAAAAATATAAACCAGTTAATATGGATAAAATGTGTTCTGACTGTGGTAAGTTTTCTTAGTGGCACATATTGCATCACATTTACACATGGTATCAATTATTGTGGATTGATTAGGGAAAGCCAGCATGGATTTGTTAAAGGCAAATCGTGTTTAACTAACTTGATAGAGTTTTTTGATGAATTAACAGAGAGGGTCGATGAGGGCAATGCAGTTGATGTGGTGTATATGGACTTGCAAAAAGCATAATAGGCTGGTCATCAAGATTGAAGCCCATGGAATAAAAGGGGCAGTAGCAGCATGGATACAGAATTGGCGAAGTAACAGGAAGCAGAGAGTAGCAATGAATGGTTGTTATTCGGACTGGGAGGGAGGTGTACAGTGGTGTTTCCCAGGGGTTGGTACTAGGACCACTGCTTTTCTTGATATATATTAATGACTTGGACTTGGGTGTACAGGGCACAATTTCAAAATTTGCAGATGACACAAAACTTGGAAATGTAGTGAACAGTGAGGAGGATAATGATAGACTTCAAGAGGATATAGACAGGCTGGTGGCATGGGCGGACACGTGGCAGATGAAATTTAACACAGAAAAATGCCAGGTGATACATTTCGGCAGGAAGAATGAGCAGAGGCAATAAAAACAGAAGGGCACAATTCTAGAAGGGGTACAGGAACAGAGATCCGGGGGTATATGTACACAAATCGTTGAAGGTGGCAGAGCAGGTTGAGAAAGCTGTTAAAAAGCACACAGAATCCTGGGCTTTATAAATAAAGGCATAGAGTGCAAAAGCAAGGAAGTCATGATGAACCTTTATAAAGCACTTGGTCGGCCACAACTGGAGTAGTGTGTCCAGTTCTGGGCTCCGCACTTTAGGAAAGACGTGAAGGTCTTGGAGAGGGGGCAGAAGAGATTAATTAGAATGATTCTAGGGATGAGGGACTTTAGTTACGTGGATAGACTGGAGAAGCTGGGGTTGTTCTCCTTAGAACAGAGACGGTTGAGATGAGATATGATAGAGGTATTCAAAATCATGACAGAGTAGATAGAGAGAAACTGTTCCCATTGGCGGAAGGGTCAAGAACCAGAGGACATAGATTTAAGGTGATTGTCAAAAAAAAACAAAGGTGATATGAGGTTAAACTTTTTTACACAGCGAGTGGTTAGGTGGTGGAGGCAGATTCAATCATGGCCTTCAAAAGGGAACTGGATAATACTTGAAAGGAAAAAAACTGCAGGGCTACGGGGATAGGACGGGGGAGTGGGACTAGCTGGATTGTTCTTGCATAGAGCTGGCACAGACTCAATGGGCCGAATGGCCTCCGTCCGTGCTGTAACCTTTCTATGATTCTATATCATTTGTATCATTAGGTGGGGTGGGGGCAACACTGTCTGAAAATGATAGATCTTTCTCTGTTAAGTGGAAATAGCTCCTATTGCCAATTCCTTTTTTGTCGCTAAGTTCCATTTCAACAAGCACCCAGTGCCAGAACCCTTCATAACTCTACAAATGAGGTATAAATAACTTCCTTTGTCAAACACATCATTCCAATGACTGCACTGTAGCCTTACCTTTACGCTCTAGTAAACAAAACTGAAAAATGCATGAATTGCCTCTTCTTGCACAGGTCAATGTTGGCTTTGCTCCAGTTACATTTGTATGCTCTTTTGTCCCAGTTACAGAACTTCTCACAGAAAAGAGCTACGCGAGAATATCTTCCACTAGCATCAGTTTAATGGTATCGATATCACAAAATTTAGTTTCTTGTTCTACACAGCGTGAAAACAAAGCTTGTGGTACTAACAGTAAAATAATATGAAATCAAAAGCTGTTGTAAATTAAAACTGAACAAAGCCAAATAATTTTTGCCAAACTGTAACTGCTGCAGTTGTGGATTTATAATGATAGGCATGCAAACGGTTTCCCAAGACACCACTCGATGACTGTTTGCCAAGTAACCAGCACTTTACCTTGATAGTAAAGCGAGCTGTGTTTTCTTTTAAAAAATCCTAATGGATCTCCCATGGTGTTGTTCATCGGGAATAAGAGGTTATGGTTAATGTTTGCACAAGTCGTGAGAGACCATTAATTATGTAAATAATGGCTCGTGTTTTTGGATTAGTTCCTGGGAAAGTTGATTCATAAGGCTAAGCAGATGGTGGTGAATTGTTTATCAATTGGTTCAAAATTTTCAATGAATTGCTTGGAAATCAGGATATTTGTGTGCGCAGATAGTTTGTAGGTGTGATGGTATGAGAGACATGTCTCAAAACTTTTAATAAATTGATAGCAAATCTTACAGTCTTTTAACCTGAGACTATAGGGGGAATTTTAACTCCCAGATGATAAGCCAGAGGGATGCATGGGCCACACTTGGTTTATTTTAAAAGTTCTGCCTTCCACCAGCCAGCTGCTTGCCCGAAACAGGCATCCAGAGATAGCTCACTGGCCTTGGGACAATGGAGATCGAGCAGCCTTGAGGCTGCCAGGCTGGTGGTCAGGTAAGTCGCACGGGGGAAGGGCTTGGAAGGGTTTCACCGGTGGGAAGGGGGGAGCCAGGGTGGTAGCGGCCGAAACTCCTGCCCCTCTGGGCCTCACAAAGATAAGTTTTACACTTACCTTACTGGGCCTCTGCCAGGTTTTACTAAGAGAGAGGTCCACGGCGGACCCCACTCAGTAAGCAGTTAAAATAGTGATAGGACTCTGTATACAAAAATTTGAGGCTTCTGTCTAAACCAGGCAAACACCTCAGCCACCTAAGAAAACAGTGGTGTTAAAGTAGCCACGGGGCAGGTAACAGGCGGTAAATGTAGCACTTAGATTTTAACTCTCCTTCCACCGAGTTTCTGCCAGGCAGAGAGAGCTGAAGTTCCCTCTTTTTAATTATTTTTAACATAAGTGCACCCCTCTTGCTCACAGAAAAGTAAACTCATTGTTGCTTGAACATACAGTTGAACTGAATGAATTAAAGGCATATCGTAAGGCTGCAGTAATTCCTGATTCAGGAAGCTTTTGGTACCTCAGATCAAAATAATCTTATCCTTACTAAGCAAGTTTCTTTGAAGGAGCCCCAAATCTTTTCTCAATAGGCAGGTAAACAAGATTTTAATCCATTATATCTTTCTAGCAACCAGAGCTTAAACTGCCAGGATTTAATATGCTGAATGGGGTTTGAGCCTTCTAACAATTGATTGGCATTACAAATTGGCTGTAAGTGACCATTAATTAGGCTTCTTCCCTCACAGTGGCAACTTTGTATATAATATTTCACAAACCTTAGCAGTGTGGCCAACAACTTTGAACCTAATGAGGGACTGTCTGCAAACAAAGGCAAGTGACTTCCGTTGCACTTCAGTGTTAAACGCACACAGTGAGGAGAAATTTAAGTAGAGCCAAGTTCCGGTGCAAAATGGGTGGCGTAATGGCACCACATGCCCAAAGATTGAAATTGGGTCTTAGGCTTTCTCTGCACGAAACCGGTGAGCAGCAGACGCTAATCGAACATCCCAATGCAACTTGTCGGTCAGGGCCGAGGAATTTCAGATGGCTCCGATGCCAAGTCGGCCCGCAGGTGGGTCCGGGGAGTCGGAGGCAATGTGGAGGGGGTAATTCCAGGTCGGCAATGGCCCGGGGTATTTCTGTGGAGCTAGGAGGAGCACAGCACATAGTCTGCCCAGTCGATGACCAATTTGTATCAGGTTCCTAAATTTGGTGTTAGGAACGTCATCTGCATATTCGAGGTGCCTAACGCCTGTTTTAGGCGACATCCTGCATACTTGGAAATCCAATTTTGTAGCTGCCCCACTTCTGGGGGAGATTGGGCACGAGAGAACACAACCTAAAATTCATTCCCCCCAACGCTCATTTCTCACCCTAATATAAGGCACAGCGATGTCCAATTTCTCCCCCATGTGTGCATTCATTTAGTCTCAAGCCCTTATGTCAAGGAGAGGAAATCTTATCAGAAGCAGCATCCAATGTCCAAACCTAGTTACGATTCAGATGAAATGATAAATATATAATTATTTTATATTTTAAGACAGGAAGGAACCCTTCTTCCGTTGCATCCTACTGCTTAAAAATCCTTTATTTAAAAGAAAAACTTTGACAGAATTTATTCAGAAAAGAGAAGCCAAAATAAGGGGAAAGACAGTAACATAAAATCATGCATGTTAAATGCCAAAAAAATAAATTTAAGAATGAGGAGAAAGAGGAAAACCCACAAAAAATGAAGTCACAATTTGTTTGTGCTTGCAAATAGAATGGCATAATTTACATAACTGCATTGAGTACAGCGTGTGATGTAATGACATTGTGAAACAAATTATACAATTATGCAGATTAGGTTATCAGTGTTTCTACAAATTTCACTTTCCTATTTTCTCCTATCTCATGTTGTACAAGAGTCAATTTTATAATCTTTCAATTAAATGTACTTTTAATATTAAAAGACTATTTTTGGGAAGCTGGGCTCTCTTCTGGAGCTGTATTCAATAGTGTGGGCAAGTTTTCAGTCAGGCCAACTTCTTGGAATCTGCCTGCTTGTCCATCTATTTCATGTCGGCAATCCAAAACATTCATACTGCAAGAAAGAACTGTGCCTGCTTCAGCTTAAAGTTATGCAATGTGTTCTAAATTTTGCTTCATGTGTCAGACAATGCCCAGTGTTACTTTTTATAAAATCCTGGTGACAACTCTTGAAATCACTTAACAGCCCTGAAATAAGACACTTCTTAAGATTGTGGTTAGTGAGAATTTTCCCTCATCTGAGCTTGCTGCAAATCCAGTTAGAAATGGAACATTCCATGGTAAAGCTTTTCCTTCATGAGCAGTTAGAAATTTCCGACTTACAATCCCTTATAGGGTTACGACCTGAAATGTTAATCCTACCTTCCTCTCTCCACGGATACTGCCTGACCCTCTGAGTGTTTCCAGCATTTTCTGTTTATATTTCAGAATTTCAGCATCTGCAGTATTTTTCTTTTTGTTTTCTCTAATAGTTAATGTTAACTTCCTTAGGTCAAGCAGAGAATTACAATCGAAAGTTCATGGCATAGCTACAAAATGAAATTCCTGCCTGCCAATACTGCTTATTTAACCTATTTAGACTAATAATGACTGAGCCATATCATTATAATTATTCAATCTATTTGGAGTCAAAAGAGGTGCTTTTCATCATTTAATGATTTTGTTAGTGTTACAATATTGGCAGCAATATTTTTCACACTTCTGTACAGAAGCAGGGCAAACTATAAGAGATATAAACTAATAGACTATTTGGTTGGGATTTTTTTTTAAGAATAAGGTGATTTGAATTAATAATTTTGTTTCATATTCATCCTGTACAATTTCTTTTTTTCACATTTTATCTTTCTATTTAAAAGTATTATATTAAGATGAAATCCAATGTACTCAGCTCATGGATGCAGAGGATTTCATCCCAATGCAGCAGTAGGATAAAATTGATGCAGGCAAGACCAGAGAACAGATGTGATGAGAAATAAGTATCATGCTGGGGGCAGTTGAAACTAAAGCTCAGTAAAGGGAAGCTAGAGCTAGGGAGAAGCAGTAATGGGCCCAGTGGGAATGAGAAGAGGAGCACGGGAAGTGAGAACTCGGCAAGAGGGGCTAGAACATCACTGGAGAGAACAAGAATGGAAGAAAAGGGAATAGAACCTGGACTGGAAGCACGAGAAGTGGCTAGAGAACAAAGAGTTGTGCCAGAACAAAAGTTCACAAGTTTAGCTTCAAACCCAAGACCAATCAAGCTTTGAGATTTTGACTCAGCCATAATTCATTGTATATCTGATACAGAACAGCAGCTATTGCTGCTAGATGAATATTTTTGACTAGAAGGGACTGACTAACTTTGCATTCAGATTGCATATTTTAGCGCATATAAAGTGTAAAGCTATTCACCGTAACCTGAATATTTGACATGGCTGCTGCAATACTTTTGATATTCTATCAATACATACCAAGTTCAAATGAAGGTAACATCATAAAATATTACTTGTTAAAGAAAACTTTGTACTACAGCAATATAGTCTGGACAAAAGGTTTCTCCAAAGCACAGAAAACATCAGTTCCTATTAACCAAATACTTTTGATAGGTAAATAAACTTTGCAAATAATACTAATTCACGTCAACACAACTCAATTTTCTGTGCTCTATATAACATTACGCTTATCATATTTCTACAATATTTCTCGAATGCATTTAATGTGCATCACTTTATTGAATCCCTTTATAACATTCAGCAGCCATTTACAGCAATAGAAAGAGACCCACAACAATTTTCTAGCTTTAAAACTTTAAACTTGCACAGCTGAAGTACCTATTAATCCACATGAAACTGTCACAGCAGGCATCTTTACATCACAGAGAAAGTTAAAAGGGTAAATTTTAACATTCCGGTGGGAAGTCAGCGGGAGTTGGGGGGTGGTGAATATGCGTGTGGGAAAAATTTTGCATGCGTTTTCCCGAGCGATCACGACTCAATTGAAGGCCCTTAACCCAACTTCTGGGTTTCACGTCTCTAAGTTACACGGCGGGCGTACTGCGCAGGTCCAGTACAACCATGGATTTGAGGGAGAAAGGAGGAATTTGAAGACATGGAGCAACAAAGGACCCAAAGCTGGCACTCAGGTTTACTGACTCTTCACTTGAGTTGTTACTGGCTGGTGTGAGAAGCAGGAGGGAGATACTGTACCCGGGTGATAGGAGGAAGCGCCCTGCCTGTGCCGCCAAGAAGGCCTGGCTCAAGGTGGCAGAAGAGGCGACCAGCAAGAGCATCGTGGCAAGGACATGGATGCAATGCAGGAAGGGCTTCAATGACCTAACCAGGTCAAGAAAAGTGAGCACAATTACTGATTCACTTACATCCTATGGTGTACATTATCGCCCCCGCACACTGTCTTGCCAAGCTTTCTCCATTACATCATTCCTCACACCCACTTAAGTCTCATTATCAACTTACCTTCACTTTCTATGCACTTCCTCACCTCCCCATTTGTGAATCCACCATTCCCACTCACCCCAATCCTGATGCAATGTCATGAGTCTGTCTGATACTCACCCTCCGATGCATCTCTTTCATGGGCAGCCTCACCCAAAGCAACGCATCCATCGGTGACCCCAACACCCTCACTCACTCACACGTCTTTTCTTTCACCCCTTGTAGGAGAAGAGAGCGCAAAATGCATGGGAGAGAAGTAGGACTGGAGGGGGGCCACCACAAATAGTGCCCCTGACAGAGGCAGAGGAGGAGGCCTTGGAGCTGAGCCGCATGGTGGAACGCCTGGCCGTTGGAGATGGCAAGACTGGCAATCCACAAACATCTGGTGACAAAACTTTAACTTTCAGACACACCATGAATTGATGTTATCAATGATTGACCTGTTGCACACCTCAGTATGTTCATTGCAAACTAAATTCTGTGATGATTGTTAATATTGCTTTATGTTGTCTTTCAGGGCCTTCAAGGATTGATGAAGAGGCACACGACATGTATGAGGGCGATTCCTCAGAGGAGCTCTATGCCTCTGAGGGCGATTCCTCAGAGGAGCTCTATGCCTCTGAGGGCGCACCATCACATCATATCGAGCCATGCACCAGCGCAGATACTCACACTTCAGTGGATCCTGTTAGGCAGTTATTTGGGTTATCACCTGGTGATTCACCACTCACAAGTGAGCACGAGCAGACACTGGAGTCAGGGGCAACTGTGGAGAGTCCGTGTCGGTGGGCGGACTCCTCTCCATGCTCTGCTCAGCTGGACCCAGATGCTGAACCCCTGGGGCCATCCTTGAGAAGATGAATGAGAGAGGTACAGCTGCACCTTTGCGAGGTACTGGAAGACGTGCCACGCACATTCTCCACAATAGCGGAGAGGATGGAGGAGTCCACCTCCAGCATTAGTGGAATGGTGGTGCAGGTAAGTACCAGAATGTCTGCAATGGAGAGAATGGCAGCCTCCATTCAGCTTCTAGCGCGGCTCGTAAGTGAGTCCATTCAGGCCATGGCAATGGCCATGTGGACTTTCAATACCAACATGTCTGCTGCCTTAAACAGGCAGACAGATACTTTTGCTGTGGCCTTACAACACGTCACAGATGTGCTCCAAGCTGTTGTTCAGCAGAGGGGTGGGAGTGATGTGGCCGTGGCCGTGGCCCTGGAGAGGGATGAAAGCAAACAGGGACAAGGAAGTGGGGATTCCACTCAAAGTGCTCCCACATCTCACCCGTTGCCCCCCAACCCCTTCAACCAGTAACCACAATGCTGCCTCCTCTCCTGATGGCCGGGTCTGCCCCTGCACAGGTGCAGGTGGAACAGTCTTTGGCGGGGCCCTCGTGGGCTCCAAAACCCAGAGGATATAGGCGGACAGCATCTCAGCAGACAGAGCAGGGACCTGAGCGACCTGCCTCTGCTGAAGCCACAGGGGATGCACCACGTAGAAGCAGTCGGAAGAGGAAGGCTAAGGTTTCGTAATTATCAAGTGTACGCTCAAAGGTGTCTGACTAGATGTCATGTTTTTCATTTATAATTGTTTCTTCTTACAGGCACGTTAAATGTTATAATTGTCACCACCACAGCCATGTCTTGTATATTCTTGAGTCCCTTTTGTGAAAGTGCCCTTGCATGTGTTTCATCATGAACGCCAAGACTTGATGCCACCCACTGACCTGTTGTATACACTTGTGTGTAGATGACTGAAAGATCCTGGTGATGTCACCAGTGGCACCTGGAAGGATCCGGAGGTGAAGAAATTGAGGGCAGTGGTGACTTTAACTGCAACGGGCGATGTGTGGCCACCAGGCCCAGCCGGGATCAGCTCTGCATGAAGGACCGTGCAGATGTCTGTGACCACCTGGTGACTCAATCTGAGCCTGCATAGACACGGCTCCTCAGAGAGGTCCAGGAAGCTCAGCCTCTGTCTGTAGACCCTCTCACGAGGGTAGTGCCTCCTGCGACCTTGGCCCCTCCGTTGGTCCCCTCTCTGCTCTTCTGCAGGTCCTTGTGGTGCACCTCTGTGTTGTGGAGCTGCAACTCCCAGAACTGCACGCCGTGCCTGCTGCAGATGGTGATTTGCCTCCTCCTCAGATATACTATGGAATACATCCATTGCGCTCCCCCATCCTGATGATGTCAGTTTGAAGGGGTCCAAAATGTAGGTAAATATGTGTGAAGACAAGAATATGAGTGTGAACCAAGAAATCTCAGTCTAAACACAAAGAACATGCAGCCAAAGCTTTGTCTGAGAGAACTCATTGCCCTGCTGCAAAATCTCACCTTTTATTCAGATGTGTCAATCACTGGTTTAAAGGTCCAAATGTGGGCCGGCTGCAACTTGCCTCCGTTTCCATGGTCTGTTTCACGAGAAGTTAGAATGGTTTGTGTAGGTCAATACACAAAAAGTTAACTGCTTTAAGTAGTTTAAATACCTCAATTAGCTCTTTAAATATCATCCCGCCAGCTTAAAGTGCTGGCGGGATGACCGAGCAGCAGAAACACGCACGCACCTAAACGCTCTGGGTCAAACCCGGAGGTAGGCATGTTGGAGCCAGGGTACGGACCTGTTCTGAAAATGGAGGATTTTTACGACCCACCCGTCCTCAGGCCACCTGTTCTTGGGGGTTAAAATTCATCGCAAAGCATCAGGAAAATCAGTTCTTGATGGGAATGTCATACAATTTACTAAGATAATCTGAAATGTAAAAATCCTTCATCATGTTATTGCAGTAGTAATAAACTACAATGATAAATTGTATATAATTAGTATATACAAGTCTAATTTTAAAACCAATTTTTGATTAATTAAAAAATCAGGCAGAATGGAAAATGTTATATTTTTTTCAAGACAGTGTCACTTTTAACCATTCCTAAATCAGGTACAAAGTGGGTTTCCTGAAACGCTCATTCATAGAATCATAGAAAGGTTACAACATGGGAGGAGGCCATTCGGCCCATCGAGTCTGCACCGGCTCTATTCAAGAGCAATCCAGCTAGTCCCACTCCCCCACCTTATCCCCGTGGCCCTGCAAATTATTTCCTTTCAAGTACTTATCCAGTTCCCTTTTGAAGGCCATGATTGAATCTGCCTCCACAATCCCCTCGGGCAGTGCATTCCAGATCCCAACCATTCGCTGTGTAAAAAAGTTTTTCCTCGTGTCACTTTTGGTTCTTTTGCCAATCACCTTAAATCTACGTCCTCTGTTTCCTGACCCTTCCGCTAATGGGAACAGTTTCTCTCTATCTACTCTGTCTAGACCCTTCATGATTTTGAATACCTCCATCAAATCTCCTCGCAACCGTCTCTGTTCCAAGGAGAACAACCCCAGCTTCTCCAGTCTATCCACTTAACTAAAGTCCCTCATCCCTGGAATCATTCTAGTAAATCTCTTCTGCACCCTCTCGAAGGCCTTCACATCTTTCCTAAAGTGCGGTGCCCAGAACTGGACGCAATACTCCAGTTGTGGCCAAATCAGTGTTTTATAAAGGTTCATCATGACTTCCTTGCTTTTGAACTCTGTGCCTCTACTTATAAAGCCCAGGCTCCTGTATGCTTTTCCAATCGCTTTCTCAACCTGCCCTGCCACCTTCAACAATTTGTGCACATATACCCCCAGATCTCTCTGTTCCTGTACCCTTTTTAGAGTTGCGCCCTCTAGTTTATATTGCCTCAGCTCATTCTTCCTACCGAAGTGTATCACTTCGCATTTTTCAGCGTTAAATTTCTTCTGCCACGTGTCTGCCCATACCACCAGCCTGTCTATATCCTCATGAAGTCTATCACTATCCTCCTCACTGTTTACTATCCTTCCAAGTTTAGTGTCATCTGCAAATTTTGAAATTGTGCCCTGTACACCCAAGTCCAAGTGCAAGTCATTAACATACATCAAAAAAAGCAGTGGTCCCAGCACAACCCCTGGGTAACACCACTGTACATCTCCCTCCAGTCTGAAAAACAACCCTTCACCACTACTCTCTGACTCTTGTCACTTAGCCAATTCTGTATCCATGTTGCTGCTACCCCCTTTATTCCATGGGCTGCAATCTTGATGATAAGCCTACCATGAGGCACTTTATCAAACGCCTTTTGAAAGTCCAAATCAACTGCATTGTCCTCATCGACCCTCTCTGTTACCTCATCAAAAAACTCTATCAAGTTAGTTAAACATGATTTGCCTCTAACAAATGCTGGCTTTCCCTAATCAATCCACACTCATCCAAGTGACTGTTAATTCTGTCTCGGATTATCGTTTCTAAAAGTTTCCCCACCACCGAGGTTAAACTGACTGGGCAGTAGTTGCTGGGTTTATCCTTACACCTGCTTTTGAACAAGGGTGTAACATTTGCAATTCTCCAGTCCTCTGGCACCACCCCCGTATCTATGGATGTTTGGAAGATTATGGCCAGTACCTCCACAATTTCCACCCTTACTTCCCTCAGCAACGTAGGATGCGTCCCATCCAGTCCGGGTGACTTATCTACTTTAAATAAAACTACCCTTTCCAGCACCTCTTTCCTGATCAATTTTTAGCCCATCCAGCATCTCAACTATATCTTCCTTTACTGGGCCTCTGGCAGCATCTTCTCCCTTGGTAAAGACAGATACAAAGTACTCATTTAGTACCTCAGCCATCCCCTCTGCCTTCTTTATGGTCCCTAATCGGCCTCACTCCTCCTCTGACTACCCGTTTACTGTTCACATGCCTGTAGAAGACCTTTGGATTCCCTTTTATATTGGCCGCCAGTCTATTCTCATACTCTCTCTTTGCCCCTCTTATTTCCTTTTTCACTTCCCCGCTGAACTTTCTATGTTCTGCCTGGTTCTCACTTGTATTATCAACCTGACATCTGTCATACGCCCCTTTTTTCCATTTCATCTTACTCACTATCTCTTTTGTCATTCAGGGAGCTCCGGCTTTAGTTGCCCTACCTGTCTGCCTCGTGGGAATGTGCCTCGACTGTACCCGAACCATCTCCTTTTTAAAGGCCGCCCACTGTTCAATTACAGTTTTGCCTGCCAATCTTTGATTCCAATTTACCCGGGCCAGATCTGTTCTCATTCCATTGAAATTGGCCCTCCTTCAATTGAGTATTTTTACTTTAGAGTGGTCCGTGTCCTTTTCCATAGCTATTCTAAACTTTATGATACCACGATCGCTGCTCCCTAAATGCTCCCCCACTGACACTTGCTCCACTTGGCCCACCTCATTCCCTAGAACCAAGTCCAGCAATGCCTCCTTCCTCATTGGGCCGGAAACGTACTGGTCAAGAAAGGTCTCCTGAACACATTTCAAAAATTCCTCCCCCTCTTTGCCCCTTATTATTATTGTTATCCCAGTCTATATTAGGATAGTTGAAGTCCCCAGTTATCACTATTCTATAGCTTTTGTACCTCTCTGTAATTTCCCTGCAAATTTGCTCCTCTATATCCTTCCCACTATTTGGTGGCCTATAGAATACACCCAGTAGTGTAATGGTGCCTCTATTATTTCTTAACTCTAACCAAATAGATTCTAACCTTGACCCCTCCAGGACATCCTCTCCAACACTGCAACATTCTCCTTAATCAACACTGCCACACCCCCTCCTTTCTTTCCTTCCCTATCTTTCCTGAACATCTTATATCCAGGAATATTTAATACCCAATCCTGCCCTTTTTTGAGCCAGGTCTCCGTTATCGCCACAACATCATATTCCCATGTGGCTATTTGCGCCTGCAGCTCACCAACCTTGTTTACCATGCTTTGTGCGTTTACTCACATACAATCCAAGCAGTCTTGGACTTTCTTGTTCTCTCTCTTAGTCTGATCCCACCTAATACTGTACTTTAATTGCTCTAGTGCTATCTTTCTCTCCCGATCCTTTGTGCCCCTTGTTTATCCTTTCCAATACTACATTCTGTTGCCCATCCCCCTACCAAATTAGTTTAAACCCTCCCCCAACAGCACTAGCGAACCTCCCCAAGTGGACATTGGTCCCAGCTCCTTTAAGGTGCAACCCGTCCGGCCTGTACACGTCCCACCTTCCCCAGAACTGGTCCCAATGCCCCAGGAATCTATCTAAAGCCTCCTTCCTGCACCATCTCTCCAGACACGCATTCATCTGCTCTATCCTCCTATTTCTATACTCGCTAGCGCGTGGCTTCGGGAGTCATCCAGAGATTACTACCTTTGAGATCCTGCTTCTTAATCTCTTTCCGAACTCCTTAAAATCTGCCTGAAGGACCTCATCCCTCTTTCTACCTATGTTGTTGGTGCACGACCTCTGGCAGTTCACCCTTCTCCTCCCCACCCCCCCAAGAATGTTCTGCAGCCGCTCAGTGACATCCTTGACCCTGGCACCAGGGAGACAACATACCATCCTGGAATCACATCTGCGGCCGCAGAAAAGCCTGTCTGTTCCCCTAACTATAGAATCCCCTATCACAATTGCTTTCCTGACCTTTCTCCTCCCTCTCCCTGTACAGCTGAGCCACCCATGGTGCTGCGGCCTTGGCTCTGGCTGCACTCTACAGAGGAACCCTCTCCATCACCAGTATTCAGAACTAAATACTGGTTAGAGAGCGAGATGCACCCAGGGGACTCCTGCACTACCTGCCTGGTCCTCCTTGGCTGTCTGGCGGTCACAAAGTCCCTCTCTGCCTGCACTCTCTTAAGCTGCGGGGTGACCCCCTCCTGAAATGTGCAATCCATGTAGCCCTCAGCCTCGTGGATGCACTGCAGTGACGCCAGCTGCTGCTCAAGCTCCAAAATCCGGAGCTCGAGCTCCTCCAGCTGACGACACTTCCTGCACCTGTGGTTGCCAGGACATGGGAAGCGTCCTGGAGTTCCCACATGGTACGGGCCGTGCATTCGACGGTTGTGAGTTGCCCTGCCATGCCTCAATTTATTAGATTGTTTACTAAACTTAACTGAAATAAATTAAGCCTAAAAAAAAATTATGTTTTTTTTTTAAACAAAGCTGCTAA
Organism: Heptranchias perlo; assembly: GCF_035084215.1. Taxonomy (NCBI): domain Eukaryota; kingdom Metazoa; phylum Chordata; class Chondrichthyes; order Hexanchiformes; family Hexanchidae; genus Heptranchias; species Heptranchias perlo. Next base: position 57,381,526 of record NC_090331.1, read on the forward strand.
TTTAGTAGCAATTTATCAATAGTCCTTTATTGTGGAATCAAGCCATTCATGAGCTGAGTTGAGACTGTATGTTAAAAAGACAGTGGAGACTCTTGTCCTTATCCCACCACATTTATATTTGTAGTAGTACAGCAGGAAAAGATCAGCAAAGAGCTACCAAATCAAATATGGCTCGTACCATGCCAACTCTACTGAGTTCCAGCAGGAATTTGCTTGTGCAATAACATCGTGTTGTTACTAATCTAACAGTTGGGAAAGTCACAACCCTCTATAATATTGTGCATCATGACGATCATTACAGACACCCTCCAACTGGCAAGCAATGTACAGGTAGTAAAATGTGGTTGAATTTCAACAGATCTTCTGAAGTTATAGCGGACGATTGGGAGAACCTTTGTCTAAATTAAACCCCGATATGTGTGTTACATATTATACAGGCTGCATACACTTGGTGCTTTATCTTTGTGCAAAGCTTAAACTGCACATGCACAGACAAGTATGCACTACAGAGCATGTGCAATAGCTTCAAAGCACCCAATTGTGTACAGTCAGCATGACTACAGCAATTATTATTTAATGTAATTTACCTGCATAGTCAGGTTAGTATAAGAAGGCTGTTTTATCCCTTCACCTGGACTGGATTTGAATTGAGGTCCCAGAGGTGATCAGACAACATAACATTTCACCAGTTGTTTGTCTTTCGAACAAAGTATTTAATTAATGCAAAATGTATCTTGTATCAAATCCAAATCTATTTACATGAACTTAATGGTATGCTTCAGTTTAAATCTATGTTTAACCAACTCTAGTCCAAATTAAAGAGTATAGAGTTGAATTGAATTAAACATTTTAAAATAATGTAACCACCAAACACAACAGGGCTTAATCTTCAGAGGATGAGTGAAAGGTTTTGGTGACTTCCCTTCTGGAAATAATTCCTTTGGGTCCTCGAAGCTTTCTCTCTCCTCCCTCAACCCCCCACCCCAGTCCAAATCACAGAGCTTGATTTTTGTTACTCATATGCCATAGGCTGATGTTACATTTTTTAAAATTATATACATGGGCACCAATTCGTAATCCATAACTCAGCAATTTACTGGCAAATTGGATTCACTAAATATATATAACTTTGTGATTCTGCTTTAATGATCCACTGTGCTGGCCATAATTGCATTGTGTCTACATCTGATTTCAGTGCTGGGAAGTTAAACACTTTTTCAGTGTTTGCCGCATGACATCATCTTCGTTCTTTCAAACGTCAATTGTCTATTCTTTCTGAACTCTATTCATAAAACCTTTGAAAAGAGGACAATTTTGTGATATAGATACAGATGTAACAGTAAACTAGACCCAGCCTACCACAAGTCATGCCGTTTCAAAGCATTAAAAGCTGTCACACAGAAGAAACCACCGTCCCCTTCGGATGAACTTAAAGCAGGTTCCCGAAGTAAAAGAGAGTATCACCCAACAGTTGTTTATTTAGATGCTACTATGGGAAATTAATTGATTTTTAACAATTTTCTTTCTTATAAAATTAGCTTGACTCATCTGTGCACAAAATGGCAATGGGGAACCAATATTTTGTGTGAAAGCACCCTTAGGGAGGTCTGTCACTATAATTCAGTTAATGCTCTTGAGATTTCTTTCACCTTTCCTATATCAATGCTCTTCGGTATTTGGTATAGCAGTACCTACTGCTTAATATAGAACAACAAATTCACAGAGACTCTTCGGCCTAGAAATTGGTTTGCCCCTGACTTCAGGCACGAATCTAGCGCTAAACACGAACCTCTGCACCAAAACTAATGAGCAAGAGGACCACACAAAATTAGTCCTCTTGCATCATCAAGACACAACTGGCATGCTGGGGATGCCAATCACAACTCAAAAGCCAATGTGCCAGTTGCAAATAAAGCAGAGATCGGCTGGCAGGGACGCTGGTACTGGACCTACAGCGAGTCCTGGGGTGAAGGAGATTGGGAAGGGGTCGAACGGTGGCTGGCAGTTTCGATGTGGAAACAGAAGGAACATTCCTGCTCATGCTGGCTCCGCATTAAGGTAAGTTAAAAAAATTTTACTTACGTTTTTGGTGGCAGCCTTCAGAGGTCCCTTTAAAGACCACTGGTTTGGTTGCTGCTTGCCTAAGAAAACTGACTGCAACCTGCTTTATGCTGTTTCAGGCTGACACCCTGGACGACTACAGGGTGCCTGAACCAATAAGGCGTGTGGCGCATATCCAGCACGGAATGAATGCATGCACGCTGCTCCCATATTGGTCCTTACAGTGCCTGTTTTTCATCGGTAAAACGAGTGCTATGCAATCCAATTTCTAGGCCTTAAGGATAAAGCATAGTCTTCAAACATTTCTATGGGTAGGTGCTGCTTCTAGATATATATTGGTATTTATCAGTAAGCTTCAATTAAAAATACAATCAACAGATGGTTTCCAATCAATGGATGTTGATTATGAGCGTACGGAAAGCTTGTTATGCTCATACCTGATAATTGAATTGGATATGCTGCTTTATACTGCTGGACAACTTTACAACCAATATTTGTTTCAAATTCAATTGTATTTTTCTCATAGCTGCTGCATAAATAAGACATTGTACACGTGGAAACATTTCTTGGGGGAGGGAGGCTAATGGTGTGAGAAGATAATGGGTGGTCTGTGAAGGATGCAGTGGGCATTATCAGGTGAATGTAATGCCTGGTTGGGGAGATTTGATTTTGAGTCTGCTTACAGACTATATTAATATTCAACCAGGTGATTTAAGTTACACAATCCCACTGCGCAAGCTATAATGTCCCTCATATTAAAAGGTTAAAAAAAGCATCAACAACTTCCTTTTATATAGACTTTTAACAGAAAATGTCACAAGGCGTTGAGGGAGAATATTAAAAAAAACATTGGTAAAGGGACAGACACCAAGCTATGGAGCGAGAGTTGGGGAGATGACTGAAAGCATGACTGAAAACGTTCTTAAAAGTTGGAGAAAGATGTAGCAAGAAAGAGGGAGCAGGAATTAGGTTTCTTGAAAGAGACAAGGTTAGAGAGGGTGGAAAGGATGGGATAGAAACTGCAGCATGATGGTGGATTGAAACTTGAGTGGGTGGAAGACTGGGGGAGGTTGGGAGCATGGGGGAAGAGGAGAACGAGGTAGCGGTGGAGACAGCTGCATGGATGGTCTCAGCCTTAGGGACAAAGAATCCATTGGCTCTTTGCACTTGATATTGGAGGTGAAGGTGGAGGAAGAGAGAAAAATGTTTTTTTTTTTAAAAAGGAGTCTGGTTAGTCATGGACAAAAGAAACCTTGGTTTGTCCTCACCCTCCAGGATAATCCTGCAATAATAGTTGCATTTGACTGTGGAGAACCAAGCGCTTTTAAGCTTGCGGTCCAGCGAAAACAGAGACTGTACCAGTAGGAACGGCAGGGGTGGGAGATGGTGAGTGATTTGGTGAGGAACAAGGGTGTCAAAGGCATAAGTGAGGGAGCAGTTTAGCAGGTCAACAGTGGACAAGCTCTCATAACAGGCAGAGTACCAGAGGAAAGTGAGTTAGGAGTTTGAGAGTGAACTAGTGGGGGAGCTGGGGAGAATGTTGTTCCACATGTGGATGATGAGGGTACTGAGGTTGGGGGAAAATATGGGGTTGTGGTTTATAAGGGAGATGAGGAAATAGTCAGATATAGCCTCGTCAGTGATCGAGATAACCAGAGATGCTGAGGTTGAGAGGTGGCCATGGGTGTGGATGGGGGAGTTTATGTGAAGGGTGAGTTAAATGAGGATAGGATGACCAAGAAATCGGAGGAGAGGGAGCTGGTGGATCTTGCGTGTTGGTTAAAGTCACATAGGATAAGGAATCATTCAGTGACACGGCTAAACAATGAGGGAAGGGAGCAGATTTCAGTGAGGAAGTTGGCACGAAGTTTGGGACGGCAGTACATAACAAGAATTTCAGTGATAGGCAGGAGGGATGGAAGAGGTGAGTTTCTCAAAGGAGGAGATGGTGGCAGAGGAGTAGGGGGAGAAACCAAGTTGGGCCTTGATGATAACAGCATCAAAACCTCCTCATCCGGCTAGGCATTCCATCTCTTGCTTCGTCCAAACCAGTGTTGCAGTGGTTTGGGTAGGGTTAGTGACAGAATATATAGCCAGGCAGAGAGGTTTTGGTGAGGGGGAAGGAATTGCCAACTGTAAGCCAGGTTTCCGTTAGTGCCAGGATGTTGACAAATTCATCTACAACAACAACTTGCATTTATATAGCGCCTCTGACGTAGTAAAAACGTTCCAAGGCACTTCACATGAGCGTTATCAAACAAAATTTGACACCGAGCCACATAAAGAGATATTAGGACAGGAGACCAAAAGCTTGCTCAAAGAGGTAGGTTTTAAGGAGCATCAGAAAGGAGGAGAGAGAGGTAGAGAGGCGAAGAGGTTTAGAGAGGGAATTCCAGAGCTTACGGCCTGACAGCTGAAGGTACTGCTGCCGATGGTGGAGTGATTAAAATCGGGGATCCGCAAGAGGCAAGAATTGGAGGAGTGCAGATATCTGAGAGTTGTAGGGCTGGAGGAGTTTGCAGAGATACAACGAGGGCATGGATGTTAAGGGCCTTGTTTGTAAGGGGGATGATGACTGATGATATGCTGGCAGGGTTAGAAGGGCGGCAGTGGAAAAGGTTAGTGGGATCTGGATGAAGTTAGAGAAGTTAATCCCTGAAGAGTGAGTTGGGTGAGATGGTCACCAGGAGCAAAAGGTGAGATCGATGGGGTTGCTGCTCTGGAAGAGCCAGTGACAGATGACACAATTGGTATGGCAGAGAATACCAAGGGAGGCCATGGGCTGGCTGAAATGGGACTTGAGTCTCAGACGGTGATATGAGTGAAGATAGGCTTAGGAGTAGCGCCAAGTGGGAGGAATAATTAAGAGACATGAAAACCTTAAATTAGATGGACTGATGGCAGAGAGGTAAGCATGTCAACCAAGGATCTTAGGGTAGGAGCTGACATAAAAATGGGAACCAATCTATCATCAGTCCAAAGCAGTGAAAAAGGAAAGAACTTCTATGTATGGAGCACTTTAGCACCCTCAGGATGTCCCAAAACATTTTACAACCAATGGATTCTGGCTGGTTCAACATCTCATCCGAAAGGTAGCATTCCCCGCCCCCCGCCCAAACCACTCCCTCAGTGCTGCAATGAAGTATCTGCCAAGATTATAAACTCAAGTTCTAGCAGTGGGGCATAGAATCCACAACTTTCTATCTCAAAGAACAAAGTGCAAGCAACTGAGCCAAGGTGACACAGTACTTGATGTTTGGTGTATATTTTCTAAGTAAACTTGGCTGAACGTGGCAGTATTACTGGAATATGTTGCTGAAAGCTTTAATTTCAAAATGAAGCCAATGACAACTAAAGGTGGGAGATGCAATTACATTTATCTGTACTGCCAATAACTGAAAAGAGAGGCAATATGATGCAGTATGGTTCCTCATTTATTTTCAAAATTAATGTTAAAAATCTAAAACAATGTCATTTTGGAATGTAAATTAAAGGGATTTTAAGCATCATAAGCAAATTAAAACTGAAAAACAGAAGGCCTTATTACAAATAATGAATTGCATTACCTCAAATATGCCGGTGATGGACTGGGGTTGACAATTGTAAACAATTTTACAACACCAAGTTATAGTCCAGCAATTTTATTTTAAATTCACAAGCTTTCGGAGGCTTCCTCCTTCCTCAGGTGAACGATGTGGAAAATCGTTCACCTGAGGAAGGAGGTAGCCTCCGAAAGCTTGTGAATTTAAAATAAAATTGCTGGACTATAACTTGGTGTTGTAAAATTGTTTACAAATACCTCAAATATGTTCATGAGATTAATATGAAGACAGTTATAATTCAATTGCTCCTCTGCAAAATGTACAGTGATCTTGGTAGAAGACTGGGTGCACATACCTTACGGCATCCCCCTCCCCTCCCCCAAATCAGAAGGAAACATTGGCATGGGTTTGGGGAAGAGATGCCAGTGGCTGGAACTGATGTGGCTCATTTCATCTTCTGTCCAATTTTCGGTTTACTCCTGGCAAGCATCACACTGGTTCTAGCCAAGTGCACAGATCCTCCAGGCTCCACATTAAAACTATAAAAGGTTCTTTACCTTGATGTGTGCTCTGCAATTAATTCTCCCGCAGCCTAATAACAAAATAAATGTCGTTTGGCCGAGCACACATTTTCCAACTGAGGTTCCTGGAATATTTTGGTGGGGGGGGGGGGTTTACAAAATCATCAAATTTCTTTTCATCTGTCATTATATCTTGTACTTTTTGGTATTTGTTGACATAGTAGCATGTTATTTCTGTTGCTGTATACTAACAGAAAATACTTTCTATAAGAACAACATTGTTTTCCTCTGGGCAAATGACAGAGTCATTTGGTCCCTGAGAGTTTGTTAATATTTGCAGGGGTTCTCCAACACAAAATTAAAACTTTGAGAACTACTGGCCTAGAGTACACCAGTGTCATTTGAATTAATTCAGCACATCTGCCTGCGTTAAGCATGGAGAAGGGAGCAGAATCGGAGCAGCAAATCTTCACTTGTATACAGTTGTTCAAAATCTTACACACAGAATTACATTCAAGTACTTTATTGCGAAATTGAGGTCTCTAGGCTTTGTAAAGTTCAATTTAATGGGGAACTTCAGTGTAAGTGCAAGGACTGATATGCACTTACACCAAAGACAGTGCTTTGGAGCTATTTATTTCTCTTTTTAAAATCAGGTTTCAGCCCCTCCCACAGAATTGAAATGGCCCTAACCAAAGTCACAAACAACATTATTTGTGACTGTGACCATTGTACATTATTCCTCCTTGTTCTCCTCGACTTCTCTGCAGCTTTTGTCACAGTCATACACGCCATCCTCCTCCAACGCATTGGGACTATCCTTGCTTGGTTCCACTCTTATCTGTTCAATTGCAGTTAGAGCATCTGCAGCAATGGCATCTCTTCCTGCCCCTGCACCGTTACCTCCAGAGTCCCCCAAGGATCTTTCCTTGGTCCCCTCCTCTACAAGCTGGCCCTTGCTGGCATCATTCACAGACATGGGATCAGCTTCCACATGTATGCTGATGACACCCAGTTCTAAGTCCACCACTGCCTCTCTCAAACCCTCCATTGTTGTTGTAATCGTAATTACTGAATCCCATGGTTAGCCTATATCAGTTTAATGAAGCAGGTGTGCTAGGATGATGATCTCCACATAGGTTTCCTCGTAATGTGTCTGCTCCAAATCATGAGGAAGAGTGTTTGGAAGGCTTAGTCTATTTTTAAGATAATTCTTGACATTTTTTCTGCTTTTATTCCTTTCAAGCTCCCTATGAGTATTTGTTATTTTTTCAATTATGAAAAATGTGGAGGAAAAAGTGAATGTTATCGAATCAAAAGGGGTGATTTCATGATTCAACACACCCAATGGGATGCAGCGCTGAGAGGAAGCACATCTTGGGATATCACTGACATGTAGCCATGACTTTCCATCCATTACAATTAATATAGCTCTGCAATTTTCAGAAAGAAATTCACCCCTAAGATCTAAAAGATGAACTTTCGCATTGGAATAAGTATAAGAAATGATGCACTCAAGTTCCCCATTAATAGCAAGTCATCCAAATAGCATACTGGGGTGGAAGTAGTGGTACCCTTGGGCAACAGCGACCATAACATGATTAAATTTGACATGATCTGGGATAAACCAATACTGCAAACCAATATTCAGGCATAGAAAAAAATGTAGAAACATAGAAAATAGGAGCAGGAGTAGGCCATTCGGCCCTTCAAGCCTGCTCTGCCATTCAATACCATATTCCCGCTCTCTCCCCATACTCCTTGATGCCTTTTGTGTCTAGGCATACAACTTTAAAAGGGTCAACTTCAAGGTAATGAGGAAAGAGCTTAAACAGATCTACTAGGGAGCAGTAGCAAGAACATTTCATTTGAGAGCAAATGGAATATCTTTAAGGGCATTTTATTCAACATGCAGGATAAGTACATACCAGAGATGAATAAATACAGATTAAAGAAGTGTGACCCAAATAGATTAATAAAACAATACAAACTGAAATAAGTAGAAAAAATGAATTCTACCACTTCTTGTTGGGAGAAAAGCAAGGGAATGTACTCGGGAGAATATCTGAAGCTCCAACAAAAAAGGTAAAAAGGCCAGTCAGAGGGGCAAAGAGGGAACTAGAAAAGACCATAGCTTGAGAAGCCAATTTTGAATTAGGAAATTCTTCTACTTATAAAAGAAAAATTGAGATCACTTAAGGATCCAAATACGGTTGAAAAATAATTAATGTACTAAATGACTACTTCCTGGGAGCACTACTTCACTAAGGAAGACAATATGAGCACGTCATCCATGACAGGGAGTTCCCTATGTCTGCCCCACTCAACGCAGCCCAACTTCTGTAAGGGGACCTAAAAAGGCATTAGGCCCCTAATTTACATATGTAAGGAGCCTAATGCCTATTTTAGGTGGCCGGCTGGATCAGCCGAAAAATGGCTGTGCCCAATTTCGGGTTGGACATTTATCAGGGTTCGTGGGTGCAGGACGTTGGTCTCCGAAAATGGACCTCATTGCCATAAAACTGGTGCAACGAGGTCCAATTTTTACCGCATTGAATGGAGTGCCACAGGAATCAGTGTCGGGTCCCCTGTTGCTTCTAATCTATATAAGGAACTGGACCTATATTGCAAAATCAGTAGCTTTTAAAACTGGGCCATCATATTGAAGCTATGTGGTTCCCTTGTCTGGCTGCATCTTGAATACTACATTCAGTTCTGGTCACTAAGACATAAGGGAAATATTTAAGCCTGGAAGAATGATGAGGCTGATCCCTAGTGTCAGGGGACTAAATTAGGAAGGTTAAAAAACCTTGGATTCTTCAGCTTTGAAAGGGGATGTATGAGAGGGAAAGAGATAGTGGGGTAAGAAATATTATGTGAAATTGAAAAGATTAATCCTGAGTAATTTTTCAAATTAAATAATGATTGCAGGACAAAGGGACATAAACAGAAACTTGTAAAAAAGCAAGTTAAGGACAGATCCGAGAATGGACTTCCCGGTAAGTCAATGAAGGTAAAAATCTGAAGCCAATCAAAGAGACAGTTAGATACTTTGATCGTGGGATTGTAAGGCCCCGAATATTAGTGGGGAGGCGGGTTGGCAGCGGGGGCGCGATTGGGCGTGTGGCAAACCCGCATGAACCAAACTTACTGTTTCTGACGCGATCGCACGTTGATTGATAGTGGTTAACGTCCTCTCCGGGTTTCACGCCCGGCAGCTAACCTGATTGACAGGCTGGCTGCCTTCAGGAGCTGCAACACGAGGGGGGGCGCGGGAAAGGGAGAGAGCCAGACGTAATCCGGCACTGGACTGGAAGACCGCTGGGAGGAGAGTGGAAGGCCGGGCGTGAGATCGGGGGGACATCGGGGAAGATCGAGGGGGGGGGGGGGGGGGGACATCGGGAGGGCGAAGAGGGGGTCATCGGAGCAGGAGACATCGGACATTGGAGCAGGTTTTAAAGGTCGGTGCATTTCCTGTTTTCACTTCATTGCATGTTTTTTTATTTAATTTATTTAGTTTCTTTCTCCCTGATCCGGCTGGTTTCACCAGGCGTGAATCAGAAGCGGTGGGCAAGCCACCCATGTTAGTTAAAAATCTTTCTAATCACTTACTCTGTCACAGGTAAAGTGCCTTAAGTACCTCAATGAGGTACATTTGGCTCTTTTAACTGTCATCCCGCCGGCTTTAATTGCCGGTGGGACTTGCATTTTCGGGTCGCCCACGCGTACACAGGTGGGTCCCTGGAAAACTCGGAAGCTGGCGGGTTGGAGCCGGCTTCCGAACCCGAACGGGATTTGTGAGATTTTCGGAACCTCCCCCGCCCCAACGTACCCGCATTCGCCTCCTAAAATCACCCCCTAAGTCTCTGTTGGAAGAGTAAGCAGGACAGGCTGAGTGGCTTACTTATCATTGTGACCTTATCTTTGTGAATTGATGTTTCTTGAAGAATTCTTGAAGATAAATGTTAGGTTCACAATTCAGTAAAGAACCAAGCAAAATTCAAAAAGTACAGGGGACAATTGGAAAAGGAAATAAGAGGAGCAAAGAGAGTGTATGCGAATAGATTAGCAGCTAACATAAAAGGGAGCCCAAAAGTCTTTTATAAACATATAAATAGTAAAAGAGTCATCAAAGGAAGGGTGGGGCCGATTAGGAACCAAGAAGGAGATGATCTTGTGGAGGCAGAGGGCATGGCTGAGATACTAAATGCATACTTTGCATCTGTCTCCACGGAAGAGGATGCTGCCAATGTAGCAGTAAGGAGATAGTAGAGAAATTGAATTGGATAAAACTAAAGATGAACTTAAAAGATTGGCAGTACTCAAGGTAGAAAAGTCACCCAGTCTGGATGGGATGCATCCTAGGTCGCTGAGGGGAGTAAGGGTGGAAATTGTGGAGGCTCTGGCCAGAATCTTCCCATCCTCCTTAGATATGGGAGTGGTGCCAGAGGACTGGAGCATTACAAATGTTATAACCATGTTCAAAAAGGGGGAGAGGGATAAATCTGGCAACTACAGGCCAGTCAGCCTAACATCAGGGGTGGGGAAACTTTTAGAGACTATAATCCAGGACAAAATTAATTGGTACTTGGAAAAATATGGGTTAATAAATGAAAGCCAGCACATATGTGTTAAAGGCATATTGTGTTTGACTAACTTGATATAAACTAAATGGTACAATTTTAAAGGAGGTACAGGAACGGAGAGACCTGGAGGTGTACGTACACAAGTCTTTGAAGATGACAGGACAAGTTGAGAAGGCTGTTAAAAATGCATATGGGATCCTTGGCTTTACAAATAAAGGCATAGAGTACAAAACAAGGAAATTATGCAAAACCTTTATAAAACACTGATAAGGCCCCAGCTAGAGTATTGTGGCCAATTCTGGCCACCACACTTTAGGAAGGATGTCAAGGCTTCAGAGAGGGTGCAAAGGAGATTTACTAGAATGTTACCAGGGATGAAAATCTTAAGTTATGTGGAGAGACTGGAGAAACTGGGTTTGTTCTCCTTACAGCAGAGAAGGTTAAGGGGAGATTTGATAGAGGTGTTCAAAATCATGAAGTGTTTTGATAGAGTAATTAAGTAGAAACTGTTTCCAGTGACAGAAGGGTCGGTAACCGGAAGACACAGATCGAAAGTCATTAGCAAAAGAACCAGAGGCGACATAAGGTAAAAATACTCAGCGAGTTATGATCTGGAATGCACTGCCCAAAAGGATGGTGGAAGTAGATTCAATAATAATTTTCAAAAGGGAATTAGATAAGTACTTGAAGGGGAAAAATTTGCAGGGCTACAGGGAAAGAGCAGAAGATTCGGACTAATTGGATAGCTCTTTCAAAAAGCTGGCACAGGCTCGATGGGCCAAATGGCCTTGTTCTGTGCTGTATCATTCTATGATTCTGTTATATAGCACTTTAGAATTTTTCTGTTATAACAGCATCTATAAAATACAAATTGGTGCTTAGTCAGATAATCATCCAACTTCTTACAACTTCAATTTACATTTTCTTGCTACAATTTTAAACAACAACATCTGCAGTAATGAAATTAATTAAATGTAATTCTCATACAAATGATTGGAAAAACATATTTGCATGCAATTCACTATTGCTAAACCACAGCCAAATGTCAGTTCATGATTTAGGATGGGAAATTTTTTGCTGAAATCACACCAGTCTCCCAGCATAGCTCTGCCAGGCAGGGGAAGACGATTTGGTGGGGAGCCATTCTGCTGTATCTCTAGAAGGAATGTTGAGTATGTCCATCCTGCTATGGGTGGGCGTATCCAGATAACAATACTGATGAGAAAACATCATACAGCAAATTTCCTGCATCACAATGCTAAACGCTAGCAACGCCAGTGTGTTCCTGGTGTATAGCTTTGCTATGGCAAATTTAAATCTCCCTAAGGAGGTGTAACTGATCGTAGGATGATCGGTTACACAACCTCTGCCTGGGAATTTTTTTAATTAAAAAAACAATTCTGGAGGCACGCTGGAAGCAGGTGGCCCTGCTCCACTGTTACAAGTGGCCACTGCACCCAGCACCAATTCTCCTTCCCTCCCCTACAGTGGGCTTCCTGGCACAGATGACAATCCCGACTGGAGCCCTCCAGAATTATTCAAATGAGGCTGCCCTCTGAAAATTCACCAGGGTTAGGAACAGGATAAGCGGATGGGCCGACTTATGCCAGGTTTCCGCCAAGCAGAAAATGCCAGCTATAAAGCATTATCTCACATGTAAGGATTTCAAATTACAGAAATACCTGTCCATAAAGACAGTAACAAAGAGCAATGTAATTATAGAATAACACCGAGAGCCTCACAATTGTCAGCACACATCGATCATCATCACTCAAGCTCAGTTTACCAAGGGTATACCTCCTCTTTTTTAATGCAGACACTCCGCTGCTGCCAGTGTCAAAAATTTTACTATAAACCAAATTAACATAATATTCTGCACATGCAAATCATGTGGGTCTGTGCTGCAAAAGTGGATACTGCGCAAAATTAAAGAAAAACAATTTAAAAACAAAGCACAAATGGTTGAAGACTAAAGCCTACCACTTGTTTTTTAAAAAACATTTATGTTTTTAATTTAAAAATGAATGCACTAAACATACAACATATTGAGGAGACTTGTTGAAAATCATGTAGCAATTTACTGGTTGCTTCATAAGCATACTGCACAGTACTTTCATTTTATTAAAATATACACTGGACTAGTTCAAACTTGTTGCAATGCTGGGTGCCAGTTCCTTAAGCTGCAGATCTCAAGCAGGTCAATGTTTTAATGCAAGCTATGTTAAGATACCTCTAAAAACCTCCAATCAATTTACCACAGTTTAAAAATTACAAGACGATTTCTTTCTGCCAGTCATTTACGAACAATAAATACATGGTTCATACACAGTACAAAGCATCTAAAGTACAGCATATTGTATCAGACATACCCTGCATGGTAAGTGTATCCAATAGACTATAGCTATCCCAAAACATCAAAAGCCCAGACTTCTGCAGTCAAAAATTCCTTTTCATTGCAGTGCACTATTTTCATGTAAAGATGGGTGCTAGGAAACAGCAGGCTAGGGATAAGTTTAGACAAAGAGAAGGTAATTGCTGCCAAGCTCTAATTGCTGCTGCTGATGTATGAAACTTGATCTCAGGTGGGTGGGTAACCTGACTGCATCTCTGACGTCACCAGTCCCAGCCAAATATAACCTAATACAACTTCCTCTCAAAATATCCCAACTATACATTTTAAAACAGCTTTATTCACAAAATAGAACAGAAAAAGAGTCTTAAAACCTGTAATAAACAACTTTAAAAACAGCAATATAAGCCCTTGCATATGGATTCATTCAACTTACAATATCTCAAGAATATTTCTCTACTTTCATAACAAGGTAGGATATAATATAAGGAAACAAAATGGGTCAAAGATCACAAGCCTTTGGAGGTGGTCACCTGAGACATCCTTGCATACAAGAGCATGGAGCAGTAAGGGCAGATGAAGGCATCCTTCAAGTCCAAGACTAGTACTATACCGCACTTATGTCTTGTCCCCCTTCAAACTCACTGTCACACAGGCATAACCATACAAACAATCATAGAGTATATTGCAAAGTAATTTCTTTTTGACGGTATCTTTTGCAGCCAGCCTTCCAACAATCTTTACTTTTCTGTCTTCATAGGCCTGAAAGACGAGCCTGCCAACACTACCGGTGGCTCAGAACACGACAGCACCAAACAGCCCCCTGCATGCCTCTCATCAATTTTCATAAGCATCAGACAGCTACATACATCCTGGAGGATGCAGTTACGAAGCTTCAAGAAGAAGCACCGGGTAGGTTTCAGTGCACAAGTGATGAGGAGCAACTGGCTGTGGCAGAGGACGGCCAGGGATTTGCTGGCCAGATAGCTACATGGCAACAATTAATAACTATCTGCACTTCTTCAAATGTAACATGGTGACATTGGACAGTGTGTAATGTCCCTGTTACTCTATAGTAGGAAAGTAGATAATAGTGCTGGTCAAGCTGACCAATGCATCAGTGTGGGCAGCACATTAACTGATACAGTAGTGCTAGCCTGGAATGAGCTAAACACACATAACTTCAGTGCAATGGTCACATTGCCTGCCAGTGGCAATACTGGGCCAATGATGCAGGTTAGCGTATCATTGCAACACATGGCAAAGCTCTGCAACCAGCTCCCTGCTGACATGCAGCCTGTGCAGGCAATTTTCCTTGGTCATTGGTAGGCAGGTATGCCTACCTGGCATGATGGCAGGTGTGGTCAGTGGAGCTCAGGCGCCTTATGATCTCCCTGGCATGCCTTCTTTCATCTTGTTTCACACTAACTATAAAATACTGTATTTGGATAAATCTAAACCAACCACCCATCATTAACTTTACCTTTACTTGCTGCCCATGACAGGATGTAAAGGTTGTAGCTAGATGCCTTGTGGCTCCTGTGAAAGTTGGTATTGGAAAAACTGCTTTTCATATACATCCTTTTTTCATACACTCTGTTCTGCTGAAGCCCTGTAACTGTTGACCATACAATTTTCTCACAATGTACCAAGCAACAATCAGCTATTTTTGTCAGCACGTTAAAAAAAACTTATTGTAATGAGTAAATTAAAATTGTCCACAAAAATCATTCCAAAAATACATATTGTTGGTAAAAATTAGAAAAAAATCTAATTAAAAACATGACATTAAACACTGCAACTGAAAGACTGCACCCCTTTAGAGCTCCACCGTACATGTAGCTTCCCTTGCACCCACTTAACATGAGCTTTGAAGGGGAAAAAAAACACAATTCTGGCCCAAAAGTGGAGAAATTCTACCAGTAATTCATTTATATACTTTTGCTTGCATGCTGAGGGCTTAAAGAGGAAATGGCATGAATTGTGTGCAAGGATTGTAGCACACAAAATGCAACCAAGAAATCACCTGAACAAAGAATTGGGGTCAAAATATGCCATTAACCTGCTGGCCCAATTTTCTGATCTTGCATCTCTGTTCAGTACCTGCACATCCGGAATGCTAAGTGCAAACTCCACCCCATGGTGAACACCTGAACTGATCGAATGCAACAAATATGTCGCTCCAACTTCCCTTTTCTCAGCAGGCTCAATTCCTGACATAGACTCCCACTAGGGGCGCAAATTCAAAAAATTACCTCAACATACATGAGAAGGAAAAAATATATGGAAAAAATGTACTAACAGAGAAATGTTAGCTAAGATGCAGCAACTAACGTACTTTTAATGAAAAAAGCAAGTAGTATTATACATGTAGTGAGAAGGGAAATAATATGATGTTTGAAAAAGAGTTTAAACTTAAAAGCACTGGAAATTGAAAGGCAAAACTTGCACATAGCTGCCTGTCGAGGTGGCCACAGCTTTGAACTTCTCTGCAACGGGATCCATCCAAGCAACATTAAAAGACAGATGCCACATTTCACAACCCGCATTGCACCAATGCAAAAAGCAAGTGCAGGGTTTTTGGGGCTAACTCCTTGTTTTGATGTAATTGCATATATTGCAAAAACATTCACCAAAAAAAAATTAAAAAGTGCAATGGCAGCTGCTGACTTCTGTCATGAACTAGTAAAGATGCTGTTTTAGCATAATTTCCCTTCAAAACTCTGGTTTCCAGAAAATGCCAGATAGTTGCCATTATAGATGAGCTGTGTGAAGCTTGATGGGGCCTGCAGCTAGCTATATTAAAATGGCTGTGTGCAGAGAATGAGTTAATAAAATATATTAATGTCCCTTAATAGAATCTCCTTAATAATCATATTCATGTTATAATATTCTAACATTTTATGTCAGTTTGCTACTCCAGAATAAAGCATCATCTGCCTATTCATAATTTTAAGGAACTTAGTACACAAAACTTCTGAACTCACCCATACTTCACATTCTAAATTGAAGGGTAATGACAGGGATCTGTCATGCAGCATTATCCCATTATTGATGCCTTAGCAGCATTAGAAATTT
Source organism: Heptranchias perlo (assembly GCF_035084215.1). Lineage (NCBI taxonomy): Eukaryota > Metazoa > Chordata > Chondrichthyes > Hexanchiformes > Hexanchidae > Heptranchias > Heptranchias perlo. Next base: position 57,397,664 of record NC_090331.1, read on the forward strand.
GAATGCCATTGTGTTCCTGGTGTCCAGTATTGCTAAGTTCGGGGGGAGGGGAGCAATCACATCATCCAACTCCCCTGCCAAACCCTTCATCCTCACCTCCAACACCAAGTATGAGGAGCTTATAAGATTATCAGTGCATGTGCCTCAGCCCTCAAACCTCAACCCCTAATGCTCCCAGTCCCTCCCACACATCAGCCCTGTTCCCATAGCACTCTTGTCCCCATCTCCCCCCAACAGTCATCAGATTCTTTCCTGAATGAGACATCTGCTTTTCCCCCGACCTCATCTCCAGCCAGTTGCTGTCCAGTGAACTCAACCAAAGCAGTTTCTGATTTTAACTGCGCGGTTGCCCCGTTGCCACCGGTGGGGTGGGATAAAATCGTTCTCATGATCTCTCAGCATGAACAGTAGTAATGTCTTTTTCACCAGTTGCACAAGGTAACCAGTGTTCCTCAGCATTGCAGTATTCTATTTGTAAGTGGCATTCCCAGACACTAATCAGAGGCAGCACACAGAATAACTCACAATCAGCAACACAGAATATGTGCATGAATAAATCTGCACATTCATAGAATTACATCAAATTTATAGCACAAAAACAGGCCATTCGTCCCAACAGGTCGATGCCGGTGTTTATGCTCCATATGAGCCTCCTCCCACTCTATTTACTTAATCTCCACCTATCAACCTATCCTTCTATTCCTTTCTCCCTCATGTACTGACCCAGTTTCCCTTTAAATGCATCTATGCTATTCACCTCAACCACTCCATGTGGTAGCAAGTTCCACATTCTAACCACTCTCTGGGTAAAGAAGTTTCCCCTCAATTCCTTATTTGATTTATTAGTGACTATCTTATATTTATGGTCCCTGGTTTTGGACTCTCCCACATACAGCTACTTGTATGCGTCTGCCATTATATTGGATTCATTTGGATTTTAACATATTAAACTTGAGTGCTATATTTAGCCACCCACCTTGGTTGGTAACACTGTGTTTCTTTTGCTGAAAGAAACTAGAGTATATTAATATCTTTCTTGGTTTTGAAGTGTAGTTTCATAAACTATATTTTCAAACCACAAAGTACAGGCTGCACGTTAAGAACAAAACTCTTGCTGAAAATACTAGAAGGGTGGTTTCTACCAAGATGTTTAAAATGTTGGCTTTTAAAAGTTGTTTTTTTTATTTGATATCCAGTAAACATGATTTCCCTCCAGTAGCTCGCGGTCCCTAAAACTTAATGATGCATCTGTAGTGCATCATATTATCAAAGTCTTTTATGGTGGAGCTTCCCTGGAAAATGTGGCCCTCAGATGCTCCCTTCCTATCCCCTCCCTCAATGCTTCTCCCCACCCCCTTGTTCCTTCACCTTCCCACTACCCATTTGCTTTCCTACCACCCCATCACAAGCCCCATCTCTTCCCTTCTCAGTACCAACTGAACACCTTTATCTTCCTCTCCCCATTGCTCCACGACTCACCTCCCCCTTAACCCTTCCTATCTGTTTCCCTCAAAGATGTTTTGATTGCTTTTAAAACTCAACTTTTTGTAAAAATCAAATTAGAATGAAGGAAGAAACTGCTTGCTGGCCTTTCTCCTCTGCCTCATAGGTATTAGAAATTAGAATCTCCTTCTAATAGAATCATAGAAGTTTACAACATGGAAACAGGCCCTTCGGCCCATGTCGCCCAGTTTATACCACTAAGCTAGTCCCAATTGCCTGCACTTGGCCCATATCCCTCTATACCCATCTTACCTATGTAACTGTCCAAATGCTTTTTAAAAGACAAAATTGTACCTGCCTCCACTACTGCCTCTGGCAGCTCGTTCCAGACACTCACCACCCTTTGAGTGAAAAAATTGCCCCTCTGGACCCTTTTGTATCTCTCCCCTCTCACCTTAAATCTATGCCCCCTCGTTATAGACTCCCCTACCTTTGGGAAAAGATTTTGACTATCTACCTTATCTATGCCCCTCATTATTTTATAGACTTCTATAAGATCACCCCTTAACCTCCTACTCTCCAGGGAAAAAAGTCTCAGTCTATCCAACCTCTCCCTATAAGTCAAACCATCAAGTGCCGGTAGCATCCTAGTAAATCTTTTCTGCACTCTTTCTAGTTTAATAATATCCTTTCTATAATAGGGTGATCAGAACTGTACACAGTATTCCAAGTGTGGCCTTACTAATGTCTTGTACAACTTCAACAAGACATCCCAACTCCTGTATTCAATGTTCTGACCAATGAAACCAAGCATGCCGAATGCCTTCTTCACCACCCTATCCACCTGTGACTCCACTTTCAAGGAGCTATGAACCTGTACTCCTAGATCTTTGTTCTATAACTCTCCCCAACGCCCTACCATTAACGGAGTAGCTCCTGGCCCGATTCGATCTACCAAAATGCATCACCTCACATTTATCTAAATTAAACTCCATCTGCCATTCATCGGCCCACTGGCCCAATTTATCAAGATCCTGTTGCAATCCGAGATAACCTTCTTCACTGTCCACAATGCCACCAATCTTGGTGTCATCTGCAAACTTACTAACCATGCCTCCTAAATTCTCATCCAAATCATTAATATAAATAACAAATAACAGCGGACCCAGCACCGATCCCTGAGGCACACCGCTGGTCACAGGCCTCCAGTTTGAAAAACAACCCTCTACAACCACCCTCTGTCTTCTGTCGTCAATCCAATTTTGTATCCAATTGGCTACCTCACCTTGGATCCCGTGAAATTTAACCTTATGTAACAACCTACCATGCGGTACCTTGTCAAAGGCTTTGCTAAAGTCCATGTAGACCACGTCTACTGCACAGCCCTCATCTATCTTCTTGGTTACCCCTTCAAAAAACTCAATCAAATTCGTGAGACACGATTTTCCTCTCACAAAACCATGCTGACTGTTCCTAATCAGTCCCTGCCTCTCCAAATGCCTGTAGATCCTGTCTCTCAGAATACCCTCTAACAACTTACCCACTACAGATGTCAGGCTCACCGGTCTGTAGTTACCAGGCTTTTCCCTGCCGCCCTTCTTAAACAAAGGTACAACATTTGCTACCCTCCAGTCTTCAGGCACCTCACCTGTAGCTGTCGATGATTCAAATATCTCTGCTAGGGGACCCGCAATTTCCTCCCTAACCTCCTGGGATACATTTCATCAGGTCCCGGAGATTTATCTACCTTGATGCGCGTTAAGACTTCCAGCACCTCCCTCTCTGTAATATGTACACTCCTCAAGACATCACTATTTATTTCCCCAAGTTCCCTAACATCCATGCCTTTCTCAACCGTAAATACTGATGTGAAATATTCATTTAGGATCTCACCCATCTCTTGTGGTTCCGCACATCGAGGACCTTGTTGATCCTTAAGAGGCCCTACTCTCTCCCCAGTTACTCTTTTGCCCTTTATGTATTTGTAGAAGCTCTTTGGATTCTCCTTTGCCTTATCTGCCAAAGCAATCTCATGTCCCCTTTTTGCCCTCCTGATTTCTCTCTTAACTCTACTCCGGCAATCTCTATACTCTTCAAGGGATCCACATGATCCCAGCTGCCTATGCATGTCATATGCCTCCTTCTTTTTGACTAGGGCCACAATCTCCCGAGTCATCCAAGGTTCCCTCCTTCTACCAGCCTTGTCCTTTACTTTATTAGGAATGTGCTTACCCTGAACCCTGGTTAACACACTTTTGAAAGCCTCCCACTTACCAGACGTCCCTTTGCCTGCCAACAGACTCTCCCAATCAACTTCTGAAAGTTCCTGTCTAATACCATCAGAATTGGCCTTTCCCCAATTTAGAATTTTAACTTTTGGGCCAGACCTATCATTCTCCATATCTATCTTAAAACTAATGGAATTATGATCACAGGTCCCAAAGTGATCCCTCACTAACACTTCTGTCACCTGCCCTTCCTTATTTCCCAAGAGGTGGTCAAGTTTTGCCCCCTCTCTAGTCGGGCCATCCACATACTGAATGAGAAATTCCTCCTGAATACACTCAACAAATTTCTCTCCATCCAAGCCCCTAATGCTATGGCTGTCCCAGTCAATGTTGGGAAAGTTAAAGTCCCCTAATATTACCACCCTATTTTTCTTGCAGCTGTCTGTAATCTCCTTACATATTTGCTCCTCAATTTCCCGTTGACTATTTGGGGGTCTGTAGTACAATCCTATCAGTGATCTCTCCCTTCTTATTTTTCAGTTCTACCCATATAGACTCAGTGAGCGAACCCTCGGATATATCCCCTCTCACTACTGCCGTGATGTTCTCCCTAATCAAGAATGCAACTCCCCCTCCTCTCTTACCTCCTGCTCTATCTTTCCTATAGCATCTGTACCCTGGAACATTGAGCTGCCAGTCCTGCCCCTCCCTTAGCCATGTTTCAGTAATAGCTATAACATCCCAGTACCATGTACCCATCCATGCCCTGAGTTCATCTGCCTTGCCCATCAGACTTCTTGCATTGAAATAAATGCAGTTTAATCTAGACTTCCCTTGGTCTTTGCCCTGCTTTCTCAGACCATCTGTCCGGTCATGTTCTGTACACTCTCCCTTACTGCCTTTTGTTTCTGTCACCACTTTACTTCCCACTGACTTCCTGCATTGGTTCCCATCCCCCTGCCATATTAGTTTAAACCCTCCCCAACAGCACTCGCAAACACTCCCCCTAGGACATTGGTTCCAGTCCTGCCCAGATGCAGACCGTCCAATTTGTACTGGTCCCACCTCCCCCAGGACCGGTTCCAATGGTCCAGGAATTTGAATCCCTCCCTCTTGCACCATCTCTCAAGCCACGTATTCATCCTAGCTATCCTGTCATTCCTACTCTGACTAGCCCGTGGCACTGGTAGCAATCCTGAGATTACTACCTTTGAGGTCCTACTTTTTAGTTTAACTCCTAACTCCCTAAATTCAGCTTGTAGGACCTCATCCCGTTTTTTACCTATATCGTTGGTACCTATAATGGGTATAAGCGATTAGCAGTGACCTTTTCTGAATTGTCAATAAATCACAGGTGATGCAATTAGCTCACCTGTGAGGTTTTTTTTGAAAATTAAAGTAACATTACATGAAGATGCACTCTTTTTTCTCTTCCGTTTTCTCTCTTTGACTTTCCAAAATTCATAGATGATAAATCAAAGGCTACTACAGGTGTGTGATCAGAGACTGTAATTTTCCAAAGGTTGAATGGTCGAAAGAAATAAATAAAGAAAGAAAAAGAAAGAAAAGTAGAAAGAGAGAAAGGTAGAGAGAGAGAAAGAATGAAGTCCCGAAGAGCTTGACAGCCTAAGTACTTCAGTTGTGTAGTCACTGTTGTAATGTAGGAAATGTACATCATATACACTTCGCATTTGCTTGTTTAAGTTAATGCTTTATTAAGCACTGTGACAACTTTCAAAAGCTATATTTTACAGTCTGATAATATGCATCCATCATGGTCATTTGTCGACGATGAATCCATATTCACATTTCGGCAATTTTGCTTAAAACTGCAGTAAACTCCTTCCAACACAGAAATGAGTCGTATATTTCTTTTTTGCAGATGTGATTCCACAACCACAAGTGTCAAGCTGTTGCTTCACACACCTAATACTGCCAATATAAATGGAACATCTGAAGTGCAAGATCCATCATGCTCCAAAGCTAATTTTTGTAAACTTTAGTTAATGGCGTTTTAAGGAACATAAGTTGGGCCACAGTATAATATAGGAGGTGTTGGGCAAATGGAGAAAATGATAAAATTTTCAAGTTCGATGAAAGCAATTTCATTTCCTCCACAAAGGAAGTGTTATCTCGTATAACACTAAGAAGTTGCAACCCATGCCGTACAAGCAGGAGCAAGGTGGAAGAAACAATTATGTGAAGATGGCAGCAATATAGAAAGTAACAGTAACTGTTCTTTACAGTAAGAACATAAGAAATAGGAGCAGGAGTAGACCATATGGCCCCTCGAGCCTGCTCTGCCATTCAATAAGATCATGGCTGATCTTCGACCTCAACTCCACTTTCCCGCCCTATCCCCATATCCCTTGATTCCCCTAGAGTCCAAAAATCTAGCGATCTCAGCCTCGAATATACTCAATGACTGAGCATCCACAGCCCTCTGAGGTAGAAAATTCCAAAGATACACAACCCTCTGAGTGAAGAAATTCCTCATCTCAATCTTAAATGGCCGACCCCTTATCCTGAGACTATGTCCCCTAGTTCTAGACTCTCCAGCCAGGGAAAACAACCTCTCAGCATCTACCCTGTCAAGCCCTCTCAGAAATTGTATATGTTTCAATGAGATCACCTCTCATTCTTCTGAACTCCATAGAATATAGGCCCATTCCACTCAATCTCTCCTCATTGGACAACCCTCTCATCCCAGGAACCGATCTAGTGCACCTTCATTGCACTGCCTCTAAGGCAAGCATATCCTTCCTTAGATAAGGAAACCAAAACTTTGCACAGTACTCCAACTGTAGTCTCACTAAGGCCCTAACAACTGTAGCAAGACTGCCTTAATCTTGTACTCCAAACCCCTTGCAATAAAGGTCAACATACCATTTGCCTTCCTAATTGCTTGCTGTATCTGCATGTTAACTTTTTGTGTTTCGTGTACAAGGACACCCAAATCTCTCTGAACACCAACATTTAATAGTTTCTCACCATTTAAAAAATATCGGGGGAAAAATTCGCTAAGGGTCCGTTTTGGGCAGTGGTAACACGATGTACTAAGATGCAAGTTTGGACCTAAGGGAGCACTTACCTGCAATCGGCGTTCCTTTCCAGGCCTTGCACGAGGAAACAATGCAATTCACACTTTCCACCACCAGAGGGAGCTCAATCTCTTAAAGGGAGGATGTTTCTTAGAAATCTCTTAAAGGTAGCTGGTACCTGTTATTTGCTGAAAAAAAAGACTACTGTCTGCACAGAGTCTGAATGGGGGGGGGGGGGGGGCAAGAGGCCCTCCAGGCATATACTCAAAAGACAGTGGGAGGCAGCAGGGGATGAAGTCAATGTCAGGCGCACAGCATCATGAACATGGATGCAGTGCAGGAAGAAGTTCAATGCGTTGACATGAGTGGGCAAGGTGAGTGAGGTCAACTGCCAAGAGGCGTCTCCTACCAACTGCACCACGCACTACACCCCCATCCCCCACATACCAATAAACTTTTGCCATTAGTACTCAACTCTTCCAATCAGATGCTTCCTCTCCCCCTTACACATTACCACTGTTTCAAACTGCCCACCTACAGCTCACAGGACAAACACACTGGCAGCTATTCAACCATGACAGGCACATCACCCAGGCACACATCCCGCTTTCTTGCAGAAGGTGGCACATATCAAGAGGCAGCAAGTGGCCATGGCATTTAGCCCCTCGAGCCTGTTCCACCATTCAATGAGATCATGGTGGACCTGTGACCTAACTCCGTATACCCGTCTTAGCCCCACAACCCTTAATGCCCTTGGTTCACAGAAATCTATCAATCTCAGATTTAACATTCACAAGTGAGCTAGCATCAACTGCCGTCTGTAGAAGAGCGTTCCAAACGTCTCCCACCCTTTGCGTGTAGAAGCATTTCCTAACTTCACTCCGGCACGTCCTGGTTCTAAATGTTAGGCTATGTCCCCGCGTCCTAGTATTCAAGTGTCGGAGACCTCCAAAAATAGTTACAAATGTCTCAGCAGCCAGAGGCAATAATCCAGCCACTAACCTGTAAATCATGCAGGTCCCTTTGAATAGCGCTGGTGGGGGGTCCACCAGGTACTCTAAGACACGTTCAGATGGTCGGGGTTAAAACCATGCGTTGAGTTGAGAGTTAAGTCCCAAAATGGTGTCTATCACTTTAAATCAGCCATTTACTCCCTACTTTACATGATTCCAGCGTTCGTTATCTGCATCTGCGCAAACTCCTATACCAAGATGGCGTCTGGCACATGTCACGCAGAAAACATGCGTGCGCATCCAAAACACCATCTTGGATGTCGGAGAGGCCGTGTCGTGCCGAAACAACGGGCGCTACACGGCCCAATTTAGTACCCAACCGGTTTTTCTATTCTTCCTACCAAAGTGAATTTCCCCACATTATACTCCATCTGCCACCTTCTTGCCCACTCGCTGAACCTGTCTATATTCATTTGCAGCCTCTGTGTTCTCCTTACAGCTTACTTTCCCATCTAGCTTTGTACCGTCGGCAAACTGGGATACATTACACTCGGTCCCTTGATCTAAGACAATAATATAGATTGTAAATAGCTGAGGCTCAAGCACCGATCCTTGTGGTAACCCACTAGTTACAGCCTACCAACCTGAAAATTATCTGTTTATCTCTACTCTCTGTTTTCTGTCATTTAACCAATCCTCTATCCATGTTAATATATTACCCCCAACCCTATGAGCCCTTATCTTGTGTAATAACCTTTTATGTGGCACCTTATTGAATGCCTTTTAAAAATCCAAATATGCTACATCCACTGGTTCCCCTTTATCTACCCTGCTAGTTACATCCTCAAACAACTAATAGATTTGTCAAACACGATTTCCCTTTCATGAAACCATGTTGACTCTGTCTAATCATATTATGATTTTCTAAGTGCCCTGTTACCACTTACTTAATAATGGATTCCAGCATTTTCCTGACAACTGATGTTAGGATAACTGACCTGTAGTTCCCCGTTTTCTCTCTCCCTCCTTTCTTGAAGACAAGGCTGTTTGTGATGAATTTGTTCCTAAATCTGTCCTTAGTTCTTGACCTGTAATGTTTGATCAGACAACTAATATTCTTGAAAACATTAACTGATCGTCAAACCAACAAGAGTCATTATATACCTGCATGAAAAAAAATCTCAATTTTCCCCCTTTCTGTATCTGCATTGTATCCAAGGGAAATATAACAAAGTACTGTAATACATTCATTTAAATAGGAGGCTATGTGTAGAAGTGCAGTGAGCATAAAATCAATTAAACTGGCAGGTTTGCTGAGAACTACGAAACACATTACTGTAATTGAAGATAGAACTGCTATTACTGTGCCCATTTTTACTGTAACATATTTCAGAAATCGGAAACTATAAAAGAGAACATTGAGTCCACTTGTAAATGGTATTAAATGATAGGAACTAATTTGTCATTCACAAGCATTCCTGCTGGAATTTTGAAGTAACAAACATAACTGAAGGAGATAATAGAATATGTCACTATTTTTTTAATATTTGGATACCATGAAGACCTCGTAGCTATTTACCTACCTTTTTGATAATAATAATCTGCATATTTTTATATTGATGCCAAAAGGCTTGGATTAAATTCAAAGAATGCTCTGCATAGATATAAAGGGTAATGTTGTGAGGCTCTGCTCCTAGTGCATATGTGCTTGAAGCGATGGTGGGTGATAGCGCTAGAACACCAAAAGGCCAATTCTTCAACATATATTCCCACCTAGTGAGGCTCTATGTAAGGAGCAGGGCCTTACAAAATTACCCCTATTGTACAGTTGAGTGTGCCCTCCATTAGATGCACTTTTCATGGTTTTTAGTACCTTTGAATGATTTTAATAATAGTGCCGCCATAACATGTCTACAATGTGTGACACAAGCACTCCACTGACATTACTTATTCTGTCATCTGAGTTCTGAATAACGTTTTAAAAGAATCAACAGAAAACATGTTATGACCTTGTACTGAATAACAACCTATCAAGGCAATTTACCAGATTTTTGTCCTCTGTTTTAGGTTTTGTACAGCAGCATTCATGCAGTTCATCAATAATTGGGGGATGGGCAGCCCTCCAGTGCATGTTTGAGGTAAGTTATGACGGCAGGGGGAGGGAACGCGTTGGGAATGTGAGGCGACTCCCACCATCTTAACCCGCCGCCCGCACGTTCCCACCGCGTGCAGGGAAATGGGGGGAGTGGGGGGGGGGGGGGTTAAATTCAAGTTTCCTACTTTAATGCTGACATATTATTTTCTACCTGTGCAGATACAGCAGTCAAGCAAACCCAACTGAATAAGAAGTGTCTCATGGCGTCATTTGTTAGAAAGATCAAGTTTTTACAATCGACATCAAATTTTGTGCGCTCGTGTCATTCAGCTCCATTCTTTACCCGCAGTTTCCTGACAACCACCAAGCCAGGAATCGTATATCAGCAGCACACATTAGTGGTGTGAACACATAATCTTTGTGTTCCTCAAAAATCACTTTCACTATTAACTTTGAATATCTTTAGAACAAATAATTCTAAGGTGAGCGATATGCTGAGGCGCACAAATGTAATTTTGCTGTAACTGTTAGCCATTGCAGTTTGTACAGCTTAACTGGGACTTCTTTCCCTTCATTGAGCATGTGTTAACATGAGGACCAGTTGCCGTAAATATTGAGTAATGAAATGGATGATTATAAAAGAATGCAACTTACTTTCAAAAACTGATTTCACCAGAAGCAATTCTATTGCTGGTTCAATTTTATGGTTTCCATGGAGACCAAAGAACATCTAGAAGTGCTGTCTGGATGCAGCATGCTGTGAAAGATACATTAGCCTGATACAATAAATTCTTCTTTTCTTACAATTTGTTGTAAAACTTCAGTTGAAATAATTAACTGTAATATAAAACTTTAAGGATGTATCTGCATTTGATTTATGTGCAGTTGCAAGTGAACAGAAATTCAAATTCCAGTGCAATACAGCTTTAAAACTGTATGATCCGATGGCAGTATTTGTTTAAGTTACTATTAAAAATTGAAACAAAGCTAGATTACTCCCAGTGCCTCGGGCTAGTGAGTAAAGGAATAGTAGGATAAGACAGGTTAACGCGTGGCTGGAGAAATGGTGCAGGTGGGAGGGCTTCAGATTTCTGGGGCATTGGACCAGTTCAGGGACAGGAGGGACCTGTTCGCAGTGGATCTGTTGCAACTCAACAGAGCTGGAACCAATGTCCTCACCTGGAGGTTAACTAGTGCTGTGTAGAAGGGTTTAAACTAATTTGGCAGGGGGGTAGGCACCAGGATAAAAACAAGTCACCACATGGGACTATGATACAATGGCAATAACAGAGACCTCGCTCAAAGAAGGGGAGGATTGGGAACTTAATATTTCTGGCTACAAGGTATTCAGGAAAGATAGGGATGGGAAAAGGGGTGGGGGGTGCAGTAATGATCAAATAAACTATTATAGCACTGGAAAGAGATGACGTAGTTGAGGGGTCTAAGAGATCATCTATTTGGTTAGAATTGAGGAACAATAGAGGAGCTGTTACGCTACTGGGTGTACACTATAGGCCACCAAATAATGGGAAAGAGATAGAAGAGCAAATTTGCAGGCAAATTGCAGAAAGAAGAACTATAGAGTAGTGATAATGGGGTACTTCAATTATCCTAACATAGACTGGGATAGTAACAGTACAAAGGGTGAAGAGGGGAGGAATCCCTGAAATGTGTACAAGAGAACTTTCTTGACCAGTGTGTTTCCAGCCCAAGAAAGGAAGCAGGGTTGGATGTAGTTCTGGGGAATGAAATGGAGCATGTTCCAGTGGGAGAGCATTTGGGCAACAGTGATCATAATATCATCAGGTTTGGAACAGTTAAAGCTCAAAAATACTTAACTGAAAGAGGGCTAATTTCAGTGAATTAAAAAGGGATCTGGCTCAGTTCGATTGGAATCAAAAACTGGTAGGCAAATCAGTAATTGAACAATGGGAGGCCTTCAAAAAGGAGATGGTTCGGGTACAGAGTAGACACATTCCCATGAGGGGGAAAGGATAGAGCTTCCTGGATGACTAATGATATAGAGATTAAAATGAGACTGAAAAAGGTGGCTTATGATAAATGTATGGTTCATAATACAGTAGAGAACCAGGCTGAATACAGAAAGTACAAAGGAGGTCTAAAAAAAGGGAATAAGAGGGACAAAGAGAGAGTATGAGAATAGATTAGCAGCTAACATAAAAGGGAACCCAAAAGCCTTTTATAAAATATAAATAGTAAAAGGGTATTCAAAGGAAGGGTGCGGCTGATTAGAGACCAAAAAGGAGATCATCTTGTGGAGGCAGAGGGCATGGCTGAGGTACTAAATGAATATTTCGCATCTGTCTTCACTAGAGACGAGAATGCTAGCAATGTAGCAGTAAAGGAGGAGGCAGTAGCGATATTGGATAGGATCAAAATAGATTAAGATGAGGTAATTAAAAGGTTGGCAGTACTCAAAGTAGAAAAAATCACCCGGTCCAGAAGGGATGCATCCTCGGTTACTGAGGGAAGTACGGGTGGAAATTGTGGAGGCTCTGGCCACAATCTTCCAATCCTCCTTAGATATCAGGGTGATGCCAGAAGACTGGAGGATTGCAAATGGGGAGAGAGATAAACCCGGCAATTACAGGCCAGTCAGCATAACGTGGGTAGTGGGGAAACTTTTAGAGACAATAATAAAAGGACAAAATTAATTGGCACTTGGAAAAGTATGGGCTAATAAATGAAAGTCAACACGGATTTGTTAAAGGAAAATTGTGTCTGACTAACTTGATTGAGCTCTTTGATGAAGTAACGGAGAGGGTTGATGAGGGTAGTGCGGTTGATGTTGTGTAAATGGACTTTCAAAAGGCATTTGAAAAACATAGACTTGTTAGCAAAATTAAAGCCCATGGGATTAAAGGGGGACAGTGGCAGCACAGATACAAAACTGGCTAAGGGACAGAAAGCAGAGAGTAGTGGTGAACGGCTGTTTTTCAACCCCCCAAGGATCAGTATTAGGACCACTCCTCTTTTTGATATATGTTGATGACCTGGACTTGGGTATACAGGGCATAATTTCAAAGTTTGCAGATGACACGAAACATGGAAATATAGTAAACAATGAGAAGGACAGTAACAGGCTTCAGGGGGACATAGGCAGACTGGTGAAATGAGCAGACACATGGCAGATGAAATTTAAAGCAGAGAAGTGTGAAGTGATACATTTTGGTAGGAAGAAAGAGGTGAGGGCTGAATGGCCACCTTCTCTGCTGTATCATTCTATGATTCTAATCAAAATTAGCATTTAATCACCATTTTTAAAAGGCCATTTACAATAGCACACTGCCTATTTTCCATAATTGAAACGTTCTCAGTTTATGTACCATGTAAATGATCACAGAAGATATATAAACTGAGATCTGTACTCTGTTTCAAAAACAAAATCCTGTTTTCTCCCTCTTCTCTCCTGAAAGCAGTGAATCATATTTAAGAACATAAGAAATAAGAGCAAGAGTAGGCCATACGCCCCCTCGAGCCTGCTCCGCCTTATATATTGTGGTATAGTTCCACAAGTGTCAGCAACCTTCTGTACCTGACCCAAGTGGTCATGTTTCACATCTGAGGCTAATCAGTGAGTGTTGCTAGGCTAATTAATTTATAAAGGATAACACGCCTGAGACAAAAGCTATCTTCACCTAACATCCAATATACAATCACTTTCTAGGAGGGTTCACTGGCTAGCAATCAGGAGTGGGAACCTGATTCCTTGTGCTCTACCTCCCCAACCCATTTTGCTTCAGCGTTATATTTGAAATCAACTAACAGAGCAGGAACCAGTATCAAACTTAGACCTTCCCAGTCTATAAGGCTCAGTACCACACCATACAATCCATGCACCTACTAAGCCATTGAGGCAATCACTATCTTCAGTTCTAAACAATTTTACAACACCAAGTTATAGTCCAGCAATTTTATTTTAAATTCACAAGCTTTCGGAGACTTCCTCCTTCCTCAGGTAAACATTTACCTGAGGAAGGAGGAAGTCTCCGAAAGCTTGTGAATTTAAAATAAAATTGCTGGACTATAACTTGGTGTTGTAAAATTGTTTACAATTGTCAACCCCAGTCCATCACCGGCATCTCCACATCATATCTTCAGTTCAGCAAACTTCGCATTTTAATACAGTATATCAACAAAATGGAACTTAAATAACGGATTTTACTCAAATTATTTATTTTGGCAGGGACAACTGATTTAAACCCAAACATTGTGGGGCAATTCAGCTTTAACATTCTAAATGTCTGGCCTGTACACCTGCTACAGTATTTCTAAATATCTGTCTTCACAAAACATGCCTGGCACTGAATTTTTGGCACCACTATCTAGAAATATTAGCAGACAACATAGAATAAATGATGGCTGCCAGGAATACTATGGGTTACGTTCCATGTATCCAAACTCCTGGATGCATTTATTGGGTTATTTAAACATATACGGACTAAATAGGATGCAAAGTTGATTATCCTTATTGGAATGTGCACTATATAGAAATGTTACTATGGCTGAACTAGGGTTGGATTATTACCTGCTTCGATTTTTTTTATCATACCATTACAGTTTAATAAAATGGCATGTCAGAACAAATCAGTGCTATGTTGTGTTGAATGGTAGAGATAGCTTTAGCCTTAATAGATCAGAGCGATGTTGACTAAAATTCAACAATTTTCCTGAACAAAAACCTAGCCTATTTGCATTATCCTCGACATGTTTTGCTTACTTTAAAACTCCTTATTCTGTTGATATAGTAGTGGGCCTGCACTTCATATGGTTACAATAATACCAGTGACAAATGTATAACGGCTCCCTAAAATTAGATTGATAACTTTTATGTGCATACAGGTAAAATATGTACAAATAATTGACACAAGTCTTTGCTTTTAGAGACTACCATAAAAATGCATTAAAATGTCAATACTTTGCAATACAAGTGGAAATTTTACATTTGCTGCTCTGACTTGTGTTGGGGGAGGGGGGGTTGCCCCAAAAGAGTGCTGGGACTACTGTTGGCAAAGCCTTGTGCTTCCGGTATACATGAGCCTCATTAGGGATGCAAAAATTCTGTAAATGGTGCAAGGCCTCCCTGCCCTACTCCAGAAACACAATGGGCCAGATCTTGCTGGAGAAAATAACGGCGTATATTAATGTGAAAATCAGCCAGCAAGTTCAGACACTTAAGAGATACTGCGTGTGTTGTGAATCTCTTGAACGTGCTGGTCGATTTACACCACTCTGCCGTTTGGCATCTCGCCTTTAGCCTCCCCATTATTTTTAAGAACTTGCTGGATTTGCACATTGATTGCCCAATAAAATCGTCAAAGAAAGTTAAGCCTAGTAATTAAGAGTGTTAATACATTTTTAACAATGTGATAAGTGTTAATGCAATGCCAACCAACCTCTTTAGCCCTAAAAAGGAATGATTTAAATGGTTTAATCTCATTCATGCAATTGTTGTTAGCGATTTTAAAAATGTCAAATTTTAAATTTTTTCTTATTTTTCTTTTCTCTTTTTTCTCTTTCTTAGTCGAATTTTTCTGTCTCTCTTTAGTTCTCCTTCTGTACCTGATTTGACTCTAATTCACCCACATTAATTTACCCTCTCTCTCCATAGTTCCTCTGTTTCTTTCTCAATCCTTAAATGTTGGAGCTACTGTTCACTAAGGTCCCAGATGTCCCATTGCCCTCCCCATTCCGTTATCAGCTCGCACTTCCAGCAAGTTTTTGAGCTGAAGGGTGCAGAAAAAAGTCTAACAGGGTCCTGCTCCAGCAACATCCAGCCCAATGTCATTGCTAAATGCCTGTGTGAAATGGGTGCACTTCAAAACTCATTTCCCAGTCTTCAGTTTTGGAAAGATTTGTGTAGCTGGATTCTAAATGAGCGTGAGCTATTATTTTGCCTTTTTGGTTTGCTTTTGTTGCAGGTAGTTTGATGCATTGTTAGTTCTTTGCATTTAGAAGTATAATTCAGAATTTTACTTCCTTTCTCACTTTCTTGTTTCATTTCCGACCACCCAAGGAGTTTTACTGGTCATTTGAACCTTTTTGCTGGTAGGATGGACATTCCTCTGGGAGTTAGGGATGAGGGAGGCAAGAATGAGAGGAGGGAGGTCAACCTGTACCTGAGATGGGCTACAACGGCCTGCTGTACACAAGTATATGGGTTCACAGACCCCACCAGAACTACTTGCGCATGTAAGAGGTGTGTATTCACCACCTATGCTTCACCGGACAGGCTTTTCTCCAAGCTGGAATTATGTCATTGACGTACCTTCCTATACATGGCAAAGTAATCTTGAGATGCCGTAAGTTGAAGGTGCATAACCTTCAAGTCAACCCGGGTGTCAGTGAGTGACGACACATAATGCATTGTTAGTTCCTTGCAGTTGGAAGTATAATTATTGTTAAAAGGTTGGCTTACAATGACTTGATCTGTGATGCTCTTGGAAGATGTGAGTGTGGCCAGGCATTCATTGCACATTATATCTTGAAGGCATGCCCTAAAGATGAATGAAATGCATGAGATGTAATGAAAATGCTGTACGTTTGTGACAGACCTTCACATGGTCAGGTAGGAAATGTGGAATGGACTGGCAGGCAACATTTTGTGGCATTTTATCTTGGGCTGCCTACCTGATGCATGGTTTTGCACAAGGCCAAAGCTGTGCTGGCACTAATGAATAATTATTCAAATGAGCTGACCATGGAAAATTGCAGGCAGTCAGCTCACAGTACTGCTGGCGAGCTTTGAGCCAGCAGCAAGGCAGGAGAGCTCAAACTTAGCCTGGGAGTGGAAAATCAGCCCTATAATTGTCTGCTCGTAAACACTGTATTTAAAGTCTGGAAAGAACTGTAATCTGAGTTATAGAAGTGCCATCAATTTGAATTAGAGTAATTATTTCCAGAGATTATTTCCATAAAATGATTCAAATATAGTTTATAGAAGGGGAAGTGTGAGCAAAAAAGTACTCAGCCATATTTTCTTGTCACTAAATCTAATGAAAGAGAAGTGTAATACAGGTAGAAAGATCTAACAGACTGTTCATGTTTATTGCTGCTCTGGGAAGTGGACCTATCCAAAAATGGGTTAATGGAAATGAGCGAAAAGCAATAAAAAAGCTTTTTGCTTGCTGAGGCCTTGTTCTGACTTATTTGTCTCCAAAATTGTGGCTATCTGCCTCTGCCTTCTCCAGCCCTACTACACCCATCCACTTCACTCAGCCTACCATCCCACAACACTCTCCCCAGCCCTCACCAGCTTCAATGAGACCAATCATCTGCTCTTTCAAATCCTCGAACTCATCTCCTCATTACTCATCTCCTTGGCCCAATGCTGTCCAATATCAATCATTTCCTTTTCTCAGGTCTCATTCTCCACCCCTTCAAAACTCCTGTTGTCTCTCCCTTCTTAAAAACCCTATTGAGTGACCATCCCATATCTAAGCATTTGAATTGTCAGCCAGTCACCACAAGGGTGATAAAAATGAATAGGCCAGACAACTCTCAAAGTCACTAAGGTGATGGGTGTTCGTGAGTCATTCTTGCCAATAGTTTGGACTATGGTATTGTAAAAAATGCTATTCTTGGAGCTTATGCTTTAACATCTGAAGCGTACAGGTAGAAATTTAAGCAATTAGGAAAGATCCATTCAGTACTTAGAGAAATAGTTTTTTTTAGCTCAAAGGTATGTGGCAGATGTGGCTGTAAAGCGAATGTGTAACAGACTACGAAGGTTTTTGCCATTTAATGCTATGTGACAGATTTCTGGAAATAGTTCCAGATGATTTAAGGATCTGGTTACTTGATCATGAGTGTAAAACTCTCGAGCAGCTAGTCATACATCTGATCGAAGGCAAGCCATCACATGTGAAAGACCCGATGCCTCACATCATCCCACGGTCGAACCACTCAGTGAGCCAGCTGCTCAGCCCATGCCAGGCGAGGCCACAGAGGGCAGCCAACTGAAAGTCAGCGATCCAAAGACAATGAGATCAAGTACTTTAAAATGTGGCCACAAGGCAAATCAGAGCTGGTCTCTTCGAAATCCTGCATTGCCGCCTGGGGACCACGTGAGCTTGTACAGTCTGAGACAGCCAATAATGCAGTGACCATCGATGTGGCTAGGTTGACTCCTTACCTTTACGTGGTCGCAGTGAATGAGAGGCACTGGCTGCTCTTTCACGATAGTCCTTTAACAAGCTGCCATGTACTATCATTACGTAAGGGGCAAAGTTTCTTGTATTCAGGGACTATGGGTGACCACAGAAGTACCGATGGCCAGAGTTTGGCTGGAATATTTTGGTTACTCAAGGGTCACAGAAGGGGCTAATTCATGCCATTCAATCAGAACTTACTCATTCTGGACGCCCTTCCTCAAAGGCGTCCTCTTCAACCACCATCGAATCCATCGGAACAAGTTCGCGAATGCGCACATGCACAATAAAACCCCAAAATCGCGAACTTGCTCCGATTGGTTCATCGGCGTTTTGACGGTTGCAAATTAAAGGGCCACCTACGCTACAATCAGCAAACAATCGTAAACTTACCCATCTGCCCAGCTGGAATTAAGATACTTACGCCACGAGAAGGTACGCTTGAAAATACCAGCCCTACACTACGTGTTAAAAATGAGGAGACTTATAATGACTGCAAAACAACAAAAAATTAAATTTTAAAAATGTGAAATGTCTAATTATTCCTATTTTAATTTTTTGATCATTAAAAAAATTAAAACATTTTAACTTTTAATTTCTGTATGTTTCAGTATATCATTTCCTTGCCTTTTTATAATAAGGTATGTTATTATGTTAAATTTTTATTTAGACTAACATAGGGAATGTCACTTTAAATGAATTAGTGTTACTTGCCTGCTTGTGAGCGGGGCTTCCATTCTCACATTCTTTGCATGCGCACATGGCCTGCGCTGATCTCGAAGCGCACTACTGGAGAAGATTTCAAAATTAAGCAAATGGACATCGTGGCTTACGCAGCATATTCGTATTTTTTTTTAAATCGGCAGGATGTGCAGAGAGCCTTGCCATGCCGGTCGGAGCACATTCCGGCCCAATGTTTTGATTGGGAATGATGTAGATACCAAGGAGTTATAGAAAAGCAGCTCACAACTGTAGCTGTGTAAGTTCACTTAATGTGAAATAAAACAATTTAACGATTTGCACCTTGCCTCATCTTACAAAGTATTTTCTTGGTCTGCCTTTTGACAAAATTGAAGCAGCACATATGATAGACATGATATCCAATTGGTACATCATAGTTATATCTCCTGGGTTATGTTATTGTACAAGTAGATATTGGGTAGTGTGACTCAAGGGGGGGAATCCACTTAAGTGTAGGGGGGCGCAGGAAGTCTATGATTGGGATAGTCGTGCACAGTCTGTAGGAGTCGGCTTGAAGAGGTAAAATAGCCTTTTCTCAATCCTTGGAATTCTCTACCTAAACATTTTTGCTTGTTACCTTCAAAAGCCTTCTCAAAACTTATTTCTTAGCCAGCTCCCCTAAATTATCCCCTACTTCCTGCTTTCTTTTTTTGCCATTATCTCTGTAAAGCATCTTGGGATGTTTTTAACATGAAAGATGTTACATAAATACAAGTAGTAGTTGTTAAAGGCAAATCATCAACAACTCATGTAGAAATTTGGTAGGATGGGATGGGAGAAAAGAGGTAGCGGAGATCATTGAAAAATAAGTATTTCATTCCAGATCAGCCATAGCATTAATGAGATAAAAGAATAAGCAGATTTCGAAGTATCACCACAACAGTGAAGCCTAATGGGGACAATACGAACAAACCTCCTAAATTAAATGCAGCCCATGGGGAGGCAAACAGAGAAATCATCCATGAAGCAGGACCTCCCAAATTATTATTTCTCTTTTAATTGGTCCCCATATTCAGGGCAGAGTAGCATCTTGTGAATTATTGTAGGATCCCACCATTAGGGAAATACTTATCAAGGCAGTACTTGGATTCTTAGACTGATTAAGAATTTACTGTTGCTGTTGTTTGTGAGGGGGTGACACAAGGTAAAAGGAGGTGTTTGAAGGACAGAAAAGAAGACAAAGAAATGCAAAAATTCAGATGATTTAGCACAAACGAGTTATTAAATAGATTCAGGTACAATCACTGACTGTGGTATTTATTAATATTTTATTGATGTTTACCAATTGTTGCCGAGCTGCAACCTTTTTTTTTGGGAGGCTTTCTTATGTGATCAAGATGTACAACAAAATTTCCACAGACCAGCACTAGCCAGGTTCTCTTTTAAGTTTCAGGCCTACTCCACCATAACTGTGGCACCTGAGCAAAGGTAAGACAAGATTTTGGAACAAGGCAACACCACATGTATGTGATTGACTTGCAACTAAAAAATCACACCGAGAATTTACTCAGAGAATGATGCATAACGAGCGAGAGAGAGAGAGAGTGTGTGCGTGCGTGCGCGCGGTAGTGGGGAGGTGGCTACATGAGGAAGAGAAAATAGTAACCAATATCTGAAAGCCTTTTTATACATAGAAACCCAGGTTAAGACCAAAGATTATCGGAGAGAACAACAGCAAGGTTCAAAAGAATAGGAGAGATGATGGATTTATAATTAAAGTAAAGTAGATTGTAACTCTTTCAGGTATACACAATTCCTGGATTGGTCTGATAATAAACCAGGTGGGCATAAAGGATCACGTGCCATTATTCAAGGCAAAGAGGAATTCTCCCAATGTCACAGCCAATATTTATCTTTTAATCACCACCACAAAACTGATAAGTTTGTCATTGTATCATTGCTGATTGTGGGACTCTGTGTTCAAAAATTGGCTGCCAAGTTTGCCTACATAACAATGACTATACTTCAAAAGCGATTCAGTGGCTGTGAAAGATATCCTGAGGATTTGAAAGCCATGATATAAATGCTGGTTCTTTCTTTCTATTCACAACTACAGTAAATAAAGTATAGACTGAACTTTCCTCTCCACTGTGAACTTCTACAGCATTGATATTCAGGTTGTCATTATTTGGGACCATTGAAAAGGGAGAAACAAAGAGATATGACCAAATATGAAGAAAAAATAAAATGGAAGCAAGAAAAAAGTTTAAAAAGTAAAGAAGTAAAAGAGCAGAGATTGGCACACTTTAGAAAGTGATTGACGTATTTTTTTTTGAACACATATTTGTATTGTTTCCATGATACTCCTGCTGCAGTAATCTGGGTGGTCGTTGAAATCTAAGAAGACGACGACGATGGGGAGACAGGGAGAAGAGGGATGGGGGAGAAGGAGAAGAGGATTGAAAGGAGAGGGAGAGGGGGGTGGGATGGGAGAGAGAGGGGGGTGGGATGGGAGAGAGAGGAGGGTGGGATGGGAGGGAGAAGAGGGTGGGATGGAAGGAGTGTGGTAAGGGAGAGGGAATGAGGGGAAGAGAAGGGAGGAAGGAGAGATGTGATGGGAAGAGAAGGGAGGAGGAAGGTAAGGGCGGATGAAAGAGAGGGGCAGAGGGAGAGGAGGGAGGCAGCTGGAGAAGAGGATGGAGACGTTGGCTGCAATTGATGGTTGGTGTGGGGGCTGGGGAGATGCGCTTAGTTGAGGTGTACAGGCTCTGATCATCAATACAACACAGTCAATGTGGGA
The DNA here is from genome assembly GCF_035084215.1 of Heptranchias perlo. NCBI lineage: Eukaryota > Metazoa > Chordata > Chondrichthyes > Hexanchiformes > Hexanchidae > Heptranchias > Heptranchias perlo. The sequence continues at coordinate 57,419,076 of NC_090331.1, forward strand.
TTGATGATGTGGAGATGCCGGTGATGGACTGGGGTTGACAATTGTAAACAATTTTACAACACCAAGTTATAGTCCAGCAATTTTATTTTAAATTCACAAGCTTTCGGAGGCTTCCCCCTTCGTCAGGTGAACGATGTTCACCTGACGAAGGGGGAAGCCTCCGAAAGCTTGTGAATTTAAAATAAAATTGCTGGACTATAACTTGGTGTTGTAAAATTGTTTACAAATGTGGGATTGAGGTGTTGTTTGACTGTGGGGAACTGCATCAGGCATTGAAATTCAAAGCTTGGGATATAATGACGTCATTCAGACCTTCACTACATTTTAACACTGGACAGTCATATTCAGTGCTCAGTTCTGGCTTTGCCAGGAGCACCGTGCACGAAAGAACAACAGGCCCAAAATTGGGCCAAAAAGGTGAGTAATCTTTTAAAAATGTTTCCTTGTGGGCCAGGAGGTGCAGGACTGCTCCTCTGGGCCCCACAAGGAAATCTCGGACTTCCCTTCTCCCCCTATCCCGCGCCCCCACTACTTAACGGACTGCCGCGGACCATTCCAGCAGATCCTTGGCCATGGCCTCCTGTTGCACTCGCCTGACTCCCGTCTGCTGCCCTGACATCACTGGCACTCGCCCTTCGCTCCAAATTAAAATCGGGGCTCTCGATACTGCTCAGTGGAGGGTGGGAGAGCTCAATGTATTTCTGCTTGGTGCAAGGGGTACCAAGTGCAGGTTGAGAGGTTCCTTCCACATATGTATGTTCTGGATATTTCTGCTCCAGGAGGGATTCAGTGCTTGGGAGGGTAGGGTGGAGAATCACCTCTTTTGGCTCAGTGGGATAGGGAAATTAAATGGAGTGCTGTGGTCCAATCCTGGAGTTTATAATTAGAGCAGGGGAGGGTTTAATGTGCGCTTGTGGTCAGATCCCAGTCCAAAATCACCACTACCGTTCGGAAGGAGGGTGAAGGTCTTTGGTACAATCCAGTAAATTATGCTCAAGTTAGTTTCACAGAGCATAGGTCCACCATTGAAGAGATATTTACCCTACGGCAGGTGGCAGTCAAACAACAAGAATACAATGAGCCCTATATGTTGCCAACATTGATCTGAAAAAAGCTTTTGACTCACTGAACAGAGACACCTATGGCTCCTGTTACAATCTCTAGGTATCGCTAACAAAATGATATAATTAATCAGAAAGCTTTATGCCCACAGAAGCAGCTGGGTCCATATTGACAGAAAGCTTTCTGAGCTATTCGAGTTTAATATCAGAGTGTGTTAAGGGCTGTGTTCTTGCCGGGTTTTGACTACATCATGAAGTCAACAGAAAAAGTGGTTGTGGGACCAGCTTCGGTAATGATTATATGTATCCAGATCTGGACTTTGTCGACCACATAGTGGCCTTGGCCGAAACTGTGGACATTCTCACTAAAGCCCTATGAATCTTTGACCAGGAACAAGACGAACGTGCAATCGTTATGTCGGGATATCATTCCAGCTCCCTTCATAATAGATGATGATGCGTCCAAGACAGTGGAATCAGTGACACAACTCACATACTTTGGTAGCATGATTTCTTCCAATGGGCAATGGGGACTGTTTTTCCGACTGCCATAGGCACAATGCACTTGTGAGATCAGTAATGAACTCTCTATCCCATATACGGAGATCGAATACAAGTTGTAATCTCAAAGTGTGGCTCTACAACGCATTAATAATAACCATATTGAAATATGGCTCAGAAACGTGGGTGCGCTCCAAAGTAATGAATAGGTAAATTGATGGATTCGATTCTAAATCTCTTTGCACACTACTAATGGTTAAGCTTCAAGACAGGACTGGTAGGAATGGATGATAAATATAAGTTTCTGGTCCTATACTGCCTTTTCTGCACAGAAAGGGGAGGGGGCGGTGTTTCTGGTTCAATTTTGGCCTCTCTGTTCAGTGGGAGGAGGGGGTGATTGTGAGTTTGCTGTCTGATCTAGTGGGGGAAAGGTGGAGAGAGAGAGGTTGGGGAATAACTGATGATGTGGAGATGCCGGTGATGGACTGGGGTGTACAAATGTAAGGAATCTTACAACACCAGGTTATAGTCCAACAGTTTTATTTGAAAATCACAAGCTTTCGGAGGCTTTCTCCTTCATCAGGTGAGTGTCGGATTCCTTGAAAATTACCGCATATATAGTCAGAGAACAATGCCTGGTGATTACAGATAATCTTTCCAACTGCCCGTTATCAAGGCCATCAAATGAATTGAATAGTGTTCAGACAGAGAAACATTAGATACCCCAGACAACTGAATATACAAACGGCCAGAACCAAAGACAGGGAGGGAGACAGAGAGAGAAACATCCGAAAGGAAGAGAAAGAGAGAGAATGACCAGTTGTATTAAAAACAGATAACTTTTTTTTCCGCTGGTGGGGTTACGTGTAATGCGACATGAACCCAAGATCCCGGTTGAGGCCGTCCTCATGGGTGCGGAACTTGGCTATCAATTTCTGCTCGACGATTTTGCGTTGTCTTGTGTCTCGAAGGCCGCCTTGGAGAACGCTTACCCGAAGATCGGTGGCTGAATGTCCTTGACTGCTGAAGTGTTCCCCGACTGGGAGGGAACCCTCCTGTCTGGCGATTATTAATACTCTGGCGAGTATTAATTACTCAAATGAGGTGGGGGTAGGGGAGATCGGTGAATGTTCAGTTACATTAATGAATTACTGGTCAGCGTGGGGGAGGATGGGGTGAGGGCGGGGATGTGTGAGATCTCTGAGTTCCAGGAATTATTGCTCAATGAGGGCTGGGAATATGGGTTTGCGTTTGCTCCTGGGTTTACTGCTCAATAGAGGTGGAAGGGTGGATCTGCAGTTACCTTAGGCTCAATGGGGTGCCTCAGTGAGTCGGAGACGAATTTCCAGAGTTTTTCCCTAAATTGGTTTCAGTTTTTTACATTTTTGTTTCTCTCCAGGAGATTACATGAGTTGGAAAGGGTTGGGTTAATGGTGTACCTGGCTACACCATATCTAGATAGTCCTAATGGTCTTTTCCCATCCTTTTTGTATGCTTGTATTTGGTGCCAGAGGTCACACATCCTACACTTTCATAAAGCTCAAGTGCTGGGCAAGTTAATACAGGCAGAAAACTTGAGCAGAGAAATAAACGGGTTGCATTTTCTTTCAAATGTCCTCTGTAGATTTGTTGTCAGAAAGGACATATTAACGCTAGCATGTGGTGGGAAACAGGCAGGATGGTGGTAGGGGCTGCGATGATTGTTGTTCATGGGACCAGTATATTACAAGAGAACAATGCAGGGCAACAAGTAGATATTTTAGGTGAAAGTCCTGTCAATGATTGATGCCACGAGTCTTCCTGGCTGCACATCGTTTGCGCCTATTCTTCTTTCCAAAACTGCAGGATGACTCTCCCAGCCCACTGACTAAAAGGTTTTCCCTTTCTGTGTTACAAAATTATGCAGTATACAGCAGACACTGATCATTTCCAGAACATTCTCAGAGCTGTAGAGTGGTATTCCATCTGATCTGTCCAGGCTGTTTAAAATGCCAACCACATGCTCCACCGGAATTCGGGTGGTGCCTTGAACCTCACTGTGCTTCCTTTTGGCCTTTGTTCAGGGGGGTTCATCACTGGTTTTAATAACCACGGTAATCATGATCCTCCAGCAGCCAGCTCTCCAGTCTATCTACCCCATGAAATAGTGCTGGTACAGTGGACTACCACAAAATAAAGGCACATGGCTGCTGTCAGAGTATGACGCATTCGCCTGCCTTATTCTGAATGAAATTATTCGGAATGAAAGTCCTTCCTAGTCATACATGCGGTAGGGTTGTTGTTAGGAGCCTTGATGGCTACATGTATGCCATCAGTGAAGTTCTGCCTTTTAGGGAAGCCAGTCACCTGGTAAAAGTGCTTTTGCCTTCATTCCATGAGAAAATTGACAACAGTGTTTCTGCTGACAAACACAGCTTCTGTCAACGGCTTGATGTGTCGTTGGGCTCAATTCGGACTAATATGGTATTTGGCATCAGTGATGGCTTGAAAGGATCCAGCCATATAAAAAATGAATGCTGTGATGACTTTCACAGCAACAGGCAGGGCTATCCCTGTGCTAAATCTTGTCTGCAGGAACAGCTTCAGTAGAAGGCATAACTCAGAGACAGCCAAGGCAGGTCTCCAAAAAGATCAAGTCGGTGTGCCTGGATCTGAACACTTGGATCCTGGACCAAGTACATGTGGGTGCCAGACATTGGGAGTGTAAACACTTTACCTTTCTTCCCTGTCTGAATCTCTCTTCATCTTCCAATTCCATAACAACCATTGCATGGGCCCAATGGAATGCCTATTCTGGACAGTGTGGTTTGAGCTGAAGTTTACAGCTGCTGGTAGCAACAGTGCTGTGACTACAGGTTTGTGCAAAAGGTGTCCTGTGTTGCAAAAATGCAGCAGGATAAAACCAGAAAAAAGTAATACAAATATAATAACACAGAAACTGCAGTATGAAAAGGCAAGCAATAAACCAAATTCCAATATGGTACAAATCTGTCAGTCACAGATTTAAGAATCCAAATTCCCAAACAGCATGGAAACCATTGTTTTATATGAGCGTGCAACACTATTGAAGTCCAGAGGCCAGAAAACTCATGGAATTCAAAGGCATATTGAAATAAGATTGACTAAAATTAAGGGGTATAATTAGCCCCACACACGTTTTCAGCGCGGCCTCCAAAAAAAACTGCAAAATTTTGGGATCGCAGAATTGTGCAAGCAGTGATTCCAGCCCTCAGGCCAACTTGTCAAATTCTACGCACACTGAGAAGGTGTGTGCGCTCCCTGAGCACACCATCCTAGAATTAGTCCCATTATTTAAAAACTGCACTTCGTTGGGTTTGTGTGTAGCAGAAGTTTCAAATTCATGAAGAGGCATCGTGTGATATAAGCTTCCATAAATTGTCCAAGGTATTCTCGAGAACCTGCCCCACAGCTCTGACAATACAATACTCCATGAACTTCTAATGTAACGCTGAAAGCTTTCCAAATGATGTCAGTGTTCTCTTTCACAGAGTACACAGAGGCCGTCAGCCATTATCATAGAGTATCTGTTCTTTGAATGTATTAAATCTACACCCCTGGGAGAAGAGGTCATTCTTTAAATCACTTCTAGACTATAAGTATTCAGCAAAATATTTTTGATAGAATGTACTAATTAAAAGGGATTTCTGTGACTTCCTGCTGATAGTAAAAACAAGACGAAACAAAGCGGGTGGGAGCACATATCAATAATCCCAAGGAAATTCATTTAAAATTATCCACATGTCAAAGTTGAGACTGTGCATAAATATAAATTCTTTCCTTTAATAAAGGATGTTGTTGCCCTATTGCTAACCTGTGAAGAGTACAAGTAAATCAATATGTTTAAATACTAAGTATGCTATAGGATCCTAAAGAATGCCAAACATTTCAATATAAAGCTATACTAAAATCTGCATGTATTCTTTTGGTTCCAGCTATGCTGTAATTATTTCCACAGCAAACATCTAATTTATAGGCTAATATAGACAGTCTTCGTTTAGGGGAAAAACATAGCTAGTCATTTTGTTAATTTGCACTTTGAAGCCTCTGAAAGCTTTGAACAAAGGTCAATTTATGTAGTATCTGGGAGTAATGAACTGCATTTCATTTTTATTCAAGTGCAGTATGCATAGCAGCTTAGTAAATAATTTCCCAAAATGATTATTCTGCTAAGAGTCTATCAAAAGCCTTTATGAAGAGTTTCTGCTAGTGTTTTGTGAACCTGCACAAATATAATAGAACTGATCTGATACCATCTGGGCGGAGATTAGGAACCTTGCCCTTAATCTTATCTAATTGAAACCCTTAAAGCAGCTGCAAAAGTCGCAGGTATATAGATAATTATCATCTGTGCTAATCTTGTCCTAAGGCAAACGAGAAAAATTCTTGGCTTGTGCAACTAGTTTATGCCAAATGAAGTTGAGCAAGAACCAACAAGCACACCTTGTGAAATAAAACTGTAAATTGAAGCTGGGGCTGATTCAGAGGCAGTGTCCTAAATCAACTACAGGAAATAAAAAAAATCCTGCTTTATTCCAATAAATATTACTCATTTAAACAAAAGGATAAATATTACTGCACTCAGTACAACAAGCAGAAAACGCCCTAGAGGCCAGGATGTTAGTGTTTGGCAGGAACAGAAAAATTTAGTGTCTATCAATCACTCTTCTGGTTTACTAAAGCTAGCATAACCATACTGGTATTTTGTAAAATATTGCTTCATGATGATGTGTTACTACAAAAATATCATTTGTAGTAGTTGTTTATGTGATGATCTTGGCATATTGTACAGTCAACTTTATATAATTCAATACCTGATTAAATGAATATTTACGTTAAGTGACAAGAAAGTGAAAATCACAAGCTGTTTTTTTTTTAAATCGGTACAATTGTATTTGCGTCTGTTAGCTGAGAGATTTTACTTCTAATCAACTAAATTAATACTTCTTTTGCTGATTTAACATTTTAGCCTGCTTGCAACTCACATTGTGCAGTTACTTTCCCTATAATGTGCCGTGTGACTTATTTATCACATTAACAAATTACAACAAATTAAACACAAGAAACCGTTTACTTTCTGGTCCATCTATAATAAATAAAAATTCTTAAGAAATTCTGTAACAGAAAATCCTTACAAAAATGCCCCTGTAAATTTCTGATAAGTGAATATTCTTGTTTACTGAATAATACTTTGTGTCAAACAGATTAACAAGACCTGACTAAACATCATAGAGACAACAGGGTTGCGAGTTAAAGTTCAAGGCATTCTTCAATAGTTCTAAATAAACATTGTAATCTGCAATCAATTAAAAATTCTATAGTTACATTTGGTAAATAATAAGACTTAAGTAATTTCATAAAATCTGATGGCACTGATGGTACAAAGTTGTCATCTGGTCAGATGTTTTATAAAGTACTTCAGATTTTTATTAGGTATCCACAAACTTGCCATAAAGTTATTTTCTGAACATATTTCCAGTATTTCAATTACATCACTCATACTGTAATATCCAAATATTTCTTAATAAATCGTACAATTCAAAGAATGCCTAAAAGTACATTAGCATGTTATAAACAAGATTAAATAGTCAGATAAAATCAGTAAATTTAAATTACTAAGTAACTTTTACTAATTCATAGCTAAATTTCCTAAGGAAATTCTCAACTTTAGCTGCAGATCTACTCTTTCTTCCTGAAATAGTGCAAGAGTCCGTCAGACTTCGGCAATAAATGACCAAACAATCTGTATGAATAGTTCAAGTACTACTGTTGCAGATGGCAGTCAGAAACAGAAATCTGTCTTCCACATGGTTTTACTTACCCAACAGCATGTCTCGCGTTTAACAAGTTCAGCAAAAGTGTAAGTTATGAAAAGTAGCCTCAGCCAGCATAAAAAAGCTGTGGGTTGACTCGATCAGTCTTGTAAAGTTTTCACAAAGCACTGAACTGAGACTTCAGAAACATGCTTCTATTGAGTTGTACCCTAAGGCAACCGAGGTGCTCACCCGCTATTGGTTTTCCTTTAAAGAAACTAACTGAAACAATAGAGCGACTGTCAGCAGCTGCAGCCACCTCAAACTGCAAACCCATGAAGCCACAGAAAACTAGGTCAGTACACTAAGATTCCCAACTTGAAGTATTAAGATTTGAATAAATGGATCGCCTACTTTCATGCTGATTTAAATTAGAAATAATCTCTTCTACCACACATGTCTTGGCAAAGATTTAGAGCATGAAAGAATCTAGCCCACCATAAATCAAGTCTCAGACACTTTTTACTCTTTGTTCCACATTGCACACAAGTAGAGGGGTGGAATACTAAACAGACATGTTAATGCATTTCATTTCACTGAATGTAAAAAGAAATGACTAGAAGGAAAATAGATTTTAAAAATTGAGACTGAACTTGCACTTTATTGACGATAACTTTCTCACATTTACATTACCATAGAAAAAGATAATATTTTGTTCAAGAAGATACCTCTTACTGTATTGTGTTTCATAATTTATGTGGTATAAATTATTAAACAAGAATTGTGATTCTATAGTATTTTTAGTACATTGGTTGAGCTGTTGGTTATGATGTTAATTGTTAATTAGTAGTATATTAAATCTGAACATGAGGAATATGAAATAATGCACTCTAGATTTCAAATAAATGCACACCTGGAGATATACTTCACTCCAGTGAAATGTATACTTTTGATCAAGTCTTTGTAGCTTTTAAAATTTACATGTACTTTCTGTATCATAGCTGCAAAATAATCATAATTGTGCTTAGAGAAATGCAGAACAAAGACAACACTTCCCAATTTAGACCATCCCCTCATGAGACCTGAATAGTGCCTTACTTTGAATCCGAAACACTATTAGTCAATGAAGGGTTAAAATTATTGCACTCCTTGTCTTAACAAGATAGCTCACCAATGCTCAGTTTGGGTTCTGCCAGGACCACTTGGCTCCAGACCTCATTACAGCCTTGGTCCAAACATGGACAAAAGAGCTGAATTCCAGAGGTGAGGTGAGAGTGACTGCCCTTGGCATCAAGGCAGCATAATAAAATTGAAGTCAATGGGAATCAGGGGCAAAACTCTCCAGTGACTGGAGTCATGCCTAACAAAAAGGAAGCTGGTAGTGGTTGTTGGTGGCCATTCATCTCAGCCCCGGGACATTGCTGCAGGAGTTCCTCAGGGCTGTGTCCTAGGCCCAATCATCTTCAGCTTCTTCATCAATGACCTTCCCTCCATCATAAGGTCAGAAATGGGGATGCTCGCTGATGATTGCAGAGTGTTCGGTCCCATTCACAACGCCTCAGATAATGAAGCAGTCCGTGCCCGCATGCAGCAAGACCAGGACAACATCCAGGCTTGGGCTGATAAGTGGCAAGTGATATTTGCGTCAGACAAGTGCCAGGCAATGACCATCTCCAACAAGAGAGAGTCTGACCATCTCCAACAAGAGAGAGTCTGACCATCTCCAACAAGAGAGAGTCTGACCATCTCCAACAAGAGAGAGTCTGACCATCTCCAACAAGAGAGAGTCTGACCATCTCCAACAAGAGAGAGTCTGACCATCTCCAACAAGAGAGAGTCTGACCATCTCCAACAAGAGAGAGTCTGACCACCTCCCCTTGACATTCAACAGCATTACCATCGCCAAATCCCCCACCATCAACATCCTGGGGGTCACCATTGACCAGATACTTAACTGGACCAGCCACATAAATACTGTGGCTACAAGCGCAGGTCAGAGGCTGGGTATTCTGTGGTGAGTGACTCACCTCCTGACTCCCCAAAGCCTTTCCACCATCTACAAGGCACATGTCAGGAGTGTGATGGAATACTCTCCACTTGCCTGGATGAGTGCTACTCCAACAACACTCAAGAAGCTCGACACCATCCAGGACAAAGCAGCCCGCTTGATTGGCACCCCATCCACCACCCTAAAAATTCACTCCCTTCACCATCGGCGAACTGTGGCTGCAGTGTGTACCATCCACAGGATGCACTGCAGCAACTCGCCAAGGCTTCTTCGCCAGCACTTTCCAAACCCGCGACCTCTACCACCTAGAAGGACAAGGTTGCAGGCACATTGGAACAACACCACCTGCACGTTTCCCTCCAAGTCACAACACCATCCCGACTTGGAAATATATCGCCGTTCCTTCATTGTTGCTGGGTCGAAATCCTGGAACTCCCTTCCAAACAGCACTGTGGGAGAACCTTCGCCACATGGACTGCAGCGGTTCAAGAAAGCGGCTCACCACCCCCTTCTCAAGGGCAATTAGGGATGTGCAACAAATGCTGGCCTTGCCAGCGTCGCCCACATCCCATGAACGAATAAAAAAAAGTCTTAGCGTCCGTTCGAATTATAAGATATGTACATGCCCAAGAATAAATGTAAACTAAACAAACAACCTCCAAAATGGAAGAAAAACAAATTATATGATAACTACAATATAAAAGGATAAAAATTCCAGGAGGAGAATAGGAACTTGTTAAAACAGGTAAAAAGAGATGGTAGAGGTGCAAAAAATAGCTGAAGAAATGAGGATAGCAAAGGACGTTAAGTATATTATGAAAGCATTCTTCCAATATCGTAACAGTAAAGCACTCAGTTAGGATTCTAAAAGATAAAAGTGGCAGTAAAATGGAAGGTAAACATTAAAAACATTAAATTAATATTTTCTGCAGGTATTTGCTAAAAGAATACCAACTCAATATCCAATCTTTAAGAGTATACTCAAAATCCTCACAAATTTTGAAGTCAGTGTGGCAAAGCTACTTGATAAATTAAATAAACTTAAAACTAACAAATCCCATGGGTCACATGACATATAACACAGGGTTCTGAAGATGACGAGGAAGGAAATTTGTGGAGCATTGCATATCATCATAAATGAATCAAAAGGCACTGAAGTTTCGCAGGGCTGCACAAGAGCAACTGTGGTACTTATTTTTAAAAAGTGACAAAATAGGCCGAGGCAATTATAGGCCTATCAGCCTAATATCAATGACAAGTAAACCCATTCTAATTTTCCAGAGTGTAGGTTGGAGGAGTATCTGCAAAGTAATAACCTAATAAGAACCTATTCAGCACGAATTTTGAAAGGGAACATTCAGTTTGACATACCACATTAACTTCCCTGAAGTGTTACTAATAAAGGAACGCCTCATGATATAGTTGAAAGGTTTCTGACAAAGTTCCACTTGAAAGACTTCTAAATAAATAAAAGGCCATAGGAATCCAGGGCAGAATACAGAAATGGATAAGAGGTTGGTTAAAAAAAGAGACTTGCTGAGATGTGTAACTTCAAACTGCGGAGACATGCTGAGTGCCATCCCTAGGGGTCAGTGCATGAATCGTTGTTCTTTCCAGCCTTCATGAATGACGTGGATATCAACAACTTACATTTATATAGCAATCTGAATGAATAAAACATCCCAAAGTACTTTGCAAAATAGAAGCAAGAAGAACATAAACCAGGAGGGATTCACGCTATTGGCCACAGTAGTCTCAGTTCTGTGAAATGGGCAGATGCTCGGCTGGAGAGATTCGAACAGGGAGTATATCTACAGAAGGGCACGGAGCTGGGAGGGAACAACACACTTTAGGATAAGAGTGGAAAGGGCATTAAGAGGCGGGTTGACAGTTGACGAGTGGGCTGAGTGTGAGTTTTTGAGTAAGGGGATGATCACAGTTGTGTTGAAGGGGGAAAAGGATGATGCCTGGGAACATGGAATGGTTAACAATGTCAGCTAGCATGGAGGTGAGGAGTTGAGCAATCAGTAGTTGGGTGGAGGGCATCAAGGGAGCAGGAGGTGGGCCTCATGAAGAAATATCAAAATCAAATATAAGCTGGTCAAGTTTGCTAAGAGGTCAGTGAACAGAGAATGGGGCAAAGAAATTATGTAAGAAATTAGATTGATTATGAAATTGGGAAACAAATGATAAATAAAATGTAATATTAATGATTTAACGTTTTACACCATGATTGAAAAAAAGTTCTTTACTCACATGTAATGAATTGATCCAAAATAGATCAGAGGGAGCTGAGAAAGGGATTTGAGAGTGATGGTAGACCCATCACTTTCAGTATCAGGTTACTGTGGTGAAACAATTGAAGGTTGAACAGAATGCTGGGAAAATAGGCAGAACAGTACAATATAAAGTTTGGATTTTCTCACCATGGCCCCAGTGCCACTAAAAGTGTAATGGGGCCCCACAAAGTCGGCACAGATCCTGGTTAACCATTTTAGGATCATCTAATTTGAATCATTTTGGATGGGCTCCCATAAGAGGAGGCCAGTCAGGGGAACAGGCCTCCCCTGAAGGAAGGTTGCCTTGACTATAAATGCCACTTCCACAATCACCTGCACAGCTACCCGTTGCCAAAAGAAGTTTAGTGAGCAGACCAATGAAGAGTCAGCAGCACTTTCCAAGAATATGCTGTACTAAGCATATTAGGCACTTGTAACCACTTTCCCTTCATTATGATGAAGGGTTTCAACAGATTCCCATTAATAGATATGATTAGACACCAAATCCAAAGTGAACTTGGCTCCTCTGCGACCCATTTAACCTTATATCTTCTCTTTTTCTAAACATAACTCGAAGAAGGAGGCAGATGATGAGGAAGGCCCCTCTGTGTGCAGCCTTGCTAACACAACAGCTTGTACCTCATTGTGGACCTCATTGTAATAAATCTCAGCTGGTGTTCTGCCGGAGTTTACAGGTATGATCAGGTACGGCTGTACGGAGGAACAATAGCCTTAATTGTTCAGAATCCACCCAGATACTTGCCTTTCTAGTTGAGAGAGTGCTGGAATGGTGGAATGCCTTAATATGAAGGTATCACGGCAGCTTCCAGGAAAATAAGCATTTATTTGCATGATGCAGTGATGGCCTTTTCTGTTGATGTAAGCAACCAGATTGATAAAAGTAGCACTATTTGCAGCGTGGGAGCAACCCATGTCCCCTTACACAAAGGGAATTTTGCCACTCAGTAAAATTGCATGACTCTCTCACGCTCATAAGGGGTGTCAATAGGGAATCCAATGAACTGCCTTGCTCAAAGAGTGACCTGCCTGATGCATTTTACTTATATCCTCTGAAGTACCATAGCATAACAATTTTGAGTGGTCATGTCATTTAAAACCACTAGCAGTGGACAGATATGCTGGAGATGGTCTGCAGGTCAGATTGCGGCATGCAGCACAACTCATTAATGGCTTCCCGAATGAAGTGCAGGTAGGAACAACGGTCTGTAAATTCTGGTGGTTCGGTACCAATGGGTATGTGCCAGACATCTCCTGTGTAGGCTGACCAGCATGTGTTCCCTTCATTACTCCTCCTTTTCATCCTCCAAGAGAGAGGAATAAGGGTTATTCCCAAATGAAATCCCACAGTGTCCTATGTAGAATGGGAGAAGTGCCAAAAATTAGATGAAATGTAGCAGAAAACCCCAAGGTACATGTGGAGGAAGGGAAAAAATTAAAAATTAAGCCAGATTATTGCAAAATAAGGATTTGCCAGGAGATTCAATACTTGCTGTTGCACCCCTTTGAATTCACTTCCGCCTTTACTGTTGCATCATAGCAACGAGGATCACTGGCGTTAATTACAACTAACACAAATGAAGCCGTAATGGCAGAAAATCTGACTTACGATTACATTACCATTTCATTATCATACTTGCGCTGGAACAGAGAACAGGCAGAACAGATCATCACCACCAGAACCCACCTGAGCCTCTTCCCCTACTCCTCTGCCATCTTTTCCTCATTCAAGCACATGACTAGACTGCTCGCTCCTCTCAGTTGAGGGACAAATGGTTGCTGATAGCAGCAGTGAGGAGCAACAAACAGAGGAGACAAAATAGATTTCAGAAAACAAGAAGCCAACTATAAATAATATCACATCTGTATATTTCTATTAAATGAGAAAGTTGCCCAAACTTTATTCTACCATATATACCATGCTCTGTTGATGTTTAAAATGTTTGTTTACATGAGTGTTGATGGAATTTTCGCAAGCAACTGACAACCAGCTAAGCCCGACACAGTGAGGGGGAAGTGAATTAACATCTGTAGATACAATCAACAACCCGGGTTATTCCAGGGATCTTAGAATTTGAACTGTGTTAATTCAGCTCCCTCGTGCTGCTGGGTGAGTAACTCCTTTAACCCAGTCCTCCAACTGTTTAAACCATTTCAAGAAAAACAATTGAAAACAAGCAAACAGGCAAAAGGCTGTTAATATAAATTATATCTTTTTAAACTGCATGACCTTTAAAAGACCCATTGATGGCAACAGTCCCTCTATATTTAGCTAAATAAATTCAAGAGCCTCCAAAAGCTCTTGTATCTAAAAGATACAATCTTCCACTACACTAAGGTAGAAGATTGCAAAATGTTAGCAACCAATCTACATACATTAAATATATAAATATCCTACAGCAACACTGAAGGTAATCTCTGCAAAAATATTAGCCCCGTTAGGAAAGATTTCCACAGCCACCTGAAACGCCATGGTGAAATTTTGTTTTTCTTACACAATATTGTATTATTAAACATGGAGAACAGATCCACTTTAATTCAGTATCCTGGTTTGTATCATGGCTGTTAAAGTACTTACAGATACCCTACAAAGTGTAACAAAACACTGAGATGTTTGTAGATAACACATTATTGTGCTATTTCAAAAAGGGTTACTGTACTATCTAGATTACAGTCTACAACATTTCTTGGGAACATTCTTTGGCATGTTCTAAGATTACAGGGTACCAGAATAACTTTCTACAAGACAGCACAACAGTTATGCAGACAGTTCATGCTTTACTCTTTAATTTGATTTTTCCTTCAATTCAAACCTCAACCCTATTGGTTCCTACAGTGTGATGTACTGGAGATCATTTTAGAAACCAGTTAAAAGCAGTATTATGTGCAATACCCTGTGAAAATTTCTGGAAGAATTAAACATTTTGAACAGTACTTTTAACAGCAAACCACAACACTACTTAAAATTGCCATTCTACATCATTTTCCACTATTAAATCATCCAAGTCTCATAGCAAATATCTCTACAGGCAGCTCACACTGATTAGCACTCAAAGGTGGCTTATTCTTCCTTTCCATCACTCACTTTAAATTAAAATAAAGAGATACATTTGACATTGTTTTGCATATAAGCTGTGCTCAGAATGAAACACCTGTTCTCATTATACTACAATATCTGGGAATGCCTCGATTTTAAAATTCTCTCATCCTTGTTTTCAAATCCCTCCATGGCCTCACCCCTCCCTATCTCTGTAACCTCCTCCAGCCCTACATCCTTCCGAGGTCTCTGCGCTCCTCCAATTCTTGACACTTGCGCATCCCCGCTTTTAATCGCTTCACCACTGGCGGCCATGCCTTCAGCTGCCGAGGCACCAAGCTCCAGAAATCCCCCCCTAAACCTCTCCGCCTCTCTCTCCTCCTTTAAGACGTTCCTTAAAACCTACTACTTTGACCAAGCTTTTGGTGACCACTCCTAATATCTCATGTAGCTCGGTATCAAATTTTGTTTGAAAATCGCTCGTGTGAAGCGCCTTGGGACATTTTACTACGTCAAAGGCGCTATATAAATGCAAGCTGTTGTTGTTATTGTACTTATCAAAGCTTCCCAGTTAAAAAAATAGGTCTGCATCTTGAAGTTGTTCATTCGGTTGGGAATATCTAAGATGGCCCATTTTCCAAATCTGCCTCACAATCTCTCTCCACCCACCATGCAGTTACTCTCTTCCTTGCACAACTGTGTGCAATGCCAATTTCTATTTTTAGAAGATCAAACTTGCATTAATATAGTGCTTTTCATGTCCTCAGGACATCGCAAAGTACTTCACAGCCAATGAAATACTTTTGAAATGTCTGCAAATGTAGCAGCCAATTTGTGCCCAGCAAGGTCCCACAAACAGCAATGAGATAAATAACCATTTAATCTGCTTTAGTGATGTTAGTTGAGGGATTAACGTTGGCCAGAACAGAGAACTTACGCACTCTTCTTTGAATAGTGCCACGGGATTTTCTACATCCACCTGAGAGGGCAGACAAGATTTCAATTTAGCATCTCATCTGAAAGATGGCACTCTGAAAATGAAGCACTCCCTCAGTACTGCATTGAAGTGTCAGCCGAGATTATGTGCTCAAGTCTCTGGAATGGGGCTTGAGCCTACAATATTCTGACTCAAAGGCAAGAATGTTGAGCCAAGGCTGACAACATTGGGAGCCTTCTAAGGATGGCCCAGGGTTTGTTAGGTTAATCGCAACCTTTTATATCAAATACTCAGGAACTTGTAACTACCAATTCTGATGAGTGCGTTGATTTCACTGCCCTGCTACAGAATCCTCTCTGTGGTTGAATGTTGCCAAATATTGCTGCCTACTGTAGACCCATTGAGAGTGCAGCATTACAAATGTTCCAGGGTGGGTTCTGCCCTTCTTCCTCTATCAGCAGTTAAATAAGATGCCAATGGAAAAGAAATTCAGGCAGGGTGTAAAACAGACTGCCGATTCATTATTGAGTGGGACCGCCAAAGACCAAAATGTATGAAACAAAAGTGAAAATGACAATTTTGACTTTTTGTAACAAAGAAGTTGAAACCACCAAAACCCACTTTTGATGAAATCATAAATCACCAGAAATAAATACCGATCTGTTCCTCCCCCAAAGAGTAAACAATGGAAATTAGGAAGCCAAGTTGTATCTCAACATCCATCACCATGAAGGTAAGAATGAGCATCGAGCATCTTAGGTGCTTATTGAGGCCTCATTTGTATATTTCAAATTTTTCTTTTTGAAACTGTGAAGCAAATTTTCTTAAAAGAATAATATGCATGTGATCTATTATGAATTGCTGTAGAATAGTGACTAATATGATTATAGAGCAGGCAAAGCTTTAACATTAAATTATAATTAGTCTTCAGTTCTGAAGGAATGAGAAAGTAGAGCCCGTTATGGTTGGTTTACTCTCTTCCCGTTGTTTCAAAGTGGGAGCAATCAATCCTTTCTCAGTAAAACAATGGATAAACAGAGTTACGGGGCTAAAATATCCCAGGTAAGTGCAATTCATTCAAGCCATGTCGTCGCATCAGAGACTCCTCCAGCCAAGAGGTTCAGTTCTTTTAGATTGTGTTTAAAATTGCATTAGGAATACTGGACAGAGAAATCTTCACAAATGCATTTATAATGTTACTATGTGTAGCAACCAGAGGAATTATTTCCTCCTGCTCTTTAATTCTCAAGTAATCTTTTAGCAAAAGTCCATTTATCAAGCTCTTATTCCATCTCACGATAAAAATAATCCAACTATTGATCTCTGAAAACTTACTCTAACACAAAGAGAGCACAACAAATAGTAGATTGTTGAAACAATTCATTTACAAAGAGTTATCAAACTTCTAGATCTTAGTGGTTATATGTTATTAAACATTCAAAATCTGTCAAGCAATGAATGCTGAAAGCAGGCTATATTTAAAAATTGCAATTTGTTTTAAGTAATGTTACCTTAAATAATTATCTTAGTTCGTGAATGTTTTATGCTGTGTCAAATTACTACAACATAAGCAAGAAGTTCCACTCCATCTTGTTGCGGAATTCTAGTGTAATAGAGATGGATGCACCAGAATTTGGGCGGCACCCAGATCCTCCAGGTTTCTGCCTCATTCACAAAAACATGACAAATTCTGATTGAGGAGGAGACACACACTTCTTCTGCCTATTCCCCAACATCCTGAAAATAGTTGGGGCATGTCTGGGAAGTTCATGGGTTGCCCTGGGAATCCCACCAGATACGTTTCTGATAGACCCAGCAGTGCCGATATTTACCGAAAGCAGGCAAAGGTCCTGTTCTGGTCAACATGTGGGCCCCACAATGAAAGAATCAAATTGTAATCAATCTCAGAGAATTCTGGGCCTGCCAGCAACTTGAAACAACTTTGTAAATGCCTCCAATCTTCAGCCTGACCAGCAAGATACCATTCCAACATTTCATTTCGTCAGGGGTGTGGGCACTGCTGTTGTGCCACTACTAGTGTGGCGTTCATCCCCAATATGGCAACGACACTATCCCCAGGATTTGGGGCAGGGCTTAGCAGTGTCAAGTGGTGGGTGGAATTTCTACCCCAACATTTTACACTCATTTACAAGATAATCATACGCAATTTTAATGAGTCTAACCATCTCAAAACGTGTGGCTTCAATTCATTATTGTTCCTTTTAATGTAAAAATATGGTTCTTCTGGTTCAGCAAATATCTGACTTAAGTAAATCAAATTCAGAAACTTTTTTAATCCAATAAAGAAGCAGCCTTATGTATATATAAAACAGCCTTTTATGTGACCCGCTGTGAAGAGGTGAGACATTTCATTAATATATTTAAATCGGGCATTGGGAATAGCATTGAATCCCATTCAACTGGGAGCCCAATTTAAAATTCAATGCTGATGCACAGGTGGGTTTCCCAGGGGTCTGGAAACCCGGCATTGAAAGGGAGGCGGAAGCTGTCGGCTCCACAAGGTAAGTGCCTTTTTCAGGCATAGAGATGGCCCCTCAAGGAAGCCTTCGGCCTCCCCCCTCCCGGTCGCCGACCTCCCCCCACCCCCTGCTCCAGCCCCGATATCCTCTCTCTCCCCACTGCTGCGATCACCAACCTCCTCCCCTCCCCACCACCCCCCCCCCCCCACACCATCATGATGGCTGACCTTCCCCCCTCCCAATTGCCAGGACCAACTCCAAGAGTTCCCGGCTGTGGCCTTCTGCCACTGGCTTTCCCTACTGTCTGCTGGCCAGGCTGTTAATTTGACCAACAGCCAGGCGGGAAACGGATTCACAAAATGATAATGAGATCTTGTTGTTAAGTTCGTCAGGACCTCTGCGTCCCCCGCCTTGCCGGGCTCTTTGTCCGTTTTCGGCTTCCCATTAAGTATAGGTGCCCATGTCTCTAAATCATAAGGGTGAATCATAAATTGCTCTTAATAATGCTGTGTTACAGTATGATTTTTCCAGACGTTATATTTCCAGAGCATTATGCTGCTGTGCCAGAATGAAAGTAATTATTTTGACACAGCATGTGGGAATAGCATTGAATCCCATGTGTCACATTAATTGCTCTGGTCAGAAATGAATGTGCATTCCTACTCTCTCACTGTTATGCGTTTCGCTTTTCTTATGTAACTTCTTGAATAACTCATCAAAAGTTATGTTATTTCTGGTTCTTGATATGGTCTTAGCAGTTGCAGTCAACTCTTGCTGCACCACAACATGTTACACAGATATTGTTTAGCATTGTCTAGCACTGGTTTTGGGTTGCATGTATCCAACTGCAGTAATTGCTTAGCACTAATTAAGTACTTTGCATCGGTCTTTACCAAGGAAGAAGATGCTGCCAAAGTCACAGTAAAGGAGGAGGTTGTTGAAATCCTGGATGGACTAAAAATTGATAGAGATGGTACTAGAAAGGCTGGCTATACTTAAAGTAGATAAGTCACCAGGTCCAGACAGAAAGTAAGGGTGGAAATTGCAGAGGTGCTGGCCATAATCTTCCAATCCTCCCTAGATATGGGGATGGTGCCAGAGGATTGGAGAACTGCAAATGTTACACCCTTCTTCAAAAAAGGGCGTAAGGATAAACCTGGCAACAACAGGCCAGTCAGTTTAACCTCATTGTGGGGAAACTTTTAGAAACAATAATCCGGGACTAAATTAATAGTCACTTGGACAAGTGTGGATTAATAAAGGAAAGCCAGCACAGATTTGTTAAAGGCAAATTGTGTTTAAGTAACTTGATTGAGTTTTTTGATGAGGTAACAGAGAGGGCTGATGAGGGCAATGCGGTTGATGTTGTGAATATGAACTTTCAAAAGGCGTTTGATAAAGTGCCACATACTAGGCTTATCAGCAAAATTGAAGCCCGTGGAATAAAAGGGGCAGTGGCAGCATGGATACGAAATTGGCTAAGTGACAGGAAACAGAGAGTAGTGGTGAACGGTTGTTTTTCAGACTGGTGTTCCCCAGGGATCGGTACTGGGACCACTGCTTTTTTTGATATATATTGACTTGGACTTGGGTGTACAGGGCACGATTTCAAAATCTGCAGATGACACAAAACTTGGAAGTGTAGTAAACAGTGAAGAGGATAGTGATAGACTTCAAGAGGACATAGACAGGCTGGTGGAATGGGCGGACACATGGCAGATGAAATTTAACGCAGAAAAGTGCGAAGTGATATATTTTGGCATGAAGAATGAGGAGAAGCAATATGAACTCAATGATACAATTCTAAAGGAGGTGCAGGAATACAGAGACGTGGGGACTTATGTACACAAATCATTCAAGGTTGAGAAAGCAGTTAAAAAAGCATACGGGATCCTGGGCTTTATAAATAGAGGCATAGAGCACAAAAACAAGGAAGTTATGTTGAACCTTTATAAAACATTGAAGGCCAACAGAATGTTGGCTTTTATTGCTAGGGGGATAGAATATAAAAACAGGGAGGTATTGCTGCAGTTATATAAGGTATTGGTGAGACCGCACCTGGAATACTGCATACAGTTTTGGTCTCCATACTTAAGAAAAGACACACTTGCTCTCGAGGCAGTACAAAGAAGGCTCACTCGGTTAATCCCGGGGATGAGGGGGTGGACATATGAGGAGAGGTTGAGTAGATTGGGACTCTACTCATTGGAGTTCAGAAGAATGAGAGGCGATCTTATTGAAACATATAAGATTGTGAAGGGGCTTGATCGGGTGGATGCGGTAAGGATGTTCCCAAGGATGGGTGAAACTAGAACTAGGGGGCATAATCTTAGAATAAGGGGCTGCTCTTTCAAAACTGAGATGAGGAGAAACTTCTTCACTCAGAGGGTAGTAGGTCTGTGGAATTTGCTGCCCCAGGAAGCTACATCATTAAATAAATTTAAAACAGAAATAGACAGTAAAGGAAATTAGGGGTTACGGGGAGCGGGCAGGAAATTGGACATGAATTTAGATTTGAGGTTAGGATCAGATCAGCCATGATCTTATTGAATGGCGGAGCAGGCTCGAGGGGCCAATTGGCCTACTCCTGCTCCTATTTCTTATGTTCTTATTATAACTGGAGTATTGTGTCCAATTCTGGGCACCACACTTCAGGAAGGATGTGAAGGCCTTAGAGAGGGTGCAGAAAAGATTTACGAGAATGGTTCCACGAATGAGAGACTTCAGTTACATGGATAGACTGGAGAAGCTGGAGTTTTTCTCCTTAAAGCAGAGAAAATTAAGAGGAGACTTGATTGAAGTGTTCAAAATCATGAAGGGTTTAGATAAAGTAAATAAAGAGTAACTGTTCCCATTGGCGGAAGGGTCGAAAACCAGAGGACATGGATTTAAGGTGATTGGCAAAAGAAACAAAGACAACACGAGGAAAAACTTTTTTAGGCAGTGAGTGGTTATGATCTGAAATGCGCTGCCTCAAAGAGTGGTGGAATCAGATTCAATCATGGATTTCAAAAAGGAATTGTATAAGTACTTGAAAGGAAAAACTTTGCAGGGCAACGGGGAAAGAGCGGGGGAATGTGAATAACTGGATTGTTCTTACAAAGAGCCGGTTCGGGCTCGATGGGCCGAATAGCCTCTTTTTGTGCTGTAACCATTCTATGATTCTAGAAAGGAGACAACAATTTTTAGGGCATTGTGAAGGGATAACACCATCCTACATAATTGAATTAATAAATTAACTCTTTTCCCAATGGACAGCAAAATTTAGAAGCATTTTTGTGTGTTTCGCCGTAATATTTGTTTTTTCAGAATGTATTATACTGGGGTGAAGGAAATAGCCTCGACATAACAGTGGCATTACAAGAAAATTTTCACCACTCTGAGCTCTGAAATGTTGGTAATGGTGCATTAGTGTGCTGAGAGGAAGTGCTAATCCCATTTTAAACATTAAATGGCACTGATTAATGTGGTGCAATTTCGCAGAAAATCAATTGCTCTCAAATGACAAATTACTCAGTGAAGTGAATATAAAATTCCACTGTTCCATTTTTAGAACTTTGAAAATATAAAATAAAACATTTATCCCACCCCTCGCTAGCTCAACTGGATCCTTTCTTCTGAATTGGAACAGGGAGCGATGTGAAGAAGATCCTGATAGTTCACTCGAGACACTAAAGACTTGTGAAAACCTTTCCCATTGGAACAAAGCATTCCCAGGCATTGCTGATGGTGGCAGTAAAAGGACAGGGACAAGTATGGGTTGTGCTCATCAGGTAGTTTGAATAGGAGGAAGGCTCTTGGGAAGGTTTTAAAGAGATACCACCCGTGTACTTTTCAGCTGCTGGATGACAGTCCTTTACAATCATGTGTGAAGGATAAACAAATGAGCAAAGATAAACATCAGCATTCCTAAGGGACCGTTCCCTCCAAGATACTCTGGTCCACTCGTCCATCACCCCCAACACCCACTCCCCATCCCGTGCGAGCGCAGGAGGTGTAACACCTGCCCTTTCACCTCCTCCCTTCCAAGGCCCCAAACACTCCTTCCAGGTGAAACAGCGATTTACTTGTACTTCATTCAATTTAGTATATTGTATTCGCTGCTCACGATGCAGTCTCCTCTACATTGGGGAGACCAAGCGCAGATTGGATGATCACTTTGCTGAACACTGAATTCAACAACTTCAGATAATAATCACTGCTCCCATCTTTTCAGACAGCAGGTGCTGGTCATGGTCTACTGTTGCCATTTACAGCTCCTCTAGACCCATCATTTGTTTCTTTACTTGTCCCATTACCACCCCCTTTTGCCTTGCACCATCATCCCTTTTACCCATCACCCGATCACAGACCTTCCCTTTTGTTCTTTCCCTGGCCCCATACTTGCTTGTAAGCTGTAAAATCTCTAACTTCTTCCAGTTCTGATGAAAGGTCATCGACCTGAAATATTAACGCTGTTCCTCTCGCCACAGATGTTGAGTATTTCCAGCATTTTCTATTTTTATTTCATATCTGTATCATGTTCCCATTAATTTATTTAAATATATCACAGTTTTTATCCTGAAGAAAGCTGCCTCAATGATCACCTGTGCTGATCATAGGAACAGGAGTAGGCCATTTAGCCCCTTGAGCCTGTTCCACCATTCAATGAGATGATGACTGATCTGTGACCTAACTCCATATACCTGCCTTAACCCCATATCTCTTAATACCTTTGGTTAACAAAAATTTATCAATATCAGATTTTAAATTAACAACTGAGCGAGCATCAACTGCCGCTTGCTGAACAGAGTTCCAAACTTCTACCACCCTTTGCAAGTACAGTGTTTCCTAATTTCACTCCTGAAAGTCCTGTTTCTAATTTTTAGGCTATGTCCCCTCGTCCTGGACTCCCCAACCAGCGGAATTAGTTTCTCTATCTACCCTATCGGTTCCCCTTAATATCTTAAAAACTTCAATCAAATCAACCCTTAATCTTCTAAATTCCAGGGAATACAACCCTAGTTTGTGTAATCTCGCCTCGTAATTTAACCCTTGGAGTCCAGGTATCATTTTAGTAAATCTATGCTGCACTGCCTCCAAGGTCAATATATCCTTCCTAAGATGTGGTGCCCAGAACTGAACACAGTTCACTTATATTTATATTTTTGCATTTATACGTTCTGCCACTTCATAGCTGCTACCAGGGAGCCTATACACAACTCCCACTACAGTCTTAAATCCTTTTCCATTTCTCAATTCTACCCATAAAGTCTCTACTGCCTGCTTACCTCTCGTTACAGCCTCTTTTATCATTGAAGTAATTTCATCCTTAATCATTAAGATTACTCCTCCCCCCTTACCAGTTTCCCTATCCTTTCTATAGACCTTATAACCCGGTATATTTAGTTCCCAAACCTGACCGTCTTGCAACCGTCTCAGTAATGGCTACCATCTCATACTCTCAATTTGTTCCTTATACTCCGTGCGTTTGTATAAAGAACACTTATTTGGGCCAAACACCCTGACCTGTCCTTCTGCTATAATGCTGTTTTTCTCACACATTTCTTATTTCATTCTCTCTTGATTTAATTACTTTACTTCTTTTAGTTTTCCCTTTACCTGTAATTAAATCATAATTTCCAACTATTAGTCCATTCTCTTGCTTTTCGTTTGTTTTAGAATTATTATTTATGCTACCTTTTCCACCTGAGCGCCCCCCCCACCCCGCCCCCTCATTTACTAGTTTAAAGACCTTGTGACCATCCTATTTATCCTTTCCACTCATACCCTGGTCTCTGCCCGGTTCAGGTGGTGCCCGTCCCAACGGTACAGTTCCTTCCTGAACCAGTACTGGTGCCAGTGTCCCATGAAATGGAACCCCTCTTTCCCACACCATTCCTTCAGCCACATGTTCACCTCCCTAATCTGCTTATCCCTATGTCAATTTGCACGTGGCTCAGGCAATAATCCAGATAACAACCCTTGAGGGCCTCTTTTTTATATTTAGCTCCCAGTTCTCTCTGAACTGGACCTCTTGCCTACTCTTTCCTATGTTGTTGGTCCCAACATGGATCCACACCCTCCCCCTCCAATATCCTTTCAAACCGGTTCGATCAGATACACAATATTACAGACCATCCTATTTTGTGACATTTCAATCAATTCTTCTGGAGGAATCCCACTGCTGGCTATTTTTGAATTCAAGTTAAGAGTTATGGCTAACATTACACCATCGGTAAGAGATAAGGGCAAATTCTTCGATCCCTTCGAACACAGCTTCCCACTGGGAATGCAGGATTGCTGAATTGATTCTATTGTACCAAGAGACACATGGGCCAGGATTTTAACCCCCTTACCCAGCGCGAATGGTGCATGTGGGAGGTGTTATTTGAAAATTCTAGCTCCCGGCTCCAACCCGCTGCGTTCCCAGGCACCATATTTTTTTATGTCGGCGAATCATGCCATCGATGAGGATCCCACTGAAGGCAGGTGGGGGCTTACTTAATATTCAAAAGCCATGGCCCGATGATGCCATCAGCCGTGTGATGTAATATTAACTTGAAGTCAGGGGGAGTCCCGCACTCTGCAGCCTGGCAGCAGAACCACGGCAAGAGGCGTCGACTGGCCAGAAGAGGGCAAGCTAAGTCTTTAAAAATTACTTTCCTTAACTCCTCACAACTACTTCATGGTATCATCACAAGGCATGACAATTTATTTGACTTTTCAACACCCAAAAAGATATGTTTTCATATTCAAATATTACCTGGAGTTTTTCTATATTTTACAGTTCAAAGGAAAAAAAATTCAGTTTAAAATTCAGCTTGTATCTGATGACACCGTTATGTATGATGTCGCCAAAATATGATGACTCTGGCTGCTGTTCTGATTAATTAAATGGAAGAGTTTTTCCCTAATTTTCTCACCTTAAACATGCTCTTCTGCTTGCTTAGATATAGTTCCATGAATGATGGCAGCCTTCCTATGTCTTCTCCAGTTGGTCATTCTTCATGTTTGTGCCAAGACTGAGCAACATAACTATAGAGATCTTCATAGTTGAGCCAAGTCTTTCTTAACTTGATTTCCACACACTTGTTTCTCCGACCAGCGTGGCGAGGCTGTCTGCATACAGTGCAGACAAACACCACGAAAATACTTACCTCGTGGTCTTCGGCATCCACTTGCTCCCTCTTTAATTTTTTTTTAAGTTCAGCGCTGCGAAATCAGTGCAGGTTCCTTCCTATCGATACAGACTGTGGGAATGGAAGCCACGCCCACAGAATCTGTCAAGAAGAGAAGTCACACCCACAAGCAGGCAAGTAGAAATCATTCCTTTACAGTTAACTTCTGTATGTTAGTTTAAATAAAAATTTAACACATTATAAAAGCCAAGCAAATGATCTAATTTAATGAAACTTACAGAAGGTAAAAGTAAAAAAAAGTTTACATTTTTAAATTTTTATTGTAATGATCAAAAATTAAAAGATTAATATGACATTCCACATTTTTAAAGTTTAGTTTTTTGTTGTTTCTCAGCCAGTAACAGTCATCATGCATTTAAAAAGTAGTGTCGAGCTGGTATTTTCCACTTTTGGTGGCGTAAGTATCTTCGTTCCAGCTGGGCAGATGGGTAAGTTTACGAAGGCTTGGAGATTTTATTGTAGCGTGGCGTGGCCCTTTAATGCAGACCTGTCAAACCACCGGCGAACCGATGGGAGCAAGTTTGCGATTTCCAGGTTTTAGTGCGCATTCACGAACTTGCTCCCACCGGCGGAGAGAGAAGACGCCATTGCAATACGGCATCCAGAGGTGAGTAATTTCTGGACAATGGACTTTCAACAGGAATAACTGGACAGTAATCAGGAGCAGGAACCCCAGCTGATTCTTCCCCTCCTGAGGACACTGAGTCCAAATTTTCCATCCCACTATCACTCTAAGTTAAAGTGCTAACTCAGCACAACATAGAGATTAAACTTTTGACCTTTCTGGTCTGAAAGGCTCAATAACACACCAGAACGCTGTATTTTGAAGTTTAAATGCTCTCAGGTTGGTCAATATATTTTACAGCTGAAACAAAAGAATTGCTTCAGTTTAAATAAGGGTTGCATCAAACGCCATCAACGTGCATTTCAATCCATGGCTGCAACTTTTCATGGCCATTTGTAAACTTCCAAACAGTCATAGGTATACAGAATAAACCTCCAACATGATTGATGATGAAGGGTCTCTTCTCTCTCCACAGATGCAGACTGACTTGCTGAGTGTTTCCAGCATTCTCTGTTTGGTTACATAATTAATGACATTAATCCACATAATATTATTTAGACAAAAAGAATGAATCTACTCCTAGACTTTTGATACTATAAAAAAGTTCTTAGCATGTCTCCAAACCATTAGCAGATATCTAACATTTAATGCCCTTTCCAGAGCCTCTGGACACTTGCCATATTGGTTCTGAATCTCAGAAAAGAACCACTCAGCTAATCTCAGCGCTAGGTTTGTTAGTAAGCAGCATCGAAGTGCAAGTGCAGACTGGCATCATTTTCATTCCTGGATAACAAACCGGAGTTGGGAACAATTTGAAAATTCAGTACCAACTGGAAAGCTTGAGTGACTGAGAAGGGTAATCAATGTCAAAATACATGTGGAACCAATTTTTTTTAACACTATGTTTCATTAAGTAGAAACAATAGTATGAGAGAGATGGATGGGAAGTACTTTCATTGTGAAGTAATTCCCTTATATAAATTACAGAGTTTTAACTGCAAGGAGAAATCCCTTCTCACTAGCAGCCATCATCTCAGGTCTAAAGGCTGGAGAAGACAGTTCTAAGGAATCTTACAACACCAGGTTATAGTCCAACCGTTTTATTTGAAAAATAAAAATACATTTGTCCACCCTAGTCCATCACCGGCATCTCCACATCATGGAGAAGACAGTGTCAGCTGATGAATCAATGTACATGGTAGGTCTGTGACCGAGCATGTCTTCCAGACTTGAGACCTTAAATTGAAAGTCTCCAGCTGGCTGTCACGTAAAGTGAGAATGTTAGAGATTTTTCCTCACAGGTAGAACATTTTTTTTTCAAAAATTACTCTGGAGAGTACTTTTAAATGGTACTCCACTCACAGAAATGTTTCCCTTCAATGAAGAGTGGTTTTCAAATGAGATCACAAAGTAGCAGGGTTCTGAGTTACAGTGATATACTGAATTTTAACTTCAACAACTCCTGGTGGACACTAACTTTAACTGCGCTGTAACTGAACCTTTAGAAAAATATTGTGAAATAGAGGTTTTGAAATATTTATAGCAAAACTGAATACTGTATGGTACTTGGCTCCTGAAAAGTTTGGAAAGTTAACTAAAATCTTCTTACATTCAGTGAAACTGCAAACGCTGTTGGTGTCGCATAGTATTTATTGAAAGTGTTGCCATTCTGTACAATATTAAGACACAAGTACTAAAGTGCAAAGATTATAAATACATTTATTTCCAGAAGATTCTCCCATCTTTACTCATTTGAATGAAAGTATCTGCCTTTGAAATAATTACCAGTCTACGATTGATACATATGCTGCTAAATAGCTTATCTTATAACAAGTCAAATTTACTTCATCAATCTTTATTTTTTAAATCAATTCTAAATCCAATAAGTCACTATTTACTGTAACAATGGAACATAAAGTTATTTTCAAAACCATTAGCTTTTAAAACTCTAAATGTTATTAAAATATTGGTTATTAATCATGTAGAAAATATATTTACTTTTCCACAGCCAAGACAGTACTGTACCTTAATCACTGGTGGTGAGTGCAGTATCAATGAATGCTGATATAGCACATATCGAGAACAGTCAAATGAACTTAGATGTATAACAGCAGCAAATGTGAGACAGACATTCCTAATTGTTCTATATTCACCTCATATCTTTTAGTTTCCACTATAAAAATGATTTGGAACTTATGCAGCAATTGTTGACACATAACCAATGACACACTAAAGCATGATTATAGGAAGACTTGAAATATGCCAAGTTATCAAAAATCAAATTAACCTTTGCTCCACAAGCTATATGGTGACTTAAGTGATCAAATTTCCAGCGAACTGTGTGCTTTTGATTGCTGAGAAAGTGGATTGTATTTTGAATATGATCACCAGAGTCAGGAGTGACACATGTGCTGAATAGTGTTATTTCTGCTACCAACAGAGATACTGTAACATGGGAAGTGCAGCCAACCAAATCTTCTATAATAGAAAGTTACAACTGTTAAACGCATTAAAAAATGGCTCTAATTAACACCAACACCACCAATAGAAAAGTCTGAATTGATAATAAAGTTGCAGATTCTACCTAATAGCAGTTTTATCTGTGAGGAGGAAAAAAGTATAACCAGTAATCTGCCTTGACTGACATGAACAAGCAGTTCCCAAACCAGTGTGAAATTTAGCTGAAGAGAATCTCAGCTGTCTGAGTTCAGCCAAGAGGGCTAAATTTAGTCCACATTTTTAGAGTATATTAGAAGAGCATTAGGAAGGCACAAACTGCAAACCTATTTCACAGTTAGGTAAGACTACCACCTAATAACAACTTACCAGGAGTCCTGCAGTGCTGTACCATGTAATTAGAATGCATTAAAAAAAAGATGCTCATTAAAAAAAAGATGCTCATTGTGAGCAACAGGAAATCAGGACAATACCAACAATGTTTGCTTGTGTGTCATGACTAGTCACTATTATTTCAAAAAATATGTCAATGTCATCACTGTTGGATTTACATGACATTTCAACAACTGGTTTAATGAGTGGACTTCAATGTGTGTGACACTTGCAAATAATAAGCTATTAAAATATGGCAAAGAATGAAAGAAATTTGTTTTGAAAAGGTGGTACTGTTTTTCACTATGTGATCAATCTAATATCAAAAATATGCTCACTAGTAAATTATTGGGGTATATTTTTCTCTGCTTGCTGATTTTGGTAAAAAAAACTTAACCACAAAACCTGCGCAAGTGTAACCTGCCATCACCCCCTCCTCAAAATACCCACCCTTGGCCCCTCTGTTCTTTCAAACTACCACCCCATCTGCAACCTCCCATTACTCTGCCAAGTCCTTGAATGTGTTGTCCCTTCCCAAATCTGTGCCCATCTTTCCCGCAACTCAATGTTTGAACCTTTCCCATCAGGTTTCTGCTCCTGCTCCAGCACTGAAATGGTTCTGATCAAAGTCACAAATGATATCCCATGTGACTGTGGCCGTGATGCACGATCCTTCCTCATCCTTATTGACCTATCTGCAACCTTTGACACGGTTGACCACACCGCCCACCGCCTCGCCTCCGTTGTCCAGCGGAGTGGGACTGCCCTCGCCTGGTGCCATTCTTATCAATCCAGTCGTAGCCAGAGAATCACCTGCAATGGCTTCTCTTCCTGCTCCCACACTGATACCTCTAGAGTCCTGCAAGGATCGATTCTTGGCTCCTCCTATTTCTTGTCTACATGCTGCCATCATCAGAAAATACATCATAGTCACATGTACGCTGACGACACCAAGCTCTACCTCACCACCACATCTCTCGACCCTCCATTGCACCTGATTTGTCACGCTGCTTGACCAACAATTGGATGAGCAGAAATTGCCTTCAATTAAATATGGGAAGACCGAAGCCATTGTCTTCGGCCCCCGCCACAAATTACATTCGCTAGCCATCGATTGCATCCCCTTCCCTGGCCGCTGTCTGAGGCTGAACCAGACTGTTCAGAACCTTGGCATCCTATCTGACCCTGAGCTGAGCTTCAGACCCCATTTCCTCTCCAACACCAAGACCGCTTACTTTCATCTCTAATATCACCAGTCTCCACCCCGGCACTGCCCATCTGCTGCTGAAACCCTCATCTATGCTTTTGTTACCTCCAGACTTGACTATTCCTGGCCGGCCTCCTATCTTCCACCCTCCGTAAACTTCGGCTCATCCAAAACACTGCTGCCCTTATCCTGATTCGCACCAAGTCCTGTTCACCCTTCTCGCTGACCTACATTGGTTCCCAGTCCGGGAACTCTTCGATTGTAAATTCTCATGTGTGTGTGCAAATCCCCCCATGGCTTCACCCCTCCCTATCTCTAACCTCCTCCAGCCCTACAACCCTCTGAGATCTCTGTGTTCTTCTAATTTCCACCTCTTGTGCATCCCCAATTTCCTTCGCCCCTCCATTGGCGTCCATGCCTTCAGCTGTCTAGGACCTAAGCTATGGAATCCCTCCCTAAAAATCCTCTCCGCCTCTACACCTCTCTCTCCTTCTTTAAGACGTTCCTGAAAACCTACCTCTTTGGCCAACCTGTCCTAATATCTCCTTATGTGGCTCAATGTCAAAATTTGCCTGATAACGCTCCTGTGATGCGCCTTGGGAAGTTTTACTATGTTAAAGACGCTAGATAAATTCAAGTTGTTGTTGTAACTAAATACAACTTTTTACACTACATATTGTGTTTCTAGTCCTTTCCATGTATTTTACAGTTTTATTTCTAATACAAATATAATTAAAATTTATGTTACTAATGTGTTTCAGTCAACAAAACATGTCCAACACTTGTCATCATCAATGCTTGCCAAGAAACACTTGGTTATTTTCTTTGTTTGCTACAATCATTTGTAGCAAAGCTTATAATTAATCAAAATTCCCCACTTGGATAAACACATAACACAACACTTTGGACAGATACTTAATATTATACAGATATTTAATCCATATTTCAGCATTCATTATTGTTATCTGCCATCAATGGCTAAAAATACTGCCATTGTTTCATTCTTCAAGCTCTGAAAATAGACAGGGGAAGGTAAAAATACATCAAAAAAAGAGTAAAGCCGTCGACTGTCAAAAACCATCAGCCTAGAATTTCCTTGAAACTTGTGCCGAAACAACAATGTTATTACAGTGTAATGCTGATTTTCAGTGCAAAAGATCGAGGATTTCGCGCTAAATGACTGACATAGGTTTTAAGTGACATCCAAGTTTCCTCAATCTTTTGCGCCGCCAAGAAAACCTCCGTAAAAAGCCTGTGCCACTCTTTAAGATAGCTCCGCCACCCATGCAAAAGACTAGAGAATGTGCATTTCCTACATTTACCCCAGTTCTGAACGGCCTGTAAATTTATGCCAAACTTATGGTGCATTAGGACCCTAAGTCACATTTCTAGGGTTTTAAGGATGTTTTATTGAAGCGATTTTTAAAAATTTCTGCTCACTGAGATCTGCACTGTATTTTCTGTATCTTTGAATGCATTTTTATGAACAGAGCTGAAATGGTGTGCATAAAAATTGACTTTCTAAAGCAATTTTTATGGCATCAGAATGAGTCACATTAAAAACTGTAAAGCTTCCACTACTGCATTTTCTTTAACATGCTGCCGCTAATGTGCGTAAATGATGGTTGGATGATTTCAAACTTTAATTTTTATACATGAAGAGGGACTTCAAGAAATAATATGGTGCAAGTTCTGCTCCTTCCTCATGCCCTGACTGTTTACACTGATTGCGGCTTGTTTACAGTGTTTTTTTCGTTCTGGAATATGAATTTGATGTACGTACCAATTGGCAAGATCAGCGTAGAAACCAGCATAAATTTTGGAGTTACTTGCCAGTTACGCCATTTCAGGAAATTCTGAGTCATCCATTATAAAGCCCACAGTGATTCAGTGGCTAAGTGCAGCCAATGTTGCAGAAGGGAGCTATGTAGATCAGAAAGTTCCCGGGTTTGATCTCTGGTCTGTACTTAATCATTTGTTTGCGGCAGGGGAATTAGTTTCAGTGTCCCAGGGCAACAAGGGGATCTTCTCAACTTTGGATCATGATGCAGTGACCTTGCTGGGAGTATGTGTCTGCATCTTGGTGGCAACTGCACAAGATTTGGCTGGGATCTCCCCCCTCAAATTGTGAAATAGCTTCCATAGCCCGAAGACACCATGTAGCAACTCAGCACCTGTTATCTTAGCAGAGATCAGTGACCAAACCTGGGATCTTCCTGATCTGTATGATTCAATACAACATTGTATGCTGCTGCATTTACTCCATTCTGCGACTGAACTGGCCGTACCACAATTTTTCAGGAAGGACCTTTCACCGTTATCACAAATCACTTAAATAAAAAAAAGATAGGACATGAGACACAATGTTCGTTCTGCATTACCTTACTGAATTTTTTTTTAAGGAATTAAGAATATTTTTGAGTTATGTTCATTTGTAAGAGTTTGTATTAAAAAAAATCAACCTAGATAAATCTACAACACAGAATGATTACATTTTCATCAAAAACAGTTTAAAAAGGTACAACGTAAAAATGCAATCATATTTCTCAGATCACAGCAGCCATGGCAAATCATCCCTGAAAGGGTTCAATTACTTTAGAAAGTCAATTTTCTGCACACCATTTTAGCTCTGACTATTCAAGCGCCACAAATATAAGAAAGGATCTAGTTCTTTGGCAATATCATAGGTAGCATGAATGTGGATCCATCACCAACCAGTCAATGGTGCCTGCAAAGGAGTAATCTTATTTGATATTTAAAAGTCCGCACTGATCAACTTAAAGTAATGGGCAGCAATTCTCCCTTAACAAAATCTAATGTATAAATGCAATTCCATTCCATGTGTGAAAGTGCATTAAATTATTCAAAGAGATGGAGAGTTCTCCTTTCAAATTGTCGGGCCTGCAAGAGCAAGGTTACATTCTGGAACTTCCTAGAAAGGAGCACCGGTCAAATAATCAGCTCTATGAGGTGATATTCATGTCTCTAATCTATGCTCCCATCTAACGAGACTCCACAATAAGAACGCAGCCTTGTTGAATTTATCCTCTAGTTCTAATATGGGGCTCATACTGGGATGGCCTCACATCCATGGTACTCGCTTGCTTTCTTTTACTCTCCAGTGAATGAAAGAAAGAAGAACTTGCATTTATGTAGGACCTTACATGACCTCAGGACATCCCAAAGCGCTTTACAGCTTTACTTTTGAAGTGTACACACTGTTCTAATATAGGGAAACACGGCAGCTAATTTGCGCACAGCAAGGTCCCACAAACAGCAATGAAATAAATGACCAGACCATCTGTTTTTAGGTATTGGTTGAGGGATAAAAGTTGGCCAGGGCATTGGAAGAACTCCCCAGCTCTTCTTTGAATAGTGCCATGGGATATTTTACATTCACGTAAGAGGGCAGACAGTTCTTCAATTTAATGTCTCATCTGAAAGATGGTTCCCCTTATTTTATTTGTAGTTGTTTGCCAATTGCTAATTCGCAATTGGTAGTTTCGATTCTTGCTTGCTGCATACTGCTCGGTGCATTTATGCCTCTTCAGTTGTGGTTTGTTCATGTTTTATGAAAATAATAGTTCAATCAGGTGCAAGTGTGATGTACACTATCAAATGTGATGTGTTTTAAGTGTGACACTTTGACGTGATGTGATATTTTTGAGGCTTGACAAGTACGAGATTCAAAATCTTTATGTAATTGTATAAAAGATCTCCTGTGACAATGCTCGTGGGTAATCAGGGTAGGCTGCAATCTAAATGCAGCAACAGTTTTCCCATCGCTGTAATGTAACATATTTACTGAAGCAATATCGTGTGACTGAGCCGAGGTAAAAACTTACCCGGCTTCCTGATACAAAAAGATCAGGCCTTACAGGTATAATATTTCTAATACTATTTATCTACCACATTCAGAAAAGGTGGTTGTTGTTCTTCAAAACTTTTCATTTTTCTGGAGTGCTTCATGTTAAGTTTTAGTGATGATGTGGAGATGCCGGTGATGGACTGGGGTTGACAATTGTAAACAATTTTACAACACCAAGTTATAGTCCAGCAATTTTATTTTAAATTCACAAGCTTTCGGAGGCTTCCTCCTTCCTTTTTACCTGAGGAAGGAGGAAGCCTCCGAAAGCTTGTGAATTTAAAATAAAATTGCTGGACTATAACTTGGTGTTGTAAAATTGTTTACAAGTTTTAGTGAGAAATCACTGGGTTTCTAATGGAAAGAAGAATTTGGTTGTCTAGTTATTTTAGAAATGCAGCTAATACATAAGTTTCAGCAGTTTAGTAACGAACTGAACATATTTTCACTTTTTACAGTGAAGCAAATGTGAACTCAAATTACTTTCTTATAATAGCTATAATTCTTGATTAAATTATTTCTTAAACTTGTATCAAATATTCATAATTTGATTTGTCTCAGTAATCTCATTAGTAATAACGTTATCATTGTGCAGGGTACATGACATGTGGCCAAAATTTTATTTCTAGACCATCCAAGGATAATGAAAAGATGATTCATTGTATGTGAAGCGCTATGAGACATTTCCGGCAGATGCGTTGAGGCAGTTATACAAATGCAAATCTTTGTCTTTTTTAACTAACGTGCAAACACGTTCATTCTGTGCTTCTTCTACAAAGCATAACTGAGAATTGCAACATTTATTTAACAATCAAGGCACACAACTCAAAAGAGTGAAAAAAACAATTAAACATCTCTTGAAAGACTGCTGCCAACCAGAAGGAATTAATTGTCTAATTTACAGCTGTTGGCACTTAAAATAATCTTCAAGTGGTTCAGCACATATTTATGTAATGACTGGGATTTTGATATGTAATGGAAGAATTATTTAAAGTGAACTTGAATTAGTTATCTGGGGATTGTCAGACTTTCTTGAATTGTGAGTAAACCACTATCTTATTTTAAGTGATTTTCATCTAAGTGCATATTTTATGTCATCAAACATAAACATGGTTTAAAAGATGTCATTGTAGGAGGACACTGAGTGAATGTGGTTTCCAAATTGACATTTGGTGAATGTCTATTTGCAAAACTATAAAGTAGGCAGCTGCTGTTTTTAATCTCCCATTTAAAAATTTGTCATTTCACTTATCTTTTCTGGGCCACTCAGCTTTCCTTGCCAAGCGGGCAGAGAGATGATCGCAACAAACCCTAAGAAATACCAGGCAGTGGGAATTTAACGACCATTTTGGTCATCAAGTACCTGCATTAATGAGTTGTCACCAATAAAAATAAGACTAGGAATTATTGAGCCCATGACTCACAGTAAGAAATGATCTCCATATTTGGCTAGGCACCAAAGTTTTTTATTTTAACGTGACTCTTGTCATGAGTCATGTTACCTTCTCATGGCACGACGGTGGATAGACAATGGCTAACATTTCAGGAACGAATGCACAAATTGCAACAATTATGCATTCCTTTCTGGTGCAAAAACACAAAAGGAAAAGCAGCCCAACCATGGCTAACAAAAGAAATTAAGGATAGTATTAGATCTAAAGAGGAGTCATATAAAGTTGCCAGAAAAAGTAGCAAGCATGAGGATTGGGAGCAGTTTAGAATTCAGCAAAAAAGGACCAAGAAATTGATTAAGAGGGGAAAAATAGAGTATGAGAGTAAACTTGCAAGGAACATAAAGGTGGACCATAAAAGCTTCTACAAGTATGTAAAAAGAAAAAGATTAGTGAAGACAAATGTAGGTCCCTTACTGTCAGAAACGGGAGAATTTATAATGGGGAACAAGGAAATGGCAGAGCAATTAAACAAATACTTTGGTTCTGTCTTCACAGAAGAGGACACAAATAACTTCCCAGAAATGCTAGGGAACCAAGGGATTAGTGAGAAAGAGGAATTAAAGGAAATTAGTATTAGTAAAAAAAATAGTGCTGGAGAAATTAATGGGACTGAAAGCCGATAAATCCCCAGGGCCCGATGATCTGCATCCCAGAGTACTAAAAGAGGTAGCCATGGAAATAGTGGATCCATTAGTTGTCATCTTCCAAAATTCTATAGATTATGGAACAGTTCCTGCAGATTGGAGGGTGGCAAATGTAACCCCACTATTTAAAAAATGAGGGAGAGAGAAATCAGGGAACTACAGACCAGTTAGCCTTAACATCAGTAGTAGGGAAAATGCTAGAGTCTATTATAAAGGATGTGGTAACAGGACACTTAGAAAATATCAACGGGATTAGACAAAGTCAACATGGATTTATGAAAGGGAAATCACGTTTGACAAACCTACTGGAGTTTTTTGAGGATGTAACTGGTAGAATAGATAAGGGAGAACCAGTGGATGTGGCTTATTTGGATTTTCAGAAGGCCTTTGATAAAGTCCCACGTAAGAGGTTGGTGTGCAAAATTAAAGCACATGGGATTGGTGGTAACATACTGGCATGGATTAAAAATTGATTAACAGACAGGAAACAGAGAGTGGGAATAAATGGGTCTTTTCCAAGGTGGGGTACCGCAGGGATCAGTGCTTGGGCCCCAGCTATTCACAACATATATCAATGATTTGGATGAGGGAACCAAATGTAATATTTCCAAGTTTGTTGATGACACAAAATTAGGTGGGATCGTGAGATGTGAGGAGGATGCAAAGAGGCTTCAAGGAGATTTAGACAAGTTGAGTGAGTGGGCAAATACATGGCAGATGCAGTATAATGTGGATAAATGTGAAGTTATCCACTTTGGTAGGAAAAACAGAAAGGCAGAGTATTATTTAAATGGTGATAGATTGGGAAATATTGATGTGCAAAGGGACCTGTACAAAGGGATTTGAGTACAGGAGCAAGGGTGCCTTACTCCAGTTATATAGGGCCTTGGTGAGACCACACCTGGAGTATTTTGTGCAGTTTTGGTCTCCTTACTTCAGAAAGGATATACTTGCCATAGAGGAAGTAGAGCAAAGGTTCACCAGACTGATTCCTGGGATGGCAGGACTGTCGTATGAGGAGAGATTGGGTCGACTTGGCCTGTATTGACTCAAGTTTAGAAGAATTAGAGGGGATCTCAATGAAACATATAAAATTCTGACAGGGCTAGACAGACTGGATGCAGGGAGGATGTTTCCCCTGGCTGGGGGGGGTCCAGAATGAGGGGTCACACTCAGGATACGGGGTAGGATATTTAGGACTGAGATGAGGAGAAATTTCTTCACTCAGAGTGGTGAACCTGTGGAATTCTCTAGCACAGAAGGCTGTGGAGGCCAAGTCACTGAATATATTTAAGAAGGAGCTTGACAGATTTCTAGACACAAAAGGCATCAAGGGGTATGGGAAGAGAGCGGGAATATGGTATTGAGATAGAGGATCAGCCATGGTCCGACTGCATGGCGGAGCAGGCTCGAAGTGCCGAATGGCCTACTCCTGCTCCTATTTTCCATGTTTCTATTTTATTTTTGTTTATGTATCCAGGATGAGGTCCATGCACCATCCCTATACACAAACCATCCCTTTCCTTTACCTCCTGGGAGAGGATAAATACCAGAGTCCTGTCGCCTAATTAGGAGTCCTTCGGGAAAAATTCTCTCTAACCCGTCATTAATAATCAGGCAAGCTCAAGGAGATCCCAGACCCAATAGTTATAATCCAGAATTTACTTTTATCTTCCGCATGCTGTAATCATTTCATTTTCTAGGAATCTATCTAATGCCTTCTTGAAGGACTATAAGGAATTAGTCTCCAACTCCTCTGGAATCCTGTTCCATTGTTTGATTACGTTATGGGAAAAGTGAAATTTCTGGACAACCAAACCCAACCCTCTGCTTCCTCATAGTTCGACCTGACCCTAATCACCTCAAACATACTATCTACTTGAATGATGTTCACGCCATTAACAACTTCAAATACTGGGTCAGATCCTGTCTCAGTCTCTGTTTCTGTTTCTCCAATAAGTACAAACCCAAGGCACCAGGTCCAATCTCATTGCTCAATGATCTTAGGCCGGGATCATCCTTGATGTTGTTCTCCGCACCTCATCAACAGTCTCAATGTCCTTCCAAGAGTTAATAAGCAAAAATGATTTTGAAGGGTGAAAATGTTGGAGCTTGATGCATTTTGTTTCACTTCATCATTGTTAAATAGCTTAGATGGCCTTCCAATTCTCCATGTGAAATCACATACTTCCATTTTCCAATCTCAAAATTGCAATCTTCTGCGTGTATGAACGGTGTTGTAAAGTGCTTTGAGGCGTCCTGAGGTTGTCCGAGGTGCTATCTAAAGGCAAGTTCTTTCTTTCTAACTTTGAAACCATAATTCTTTTGAAAATTGTTTCAACTTTGTCACCCACTGAAGGAGATAATAATAAAAATAAATGGGTAACTTCATGTGACAGGTGCACATTATCAGCAATTTAGGCATAGAGGTCGCACATGCCATAGGATTTTCTGTCCTTCAATTTTAAGGGACGGAAAATCATGTGGGGTATAGTAACCTTCGTGCCTGAAATTCAAACGTGTTCTCCCGTTGTGCAAAGCTCTGTACTGCGAGTGCTAAATCTTAAAATTTACCCCAAGATTTCTAACATAAGAAAGCTTCAAATAATTCATGAAATATTACACTTACAGCTGATTTTTGTGTGTTGAAATGTCATGAACATTTTTCTTCAG
The DNA here is from genome assembly GCF_035084215.1 of Heptranchias perlo. NCBI lineage: Eukaryota > Metazoa > Chordata > Chondrichthyes > Hexanchiformes > Hexanchidae > Heptranchias > Heptranchias perlo. The sequence continues at coordinate 57,457,586 of NC_090331.1, forward strand.
TGATCTAAGAAGCCTAATACTTTTAAGTGTTTCCGCATCCTCAGATCCTGGAGTGAAGAAGCTTAATCAAAGAGCAAAATCCTTAAATGTACCAGTCGCACTCTTTGCCTGTCGCACTGGTGTTTACAATTCTCAGAATGCAATGAAAACCATCTCTCTCTCTAACCTCAGTCCAATACAGTGCAGGTGGGACTTACAAAAATGTAGTCATGTTCCAGGTATAGCCCTTCATTAAAACTGAAAGATACGCAAGTCCCTTAAATAGGGCTGAAAAGGGGAAGAGAAAAAATACTCCGACAGACAGACAGGAAGTTAATGGTCTGAACGGCCTGCAAAATGCTTAATATAAAAGCAGGAAGCTTTTAGATGACATCAAAGATCATTTCACTGAGGCAATGATAAAACATTAAAAGAACAAAAGGACGTACAAATAGCGAAGAGACTGAAAAATCGTGGGAGAGGATATGAGGGGAAATTCAACGGGCCGGAGGGGGGGGAAATCTGCAGGCACAAAAGAACTGAAATTTTAAAAAATTGCTGGAAACATACAATAGGTTTGCCAGTTCTGAAACGGGAAAAGAAAAAGGCCATAGCTCAGGTGCAGACTCAAACCCCCCACCCCCCAGCAGAATTGTGTTCTTACAAGGGTCTACACCTAAAGTATCAATCCTCCTTCTCAACACCCCTGACACCAATAGACCCTCCATCCCATATACCCAGCAACCTCTGCTGCAAAGAAAATGAGCGATGGGGTGTAAGGTCTGAAGTGGCTAAAGTCACTGTTCAGATCAGAGGACTGCAGAACGCACAGGGGAAAAATGAGATATTGATTCTGAACGTTGTATTGAGCTTGGTTGAACATTGTTCATCTCTTTCCATCCCCCTTCCCTTCATTCTATTCCTTTTGAAATGCTCTTCTGTAATTTTTTCCAGTTCTAGCGTACAGTCTGCACCTGAAGTGTTAACTTGTGTCTCTCTCCACAGATGCTGACTGACCTGCTGAGTGTTGACAGGATTTTCTATTTTTGTTTTATAATTAATTTGTATTCTTTTAATCACCAACATTTATTCGAGCAATGAAAGATGCAAGTTTCATGTGATGCAAGTTTTCATTTATTAGGATATAATATGCCTTTTTTGGAGAAAACTCACAACATTCAAATCTATATTAATATTTATATTACTGCTAATCCATTTAATGAGCATAGAAGTTCCAACTGGCTGTTTAAGTCAAACATCTGTTAATCATTTCCTGATTGTCTTTCCACTATTGTGCCAAAATATGTTTTAAACCACAAAGATGTGGGTCTTTGGTGCCAAACAGGCTGATGTAACCTCTGCTCTGCCAATATAAATGAGAGGAACACTTCATTAAGACTAAAAAAAGTTATTTGAATAAACATTGTAACCTTGTCCTCTCTCCCATCTCCTCCACCACGCAGGAAACTTAAAATGAAATGAAGAAAACTGTGGTAATTAAATCAGGACAAAGTAGAGACTGTTATACCATAACAATATATGTTTAATTAAACTTTCTGGACATAAAATGAACATTAAAAATTTCATGGCTTTGGGAAACTCTGCCAACATTGGAACTCCCATTCTTTGGTGTGAAATTAATTATTCTACTTACATATAAGAATGAGACAAGCCAGCTCATCTCTGTCTTTTAAATCCATATTCAAAACTAAGTCAGACCATTTTCAGTTCTCTTCCCTTAAGCCTACATGGTTAAAATTCAACATGCAGCAGCAGTTCACATTACCCAATACATTACATCTAAATGGTCATGAAACTAAATAAACAACCTGGTAAAATTGTGTCAAATATTACTGTTGGAAATTGTGGATACAATTGCTGATTTGTGATAAATGTATTTTTCATCTTCAGTGATGCAAGAAAATAAAACCTTTTGGATAGGTTGGCACAGTGCTCCAGGAACCTCACCTTGTATTTAATGCCATATCTGATTTATGAATGCTTAATACAGACACCATGGGCTCGATTTTAAAAGGGCAGCAGGGGGTGGGGGGGGGGGGTCAATGGGCGTGTTGCAAATCCAAATAATAAAAACTTACCGTTCCCCACGCGATCACTACTTCACTGGTACCCCTTAACCTTGTTTCCGGCGTGGCCGTCCGAAAGCTGCGCAGTGGGCGGACTGCGCACCCACATGACAGGCTGTCAGCTGGAGCGTCTGGATTCAAAGGGCCATTGCTCCAATGGATTTTGCTGGAGCAAAAAGCAAGACGACCCAATGGAGCATCACAGGGGCAAGGCTGCTCCAAGATTCAGTGATGCCTCACTTCAGCTGCTACTGGCCAGGGTGAGGAGGAGGAGGGAACTATTTTACCCGGTTGACAGGAGGAAGTGCCCTGCCTCTGCCACCAAGGCCTGGCTCGAGGTGGCAGAGGAGGTCACCAGCAGGAGCAACATCTCCCTCACCTGGGTCCAGTGTTTCAATGACATAACTAGTTCAGCAAAAGTGAGTACACCTACTGATTCTCCTGCATTCCGTGTTCCATATCACCCCCACCCCCCACCCCCCCACAACTCATCCTGCACTGCCAAGACTACTCCATCACATCACTCCTCACACCCACTTAAGGCTCATCCTCAACTTACCTTCACTTCCTGACCTCCCCATTTGTGACCCCACCACTACCACTCACCCCAATCCTGATCCAATGTGATGTCTCTGTCTCATACTCACCCTCTGTTGCACCTCTTTCACGGTCAGCCTCACTCAAACCAATGCATTCATCAGCTGACCACTTCACCATCACTCGCTCACACGTCTGTACTTTCTCTCCGCAAAATGCACGCGGGAGAGCAAGGACTGGAGGGGGGCCACAACAAATAGTGGTCCTCGCAGAGGCGGAAGAGGAGATGAGCCGCACCCTCGAGTGCCTGTCCGTCGGGGACGCAGAGACTGGCACTCCACAAATGTCTGGTGACACAACTTTAACATTCATCACACACAACATGAATTGATATTAATGAGCTGCATGTTGAACACCTCAATATGCTCATTGTAACATGACACATCTGTGATGATGCTTAATATTGCCTTCTGTGCTCTTACAGGCCGTTCAACGACCGCAGTGATTGGAGAGGGCGATTCCTCAGAGGAGCTTCCGGCCTCCGAGGGCGCACTATCACATCTTAGCGAGCCATCCACCAGCGCAGATACTCACACCTCGGTGGGTCCCAGTAGTCAGTTAGTTGGGTTGGCACCTGGTGAGTCACCACACACGTGAGCACGAACAGACACTCGTGGCAGGTGCGGCCGTGCAGAGTCCGTGTCGGTGGGTGCACTCCTCTCCAGGCTCTGCTCAGCTGAACGCAGATGCTGATCCGCGGGGCCACCCTTTGAAAGGAGAATGATCAAGGGGCAGCAGCACATTTGCGAGGTACTGGAACAGGTGCAAAGCACACTCTCCACAATAGCGCAGAGGATGGAGGAGTCCAATTCCTGCATGAATGGAATGGTGGCACAGGTACGTGAGGGAATCTCTTGCTCACATCCCTGTGACACGATCTCAGAGATTCCCTCACGTACCTGTGCGACACTATTCGACAGTTGCTCACGTCCCTGTGACACTATCTCACTGTCTGATAGTGTTGCAGGTAAGTGTGGGAATGTCTGCGATGGAGAGAAAGCTAGCCTCCGTTTCAAGCACGGCTCACAAATGAGTCCATTCAGGCCCTGACAATGGCCGTTCGGACTCAGGATGAACAACATTCTGCCGTCTTGAACAGGCTGACAGATACTTTACAACTGGGCTTCCAAGGCATCTTACATGTTCTCCAAACTGTTCTCCAGCAGGGTGGTAGGAGCAATGTGGGCCTGGTCCAGGAGAGGGATGATGGCGAAAGGGGACATGGAAGTGGGGATGCCACTCAAAGCACCCCCACGTCTCATCCGTTGCACCCCTCTCAACCAGTACCCGCAATGCTGCCTCCTCTCCAGGTGGCCGTCTGCCCCTGCATAGGAGCAGGTGGAGCAGTCTTTGGCAGGGCCCTAACTGACTCCAAATCCCAGAGTGTGTAGGCCGAAAGCATCTAAGCAGTCTGGCCATGGACATGAGCAACCTGCCACTACGTCTGCTGCAGCCACAGGGGATGCACCATGCAGAAGCGGTAGGAAGATAAAGGCTAAAGATTTGTGATCACAAAGGGTATGCACAAGGATGTCTGACAGACTGTCATGTTTTTCATTTATATTTGTTTTTTGTTAAAGTCACATTAAATGTTATAATTATCAACACTACTGCCATGTCTTGCCCATTCTTGACTGGCTTTTGTGATCGCGCCCTTTCATGTGCTTTACCATGAACGGCGAGACTTGATGCCACCCAGTGGGTCACTTTACAATGGGTGTATGTGTAGTTGCAGGACTGCTTTGTGCAGGGAGGGGGCTGGTGTTGGCGCTGCTCTTTCCAGGTGGTGCGAGGACTGGACTCTTCTCACTTTCTGATCTTATGAGAAACGTTCACACGAGTGACTCCCTGGCCTCACGAGCAGCCAGGTGAGCCGCTGCTCTGCCCGTGGGTTCATCGTCCTCCTCCTCCTATTTCTCCTCAATGTGGATGAGGACAAGAGGCCTCATCAACCAGTACCCCTCTCTGTTGCGCCATGTTGTGCAGGACACAACACACTACTATAATTCGACTCTCGCTGGTGCGTATTGAAGCACTCGCCCAGAACGATCGAGGCACCGAAATCGCATCTTCAGCAGTCGTTTTGCATGTTCAATTATAAATCTGGTGGCGATGTGGCTGTCGTTGTATCGATGCTGTTGCTCGGTGATGGGGTTCCTCAGAGGTGTCATGAGCCACGTCTGCAGGGGGTATCCTTTGTCCCTGAGGAGCCAGCCCTTAAGGGTGTTCAGTGCGTGGAAGAGCCCAGGATGTTGAATTCCCTCAGAATGAAGGAATCGTGGCAGCTGCCAGGGAATCTGGCACACCCATGAAGGAATCTTTTACGGTGGTCACAAACGAGCTGAGCTTCGATGGAGTGATGCCCCTTTCTGTTGATGAACAGTCCTGGCTCGTGTGGAGGTGCTCCGATTGCTATATGGGTGCAATCGATTACACCCTGTACCCGTGGGAAGCCAGCAACAGAGTGGAATCCCACTGCCCTCTCCTTCTGGCTGAGGTCGTCCATGGGGAAGTTGACATATTGCGAGGCCCTGTGAAACAAACAAACAGTCGGTGACCTTCCTTATGCACTTGTGTGCAGACGACTGAAAGGCCGCGCCGATGTCACCAGCATCACCGCGGAATGATCCAGAGGCGAAGAAGTTGAGGGCAGTAGTCACTTTAACTGCAACGGGTAATGAGATGCTGCCAGGCCCAGCCTGGAGCAGCTCGGCATGAAGGAAGCTGCAGATGTCGGCAAACACCTGGCAACTCACTCTCAGCCTCCATATGCATTGCTCCTCATAGGAGTCGAGGAAGCTGAGCCTCAGTCTGTAGACCCTCTGACGAGGGTAGTGCCCCCTGCAGTGTCGCTCTCTCTGTTGATCCCCTCAGTGCTCTTGTGCAGGTGCCTGTGGTGCAGCACTGTGTTGTGGAGCTCCAAGTGGCAGAAGTGCACACCATGCCTGGCGAGGATGATGACGTTCCCCGTCCTCAGATGTACTGGTGAACGCAGCCATCGCGCCCCCCATCCTGATGGTGTCAGTTTGAGGGGGTGCGAAAAGTTGGTGTAAACAGAACAATTCTGAGTGGAAACCAAGAATTTTCAGTCTAAACACAAAAATCTCCCAGCCAAAAGTTTGTCTGAGAGAACTGAGTGCCCTGCTGCAATAACTGACCTTTTATCCCCATCTGTCAAACAGGGATTTAAATGTCCAAATGGCTGCCAGTTGCAACACGAATCGTTTCTCATGGCGTGTTTCACAAAGCATGAGAAACACGCTGAGGCAGAGTTGAAATCGCTTGCCTTCATACCTAATTGTATTTTTGGATTCTTAATCTAGGTTAGCTAGTTCAATTGCTGCTTTAAATATCATCCCGCCAGCTTTAATTGCCGGCGGGACTTGCGGGTTTGGGAATGGCGCACCCAGATGACTCTGGGTCGTGCGCGTTCTTAAGTGTGTTGGAGCTGGGATTTCTGCGCACTCCTGGAAATCCCGATTCTCTTCGCCCCACCCCCCCATCCCCAATGCACCCAGCACTTTTGTTTTAAAATCGAGCCCCATATCATTATTTCTATATCTATAGGATGAACATTCAAACCATGCAGCCATATGGGCAGGATTACAGAGAAAACATGCTGTTCGTCTTGGTGTTTTTCCTCCACATAATCCCACGAACTCACTGTTCCCATATCCCTTTATTCCCCCTTTCCTACAATCATCCACCTAACCTATTCTTAACAGTAAGCATGGTCTCTGCTTCAATCACTAACTCTGGTAGTGTATTCCACAGGAAAATGGCATTGCATAGTTTTGCTAGTTTTTTTTGCTTAGTTTTAATTCGCTGTTTTAAAAACCACACTCAAAATGGCGGTTACCCCTTAATTAAAAGCAAGCATGTTTGTTCAGAACTGAGATGCCACAATTCCTCTTTAAAGGAGACAGAAAATTTGGCATATTAATATATTGATTGCAAAGTTAAGAAATGAGGTACTGGATGGCCACTTCCTGCAGCCCCATCAAGATGAGCTTCAAGAAGAAGGTTGCTTTCTTTTAATAAGAAAAATCAATGATGTGCTTTGGATCAGGTGTGAATGGAATGTGGCTAACACCAATTGTGGATTGCAACTGTCACAAACCCAGATAATGTAAATCTATGATCCCCATCAATACCCCCTTCAAAGGAAGTCTTGGAATTAAAAACACTTATGTGCTGGCAGTTCTGTTTATGTTGCTGTGGGTCACAGGAATTAATTAAGCTCTTTAAGCGTTCATTTATGTAATTCTTACAAAAATTGTATTGTAATTTTGCTGAGGAACAAGATTGTATATTATATCCTGAGCAGTACTTGATCTCAAGAGAATTTAAAGGGACTTATCTGATTTGCTTATTTTGATTAACCACTTGAAATCTGCCTTCAGACTCTCAGTACTATATTGTAATTTGCAACATCTTGTACACTGCTTGTTTCTGTAAATAATTCTATTTGTGAAAAATGTCCTGCTTGGCTGATATTGTCCAGCTTCTGTAAAGATGAGATGTGGTGGAATCCTACATATTCTCTAGTTGCAATTTTACAAGGATTTTTTTGCCCTGCAACATGCTATATCCCATATGCTATACACAGAAGGCTATGTTTCAGATCACAGGGGCTGTGAGCTCACCAATGGAATCTGCTTTTTTAGGGGGGGAAAAACAGGTTAAAAAGTATCACGAGGATGGCAAATCATAGTAATGACTATCAAGAATCTCAGCACTTGTTTCCTTAGTTTCCAGTCTGACTGAATTGTATACTGTCTAATAAAAGTAATACACCGAAAGGCCAATTGTGCAGTCTGGACAAAAAATTGCCCACACTCACAGTGTATGGAGGTGCACTCTCAGCTTTTAAATACCACTGTACTTAAAGGGGTGCTGAACAGTTTTTGGTGGTGATTGACTGATGTGTCCAGATGATAGCTGGAGAAGCCCCTTTCACTGAGAAAAGCTTGGATTTCCTGCTGGAGATGGTGGTTATTTTTGAGGCAGAGGAGACTTCTAACATAGCAATTGAGCAGCAAACATAGCAAAGGGTAGCAAACAGAGTGAATATAGTCTGTGTAGACAAACCACTCTCAGGACTGAGGAAGAGTGCCAAGGTAAACATTAATAAATGCTGCCCATTGATAGCAAAGGAATGCTGCACTATGCATGCAACAAATGCTCAGATCATAGCAGAATGCCACATCGGCCTCACCATCATCTCAGTGAAGTTGCTGCCCCAACTTGGTGGCAAATGTAGACCAATTCCTTCTTTCACTTACAGAACTCTCAGAACTGTTCACCCACTCACCATGGCTCATCAAACTAATTTTCACGCTCTCTACTCCTCCTTTCACTCCAGGTATATGGATACATTTCATCTTCAATACTACTGCTCAATGCATCTGTTTTCTGTTCTTTTCCTAGGAGTAGGCTGCCCATAATCTTCGCCAGAGAACTTGCATGTAAGCTGACCACCTAACCTACACCACTTCAACAGACCCAAGGAGCAGGCCCTCCAAATAACTGCATGTGGAGGCCAAAGGAGTGGCCAAGAGAAAGCTTTGTGGTTTTGCGCTAGGCCAACAACGTTCTATCTGTCCCCGGTGTTGAGAAGGATCGGCCTGGCCACGCTGCCACGGAATGCTCCGTCCAGTTGGACTATTCCGCCCCACCTGTCCTTCGTCGAAAAGTTTATGCAAAAAACACCTTTGACCACAAGGTGATCAGCAAGTGGTCCGCACGTAACGTCCTCGAGACCCTGCGGGAAAAGGAGATGGTGGATCCTGTTGGTTCTTTCCCTGAACAGACTGTCGATGTCATTTGGCAGAATGCCTCATCGCCAGAGCTTTCAAACAAGCACCAAGACCTAGCTTGGCTGGTGGTGAGAAGGGCCTTTCCAGTCAGATCCTTCATGCATTCACGGACTCTCAGCGCCACCCCGCGCTGTCCCCGAAGAGGCTGCGGTGGAGACGAGACCATCACCCACCTCCTTCTAGAATGTGCCTTTGCAAAGAAGATCTGGAGAGAGATGCAGTGGTAGCTGTCCAGGTTCGTCCCGAGCAGTTCCGTAACACAGGACTCTGTGCTCTACGGGCTGTTCCCAGGGACGCACACCGAGACGGACATCAACTGCTGCTGGAAGACCATCAACTCGTTGAAAGACGCCCTTTGGTCTGCCCGAAACTTGCTGGTCTTCGACAGAGTGTTGCAGACTGGCACATTCCAAGGTCCAGGACTACGTGCTCAGGGATGCACTGAGGATGGGTGCGGCCGCCGCAAAGGCTCTGTGGGGAAAGGCAACCGTTTAGAGCCTTCCCGCCATTGTATACCGAGGGGCTGCAATCAGGGAAAAACCCCTCGGGCAGAATGTAAAATTCAAATTGATGTAATGTACCTGTAATGAATCTGTAATATACCTGTAATGAATCTGTAGTCAATAATCTGTATTGAGTGTAATGCAATGAGGCACCCTAGACCGTCATGAACTGTAATTATGTACAATGTGTTCATTGAACATTACTTGATGTAACCTGCAAATTGTATAATCTGTACTGTGTACATTTGGAATGTGATATGACAACTGTATTGTATGTAGTGCTGCAAATTTTATGAATAAAGTATATTTTTTGAAAAAAAAATGAAACTATCACTCAATGGTGAATAAAATACAGTCACATCTGCTTCACTGTGCCTCTTGGGACCCCATTGGCTGCGTACCCCATGATAACATGTCCCCTTCCTCTGTGTAAAAGTCTCCCAAGATGAGGAAGCTGGCAGCACAGAGAAGCAGCAAACCATCACATGAGCATCCATGCAAGCACTTCAGTCCCCATAAAGTTGCATTCATTAATCAGCTGAAACCCTTCATGCTTTGAAAATCTTCAGAACTCCCTGCATAAAATGGCAGAGAACAACCGCAGTGCAGCACTGACATCGGTATAGATATGTGAAGGGGTTTCTGGAATCTACGGAACACCATGAAGTAAGTGAGAACTCCAGAGTGCCCTGTGTTGGATAATTCCTTCCTTATCCTTTTAACAGATTTGTAAAGCTAGAGACAGTGATGTGTCTGACAATTAACTTCATTTATTATTGTTTCAATAGCGGGAAATCGCGAAGCATGGCTTATCCATGCCTGTTCACACTACCTGGTCTTGAAGGTAGTTAAAGTTATTACTGAGTGAAACGTTGTACCTCTTTTAAACCATTTTCTTTTATTGCCTAGTTTCCCGCTGGATTCAAACTCTATTGGGTGTTTTACTACCCTTTGATCATCGAACAGATTGCTGGACAATTGTTGGGGGGGCCTCATGTCTTGTCACACCATACCATCATTTCCTATTCTTGCTTTTTCCAAGTCATAATCTTTGTTATACAACCTTTGGTGTTACACTCTATAGTAAAAGAAACCTATTCCCTTATTTTTACTGTAGTAATTTCCTTCTCTTGCACTCGCCCCTGCTGTGATCAAAAGCCTGTGTTTTAAAAGCCTGTATTTTGACTCCATATTATCCAACTAGCTTATTTATTTAATAATCTATATGTGCCTAGCCTTACAGTACAATGTCTTCGACCCCGAAATTTATCCTCTCCAATGATATCAGTGTCATTGAGAATACAGTATTTACGAGCACACAGATCAAACCAATTCTGTCCACATTAGCTGTTCTGTCTTTATTCTGCATTAGAATAATGTAATAACATATCTATATTATTACACCCTGCAAGAGAAAGCCTAAGGACAGAGAGCCCAAGCTCTGATGGAGTTTTCCTCACCCAACACCTTGGGTTCCAACTTACAGCAGACTAACTTCTGATCAACACAGGTTAGGAGACTAGCTTGAGAGGAACTTGATGGCAGACTTCATGCTCTTTAGGCTAATGGTCTGTCCCCACACAGATTCCTAATCATCGGCGAGGGGCATGGCAGGAAAAAAAAATGAAGACTTCATCTCTCAGGGTGAAGATCCACCAAGCCAGCTCCCTCAAAGGACTGCAGAAGCAAGTAGATGACAGCAGCAGCCAACCAGCACAGAGCGAAGGTGCTGGAATGTAGTGGCAAGGCCATCTCATGAACCAGCAGAAACAGGTCATTTTCCACACCTGAATTATAGGGTCCTCATAGAGGATTAGGATACCACCACATCTGCTCAACCCATTTAAGGGACAATTAGAAGCAGACAACACATAATCTATACTTCGAGCAAGGGCGAGCAGCAGGGACACAAACATTGATGCAGGGACACAAACATTGATGCAGGGACACAAACATTGATGCAGGGACACGTGTGTGGAAAATAAAACAAAATGGCATGTCCAGCAATGATTTCTTGGCCTGTTGGTGTTGGGGGCAAACACACAGGGATGGTGATGTCAGGGGGGTGGTTCAGCCGAGCATGTTGTTATAGGCCGAAGGTAGAACAGAGAAGATCGTAGAACTGTTCCTATGAGAGCTCATGGGCTGCTTTTAACAAAAAGTCTTGTCAATCGCGCTTTGATGCACCAGTCTGCTTGGCCCTGCATCAGCCTTGGCCACATCTCCTTCCTCCCCTGCAGCAAAGCTGCAGGCTCACCTTCCAACCCTTTTGGCTGCATATTCTAAGGGCTCTTGAGGCCTGTACACTCATGTCGCTCAACCTCAAAAACGGGAAAATAATCATCTCCTGTGGAATCAGTTCAGTGTCATGTGCGCTGAGGCCTACCTTTCTGATTCCATGACCTTTGTGTCCTGCAGGCAAGAGGTTGTTTATCCAAATGTGACATTGGGGAACCAGCCCTAGAGTATCAGCAAGCAAAGACTTGCCTGAAATGTTGCTTTTTTCTAGAAATGTTCTTGTTTTGATTTTATGCTCCCATCTCACGACCTTGATCCACAGGTCTTGTGATCATCTGCTGACATCACAATGTCACTAAGATTACAGGCACACTGAGAGAAAATTAGTTAATTAAAACAAGGTGCTGTTAGGTTTCCTTACAACTAAGTCAATGAACAATGAGTAAAGGAGTGATGAAAAAGAGCCTTAGGGTTTACACAGAAATTAGGGAACTTAAGAAAAATATTCCAAACAACTATATGCCTATTTTCACCACTGAACAAGCATCATTTAAGCCCTTCACTACATTTCCCACAATTCCGTGGCTGTCTGCATTTTCAGTGACAGACATCTCAATTTTAGCCAGGAAAGAAAGGTAAAAAGAAAACAAAGTATAACAGTGCAGGGATACAAGAGAAAAGACAAGAGTATCGTAGAGAGAGAGGGTGAAGAGAGGAGCTAAGCTAAGCAAGGAAAACAAACAAGGAGCGAGTCAGAGACACAAATCTGGTAAACTAAAATTAACCAAAATCTTTTAAAACAAACATCTTTTTAAATTGAATGTAACTTGCCGCATCTAAATTCATATCAAAATATATATTCCACTGTATTGATAAACTTCCAATTTAATGCAATGTGCGGTCAATTACTCCCTCTTGTGGAATATGATAATGCATTAAACATCTCTAGAAAACTATTCACCAAAATTTTTGTTTGATGTTATCCTTTTCTACACAATGAGCAGTGTCCTAAATAATTTTCTTCATGAATGTGCATCAACGAATGCTAAAACCTACTGACAATAGGACACCATCCAACATGCAATACTACAAAGGACACTGGTTCAAAACCAACAGCTGTGCTGTTGGGAAGCTCTTGGTGTTTTTCCACAGGGAAAGAGTAAAATGTCAACAAACCATGCTGGCCACTATCAATACCTAGTAGAGACATGTAATTGGGCTGCCTATGGTCTGCCTTTTAGTGAAGGAATAAGTGCAAGGCATAAAGTTTATGGGCCCTGACAACATCTCGACTGTAGTGCTGAAAACCTGGGCACCAGCGAGCCAAGCAGTACAACTATGACAATGGCAATATCTACCTGTCAAAATGGAATATTGCCCAAATATGTCCTATCTACAAAAAATAGGATCACCCTATCGGCCTTCTCCCAATCAGCAGTAAGACTGATGAAAGGCGTCATCTATAGTGCCATTAAGTGACACCTACTCACCGATGATCTTGGGGACCCTGGTGGGGCTACACTGCAATACAGTCCCCGAACCTGTTGTTATCTGCAACGCTACTTTGAGATGCCAATAGTCTGTTCTATGAGTACCCTGGTAGATGTATGGATGTCATCACATCTCTATTCACTTTCTGACCAAGGATGTCATTAGTCAGGACTGCCATTTTTCTGCCAGAGCTATTGCTCAATTTTGTCTTCAACTTGAAATAACCCAGGCACACAGGATTACCTTAACATAAAAGAATCCTAACTCTTGCCTGGGAAACGGGCATTGACCTGTATGATCCTGTGCTACTTGTCACTGACTGCCCAAACACGAATGGAGTGGAAGCCTTGTGGTTCATACGCATGATGATTTGAGTTTAGTGGCTCAGATGGCCACATGGATGCTATAACTAATGCTGTGGACTTAGATGAGTACTGCAATGTGGAAGAATGGTAGTGCCTCTTCAGTTTGCTGTTGCTTTTCTTGGTTGGGGGGAGGGAGTGTTTGCCCTGATGAGAAAAACATCAGTGGCCGACATGATGCAGCATCTGTGCACTGCTGATTGATGTTGCAAACGTTCACTGTAACAGCCTAGAAGGAGCCAAAGGCATTTAAGCTGAGGGCAGTTATGACATTGACCACCACAGGCCCTGTGCGGTCCCTGTGGATGAGGTTCTACGCAGGTCAGCTTGCAGCAAATGGCACAATTCCACTGCTGCTTCCCTGATGAAGCTCAGCTTGACAAAGCAGTCCCAAGAAGCAAAGTCTGGGCCCATTAACATATACTAGTAGCAGTAACAGTAACAACATGTAATGCTTTAAATATAGAAAAAACATCCCAAGGTACTTTACAGAGGTATATACACGGGTACGGTAGCGTAGTCGTTATGTTACTGGACTAGTAATCCAGAGGCCTGGGCTAATAATCCGGAGTCATGAGTTGAAGTCCTGCCATAGCAGCTGAGGAATTTAAATTCAATTAATTAAATAAAATCTGGAATTAAAAAAAACTAGCATCAGTAATGGTGGCCATGAAACTACCAGATTGTCGTAAAAACCCATCTGGTTCACTAATATCCTTTAGGGAAGGAAACCTGCCATCCTTACATGGTCAGGACTCCAGACCCACAGCAATGGGGTTGATTCTTAATCGCCCTCTGAAATGGCCTAGCAAGCCATTCAGCTGTACAGTCTCACTACAAAAAGTCATAAGAATAAAACCGGACGGACCACATGGCTTCGGATCACTTGGCACCGGACAAGACAAAAGTAAACCAAGCCCAGTCGACCCTGCAAAGTCTTCCTAACTAACATCTGGGGACTTGTGCCAAAATGGAGAGAGCTGTCCCACAGAATGGTCAAGCAACAGCCCGACATAGCCATACTCACAGAATCATACCTTTCAGCCAACGTCGCAGACTTTTCCATCACCATCCCTGGGTATGTCCTGTCCCGCGAGAGGTGGCAGTACAGTCGCCCTGGAAGTCCTCAACATTGACTCCGGACCCCATGAAATCTCATGGCATCAGGTCAAACAGGGGCAAGGAAATCTCCTGCTGATTACCAACTACCGCCCTCCCTCAGTTGATGAATCAATCCTCCTCCATGTTGAGCAACACTTGGAGGAAGTACTGAAGGTAGCAAGAGCACAGAATGTACTCTGGGTGGGGGACCTCAATGTCCATCACCAAGAGTGGCTCGGTAGCACCACTAATAACTGAGCTGGCCGAGTCCTGAAGGACACAGCTGCCAGACTGGGCCTGTGGCAGGTGGTGAGCAAACCAACACGAGGGAAAAACCTACTTGACCTCATCCTCACCAATCTACCTGTCGCAGATTCATCTGCCCATGACAGTATTGGAAGGAGTGACCACTATATAGTCCTTATAGAGATGAAGTCCCATCTTCACAATGAGGATACCATCCAATGTCTTGTGTGGCACTACCACCGTGCTAAATGGGATAGATTCAGAACAGATCTAGCAGCTCAAAACTGGGCATCCAAGAGGCGCTGTGAGCCATCAGCAGCAGAATTGTATTCCAGCACAATCTGTAACCTCGTGGCCTGGCATATTCCTCACTCGACCATTACCAACAAGCCAGGGGATCAACCCTGGTTCAATGAGGAGTGCAGAAGAGCATGCCAGAAGCAGCACCAGGCGTGCCTAAAAATGAGGTGCCAACCTGGTGAAACTACAACACAGGACTACATGCATGCTAAGCAACAAAAGCAACATGCTATAGACAGAGCTAAGCAATCCCACAACTAACGGATCAGATCAAAGCTCTGCAGTCCTGTCACATCCAGTCGTGAATGGTGGTGGACAATTAAACAACTAACAGGAGGAGGAGGCTCTGTAAACATCCCCATTCTCAATGATGGCAGAGTCCAGCAAAAGACAAGGCTGAAGCTTTTGCAACCATCTTCAGCCAGAAGTGCCGAATGGATGATCCATCTCTGCCTCCTCCCAATATCCCCACCATCACAGAAGCCCAACTTCAGCCAATTCAATTCACCCCGCGTGTTATCAAGAAACAGCTGCGTGCACTGGATACAGCAAAGGCTATGGACCCTGACAACATCCCGGCTGTAGTGCTGAAGACTTGTGCTCCAGAACTAGCCACGCCTCGAGCCAAACTGTTCCAGGACAGCTACAAGACTGGCATCTACCTGACAATGTGGAAAATTGCCCAGGTAGGTCCTGTCCACAAAAAGCAGGACAAATCCAATCCAGCCAATTACCGCCCCATCAGTCTACTCTCAATCATCAGCAAAGTGACAGCACTGTCAATGACATGTTCCATCAAGTGGTACTGACTCACCAATAACCTGCTCACTGATGCTTAGTTTGGGTTCCGCCAGGACCACTCGGCTCCAGACCTCATTACAGCCTTGGTCCAAACATGGACAAAAGAGCTGAATTCCAGAGGTGAGGTGAGAGTGACTACCCTTTACATCAAGACAGCATTTGACCAAGTGTCGGCACCAAGGAGCCATATTCAAATTGAAGTCAATGGGAATCAGGGGGAAAACTCTTCAGTGGCTGGAGTCATACCTAGCACAAAGGAAGATGACTGTGGTTGTTGGAGGCCAATCATCTCAGCCCCGGAAATTGCTGCAGGAGTTCCTCAGGGCAGTGTACTGGGCCCAACCATCTTCAGTTGCTTCATCAATGACCTTCCCTCCATCATAAGGTCAGAAATGGGAATGTTCGCTGATGATTGCATAGTGTGCAGTTCCATTTGCAACCCCTCAGATAATGAAGCAGTCCATGCCCGCATGCAGCAAGACCTTTACAACATCCAGGCTTGGGATGATAAGTGGCAAGTAACATTCGTGCCAGACAAGTGCCAGGCAATGGCCATCTCCGACAAGAGAGAGTCAAACCATCTCCCCTTGACATTCAATGGCATTACCATCGCCGAATCTCCCACCATCAACATCCTCAGTGTCACCATTGACCAGAAACTTAACTGGACCAGCCACATAAATACTGTGGCTACAACAGCAGGTCAGAGGCTGGGTATTCTGCGGTGAGTGACTCACCTCCTGACTCCCCAAAGCCTTTCCACCATCTACAAGGCACAAGTCAGGAGTGTGATGGAATTCTCTCCACTTGCCTGGATGAGAGCAGCTCCAACAACACTCAAGAAGCTCCACACCATCCAGGACAAAGCAGCCCACTTGATTGGCACCCCATCCACCACCCTAAAGATTCACTCTCTTCACCATCGCGCATCATGGCTGCAGTGTGTACCATCTACAGGATGCACTGCAACAACTTGCCAGGCTTCTTCGACAGCACCTCCCAAACCCGCGATCTCTACCACCTAGAAGGACAAGAGCAGCAGGCACGTGGGAACAACACCACCTGCATGTTCCCCTCCAAGTCACACACCTTCCCAACTTGGAAATATATCGCCGTCCCTTCCTCGTCGCTGGGTCAAAATCCTGGAACTCCCGACCTAACAGCACTTTGGGAGAACCTTCACCACACGGACTGCAGCGGTTCAAGAAGGCGGCTCACCACCACCTTCTCAAGGGCAATTAGGGATGGGCAATAAATGCTGGCCTTGCCAGTGACACCCACATCCCATGAACGAATGAAAAAAATGGAAGAAAGAAATGGACTCAGCCAAAGATTGAGAAATTACGAATGGTGCCCAAAAGCTTGGTCAAAGATCCGGGTCTTAAAGATTGAGAGTGGAGAGCTGGAGGGCTTCAGGGAGACAAGTGCAGTGCACGGGGCCTAGACAGCTGAAGGCATGACTGCCAGTGGTGGGCGCAAGCTTAAGAGCCAGAGGAACAGAGAATTTGGGAGGGGAGTGGGTGGACATTGCTTCAGTGGTGGAGGGGAATAGAGATAAGAGGTACAGCTGGGTGTCATCTGCATACATGTGGAAGATGACCCTATGTTTGCAGATGATGTCGCCAAGTGGCGACACTTAGATGAGGAAGAAGAGGGGGCCAAGGATAGATCCTTGACAGATTTGCAAGCTGACAGTGCAGGGTTGGAAGAGACCCCTTTGGTAGAGGTGCTCTGGCTACAATTAGATAGAGAAGAATGGAACCGAGTGTGGACAGTCGCATGGAGCTGGACAAGAGAGGAGAGGGCACTGGAGGAGGATGGTGTGATCAACCACGTCGAAGACTGCAGAGAGGTCAAAGAGAACAAGGAGGGATTATGCACCATGGTCACAGACACAAAGCATATCTTTTATGACTCTGGTTAAGGCTGTTTCAGTTCCTTGAGAGGGACAGGTGGACACTGATCTAGATGGCAACAACACACTCAAGAACTTGAGAGGTCTTTGCAGGCACAATGGCAAAAATAAAATAGCTGCATAAAGTGTTTCCAACTGCAGAAATTGCTAATGAAATTCTCCAGACTCTTCAGCCTCACAAATTCCTCACTTCCACCTGCCTCAGCTGTTCCTGGCAACAGCTGCACCTTACAATTCTCTGTTTAAGTTACCATGAATGCATTGTGAGTATAAAAGCAGGAGACTTGGAGCTGCAGCACCATTGGGCCTTATTATCGTATATTTAAATGAAGGCACTCGAGATTCTGCAGGCGGATCACAGGAGGGCCAAAAAGCACAAGGGGATCTGGGGTAAAGCGATTTAATGGTGGAAAACCAGTAAAACAGCTTACGCCCAATTTTCCTGTCAAAAAATTTACTTACACTGGTGACAGTTGTGGCACAATGGTAGCATTTTCCCCGCGAAGCAGAAGGTTGTGGGTTCAAGTCCCACTCTGGAGACTTAAGTACATAATCTAAGCTGACATCTCACTGCAGTACTGCAAACAGAGGACCCGTCTGCCCTCTTAGGCGGATGTAAAAGATCCTATAGCACTATTTCGAAGAGCAGGGGAGTTCGCCCCAGTGTCCTGGCCAATATTAATCCCTCAACCAACATCATTAAAACAGATTATCTGGTCATTATCACGTTGCTGTTTGTGGGACCTTGCTGTGCGCAAATTGGCTGCCGTGTTTCCCCACATTACAACAGTGACTACACTTCAAAAGTACTTAATTGGCTGTAAAAGCGTTTCGGGATGTCCTGCGGTCAAAAGGCACCATATTAATGCAAGTCTTTCTTTTCTTTCTGATTATGCACTGGAAATGCACCAAAACGGCAAGGAAATTCATTCCCAATGTATTTTCTTCAGAAAATAAATTAAGAAAAAGAAAAAACATTTTGTATAAAAATCACTTAAATGTTAAATGTGCTGCTTTAACATTATAGTAAATGGTGGGAGTTCTAGTTTGAATATACCCTAGGCATGTAATCATATTTCAACTTTCAGCATGCATAGCAGGGCCCTGAACTAAGTGGAGAAGAATGGGTTAGATTAGTTTTTCAACTTCTCAACTGGAAACAGATGGTTGCTATTGGGCAACAGCTGCCAGAAAAATTTACAGAGCAGCATTGAATAAGAAAATAAATTGTATCATTTAAATTTTAGATACAGAGGCTACTGCTTTGGAAATTGTTGAATATTATACAAGTTTCTTAAGTGAAGGAGTCTATATAGGGCTGATTTTAACTCCCAGTGGGACTGGACAGTAATCCCAATCAGGAGTGCGAGTCGGAGGCCTGGCCGAATCTAATTGATCAACTGCTTGGTAGTTTCCGACGGAAAGCAGCTAGGCGAGGAAGAACGAAAATCAGCAGCAGAGGCCCGGAATTTCCTTGCTCCTCTGTGTCCCACAAAGAAAAGCTTTTTTTAAAAAAAAACTAACCTTCACGGGGCCTTGCTGGCTTCCTGACAGGTTCATCTGGGAACCGTTTAAAACTCTATTGGGGTCCCATGTAATCATTGGACAGATTTGCAATCACTGGAGCCTCATCTACCGCCAAATCCAATGAAGTTAAAATTGCAGATCGGCGGGAACAGAACTGCTGCCCCACTCTGTTCCCACTTTTGTAGTCCAGTTCGTAGGCATCGTTGCTCGTTACAGCTGTAACTTATTGGTGCTGACGGCAAATTTACAGCTATATGATGTTTTTCAACTACTAGTAAATTCTGGCAAAATGATTCTAGTTGGGTTGTCAACTCATACCATTCATCTCAGTACTAAGTATTTAGTGGAACCTTCCACATTCTCAGCTGGAATCTTGTTGTCATCATGCTGTCACTGAACATTTGGCATCGTCTCTGCTGATTTTTATTTTAACAAAAATTCTAAAATGATGGTTTCAAATTATATTTTCAAAGTTCACCCCTTCAAACTTCATTTAAGAACTCTTGGTTTGTTTTATTCTTTCATCCATCGTTTGGCAATGAATTCCAGCAAAAATATGACATATATTCACATATGGCCGGGACCAATATCCTGTGGGGGAGGGTTTAAACTAGTTTGGCAGGGCGGTGGGTACCTGAGCATAGATTCAGAAGGGAGAGAAGCAGAGCTGGAAATGGAAGGCAAAAAATTAGTGAGTGAGTTTGGAAGGCAGAGGAAACAAAGGTTAGAAACTAGACAACAAAGGAGTTTGGTAGTGCTTAATGGTATATACCTCAATGTAAGGAGTATGGTGAAGAAGGCAGATGAGCTAAAGGCACTGATAGACACGTGAAAGTACAACATCTTAGCTTTTACAGAAACATGGCTTAAACGGGCAGGAATGGGAGCTCAACGTTCCTGGTTACACACTCTTCAGAAGAGATAGAGAGAGGGATAAAAAAAGAGGGGGGGGTGGCAATTTTGGTTAAAGAAACAATTACGTCTGTGAGGAGGGATGATAGGTTAGAAGGTTCATCAAATGAGGTCATATGGGTTGAGCTAAAGAACAAAAAAGGTGCAGTCACTCTGCTGGAATGTGTACTAGAGACCCCCTAACAGTCAGAGGGAGATCGAAGAGCAAATATGTAGGCAAATTTCTAAGTGCAAAAACAATAGGGCAGTAATAGTAGGAGATTTCAACTTCTCTAATATTAACTGGGATACAATCAGTGTAAATGGTATAGAGGGCGCAGAATTCTTAAATTGCATTCAGGCGAACTTTTTTAGCCAGTATGTCGCAAGCCCAACAAGGGGGCAGTTCTGGATTTGGCTTTAGGGAATGAAGCTGGGCAGGTGGAAGGAGTGTCAGTGGGAGAGCATTTTAGTGGTAGTGATCATAATTCAGTTAGCTTTAGCACAGATATGGATAAGGACAAAGATAGAACAGGAGTAAAAGTTCTAGATAAGGGAAAGGCCGATTTTACTAGGCTGAGAAGTGATTTAGCAAAAGTGGACTGGAAACAGCTACTTGAAGGTAAATCAGTGTCAGAGCAGTGGGAGGCATTAAAGGGGTTCAAAGTAAACATGTTCCCACAATGAAAAGGGTGGAATTGCCAAATCTTGAGCCCGCTGGATGACAAGGAGCATACAGGGTAAGATAAGGCAAAAAAGAGAAGCTTATGTCAGACACCGAGAGCTCAATACTGCAGAAAGCCGAGAGGAGTATAAAAAAATGCAGGGGTGAAATTAAAAAGGAAATTAGGAAAGCAAAGAGAGGGCATGAAAAAACTGGCAATTAAAAATAAGGAAAATCCAAAAATGTTTCATAAATACATAAAGAGCAAGAGGATAACTAAGGAAAGAGTAGGGCCTATTAGAGACCAAAAAGGTAACCCATGTGTGGAGGTGGAAGATGAGGGTATGGTTCTTAATGAATAATTTGTGTCTGTCTTCACAAAAGAGGGGGACGATGCTGAGATTGTAGTTAAGGAGGAGGAGTATGAAATATTGAATGGGATAAACATAGTGAGAGAGGAAGTATTAAGGGGTTTAGCATCTTTGAAAATAGAGAAATCGCCAGGCCCGGATGAAATGTATCCCAGGCTGCTAAGAGAAGCAAGGGAGGAAATAGCAGAGGCTCTGACCATCATTTTCCAATCCTCCCTGGCTACAGGTGTGGTGCCGGAGGATTGAAGGACGGCTCACGTTGTACCATTGTTTAAAAAGGGAGAAAGAGATAGAGCGAGTAATTTTAGGCCAGTCCGTCTAATCTCGGTGGTGGGCAAATTATTGGAATCAATTTTAAGTGACAGCATAGTCATTTAGAAAGGCACGGGTTAATCAAGGTAAGTTAGCATGGATTTGTTAAGGGAAGGTCGTGTCTGATTTACTTGATTGAATTTTCTGAACAGGTAACAAGGAGGGTTGGTGAGGGTAAACCATTTGATGTAGTCCAAATGGATTTTAGCAAGGCTTTTGACAACGTCCCACATGGCAAAATTGGCTCAGCGGCAAAGGGTAACGGTTGACGGGGGTTTTTGCGACTGGAAGGCTCCTTCCAGTGAGGTTCCGCAAGACTCAGTTCTCGGTCCCTTGCTTTTTGTGGTATATATTAGTGATTTGGACTTGAATGTGGGGGGCTTGATCAGAAGTTTGCAGATGATACAAAAATTGGTTGTGTGGTTGGTAGTGAGGAGGAAAGCTGTAGACTGCAGGAAGATATCAATGGACTGGTCAGGTGGGCAGAAAAGTGGCAAATGGAATTCAATCCAGAGAAGTGTGAGGTAATGCATTTGGGGACGGCAAACAAGGCAAGGGAGTACACAATAAAATGGGAGGATACCAAGAGGTGTAGAGGAACAAAGAGACCTTGGAGTGCATGTCCACAGATCCCTGAAGGAAGGACAGGTGGATAATGAGGTTAAAAAGGCATACGGAATACTTTCCTTCATTAGCCGAGGCATAGACTATAACAGCAGGGAGGTTATGCTAGAACAAAACACTGGTTAGGCCACAGCTTGAGTTCTGCATACAGTTCTGGTCACCACATTACAGGAAAGATGTAATTGCACTAGAGAGGGTACAGAGGAGATTTACAAGGGTGTTGCTGGGGCTGGAGAATTTTGGCTATGAGAGAAGATTGGATAGGCTGGGGTTGTTTTCTTCGGAACAAAGGAGGCTGAGGGGAGATTTAATTGAGGTGTATAAAATTATGACAGGACTAGATAGAGTGGATAGGGAGGACCTATTTCCCTTAGCAGAGGGGTCAGTGACCAGAGGGCATAGATTTAAAGTAATTGGTGGAAGGATTAGAGGGGGGTTGAGAAGAAATTTTTTCACCCAGAGGGTGGTGGGGGTCTGGAACTCACTGCCTGAAAGGGTGGTAGAGGCAGAAACCCTCAACTCATTTAAAAAGTATTTGGATGTGCACTTGAAGTGCTGTAACCTACAGGGCTACGGACCAAGTGCTGGCAAGTGGGATTAAGCTGGATAGATCATCTTCGACCGGCACGGACATGATGGGCCGAATGGCCTCCTTCTGTGCCATAATTTTCTATGATTGTATATGTCAAATTGATTTGCGCACTAATCATTATCAGTAACATCTGCTGCATATTTTGGTCATCTGCTATTCATTATGTTGTACATTGGACCATAAGAGGTTCAGAGATATGTATCACCCACACAGAATGGATTTCATATTCCATGTATGCAAGATAATCATCAGTGTTTTGGGCACATATATTGTACAAATTGAAATGGCTTCAAAATAGGAGAGTTTTAGGATGTGGTGGTAACTAAAACTTTCTAGAATTTCACCATTGGAGGATGGTCTATTCAACTGCTGGTAAGGTCTTGTTTTTAAAAGGAGGCTCACTAAAAATAAACACACAGTTTTAAATCAATCATACAGATAAAATGTGAATTCTAGCAACTGGATGTGGAACAATACATTTTTTCTCATACTCTGGAATGTAGGGTAGTTTGGTACAAGGAATTAATATTTTCCTACTTAAACTCTTTGATAAATAAAAATAACTTATTGGGACTTTACACCAGCAGGCATCTATGAAATGATTTACAACACTATCTGTCTCGAGAGACTCAGTTTAATTCCAGCCTGGAATATAAATTCAATTTTGTCTGTCTATCTAGTTCACTGGAGATAGGTTCATTTCATTAATTCTGTATTTTTTCCACACTTTGGTTTCAAGAAATGAGAAAGACTTGTAATGAGATTGTATTGATTTTAAAATGCAATTATATCATGAAGATTTTTGTTAAAACACAGCAAACAATTCCTTTTGGTGTTACATGGATATACAAGAGTGAGAGAAGTGCAAAATGTTAAACTTGAAGTTGCATTGTCATCTAAATACTACTTTTTCTGTAATAAGTTTCAGACATTTTTTCCAAAGCACATTTTTTAATGCCCCCTCCCCCCCCCCAGGACTGTGGTACCATATCTGTCCCTATCAAAAATAACACAAGATTGAAGTTTCATTTATTTTATATTGTCCCTCAGGCTGCACAACAATAAAAACCATCTTCTGTGTATTTCTAATTTTTGGTGGCTCTGTTACCTCATATTTGCCATTCTAATGTTTACCAGAAAACAATCAAAACTAATTTTCTTCTTCCTTGCATCCTCAATGAGTTATATCAGTGTCATCTTGAATACACTACCATGTGCACAGGAACTTATCACTGTTAGACAAAGCCACTATAATGATAGATAGGGAATATTGATGTGTCACTGGTACAAAAAGAGTAGGGGCTGCTCTGAAATCGGGATGTTGGGTGGGTTGTCTGTGCTGTCTGTGTAATTTAAAGCAAGTGCTGACCATGGACTGTTCCTACATATGTGGCGTGACAGATGTGGCGCACGACTCCCATTCCCCCGGGCAGATCTCCTTGGAATGTGGGGGGAGGGAGGAGGCTGCATCTGTCTGTTCCAAAGATAGCTCTATTTCTCTGGCTTACTTTTTGTACCAATACTCTGCAGTCCCATCAGAAAACCTGGCTGTTCCTTGCATTCTTCCTTCCTGACATGCTATCCTCCCTAAATGTTGCTTCACTATTAAAGTAATTAGATGCCCATCCCTTTAAGCTGCTGGAGCCCTCCAAATCCTGTGGCAGCGTGCAATTGCCCACCCTCCAATGGGCAAGTTCCCAATAAGAGATGTTTCCGATACCTGGAGTTCGCTTATAATACCATAGCGAGGCTGACTCCAAGGTTATGGTGGGGTCAGGGCTGTGCATGTCAGGTTGGATGAAAATTATGCACCACCCTACTTCCAATCTATCCTCCTGATTCCTATTCATCGAATTGCAGGCCAAAGGCTTGACCCTTCACTATGGCATACATGAGCCATACAAATTTTGTATCAGCTCCTCTTGTTAATTTTCCAGAGAACAAAAAAAATGCAAATTTTTGCGACACATATCCCTTGCATGCATGCATTGCTCTTCAGACCTCAGAGCTGGTTACTCCAGAACCTTCAAAGTTAGTGCAACTGTCAGTATTGCTGCGATATGATATTTTAACAGAAGACCTTGAGGCCCCACCAAAAATGAAACTCATCATAATCAGCACCAGAGGACTGCTTAGAAACTCAAACTCTCAGCCTCAAGTCTTCGAAATAACATTCAATACATTACTAAGAGTTCAGGGAAGAACAATAAGAATGGGATCCTGGGACTTGGGGCTCTCAGCTGTGAAGAGAGATTCACAGAACGAAACTTCTCATTGTATAAAAGAATATTGAGCAAGTGGAACAATCCAGTCTTTAAAGTAGAGAGGCTATAGGTGTAAGCAGGCATTTAACTCGGAAACTGTGAGTGCAGAACTAAAGATTATAAAATTAATAAGCCTGAAGCAAATCTAGATACATTCCCAGCAAAAGAAATTATGCCAGATCAATTAACGTTCATTAAAAAGATAAATGTAAGGGTGTATTCGCGCTGCAGTCACTAGTCTAAAATGTGTCTTTTGTGGTTCAGATTCGAGCCTTGCAAAACCCTGTTTTTATTTCTGGCCTTCTGCCTGACTGGAGATTTAACTTGTGCTTAAGAGTGTGCTTTGGATATGTCTGGATACACACAACGCAGAGCTATCTCCCATAATTTGGAAACGTAAACATTGAGAAATTTGAGAGTGGCACTTTGTAAACCAGGTTTGACACTGCACTGGATTTACATTCCGTGCAGTATCAAAAGGAAATGGTGCAAGACTACTCCCTCCAGGGAGCATTACTTCACTTCAGAGTGAGGTCAGACCCAGACTCTGAACTTACACTGCCAGTTTTTCAACAGTGCAAAACATTTTCATAATTTTTAAAAGCCTCAATCAAATTCCATATATTTCCAAAATAAATAACCTTATCTCGCTAAGATAATTGGACATTATACAGTGAGCGAGAGGGGAATGCACAGGATCCCTCTGACAGGCATGAAAGATGCAAACGGGTACTGCTCGGATTATTTAAATCAGGTGATATCCCCTTGACCCCACATACTTTGACAGGGTCACTGGCAGGCAGACCCTGGCACTTTGGCCTAGGTATTTTTGGAACCAGGATTGGCAATTTAACTTTGACAAAATTAAACTGAAAACAGAATATGATTTTTTGAGGTTCTGCATTTTAGTTTGATGAAGAGTAACTGCTATAAAATGTAGCAGTAGATAAACTACACAAACATACCCATGGAAATTCGAAAATGACGGACAGGAAAAGACCTACTGGTCCATCCAGCTTGTCCCACACAGTTGTGATGCCTTATGCATCCGTTGGTACTAGTGCACCTAATAGTCGGCACTGAAGCAAACAGTTGCATGGTTTAATGCGAATCATTAAGTAGAGGACAGCACAAAATGGAGGACTATTAATTCTGGATGATGACAGCAACGAGGACCTCAGGGATAAAATGCATTTTGAGAATTGATTTTACATATGGCGTCAGACAACTGTTACATTCAAGGCATGCAACTGCTTTTTGAAACATCCTGATTAAACATTCAACTTGAGGAATTTGCAAAGTTAATATTTGAAAGATATTATATTTAATATATTGTGCTGCACAGGCCAAGGAAATCAAATATAAAATCATTTTCACTTGACAAAAGCTCCATTAATTTGAGACATATAATGTGACATGCATGCCTGGCTGGTGCCCATTGGTTCATGAAATTAAAGTGAAGCAAGCAAGTTAATACTGCAGTAACCTTCATATGCACAGGCAACATATGAGGACTGGACTCAAAAACTTTTATTTTTTGACCTGGTGTCAGCCCCACTGGAAATTGTGTACCATCCGCAGGATGCACTGCTGCAACTCGCCAAGGCTTCTTTGACAGCACCTCCCAAACCCACGACCTCTACCACCTAGAAGGACAAGGGCAGCAGGCACATGGGAACAACACCACCTGCACATTCCCCTACAAGTCACACACCATCCTGACTTGGAAATATATCACCGTTCTGGGTCAAAATCCTGGAACTCCCTTCCTAACAGCACTGTGGGAGAACCTTCACCACACGGACTGCAGCGGTTCAAGAAGGCAGCTCACCACCACCTTCTCAAGAACAATTAGGGATGGGCAATAAATGCCGGCCTCGCCAGCGACGCCCACATCCCATGAACGAATTTAAAAAACGCACGCGAGTTTCACCCATCCGACTTGCGAAGTGGTGACCTCAGCCGAATTTCCAGAGTCAGCCTATTCATAATAATGTGGGCGAACCCCAGGCATGAAGGATGCTTCTTATTGAGAATGTGTCCAGGGATATGGGGCCGGGAAGGGAGGGGGGGCGGGAATTACCAGCTGTTAAAAAATTAGAAACTGCTAACTCAACAACCAAGTTCTGCAAGGGCACAGAGCAGTGCGGTTATCTTATGGGTCCATCAAGATTCTTCTCGAAGAAGTGACCCAGAAGAGAGTACTATCCCAAGGAGTAGGAAGAGGTTGTCTCCAATGTGAATGACAGCTTAACCACATCACGCATTTGGAAGCGGTGTAAAAAATAAGTTCAATTACCTTACAAGGTCAGCCAAGGTATGAGAACCTACCTTACATGCAGTGCTTCAAAAAAAAATGTTTAAACTACCTTTTGGAAGTGGAGGAGTTTTTTCTGTACTTGAATCAGTCTTCTCCATGTTGAGCACCACTTGGAGGAAGCACTGACGGCAGCAAGGGCACAGAATGCACTCTGGGTGGGGGACTTCAATGTCCATCACCAAGAGTGGCTCGGTAGCACCACTACTGACCGAGCTGGCCGAGTCCTGAAGGACAGAGCTGCCAGACTGGGCCTGCGGCAGGTGGTGAGCGAACCAACAAGAGGGAAAGACCTACTTGACCTCGTCCTCACCAATCTAACTGTTGTAGATGCATCTGTCCATGACAGTATTGGTAGGAGTGACCACCGCACAGTCCTTGTGGAGACGAAGTCCCGTCTTCACACTGAGGACACCATCCAACGTGTTGTGTGGCACTATCACCGTACTAAATGAAATAGATTCAGAACAGATCTAGCAGCTCAAAACTGGGCATCCATAAGGCGCTGTGGGCCATCAGCAGCAGCAGAATTGTATTCCAGCACAATCTGTAACCTCATGGCCCGGCATATTCTTCACTCTACCATTACCAACAAGCCAGGGCATCAACCCTGGTTCAATGAGGAGTCCAGAAGAGCATGCCAGGAGCAGCACCAGGCGTAACTAAAAATGAGGTGACAACCTGGTGAAGCTACAACTCAGGACGACATGCACACTAAACAGCGGAAGCAACATGCTATGGACAGAGCTAAGCAATCCCACAACCAATGGATCAGATCAAAGCTCTGCAGTCCTGCCACATTCAGTCGTGAATGGTGGTGGACAATTAAACAACTAACGGGAGGAGGAGGCTCTGTAAACATCCCCATCCTCAATGATGGTGGAGTGCACGAGTGCAAAAGACAAGGCTGAAGCGTTTGCAACCATCTTCAGTCAGAAGTGCCGAGTGGATGATCCATTTCGGCCTCCTCCCGATATCCCCACCATCTCAGAAGCCAGTCTTCAGCCAATTCGATTCACTCCACTTGATATCAAGAAATGGCTGAGTGCACTGGATACAGCAAAGGCTATGGGCCCCGACAACATCCCGGCTGTAGTGCTGAAGACTTGTGCTTCAGAACTAGCCGCGCCTCTAGCCAAACTGTTCCAGTGCAGCTAAAAAACTGGCATCTACCCGACAATGTGGAAAATTGCCCAGGTTGGTCCTCTCCACAAAAAGCAGGACAAATCCAATCCGGCCAATTACCGCCCCATCAGTCTACTCTCAATCATCAGTAAAGTAATGGAAAGAGATAACCTACTCACCGATGCTCAGTTTGGGTTCCGCCAGGACCACTCGGCTCCTGACCTCATTACAGCCTTGGTCCAAACATGGACAAAAGAGCTGATTTCCAGAGGTGAAGTGAGAGTGACTGCCCTTGACATCAAGGCAGCCTTTGACCGAGTGCGGCACCAAGGAGCCCTAGTAAAATTTAAGTCAATGGGAATCAGGGGGAAAACTCTCCAGTGGCTGGAGTCATACCTAGCACAAAGGAAGATGGCAGTGGTTGTTGGAGGCCAGTCATCTCAGCCCCAGGACATTGCTGCAGGAGTTCCTCAGGGCAGTGTCCGAGGCCCAACCATCTTCAGCTGCTTCATTAATGACCTTCCCTCCATCATAAGGTCAGAAATGGGGATTTTCTGATGATTGCACAGTATTCAGTGCCATTCGCAACCCCTCAGATAATGAAGCAGTCTGTGCCCGCATGCAGCAAGACACGGACAACATCCAGGCTTGGGCTGATAAGTGGCAAGCAATGACCATCTCCAACAAGAGAGAGTCTAACCACCTCCCCTTGACATTCAATGGCATTACCATCGCCAAATCCCCCACCATCAACATTCTGGGGGTCACCATTGACCAGAAACTTAACTGGATCAGCCACATAAATACTGTGGCTACAACAGCAGGTCAGAGGCTGGGTATTCTGTGGCGAGTGACTCATCTCCTGACTCCCTGAAGCCTTTCCAACATTTACAAGGCACAAGTCAGGAGTGTGATGCAATACTCTCCACTTGCCTGGATGAGTGCAGCTCCAACAACATTCAAGAAGTTCCACACCACCCAGGACAAAGCAGCCCATCCACCACCCTAAACATTCACTCTCTTCACCACCGGCTCACCGTGGCTGCAGTGTGCACCATCCACAGGATGCCCTGCAGCAACTCGCCAAGGCTTCTTCGACAGTACCTCCCAAACCCGCGACCTCTACATCCTAGAAGTACAAGCACAGCAGGCACATGGGAACACCACCATCTGCACATTCCCCTCCAAGTCACACACCATCCCGACTTGGAAATATATCACCGTTCCTTCATCGTCGCTGGGTCAAAATCTTGGAACTCCCTCTCTAACAGCACAGTGGGAGAACCTTCACCAAATGGACTGCAGCGGTTCAAGAAGGCGGCTCACCACCACCTTCTCAAGGGCAATTAGGGATGGGCAATAAATGCTGGCCTTGCCAGCGACGCCCACATCCCATAAACGATTTTTTTTTTTAAAAACTTAGAATTCTGGACAGTTCCTGTTGTCATGGGCGTTCTGCTGTGTCTGCCATTGGCACTGGGCATTGAAGAGTCCACAGATCTGTAGTTGCTGCAACAAGAGGGTGAAGGAGGGGTTGGTGCAGGAAGACCTACACCACATGGGTTTCCGGGAACATAATTTCATACCTCAACCTCACTGAGGAGCGAAGCATCAGGTGCCTCTGCTTCAGAAGAGAAGTAAAGTAGTCAGAGAGTTGTGTCACCTGTTGCAGCACCAAATATAAACCAATTAATGCAGTATATTGAGCATGTTTGTCACTTTCAATTACCTGCCTTTTACACAGTCTTAAAGGGCTTACAAACCTTACCATGGATACCCATAAGGCAATGGGCTGCCCTTTACACCACACCATTCATGTGGAAATGTTCCTTCACTCTCAGCCCTACATACATTCAGTCCAAAAGTATCATCTAATGCATCTGAATGTAATGTTCATCTAATGCAGCTGAATGTAATGTTCAGTGAATACTGCATGCTGCATTTTGACTTGGTATCTGGAACTTTTCACTTTTTACTTTTCTTGCTGGAGAAAATTTCCCTTAACAACCATGAGAGATCACTAATAGAACAACAGCATACAGTGAGATTGATTTTCTGGCCTGCAAGTACCATCTCAGATATGCACTGGGAGATTTAGAGAGTTAGCTGGATTAGAGACAGACAGCATGAATGACCAAGAGCAGTTTGTAGAGAGATAACAGAAAGAGAAAAAGGAAGGGAAGAGGTGGATGAGAAAGAGAAAGGAAAGAGGAGGAGAAAGAGGAAGTGGAGATGGGAAAAGGAGGCGGAAAAATAGAAAGTGTACACTTTAAGGGCATTAATGTGGTGGGTGTAGGGACTTTGGTGAGATGAGAGTGGGGAGTGTTGATGCACTGGGGAGGGAAGGGATTCTTCATGTAAAGAACTCAATTATTACCAGCTGGTGCGATTGATGGTTCCCGTTCTTCCTAGTCATCCTCATCGTCCTGCTTCTGCACTTCTTTCTCCCTTGGTGCTTCCAAGGGTTGGCTCCTTTGCAGGGTAAAATTATGGAGCATGCAGCATATGACCATGAATTCAAGATGGTCAGGGCTATCCTGCAGAATTCCTCCAGAAGAGTCCATCCAGCAGAACTTATGTTTCAGAACGCTGACGGTTTGTTCGATCAGAGCTCTGGTGGAGGCATGGATCTGATTTTAGCACCCCTCAGGTTCTGTGCTCAGCTTCCTGACAGGAGTCATGGATACAGGGGTTACCCCCTGTACCTAAGCAGTTAGCCTGATGT
Organism: Heptranchias perlo; assembly: GCF_035084215.1. NCBI lineage: Eukaryota > Metazoa > Chordata > Chondrichthyes > Hexanchiformes > Hexanchidae > Heptranchias > Heptranchias perlo. The sequence goes on from NC_090331.1 coordinate 57,488,437, forward strand.
CCAATGATCTGGGTGGTGTGAAGAGGAATTGAGGACTGGCACAGGATGGAAGTGTTGTGATGACTGCCAGGAAAGCAGGCATAGACCTGCATGATGCACTCACCTGCACATTGAAGGAGTGAAATCCCTTCCTGTTCACATACATACCCGGTTCTCAACATGGAGCATGCGTGGCAATGTGTGCAGTCAATTATCCCTTGCACTCTTGGGAAGCTTGCAATGTCCCAAGCTCTTTCATCCTGCTATGTTTGTTCCATGGGGAAGGAGATGAAGTCATTCCTGCTGGAATACAGAGCCTTTGGACATCCCTTTTGCAGCAGTGGACAATAAGCTGGGTTATGTCGCTGATGTCCCCTGTTGCAGTCTGGAATGACTCTGTGGCATAAAAATTAAGGACCACGGTGACTTTGACAGCCACAACGGCTCCAGTTGGTGCTGCAACAGGTGACACAACTCTCTGACCGCTTGCCTTCTGAAGCAGAGGCACCTGATGCTTTTCTCCTCAGTGAGGATGAGGTATGAAATTCTGTTCCTGAACACCCATGTGGTCCAGCACCATCCCCTCCTTCACCACCTTCTTGCAGCAACTGCAGGTCTGGTGGACTCTCCCCTTGCTGGTGCTGTTGCTCCTCATCCTCTAGTCCCAATGGCAGATACAGCAGAACACCCATGACAACAGCAAGTGCGCACAAGTACAGAAAGAACTCCTGTACCTGCAAAAGTAGTTAAAAAGAAGTTTTAAAGCACTGCTGCTGCAGCCAGAAGAGTCAAAACCTGGCCCAACAAGCACTCTAGAGCCGAAAATGACTAACCAGAGAGTTGCCTTGATGGAGATAAGGATGCCTTTAATAAGCGCTTGTGAAGGCTGCTTCCCGACTGTTCAGTGCATGATTCACTGTGCGGATATAAGTAGTAACGAATCAGGGGATAGTTCAAACGAATTGCACAAATCAGACCTATATCAGTCTAAGGACCCTCATTTTATATTGTAATTGGCTCTGCAATAAGCTTAGGCAGGTGCTCAGGACCACTATGGGGCACTCGCACCAATATGGCAACCAATGCACTTCCTGTACGTTTTGGTCTGCACGGTCAACAAAACAAATTGGAACCATTTCGCGCACAAAACACAGGCAAAACAAGGACCAATTTTGCCCCCTCTATGTCATGAGTCTTGGCTGAAGGAGAAGAAAACTAACAAGGTAGGATGGTAGTGGGAACAATTAGTCCCATCTTATAATACCCAAGAACACCTTCTGATGCATTGTCCCAAGAAAGTAAAGGAGGATTGACGTGGAAGTCCAACTTGGGAGAAGCAAAATTTTTAAAAAAACATTTATCATTAAAGTTTCAAAAGAAAATATGAAGCTATAATTTACCACTTGATTAGAAGATTTAAAAATAGTAAAATGGAAGTTTGCAATCTTTGTATATTACACACTTCATATAATTTATTAGTAATGTAATTTCAAATTGAAGTTGATTTATCTTAATGACTTATATCGCCCTTTAGTTTGGCATATCTAAACATCTAAATATTTTAATACATGGAAAATACAATGTGAAAGCCTATGCAGTATGAACTATGGCCCATTCGTAGGTTGCACTGTAACTAAAACAATAATGTTGCTGGTAAACTATTGTCAATGCTACAAGAGGATTAGGAATATTATTGCATGGAGTTTATAATTTATTCTGTTTGTACCACACATCAAAAATTCACGTGAAATACAATTAAATCAACAGATTAGATATTTTATAGAGTGAAGTGCTCCATAATGTTGCACTGAAGGAGTATTCCTTTGATTGTTCATCTTGCTCAAATGGAGTGAGAAAGCTGGAGTCTTTATTTAAGAGAACTGCTGCAAGTTCTCTTTCCATATTTTAGGTTTTTATGCAGCAATGTGCATTTGATACTCCACTAATGCTGAACACCTGCAGGTGAGGACTAGTAACACCAGGAAAGGGCTTCATGTGATATCAGTGGCAGACAAAGTGTACCGTGAAGTCTTGCCATTCTGCTACAATAGAGGTAAGCTGAAAGGGGGCTGAGGTTTAGCACAGAGGTAATGAAACACAGGGAAACCGCCAGACAACATATAACACTAATATGACACTGCAAATGGCCATGGGTTCAGAGTCAGGTTCCTTGCAGGTTTAACAATGAGAACATTAATAGGCATGATGTGGAGATGCCGGTGATGGACTGGGGTTGACAATTGTAAACAATTTTACAACACCAAGTTATAGTCCAGCAATTTTATTTTAAATTCACAAGCTTTCGGAGACTTCCTCCTTCCTCAGGTAAATGTTCAGGAGCTCCTGAACATTTACCTGAGGAAGGAGGAAGTCTCCGAAAGCTTGTGAATTTAAAATAAAATTGCTGGACTATAACTTGGTGTTGTAAAATTGTTTACAAACATTAATAGGGTTAGTGGCCTACAAATGTATGAAGGGGGGGGTCATAGATGCATTATTCAACAGAGCTAATGACTATTACTTTTGCCAGTAACCAATGGTAGCAATGTGAGAGGGCAAGACCATTCCACATAGCTGCTGATTTTTTTTTTAAAAAGTGTTGAGAATAGATAAAAGATTTAAACTTTAGTAACCTTGTTATCACAGCCTGAAGAAGTCTCACTGGTTGTCTCAGAGAAATGGCTGATTGATACCTCCATGCCCAGGCAGAGATATATCTTGGGTTTTCAGAGACAGCCTGTTGGAATTCTGGTGGTTCTATATCTCTTTATACAGTGCATTGTGAGGGTCCTGCCCATGAATCAGCCTGCTGCCTGCTTCCTGGGATAACCCCTCATGCCTGATGCACCAGGTGTTTTTGGAGAGAGGATGGGGAGGGGGAAGGCAGCCATCAGTCCCAGAAAGTATGTACCTCCTCTCTTTTGCTCCTTGCAGTAGGGTTTCCAATGCTACCTAATAACCCTCCCATCTCAAACTATAGTATGCAATTGTACAGCAATAATACTCAGTCAACATTTCTGCTTACCTTCCCACAACTGGTTCAGCTGTTTAAATGCCTGATTGCAGTTCACAGCAGATTAAGTAGGTTGGAGCTTCTCCCTTTTCATTGATTGCCCTGCTGCATGAGAAATATGTACATTTTAACCCACTGAACGAAAACAGCAAAATCAAGTGCAAACCAGCAGGCTTTTGTTACTTCCAAAAACCTGTAAGGCCTGAAATTGTAAGACTATGCTCCTGGCACAGATTCTCATTTCATGGGAGTGCAGGTCAGTGCTTCTGATCCATAAGGCTCCAGATTTTCCAGTCATTGATTTCAATCGCCCAAAAATCAGGGATGCTGCAAGTCAGCCATATTGACCTCCACATCTGATTCTCTGATCGTTGTTTCAGTCAAGTAAGACTCGATGCCAGGAATGGAATCTTGCAATTTTAGTAGCCCATAGTTAACCCCTGATTAGCACAGTAGCAGCAATTTCTAAGCTTATATTTCTTTGTGATTTGGTCAAGTGCAGCTGGAACACATTGGAGTATTGTTGTGTATTGTCGGTTCCAATGTTTGCAGAAAGCTTTGAATAGTCTCTTCAAATCAATCTGCAAAGGAAAAATAGTTCCAGTAATTAAGAAGTGATGTGATGTCATCACTATTTGTGTGCAAGATGTATTGTCACACTATCCACAACTGGCTGACTCAGAATTAGAAGGATATGTTGTCCTCATAATAAAGAAAGATTTTTGATTCTCATTGAGATTTTTCCAAATGAGGTTTGATATATTATCAACTGTTATTTTGTCTCTTGCAACTAAAAAAACTAAGTCAGACAGCTGACCAGCCAGACAGACAGATAGGGAGAAGACAGAGACAGACATACAGAGATAAAATATTTTCTTGGCCAAGCAAACTCATGAAATTACCCTATACAGAGGCAGAGATGATTTTGAAGCATTATTCAAACTTCAATGCTGTAATTTCTGACTATGCACCCATGTAGTTGGTAAAGAGTGTAGTGGCACAAAGTGTTTTTAAAAAACCAGCTTCAGATCATCAGGCCATGTTCTTGAACCCAACCTTACTTTGGGATGACTGACGGGTAAGTATAATGGCAAATATATATACATGTATAACTTGCATAAATCATGCAGCTTAAAACCAACTCCTAGGCATGATTGAAACAACTTGACACGATCTTTCTGTTAGCATAGGAAATGTGCACTACATGTAAAACATACACACAGGAGTTCATTAGGGCAATGCCCTAGGCCCAACTATCTTCAGCAGCTTCATCACTGACCTTCCCTCCAACATAAGGTCAGAAATGAGGCCATTCACTGATGATTGCACAGTCTTCAGCTCCATTCATAATTCCTCAAATAATGAGGCAGTCCATGCCTGCATGCAGCAAGACCTGGACAACATCCAGGCTTGAGTTAATAAGTGGCAAGTAACATTCACAGCACAGTGCCAGGCAATGACCATCTCCACAAGAGAAAGCCTAACCACCTCCCCTTGACATTCAATGGCATTACCATCGCAGAATCCTCCACCATCAACATCCTGGTGGTCACTGTTGACCAGAAACTCAGCTGGACCAGAGTTGTCATTTTGTATTATTATGTTTCATTTTAGGAGTTAGGCAGAAAGATATCAATTGTAAATATGTAACAATATTAAATTGGCAGTCACTTATATGCTTGTGTGCCTTTTGCAAAATAAATTTGCTTATATCTTAACTTAAAACAAGTTCTGATATGACGCTCTGTCAATTTCATGGACTATTTATGCAGGCATGGGAGAAGTCCAGTCGCTAAATGCAAACAGTCGACAGGATTTATTCACCAGGCACATTACCAAAAGCTTACCGAGATCTAAAGTCAAGGACAAATACTCTCATAGAAAAGGGAGCTGGGACTCGCCCATGAGAGTGACCTAAAATATGAAAGCTGATTTAATCTATATATACACATATACATTAGAATCAGCTTCTTTCATTTTATATGCATGCCTGTTATTGATAGAATTGCTACTGATTTGTCACATCTATATCTTTCTTTGCAGAAGGGAAATTTAGATTTATCTTCAGAATACACTCCTCTTCAATTTCCAACCCATTAGAACGTATCAAGAATAATTGAGAAACAACAACGTGCATACTGTTGCATAACATGAATGTGCATGCTCAGCTGACAAATTTGTATGCTGGAATTAATTTGGTTAGGGCATTTTCATTTTTGCATTAATTTGAGAATCAATTCACACACCACTAAAGGAGCTTTTTAGGTCGCTGTTCTAATTAATTTGCCCTTATTGTTGTTTGTTGGCTATTGAGTTTGAATGGAATCCAAAACAATAAGTTTCTTATTTGTCCTACTTGTCACAGTGGGATCTCAGAATTTTTCTGGCGTTTCTTCAAACATGGCAATCATTTCTACTGCATATTCCCCTCGTCGAACCACAACTGACTTCTTGATTATAGAGTTCATACATTCTAAAATGTACTGCTCTACTAATCTTTATATACATAAATCAACAATTAACATTAAAAAATACAGCAAGTATCCCCATGTCAGCCTGGAGAAAAAGATGCAAAATACTGCACTAAGCCTTATCCAGAAGATAATTTCACACACATGCAAACAAAAAGGATGCTTCTTTGAAAAACGATGAATATTGTACAATTAATTCATTGCTGTCCTCAGCAGCATGGGTCAGTGGTACAGTCCTCTCTCTAGGGTGTAATTAAGTTTTTATCTTGAAAGGACACCTTAGCTCAAGGTATTCAAGGTAGCAAAATGCTGCAATTCTGGCAGTGAACCATAAATTGACCATTACCATAAAAAGAATTTTTAAATGAGAAACCATGTGCTCCATATAAAACTAATTTCATGCTTTCAAACCACACAGCCGCTTCAAGCAAGATAATAGCCCAGGGACTGCAGGAGCGATTTTCTGGCACAAATCCTTTGCTACTGCTGTAATCTATTTAGCCAAGCTTATCGTTAGCAGACAGCAAAATAAAAAAAAATCAAACAATAAAATCATGTAAATTAATCTACACAATTCTAAGTAAACATTTTCAAACTGATTAATACATTAGATTTCGTCAATCAATTATCTTTGAAGATATAATCCTTCCATTTGAGAAGGTTATAATGAAAAATAGTAATAAAAACAAGTACAAATTCAGAAAAACTGATTAAAAGATTTATTTACATATTTCCAATTATTCCAATTCTCAGTGAAAGGGTGCTCTACCATGTAAAGAGCCGTACAAGTCTGCAACCTACCTACTGTTTTGGTTGAACACTTTGAAAACAGAGCTTGTCCCTGATAAACCACAGGAATAATGATGCAAGCAAAACAGCTCAAACCAATCATACATCTCAACACAGCTTTTGATCAGTGATGCTAATAACATTCAAATATAGTCAGAAAATAATCAATCCAACATGGTAATTGAAGGTTATCCCATGGGTGGTATTTCATATTTATTCCCATCAACCAAAGTAGGTTTAAACATGGCTAAATAATGGAAGTCAATCACTGCAACTGAAATATGAAGTACACTGCAGTTTCCTATTCACCAACTTCATGTATTTATTTTTAAGGTCCCCAATAAATTCTTCAACGTTTGCTAGTAGCAATACTTTGACATGCATTCATTGCAAATAATCAAAAAGTCACAAATTAGAAAATTATTACTTTAGACATCATTTTGCAACAAAAAAAATGACTGCATAAGATGCAGTTTTGAAATGTAAGACAGCTAGTTTTATTATAAAAGGGAAGAATTACATTGTGGATACCTACATTGTATCTAAGTTGCATTTGAACTATTTTTTGAGGCGGTTTGGTTTCGTTGGCAGCACTGATTGATATCTCTGATTTAGAAGGCTGTGGTTTGAAAGCCCACTCCATGAATTGAGCACATAATTTAGACTGGCACTCCAGTACAGTATTGAGGGAGTGCTGCAGTGCCAGAGGTGCATTGTTTGGATGATAAGTTGAAGTGAGGCCCATCTACCTGTACCAGTGGTTCAAGTAGTCATTAATGATAGCATGGCACTATTTGAAGAAGGGCAGAAAATTCTCCTGGCATCCTTACCAACATTCCTCTCTCAACCAACCTAACAATCTTGAAACATAAGGGGGTAATTTTCACTTCACCGCCTGGGCAGTAATCTGGCAGAGCAGATCACCCAACCATTGAAGAACCAGCCTGATTTTCATCCCACTGATTTCAATGGGATGACAATTGGGTGAACTCTACAATGAGTGGACTATCCACTCCACCAGATTACCACACAAGCAGTGAAAGTGAAAATTTACCCCAAGATTACTAAGTTCGGTATAATATCACTGATGTAGCCTAGAAAGTAATGGCTTATTTCTCTATTGCAGCTATTATAATTGCCTCAGTATAAGCCTCTCATTATTTTAATAGAAATATATCTTCTTCACTTCCCAAATCCACACAGCCATCACATTGGCCTGTCCATCTCACCATTCTTGTTCCTGGCCGGTAACTTGCCATTTCGTCTTCCTCACTCTAAATATCAACACCAATTATTTCTCCAATTTCACGACAACATAAAATGCAAACAAGCTCACACCTTAATTAATTCCATTTTGTCAATTAAAAATCTTTTATCATAGGTCACAGATGGGTTAATATCAGAAAGGCAGGGGAAAAAAATCAAAAACTGTTTTCTAAATGGCAGCAGAAAGGCACTTTGGGCAGATATTATTCACCTTTAGAGGAAAAATCAACCAAGCATTTTCATATGCATATATTGTGCCTGACAAAGAAATTGAAAACTCATCAGAGAAAAAGAAAATCCATTTATACAGCAGCTTATCACGTTGTCAGGATGAATTGCTTTTTAAAGTCCAGTCAGTTATTATGCAGGCGACTGTGTACAGCAAGGTCCTATTAACAGCAAAAGAGGTCTTTTTATTTTTGGTAGAGTTAAGGGATGTAGGTTGCCAGGGCACTGGAAGAACTCTCGACTCTTCTTCAAATATTGCCAAGGGTCTTTTACGTCAATCTAAGTAGGCAGACGGGGCCATTGATTTAGCATCTCATCCAAAAGACTGCACCTCGACCTCAGCACAATGAAGAGTCAGCCTAGATTGTATGCTGAAGCCATGGGACATTCACAGAGCATGCCAGGACTTATTAGTTATAAGCCCGTTCTCCCTTGTAGTCCAGTGATGGAAAACTCCAGAAGCCTGTGAGGTGATTGAACATTTTTTTTTTACATAGAAACCTTAAAACAATGTAAACCATCAACTTTGTAAGGTTATGCAACGGTGTGCCAGAATTTCCTCTTTCTAAGTCCCATTCTCTGCTCCTCCTGCTTCCCACCACCCGCCCCGCCCCCACCCGCCATACCGCCCCCTCACAATCCTTTTCCAAGTAATGGGAAATTAATGACAGAATAAAGATAGGAAACCATTCTGGAGGTTTGAGTGTAGAAATATATTTTTTTGTGTACAAAAACATAAAAACAGCATAACACTTGCTATATGAACTTCTGATGAAAGGATATACCTGAAACATTAATTTAGCGGTTCTCTTCAGAGATGCAGACCGTTTCCAACATTTTCTAATTTTGTTTCAATATTATCACATTTTTACTCTAAAACTGAAATATTAAACCCACATATGCAGCAAGATTCATTTCTCCCACCCCCAAAAATGAAGAAAATAAGTCCCAATTATGATACATAATTATAGATTGTCCGTTATATAGTATGGTACACCTGATCTTATGAAATGTCTTTCCTCTTGACTCATCATAGCTACGCCATGAGAAATCCATTAAAACATTGCATCCGCTGTGCATCCATCATGCAGTAGACATCGCATTTTATTACAATGCCAAACCAGTCATTGATCTGCAGCCTGTAACTGGTGGGGGCAGATGCGGGTCAGGGTATGCAGAAGATACACCATGACAGTATGGGACAGGTTCAATGCACCAGCTGGTCTTTTCCTGTCCTTCATTTTCATATGTTCTTGACCTCTGACTCACCATGGGCAATACCATCGGATAGCAGCTAGTATATTTCCTCAGTGATTAAAACTAAACTGAACTCTACCATTGTATAATTGTTTCACCTGATGTCAAGCATTAGTAATTGCCTCCATCAGCCTGGCATAATCTTTCTTGCAAAATCACAGGTGCTGTCTTTTATGCTACATGTGACCATGATAAAAGGAAGCACAGTTGCTAGTAACAGTGTTCTGAGTTTATTAACACAATTGAGTTTTTGTCAGCTTGTTCTGTCAAACATTTATATGGTACCAAAGTGTATAATATCAATTTCATTTTAAATTTTCTGTATATTTATTTTGCCCAAAGTGATTGAGATGGTACAGAGTCACTTATTTTTAATGACTTGATATTAGAGAGTTGTTGGTTTTCTTTAAAGCTGATTGTTAATATCAGCCTTATAATATCAGTTCCTTTTAACTGTTGCACACTGACTGTTACTATCTATATTAAAAAGAAAATTATAGTTGGCAGATTTTCAATTATTAACTAATAGTCAAATTTGACTTCACTTGACCTAATTCTCTCAGTCACAAACATACAGAGTACATACGGAGAATGGAATATTCCTTGACTCTATTACTGTTATCAGAGGTTATTTTCCAACTTCGAACTCTCTTGCCCATTGGGAGCACATCTCAAAAATTTGGGCATACATTACATTTGATTTCTCAACCATTTAAATTAGTGGTGCACTCTGTTCCCTCATAACTTTCCCTTCAATAGCTAGCTGCAGCCCTTTAACTGCTGTTCTCCACCAGCAGCACAAAATTGGAAGTTTGCCCCTTTAAAGTAATCTTTGACATTATATATTACCCTTTCTACTGCTGGCTCTTCCATGGGTATTTTTATTATGCTATAGCGCTCATGATTTTTCTGAAAACTATAATTTCATGAATAATTTCATATTCTCCTTATTAGTATTATTCTACTTTATCTAATTCTTCAAAAAACCAATCAAATATCAGATGCTGAATGAAGATAACCTGAAACTATTTCAGTTATACTGCCACCAAACAGAACTGCATTTTCAAAAACCTCCAGCAATGAACATTTCTTACAACTTTCTCCAAATGTACTTAATTCCAGCAAGGATGAAAGGGAGCAAAATTTAAGACTGATCTGTTTGCAAGAGAAAAACAAGTTAATGGATACTCAATGATCACACAGGTTGGGTTTGATGTAACAACCCAGAAATACCAAAATATACCAGCCAGCAGAGAATGGAATGATAAGTAAGTAGTTTGAGCCAGAAAAAAAAATCAGATATCAATTCTTCAAAACCGTCATAAACAGAGTGTTTTGTTAGAGGACACACAGATCAAATAAATTAAGTCCCACCATTTGTCTGACATCACACTGAGCAATAACACAAACTTCATATAAAAGTTAATCCTTTGCAATAATACTACAATCCTGATTTACCAATAATGGGAATATGGGATTGAGATGGCGCAATGCACAGGCTTGCTTGAACATTTACACAGAGGGCTGCCCTGAACCAGTTTTCTGATGTGAGTACCTCTCTCTAATTTGAACAGCTTACAGGCACCGGAAAAGCTTTCCCATGGAGCTTGGCCTATACCACACTTAACTGAGGATTGGTAAATCCAGCAATGAAGCAGCTCTTAAAGAGCTGCAGCTGGCCATTCGCACTGCTCCCTTTGATGCAAACGAGTTGGAGGTCCCGGTGAAGGAGGTTCCACAAAAGATGGTGACGGTATTTAGGGCTGAAGGCCAACCTCCAGTAAAAGCACCTGCAAGTCACATTGAAGAAGCCCATGCAATCACCAAGGTTCTCTCCACCCAGCTGAGAGTGAAGAAGAGGTTTTCAAATATCAGGAGGAAAGGAAAGGTACGTGCGCTCCTCAGGGTTTACATATTTCTTGTGATGCCCATCTAGGATGGCACAAATGTAAGCAGTAAATTCCTCTGGGATACCATTTCAAACACTCTGTACAATCATTTCCCTTATGTATACTTCTCTTGTGGGTGGAGGTGGCAGGCGTGTGACAGCAAAGAGATGCTCAGGCTTCTAGCCCAACATTCTCCATTGTTGTTGAGAGGTTTCAGTGGAATGGATAGAAAGAACTTCCAATTATCTAGTGCCTGACACATCTTCAAGATGTGCCAAAGCACTTCACAGCCAATGAACTGCTTTTTGAAGTGTAGTCATCATTATGTAGGCAAATGTGACAACCAATTTTGCACACAGAAAGATCCTACAAAAAAAAGAGATAAATTATCCATTAATCTGTTTTGGTGGTGTTGGTTGAGGAATAAATGTTTGCCAGGGGATCAGGAGAACTCCCCTACTATTCTTCAAATGGTGCCATGGATCTTTTATAATCGGTCTGAACAGGCAGTTGGAACCTCAGTTTAACATCTCATCCCAAAGACATGCAGATGTTAGCCCTGGTCATGCAAGAGTTATTTCCCCCCTCCCCCAATGTTTCTTCCAAAAACACAACCTCTGTGGACTGCAGTTTATTGATGGCCACTTCCTGGATAACAGCCATTGACATTTATAATACTTCTGCGGCCAAATATCACCTCAACATTAATCAAGTGAAATCTCTTGCTTTGCATATAGGCCATAAGATCAACATGAGGAACCCTAAATCCTGCATGGGTACCATCTATTAATCATCAATTCTCACTCCCTCAGCCCGAACTCCTGTGATACGCAACCCCCTCCCCCCTCCACCCCTCACACACGCACAACCTTCCATCCCTTTTCTCCGTCTCCTTAATCCCAAGAATGAGGATGATGTCAACCGTGGGAGTTTGTTTTTCCTCATATCGTATGGCGATGATGAGGAGAAGGAGTCGTCGAGGACCAGCTCACTCACCATTTCCAGCTGCTTCATCCTGGTCCATCTTCCTCTCCCCTAAACTCCTCCAACTTAATGCCTGTGTCACTTGCTTCCTCTCTCCCAGGCATCTCGCCCAGAGACTTTCACCCAGAGGGAATTAGATAGTGATAGTGTGGAATTGGTACCAGGTGATTCACCAAGCACCAGAGGTGTGGGTAATGCGCAACAATATGCCACCTTACCAGCAGAGGCAGAGGATACGTGGACTATGACTTCAGAGTTGTGGGGCCCAGAACTCTCGGCACTTGCCTGAAAAAAGGATGAGTAAGGAACATCATAGCTAAGAGCAGGCTCCAAGGACAATCTCTCAGGCTGTGCAGCAATTGGCAAGTATGAGTATCTCGAGTCTACAGCGTGCGGCGACATCATAGAAGCTTTGTCTTCCCGACAGCAGATCCCCAGCTAATAACAGCCATGGACTAGTCAGTGCCTCCACCTCCATGGGAGCACAGACTGCAGCTTTGGAGGCAATAAGGGAGATTGGAGTGAAGCCAATGGTTCGCTGCTTCTTGATTGTGGTGACTTATGTTTCTTAGGGCTTTCAGGATCTGATAGCTGCCATTAGACAGACATCCTACTGATCATAGGGGCTACAGACGCAGAGCTCAGTGGAATGGCAGTGGCTGGAGTCCATCTGCCTGATACTGCCGTCTCTAAAGACAGCAGCACATGCCAAGCCTTTGGCCTTTCCCCTCAGAGTACCCTGCCAGTGGAACATGGGAGGCAAGACCAGTCTGCCAAGAGCACCATCTAGAGAAGCAGCCACCAGCTGCTCTATGCCAGGAGCCAGCTGCCATGAGACGGGGCCACTTCAGTCCAGTAGCCCTTCTATACAGCATGAGGAGACAACAATCTCTTGCCCTGGCCCTCAGGTGGCACTTAGAAGGAGCACTAGAAGAGGGGCTACAAAGGCACGTCCAGGTACCCAGGGGAAGCATGGTGTTCGGAAAGAGTAGGGTGATCATTTGTTTGCACTTGGCCATTATTGTATTAGAAGAGAATGGACTCATGTGTGTTTTGTTATTCATGGAGATTATAGAGGAGAGAGAGTATTAATTTAGTGTTAACATTCACTCATGTGATGATTATTGGTAAAGTCATGCTGGGGCAAAAAGGGCTGATGTGTTGTCATGTAGTAGGGTGGGTAGTGGTTTGAGCAAATATCTCTTCATTGGCAAGGAGGTCAGACTGTGGCGTCCAGGTAAACTGAATCGTGTACTGAAGCCTCCAGACATTATCCGTCCTCTGATGCCCCTTACTGCTATCAACGAGGACTCCTCAGAGTGCATTTCAACCTCATGTTCTGGTCTCTGCAGTTCAGGATCTTTTGGAGCCAGAGCCATCTCCAGCCAAGTGAAACCACAGCCTTTCCTGAATGGTAAAGTTGTGAAGGTCACAGCAGGTCATGATAATTCTGGAGACCCTATGTGACACATACTGCAGAACTCCACCTAATCCTGTCTATTGCAAAAGCTCATGTGCAGCCCACACCAATTGGATCTCAGTACCTACTTCGAGCCCAGTTTGTTAGATGCCATCTCACAGGCTCCATTGCCAGCTACCCCTGCCTATCGGTTCAAGCCCCACTGCAGGTCTTAAGCGCATAACTTAGGCTGAAACTTCAGTGCAATACCGAGGGAATGATGCTTTGCAGAGATGCCTGTTCAGGTAGACAAAAAAGGGTACTTTTTCCAAACCGATGTTCTCCTGGTATCCAGCCAACACAACAAAATCGCACTAACTGGTCATTCAATTCATTGTAGTACGTGAATTGGCTGCCACATTTGCCAATCTGAGGAAAGGCTATTAAAAGTGCTACAATAATGCAACTTTTTTTTCCCTTATCTTTCCTTTTTTAAATTACATCAAAAATAGCACCAACAGCATCGAACAAATAACAGCCTGCAATTAGGAATGAGTACAACTCATAACAGAAAACCATTTCAATACAGTGCCCGTTTACAAGAATATTCCAAACAGTAAGGATGAGTGAAAAGGTGAAATAAGAAATTAATCCATTCAACTATTCCTTTCAACAAATGGTAACATTCCAATCAAAAAGAACAAAGCATTCTTCTGTTCACAGACACCAATTTGCCCAATATACGAACATCTACAAACAAAAGAAAAATATCCACCTGTACATTCGTAGTGCAATTTAATTGTCCAATCATCACTTTCACAGTTGATGGAATATTGCTAGTTCAGCATACAACTGATACTATGGCAGGAAGCACAGCAAAATTTCATACCCAATGGTGTAATCAAGGTAGAAAAGAGGTTTGTTGATAATATGATGGTCGCGTGATAAGCCTCTGTTTCGTCCCTAGTAATATATTGAGAGCGATGAATTTCCTAGAAGTTAATGGCCAATACAAGTCTGATCTCTATTGGTTTAGTGGCAGCAAATTATGTGTTGGTGTCCCTGACAGTTTAGTGTCAGTTTGGCTTCAGATTTAAACAATGAGCAGATTCAAAGTGTGTGCCTGTTCAAGCCATCCTCAGATTAAACACAAATTACTTCTGCCTCCCAGTTGGTAATACGATAGCTGTGCAGAGGTGTGCAGGTTGTTACAAGCCAAATCACAACATCAGCGTGTAACAAACAAATTCAATAACTACAAAATAAACAATTCATTAACTGGGGACAAAAGCCACTAATGTGGATACCATATCAAACACCTGGAGTGTGGGAGGAGGTAAAGTCAAGTGAAGAATTAAAACTAAGGCAGTAACCCAATTATGAATCCAGATGAAGTAAAATGGAACACCATCTGGTTAGTACAGATAAGAAATAAAAACATGAAAAAATCCTCAATCCTCAATGTTTTGTCAGTTCTTAGTCAGGCCATTTGATGCAATGCTCCACAATACTAAAAAATGCCAACCTACAGCAAAGGAAATAGCATGAAAACATACCTGCTGTTCACTGGTCATGGAGCAGAATAGAGGCTTTAGAAATATGCATTGGCCATAACATCTCACTCTCACAATTGAAAGACAACAGTGTTATGGCAGAAGATTCCCATGGAGGTATATAACACAGAAACATTTTGTTTCAAATTACAAAGAGAACTATAAGACAGCAAATCACGGTCATAACTAACCCTACTGAATACTAATAGACAAACAGTTGTTGACCTACTAATAAAGGAAAAGGTAAAATAGATGAGTTTATTAGGGCACTTCTCCATTTTAGCTCAGAGATTAAAGATCCTAAAGCTGTTATTATCTTACTTGTAAGAACGGAAATAGCTAGCAGACAATCCAGCTTCTGCACATGCCTAGCAGTGCACTCAACCTGCGAGTTATGTCTATTATTGCAGGAAACTGTCAGGGTTATTTGAGACTATTCCACACATCATTTAACTGTTCATGGGGCAGCGTAAGGCTATTCAGAAATGGGGAAAAGCTGCTCATAAAAATATTCATGTTTTTAAAAAAAGTGCACGTAATTTCTTCAAACAGTGAAACATGACATTATATATTTATTGTATTTTTACTCATCAATTGAAAATGTGCCATTCTGTTTTACATCCTTTATAAAATGCATTACAAATAACATGTTTTGTAGGCTTCAATTCTCAATTTATCCTACAAGTATGTACACTCACAAATACTGCTTTTCCAGCCTTTCAGTGCTGCAAGATTTCAGCACCAAAATGAAAATAGCATTAGCAAGGTTAAAAATTTTCAGTTGTGTGATTTTGTTTAGAATTTAATTCTGCGTAGCTCTATAGACTTTTCTACTTTATAACATTCAATAATAAAAATGTGCAGAAAAACATTTTTGAAGATGATAGATAACAATATATAAAAGCTGCACATACATTTTCAATCATCAAAGGGTACCAAAATACAGAAAAAGAAACAACTATGATTTTTCAGGAACTTTTGGTTACATCAATACAAATAGACCAACACAACACTCACTACATCAACATATTTCAAGCACATCATCAATAAGGTTATTGCACCACTCAGAATTATAGGGCTGTAAAAATGGACAGTTTACATAAATAAGAATATTTACCAAAGAATTGCTCAAGAAAAAAAAGAAAAATAAATATCAAACTATACAGAACACACTCATAAGCAACACGGAATAGTATTTATGCTTCAGTAATTACCAACTTCAAATATTTTTCCATTACAACTACGATTGGCAATGAATGGATTAAAAAGAGGAATTAAGGGTTACACACCAATCCCCAGATCATCAATTTATTGGTTATATATCAAAGAAAAATAAATAACATGGTACTCACCTTTGTTGAGAAATCCACTCCACATTATGGCTGCAGCATCAAATATATACTTGCAATGTTGTAAAGACTAAAACCTGATTTGACAAGTGTGCTGTTAAAACTCCTTCGGTTCTTGTTTGATGATCTGTAGTACAATGCTAAAAATCAGGTGGGTTCTTTTTTTTTTGATCAGGACAGCCTCAGATTTCCCTGGGTGCAGGTTTGAGTCACTGCTCTTTTAAAATCCTGTATACGTTGGCACCACTTTGAGGAAGAAAATGGACAT
The DNA here is from genome assembly GCF_035084215.1 of Heptranchias perlo. Lineage (NCBI taxonomy): Eukaryota > Metazoa > Chordata > Chondrichthyes > Hexanchiformes > Hexanchidae > Heptranchias > Heptranchias perlo. Next base: position 57,504,882 of record NC_090331.1, read on the forward strand.
TCAGAGTCATTTTGTAAAGCAAGCAAAGTAATATCAGTTCAATAGCAATGTGCTGCTACATATTGTGGTAAAGGGTATGCACGTCTCGTAAGAAATCCAAGCAGCCAGAACATGTAGAAACAGGCAAAGAAGGTCCCCATTGGCAGCGAAGATAATCACTTGCAGTGACATATTCAAAGACCACAATGTTACAATTACTGGTTTCTCAGCATGGCCAGATTCAAGATACACAGATGAAGATTCATCTATGAACATTGTGTTAATGCTAAAAATAGCACTTCCCCTTTCAATGATAAACAGCTGAGACAGAAGGAAATCAGTGTTCTACGCTTCTATAATTTAACCGGCACTCTGGAAAGAAGGGATGACAAATCCAAAGCTGATGAGTTATTATTGTGAGGGGTGCAGAAAATCAGAATAATTGCCTGTTCTCAGAGACACCTAACCGACAACTGATATCATTAGAAATGACAGCTTAGAAAACCTAAGTAGAAAGAAAAGGCCTGTTGACATGGGTACAAATTATGAAATATAGTTTAATAGGCATGATGCATGCTTTTGCCCTAAGTGTTAACTAGTATTCATTGAACCAGTTGTAATGTGATGAGTAATGGACTGTGCCTCAATCTACATGAAACCATGGATTCCTTTGTGCCACTTTTAAGGGACATGTACTTGATTTAAAAGCTATTCAAAATATTTTAATACTTAAATAAAATAAACCCTCAAGTGTTCTGAATTACATGTTACAGTTTTGTGGAGAAATCAGTTGCACTAAAGTGATTTAAAAAACTTCTATGGGGAATTACGTAGCTTCTTTTTATAGTATGTTCTGGGCAGGAAGGCATCCATTAACAGCTTCTTCAGTGTATACATGCTTCTCCAAATATGCAGAATTTCCTCTTTATGGATACCAGTTATTTAATATCTGACAATATTTAATATTATTCTTTTTAAAAAGTCACAACTACTTTAAGAAAAAAAAGAGAATGCTGGAAATGCACAGCAGATTGTTGCTCATCAGAAGGAGAACAAAACAATTTGGGGTAACCACGAGTCCTGGAGGGTTACCTCCAAAATAATAACCCATCCTTTATTTCAGATGTTCTTTGATATTTTCCATTTGCAGTTTTCTTTTTATCCATAATGGGGGGAAGATTTCCTCTGGAAGGTACATGAAATTATAAATCCATTTATGGAGAACTGGTTTATGTTTTCATTACACAATTTAATATTCATCCCTATAAAGTATATACTGTATGAGCAAGATTATTACTGTTACAAACTGTGCATATATTTTATTTTTGTGACAAATGATCAGATATGACAAATGCAAAGTGACCCATTTGACATTTTCTACCTATTCAGGATAATCAAATGAGAATTTATGGTTACTGGGATCAACCAGTGAGCTGTAGTTACCAGCTCATATCTCCAAAATACAATCACTACATTGACGTTCGCCAATTGACTTCAGCAGGTAAACACTGCACTTCTGTTCTATTACAGTAAATCCGCACTTACTATTATTACTGAAACAATACTCTACTCTCAAATAGTGGAGTCACACTGCAACTGTTTTTCTTGGTTAAGCGATTTTGCTTCAAACTGATGCTGAGGAACCGCAAAAATGCCTGATGCCAATACTGAATCAAGCAGAGTAAGACTCCAAGGGGGAAGGAGTGTCCCTCCATTTCAGTGTTAGTTTGAGCCTTAACACCAAACTCTCACTCCACAGGGGTCATTTCAACTTCACCGCCTGGGCAGTCCCCTGACAGAGCGGATTGCACACCCATTGCGGAATCACTTGTTCCATTCTTAGTGAAATTAAGCATTTGTTAAGAGAGGCTAATTAAGTGAGTCTCCTAAATGAAACTTAAGACACTACTGAATTTTATTATGTCCCACAATACTTATCAAAATTTTCACCTTATGGTTTATAAGGGCATAAACTATGAGATAACCTTTGCACGCATGCAACCTCTGGGAACATTCCTGACAACTTGTCACATTTCAGAATACAAACTATGTGTATTCTTACAAGTTTTAAAAAGGAACCTAAAAGGGTGATTAATATGCTAAACTGAAGTTGTTCCCAGACCCCGAGACTAAACAATAAGCAATATGTTAGCTTGTCTGGGTAATCCTGAAAATTCCTCTCACCCATTGTGTTGGAAAAGCCTTTGATCTCAGTCTATGAAGTGGGAGATAACAAAGACAGTTCAGCTTTTGAAATAGAAAGATTGCACAAGTAGAAAGGCCCCAGAAAAAGGCTCAAAAAGTCAGAATACACAGGAATTAGTCTGTTTAAGTCAAGCAAGTAACATGTTCATTATTTGTATGCTCTTATGCACTGGTTGAACTAAGTGAATCTGAACATAACTACTGCTCAGAGACTTCACCTGACCGTAGAATAAAACAGCTTAGCGATTCAAACCAAGTCTTATCTCAGCTGGTGTTAACTCGATACACCTTCAGAGAGACTGAAGAAATACACATGCAAAAGAAAGGGCTATCAGGTCACTACTGTCACACCCCAGGTTATGCCATCATACAAAGATATAGGGCAATTTGAGTCAACTCCCAGTAAACTAAGATGCTCCGATCACTTATGGGATCGATTGACACCACTGAACCTCAGAAGGTATCTTCAGTAGACTAAAATTTGTAACAAGACCTTTTGATTAAAAATTGCCCTAAGAGGAGGGAAATCTTGCAAAATATATGTTTAAAATAAATGATAAATTGAAAAAAAGTTCTTGAAATGCTAATTTTGTACCATTAAATGTGTCCAATGTATTTATAAATACAGTACCATCTTGCAGAGTATTTACAGCAAAGGTGGAATAGATGGAAAATAGTATTTCAGATATTTCATGCCATCTCACAACTTCCAACAGACCATACTTAATGTGCACCATCATGGACTCTGACTTATTTAATCTCTCAAAGGAAGTGTATAGATACTGGTAAATCTTGCAGGGTGAAAACTCTGAAATTCTGCAGTGTATCAATTAAAATTAAAACCTATATTACGGAACTGAAAAATGACTTCCACATTTCCCACAATATTGGAGGTTAGTGCTCCATAGAACATCTGCGTTTACAGATCTTAAATAACTTATACAAACTAGAAATTAAATGACAGAAAATTGAAGAACTGTTGAATCATTGTGAAGCGAGAGGACAGAAATCTTGGATAATTTTTGAAGTATGCACTAGCTGCAAAGAGTACCACCCATTGATCTTGGTGGATGGAAAAATCGTCAGGCTAACAATTGAGCTAATATTGTTCATATAATAGATAATAAATCCTTGTTAAAATATTTTGAAAGTTTAGAACTCATGATTGGTGGCACACTGGAAGCAGCCCAGTTTTTAAGCCAACTTTCTCCACACTCCTCATCCCCTGAAGCCATTGACTCCTTGCTGGTGTACAGTTCTATGGGCGTAAGCACCCTCCAGTACCTCATCTAAGTGGATGTTTTTGTATATGAGCCTTGACAGCAAGTGGCGGAAGACTATTCACGTGTCAGGGGGGGAGCATCACAGCTGAAATCAGTCTTGCTGCCAACCGATGTCCACACATGCACAATTCCAGGAGAGTGTCTGTCTACCCAAGACTTGAATTCTCGGGGGAGGCCCTTCTAGCATCTCTCTCACATTCTCAGAGAGGACACAAGAGCGAGCATGTTGTGCAATTTCAGTTTAGTCTCAAATCTCGCTCCTCTAGTTTTTCTCAATGTTTTCAATATTACGAAAATCAGAGCTCCTCTGAACTTTCCTTTTTTGTCCCTTGTAAGCTCAAAAAAAAATCTATCCCACATACTCTTCCTGCTCCATATATCCTCACTGTTGAAATGAAGATTCAGAACACATTCTCCGATTTTAAACTCATTTCCTCCTCCCTCCCGACCTTGAAACCGTAGACCCCTTGCCTCTCTCAGTATTTCCTACAGCATGCTGCCTAATCACCATCCTTTGTGAACTCTGACAGTTTCGAGAACTTTCTATTGCATAACATATTCCTTTAACCTCTGGGTCTTGCGGTCATTAACACATTCATGTGGAAGGATATTTGATTTGTGGCCACTGAAAGATAAATAATTTCTTCAATAAATGGCTGTAACTGCAAACTTTTCCTGAGGATACCGCAGTAATATAATTTAATAGTGAATAAACTTTATTACACATACTGGACAAAGCATCAATGTAAAAATCACTTATACTGCTTCACAATGCATCTGATAGGTTGCAGGCTTTGAGTTTTAATGCTCACTTCATATTGAAATTGTCATATATTAAACAAATATTAGTTAAGCCTGTAATGTTAATAAAATTTGGATTTGGAACACTGATAAGCATGAGGAGTGTAAAATAGAGAAATATCGTTGTCTTCAGTTAAACGGATCATCTCTCAAACATGTGACTAAATTGGTGTTTTTAGATGAATAGGTGTTTGTTGCTGTGTTAAATTCATATTTACATATTTCACACAGTGCTGCAAGCATTAAAAATATCCTGACCACCAAAAGTGCAGTTATCCACACAGAAGTAATATTACTAACATTCTGAACATAAAGCCTGGGGTCACTAACCATATCAAATATATTTTAATTTTAAAAAAACTTTTCAGATCACAAAAATGATCAGATATTTGCAACTGCTATTATCTCACAAAGACCTCAATTAGATACACAAGTCCCCACTGGCAAAATATAACCATATGCAGTAAGAAATAAACACACAAGACAGTTTGATCAATATGCATGACAAGCAGATCTAAACACATCGGCAGATCAAATGCTTAGACTGCCACCTGCTGTATATCAGAAGAGTGTTAACCATACGTTGCAGTTAATACGGCAGTTAAACTTGTCTCTCACCATCAGTATATCAACTTGATTATTAATGTAAACTCCAAAGCAAATCAACTTGCACAAAATGTATGTTTTATGGTGTAATAGAGCCTTGTACAATGTTATTCATATGTCATTGTTAAATTAGGTCATCAGCCACAACTACATTGTAAATGCAAGTTTACTTAATTTTTTTTCATATTTAGACTTAAGTGGCCACCTTGTTAGCCCTATTGACACAACAATGTGTAAACTACTCTGTCCTTTTAGTGCGTTCTTAGTTTTTTTCTTCGCTTTTTTTTTTATCATTTTGAAAACATTCTGTACCTTTTGCTTCCTTGCAATATACCTGCTAGCTTATGGTCTCTGATTTCTTTTTCATGTTAGGCCCATTTTTCCCTTTTTCATTTGCTTTTATAAACTGAATACACATGTAGTTCAGATTGGAAAATGGATATAGTGTTAAGAGGATTCTGCCGTTGTATATAAGTTACATAATGGCTGAGAAACATCGGAATAAATGACAGCGTTATAAACCCAAGACTTTATTCTCTACTGTATTTAAGTTAGCAAATCCTAACTCTTAGAATTCACCATGATGAAAGAAATTGTTTTCTGGAGAATACATAGGATGCCCAAGTATGTCTCCTGTCAAGCCCAAAGGCAGAAAATATCACACTTAAATGATTTTATACTGGCTATACCAGTGTTCTGGATTTACTTACAAGTAAAATAACACACAAAAGCAACGACAAAGGCAAGGGAGAACAAGAATCAGTCAATAAGGGGCTAATATACCACTGCGAAAGTTGCCTTTTTAAATTTCTTTTAATGCAACAGTTCCTTTTGATGAATCAGCTGGATTGTCTCAGTCATTGGAAGATAATCTGCAGTCTCAAAACATAATGTTACATAGAGAATACATGAGCTTCCAGGTTCTGTTTAAAATTCTAGCTATTTGAAATCATATTAAAGATAGAATTTTTTGTTCCAGTTGTTTTTAGACTTATTTTTGGATAAATCGGACTAGATCTGAAATGTAAAATTTTGGATAAATTCGAATTTGCAAAATGTAAAGTTTCAATCCATTTGAATTTGAAATCATTTGAAAACACATTGCTGTAATTTTTCCAGTCTGCTCCACCAATGACCAGTGTCCATACCTCATGTTGGACTTAACTTAACAATCTGCAAATAGCAAGCCCTTCTGTAGAAACTGTGTCCTCTTTGTCTCCAGATGCAATGTAGATGGAAATAAAAACAATCCTTTAGAAAATGAAAGATTAGTCAGACAAAGGTACCAGTGGTGAAGATATGAGTTTAAATCCATCATCAATCTTAATGGAAATTAGTGCAGTAATCGCTCATGAACCCTGCAACTGAAGTTAAAGATGCTGGCATAGCTAATAGCTCACAGATGCAATGCGTACAAGATAAAAAGATAACCAAAGAAAAAGAGGGAATTGCTCCACATATGTCAACTCCAAACGTAGACACCTGTCAGTGATACGATGGTTATCCTCCTGCTCTCTTTATTGCCACCTTTGTTATGTGATGTATACCTATTCCTGGTATCATAAAGGTAGAACTTGCTCAATGTTGTATCCTTTTACCTTCTGTAAAAATGCTACAAGAATGCATGTGTTTGAGGAAGTAATTCTGTTGATGGTTATGCCGAGTTCTTTGATCTCATGATTACTCAGCAAAATCAAAACTCAAGAGTCAAAAGGCAAAACAAGAGAAACAAAACAAAAATAATTTCAGAAAGCAAATGGACCACAATAATGGAGGAACTGAAGAGAGAAAAATCAGTCAAGATAAGTGAGAAAAAAATGTATTCAAAACTAAAAAGAAAAAAAAGTCAATACAAACACTGATTTCCTATCACAACACTGGAAAAATTCCTGGTATATTCATTCAAAACATTACTTTTAAAGTCTTCATTGTGTCATTAGCTTTGCCTCACTGTAAAACCTAGGACACGCACACACCTTCTCATTCAGACAATGACCACTGCAGCGCCACAAAGGTCAGTAATGCTTACACCAGACCTTGAAGTTTATACCAGGTATGCTGAACCTTAGCATTCTGCATCAGTTCTAAACTTCCACACAGCACATCTCCCGTGTGTGAAACTCTCACCCAGACAATGAATTTGACTCAAGCTACAACCCTGTATGCAAATATTCAAACACAATGCTAGCCATCACTTGCTGAACATGGAGCTTGTATTAGGCTATAGGAAATCTGTGGCTTGCCTATTGGTACCTACGACATCTTCTCCCATATTTTGGGATTAAATAGATGAGATTTATTGTTATGACAATTGTCTCCGGCTGCAGATAAAAAGAAAAAAAACCCTGCAAATTCTGAAGCAACAGAAAATTTTCAAAATACAGTAGATTCATTGGCACCTGAAAGGAGAAGATACAGGTTAATATTTTGGGGATAGACCCTTCATCAGAACTCAGCGGGTGGATTTTCCTTCCTGCTGCAGTGGTAGCAGGCAGGCCTAACCCTGTCCCTGCCACCCTGATCCCGGTCAGTTTCTCAGGGTCAGGGTAATTACCACTGCCGGGTCACCCACCAATGACGGGTAGCTTTAACAAAAAACTTGTGTTGACAAAGCACAATTAGAACATTTTGCAAATGAATGAGGTGGCCGTGAATGGTAGCAATCCTTTGTACTCTTTATTTATTAAATTTCTGCATATACTGGTGTTTCACAGCCAGCCAGCATTGGGTCATCAAAATTGGCTCCTGCAATGTTATAAAGAAAAAATGCTTTGCCCTTGCCTATCAACTAAACAGATGTGCAGAAAATACAAAGAGGAAAACACAAACACCCAAAAAACAAAAGCAAATGGGCAAAAATGACTACGTTATTCATCACTCTTGACCAATTCCTCCTGCATATCGCTTCAGCAGATTGAAAATTAAACCCTTTGGGACAGGATATATCTTTATGTCATATTTATAGGTGTTCTAGTACTGCTTTAGCACAGAAAGCATTTACTTTTGCTGTTCACTACTCTTCAATAATGTGGCCTGCAGGTGGCATCCCTATTCCTCAAAGAAGGAAATTTGCTTGCATTCCATGTAAACTGTAGTGCAGTTAAAGAGCTAAAGTAATTAATGGAGATTAAGTTGAGGTTGCTTGAAGCTACTCAGTGAAAATTTGATTTTCTCTTTTTTTAGGTATAGAGTCAACAGCCTAACCCTCAAAAGTTGTTATCGTGAAAACTACATTGTGAACGATTTAGGCTTATTCGTGTACTACCGTGAGTTGTGATTTTGATATAGAATTTTCTAAATTAAGGCCTAACCTTTTGAGGGGGGGGTGGGGGGAAGAGAGGTCAGGGGGAGGGAAAAAGGGAGAAAGTCTTTAAGGGTAGCTGACATGAGAAATGGAAAAATTCACAGTGGAGTATGACTGCTGCTTTACCAAGTTTAAGGTAAACTGCTTGGGAAGATTAGAGGAGTGTTGCTCAATTTCTGGTCATGCTATACCCATAGGTCTTTGTTTTCAGTTTTTAACTCGTTTTTCATGATAAATCCCTAAATCCATTCTTATTTGTTTCTTAAAACTTAAGAAATTGACAAACGGGTCTACTTGAGATTCTGAACATTTAAAAATTTTAAAAAAGGCTACCCCAGTATGAGCTTTTTTCTCATTGTGCCTATTTTACATATAACAAATAAAACAAATGAAAAACAGCAAAGGAAACAAAGTGATTTGAGTGTGGAAAATTTTTGCTAACTTTTGTTTAAAACTGAATTTTCCACCATTTTTTGATTTTCATCCACAAAGTATAGCATTCATTTTTCTCCCACTTTTCAACTAAATTTAATGTTTTTCATTAAAACCTGAAAACTCAGTTCGGGTTCTGCCGGAACTGGTCAGTCCCAGATCTCGACACAGTCTTGATCCAGACATGGACACAAGGGTTGAATGCCAGAGGAGGGGCGCCAATAGCTGCCCCCAACATCAAGGCAGCATTCAACAGAGTATGGCACCAAGGAGCACTAGCAAGACTGAGGTCAATAGGAGTCACGGAGAAAACTCTCCAAACTCTCTGGGTATGGAGTCATATCTGACACAAAGGAAGCTGGTCATGGTTGTGAGTCAATCGTTGCAGCCTGGGAGTTCCTCAGGGCAGTGAACGTGGCCCAAACTATCTTCAACTGCTTCATCAATGACCTTTTCTCTATAATAAGCTCAAGAACGGGGCTGTTCATGGATGACTTTGTGGAGTTCAGTTCCATTCACAACTCCTCCGACAATGAAGCAGACTATGCCAGCCTACAGCAGGGCCCTAATAACATCCAGGCTTAGGCTGCAAGAAACAGAGGACATGTACCACATGAGTGCCAGATAATGATCATCTCCAAGAAAAGGGCCAACAACACCCCTGATCTTCAACAGCACCACCTTCACGAAGTACCTACAATACACTTCCTGGGGTTACTACCAACCAGCTATATCAACACCATGATTACAAGAGCAGAGCAGAGACTGATCTCACAAAGCCGCTTCACTATATACAAGACCCAAATCAGGAGTATGATGGAATACTCACCACAAACCTGGATAAATGCAGCTACAACACCAAAGAAGCTCGATGCCATTCAGGACAGATCAATACGCTAATCAGCACCCCAGTTACTGAGCTCGCTATCTGCCCCATCCACCTCTAGTGCACTATAGTTGCAGGATGAATTCTCTACAAAATGCACTGCAACAACTCACTGAGCATACTCAGTGAGTTGTTGCACCTCCCAGCCCTGTGACCACCACCACCAAGAAGGATGAAAGCAGCAAAATTCTGGGAGCACCATCACCTCCAAGTTTCCCTCCAGGTCACACAGCATCCTGACTTGAATATATATCACTTCATCATCGCTGGGTCAAAATCCTAGAAATGCCTACATAACACCAACACGAGAGTAGCATCAGCACAATGACTGCAATGGTTCACAGAGAAGGCCCACCACCACCACCTTCTCATGGCAACCAGTGATGGGCAATAAATATGATTTTGCCAGCATTGCTCACATAACCAGAACAAATAATAAAAACTTCCAGGAAATTTAGGAAACATAAAATCTCGAAATTTAGAACTCTACCTGTGCCTGTTTTGAGAATGCTTGTTGCTGGAAAAGTGGAAGAAGGAAAGTGTTCCTAACAGTGAGATCTCTCAACTACATGAGCATGTTTCACCACAAATAGATTAGTAAAGCTCTGATTTGAAAGCCACAAAACATCAGTTAAAAATTCATACCATTGTGGGCCCCACCTTATAAGATCATGAGCAAAAAGTACATTTTAGTAACTGTCCTTTTTCCAATTAGCCATGATCTTTTGGAACCCTGATAATATGAAATAAAATATTTTCATTTTACAAGTCACATAGAAGATAATTTTTAACTTACCACCGAAGCATAAAACTTGCATTTCAGGGTGAGCACCCCTCATGGAAACAGCCAAATTTTCCTTTCCATTGATTTAAATGGAGTTTCTACAAGTTGTGCCTGACCTGCAACACCACTTCTACACTCCAGTGGTAAATTGAAAATTACCCTCCCCGCAAACCCCCCCCCCACCAAAATTAAGTCTCAATGGGGCAACGTTAGATTAAAAAGATAATACAAAATAGCTTGCAAAATATCTGATTTACAAGATGAACTATCTGCAGAGCTACAGGTTCTAAAACCAAGATTACGATGGAAGAAATGTACAGCTTCAATATTTTATTTTTACATTAGTTAATAAACTAAGAACCAACCAACTGAACAATGCCTATGAATGAAATATCTAATGTTATATTAATCAATTATTTCAAACGCAATGGGCCGGATTTTGCTCTGAGTGGTGAACGAAGAGTGCCCACCGCTCGTTAGACTTGGAATTGCCACAGACTGTCCACGGGCTTTTGCACGTCAAGTTCCTCTCCTGGGCATCAGGGACCTGTGTGAACGGGGCAAGCTGCTGTGTATCCCTTTAACCAATCAGATTAAAGCATTTGAAGAAGCAGCGCAGACACATAACCAAGAAGTGTAAGTTAGAATAGTAAATTCAATGTAAAATCAGTTACAGAAAGCGAAATAAAGAGAGGGTAGGAAATATTGAATTAAAAGACAGAGATGAGATACAAAGAAAAAAAAATTAAAATGTATTATTTTAAATGTCCATCAACAATTAAAATGTGATGGAATGAGTCTCCACACTTAGTAAATTTTCAGTGCCAGAGAGATTGTTTGGCAGTCATTAAGACTTACCAGCCGTTAAAATTTTGGTTACACTGATACTTGACATACCTATTTCTGGTGAGATTACTTAGCTTCCATCAGAGCAGTGTAGGAACTTCACGCTGTAGCAGTCATTTCAATGGGGAGCCAGTCGGCGAGATCTCCTTCCCTCGAAGCTTCCGGAGAAGCAGGGGATCTGGTATAGGAACGTCCGGATTTTTGTGTTCAACTGCGCAAGTGCAGTCATCGGAAGTTCCTCTACCATTTGCACTGAACTAACGGTGAGCACTGTTAGGCTCACCATTATTCTTAGAGCAAAATCCGGCCCAATGTTAACAGTGCACAATAAACAGTGACACATACCTGTACTGGTGCTTGTAACAAAGGTGCTAGGTGTTGAAGTAACTGGAATGTGGCCATTGACTTGTTTCATCCTCTTCAAGTGAGACCTCCCATTATAATGAACCTCAGCCTGTGCTGCTGAGTTCAGCTGAATGTTACACACTTCACACAATGCTAGTCCTATTTTTCTTTTTTCTTTGTTCAACTGATAGTCCAAGTATTCACTGCTGAGGATCTTCCCATCATTGTAAGTGGAAGGATCTGCTGAATTCATTGTGACATCTTCAGCAATATGTTCAGGACTCAATGGTCGCTTCATACCTGCAAAGATTTAAATAAGAGACATTTAGGAAATCAGATCACACAATGAATTTAATTCTTCATTTTAATGAGAAAGCCTGGATACTTCAGTTTTTAAAAAAAATGTTAGTATTGAATTAGTATACTGTTAAATACACAATTTTTCTCTTACGCCTGTGTCTACAAGTGAAATCTGCAATCACCATCGAATGTCTGTTATTTGTAATATTAAACTGTCCAGGGTTTTGCACTCAGATCAAACATCATATGAGACATTTTACCAATCAATACACTCCAGATTACTTAAGTGATAAGGTACCATATAAATACAATGGGCCGGAACTTACTCCGACCGCCGTGGCAAGACTGTCCACACATCCTGCAGACAAAGACTACGAAAATACTTACCTCGCGGTCTATGACGTCCATTTACTGACTTTTCAATTTTTTTTTTCAGTTCAGCACTGTGATTTCATAACAGCTTCCTTCCCATCGATAGAGACTGTGGGAATGGAAGCCATGCCCACAGAATGTCAAGAGAAGTCACGCCCACAAGCAGGCAAGTAGAGATCATTCATTTAAAGTAAACGTCCATATGTTAGTTTAAATAAAAATGCAACATATATTATAAAAAGCCAAGCAAATTATTTAATTTAATGAAACTTACAGAAGTGTAAAAACAAATTTAAGTTTTAAATTTTTTTTTTAATTATCAAAAAATATTGAGTAATTTGACATTCCACATTTTTAAAATTTAACTTTTTGTTGTTTCACAGTTATTAACAGTCACCGCGCTTTTAAAAAGTAACGTAAAACAAGTTCGCGATTTCAGGGTTTTACTGCGCATGTGCGCATTCACGAACTTCCATCGATTCGCCGGCGGTCGGAGAGGACGCCATTGCAATACGGCGTCCCGAGGTGAGTGATTTCTGGGCCCATATATAAATCTTTTCTCCATTAGTGTGATATGGAAACTTATAAATGAAGAAGGTCCCAGTTTTGCGCTCTCTGTGCTGAGTTAGCTACTCTCAGCCAGGGCAATCGTAGAGCTACTGCAAATGGCCTCAATGTCTCAGACTGAGAGGGAAAATCAATCACTGCCAATTATAACGGCCCCTGCTGGAAAGTTTTTACAAGTATATTTTACAAAGGTGGTCTTTCTACATAATAGCATTAATATAATCGTACAGATTTAGGTTAGTGCTCAGCAATGTGCATCGAACATTAATTTATTGCTGTAAAGAAAAAATAACATACGATACTTTATATTCTAAAACTAAAATTATGCTTGTTAGGATTATTTTTTCTGCTGCACCTTTCAGACAGTGTTGCATTTAATCATATTCTGAATAAGTTCCATACAGGCAGAAATTTAGTCACGGCAAAAAATTTAGTCAGCTCCTACAACAGTTGGGGACCTGTAATTTGCTAAATTAGTAGACGGCGTTAAGAGTTTTTTCCACCCACATCAACATGAGGAGGAAGATTCCAACCAATGGCAATTTGGACATCACCCCAATTTCTCATTAGGGGCCTCCTTTTTTCTGTTTCCACCTCCATGAGCTCTTCAACAGTCGCTAACAATAAAACTGCAGAGACAGATTTGAAACCACCGGGAGAAGTATTTATTGCTCATTTGATAACAATATAACACAGAGCTTTGGAATTATATGTAGAGGTATAAAATTGCAATTTTTTTTTAATAGTCATCTGGAGCTGTCAGTATAATGTAAAATAAGCATAATACCAAGAGTTAGAGTGAGTATTACTACTTAGGTTACTATCCCTGTTGTGTACAAATCTAATTCTAACAACTGTGTTGAAAACAGATTTAATTGTATTAACTTCAAACAGTTTCTTCCCCATGTCGTTTTGGAACATATTATCAGAGTGGCTTAGCTGTATACAGAATTAATTTACCTGTTAATTTTTATCCCATGTTTATTTTCCAATGGATAAACACAGAACATGGAAAACGATTAAACAGTAAATGCTGTGATTTACTAAATCAGTCTTTAACTTATTAACATCTGGTACCAGGGCTGTCTTTAAGGCCACCAAGAACTTGTCTGCTATTGTTATAGAATAAGACTTCTTGTAGCTCTTACTGTCAAATTGTCCAGATGCACAAAATCATATTTTTCTCTGATAGGTAAAGGAGATAAGTAAACTTTGACAAACTGCTGGCAGATTTGTCCACTTCATGCCTTACTGAGTGTCAGACAGTAAATCATAATACTTCTCTTTCGCTGCAAATAACATCACTCACTTCATGTTAGTAATACAGCAGTATCTATGGAGTGTTTTGTGATTCCACAGTCCTATCCTCCCAGTGGGGAAGCTGTTCCCACGTGAAATGTGGTTCAGAAATAGACCACCACCACCATAGCCCCGATTCTCCAGCCCATGCTCCCTTTAAACACAGCTCCTCCCTGGGAACACAAGATTGCAGTATTGCCCCTTTAATTAAAACCACAGTGGAACTATTTAAAATATATTCAACTTCTAATTACATTGTATTGCACTGATCTGACTTAAGAGTTAGATTAACGTTCGACTTAGATCAAATATTTTTTTTAATTTGCTGAGATTTGGGCAATGCTGACACAGCTGTATTTATTGCCCATCTCATATTGCCATGAGGTGCTGGTGGCAGGCCTTATCCTTGAACTGCTGCAGTACATGTGTCAGTGGCGCTCTCACAATGGTGTTAGGCAGGGAATTCCAGCATTTTGACCCAGCAACGATGAAGGAATGGCTATTTATGTCCAAGTCAGGATGCTTTATGCCTTGGAGAGGAACTAGGAGGTAACTGTACTCCCATAACCTTTCTGCTTTTGTCCTTAGTCATAGAAATCATAGGGGAGAGTGTGTTTTTGGACTGAGTACATCCTGAAGATAGTACATGCCACAGCCACAATGGCTCAGTGATAGAGACGAGTAGCGAGTATTCCACCACACTCTGATTTGAATCTTGTAGAGGGAGAGATGCTTTGAGGGGTCAAAAGATGAGCTAATCATAGCAGAGCATCCAACCTCTACCCTACTGCTATGGCTGCGATGTTATGGCTGGCCCAATTAAGCTTCTGGTTAATGGCGACCTCCAAGCTGTTGATGTTAGGTCACATGGCAATGCTATTGGAGGTTAGGGGTTGGGCCTTTTCTTATTGGAGATGGCCATTGTCTGGCACTTAATTGGCACAAATGTTATCTGCCAGTAGTCAGCCTAAGGCTGGATGTTGTTCAGGTCCTACTCTAGGATGGCATAAGCTGCTCCATTATTAGAAGAATTGTGAATGTAGCTGAACACTGAGGAATCATCAGCAAACAGCCCCTTCTGATGGAGGAAAGGTCATCGATGAAGCAGCTGAAGATAATTGGACAGAGCTCGATGCTCTGAGGGACTCCTGAGACTGTAATGATTGGCCTCCGACAACCATGACTATGTTCCTGTGTGTCAGGTATGACACCAGTCACTGGTGGGCATTGAGGACAGTAAACATTTTTCAGCTGTAAGACCAGTTATTTCCAAGGGACCAGCAGGTGAACCTGGTCTATCAAGTACCTTGCAGTTAATCTCTTCCTTTCATTTCGCACCTTCAATGTAGAAAAATGTTCCAAGGCGCTTCACAGGTGCGTAATCAGACAAAATTGGACAGAGACTAGGAAGGAAGTATTAGGATGGGTGACTAAAAGCTTGGTCAAAGAAGTGGGTTTTAAGGATGGTTTTAACAGGAGAAAAGGGAGGTGGAGAGGCGGATGGGTTTAGCTAGGCAATTCCAAAGGGTGAGGCCTAGGCAATTGCCAATGGTGGGAGCAAAGGGAGGGAGATGCACAATCAGCCAGAGTCAGATGAAGGGAGAATTCAGGGGAGGGAGGTTGTAGTAGGGCTGGAGGAGGTTACAGGCCATGAAGGTATTTAAACATGAGGATGTGAATTTTAATTTGGCAGTGTTGAAGAACCAGGAGCCAGTGTAGTTCAGCAAAGGCAGGGGTGATCAGTGGTTGGACTTTGTGTGGGATAGGATACAGGCAACAGAGTTTTGGATGAGCTGAAGTTTAGACAGTGGAGCACGGGAGGCCAGCCAGGAGAGCATTGGAATAATCAAGTCTGCAGGACAAGAGCTTCAGTGGCAGATGGGCTACAACATGGACGGAGACAGGCAATTTTGTGGAGTTGAAAGGAGGTAATTTTGGTGATGTAGAGGATATGGGATCAGAATCTCAGCTCAGGGTCGAAAAGGACACAGATTGCAAATAGTCTGGTTCAGCCTGAGACAGTGGCCCAGGAGAGAGATGGAATCGGTGGTGAGGGTATAGAATATGTGGCAGAAGTCAAAGATGATGGCTTCAGTCTTCCCAATGTTTAACTGGAGGAAATTACAGCCCATCCAAGACTGGATGTCTGACAACACAGAAGCAGCAGAGAGGTCAATAGAGCTGGTGGAGAGGTAGAGCTGAGTGTCGTCAGCGTGCATATGGAAGCTGACTCCATGTCGACAAGGGGCAGAATGCAGATGAGAAAGAGGAAGGTACCAAGGACAGCTCCTTGGGGGACTCTGGAGGTAACGTTTGGGCAGAGAGAGAGAAGATATCGTTAGAGATCCTCTGGCTACAAATGGATAGCTAAGAGTGGAAACAAGACAGGGTAGTTCTATCGGTCTAGACAATGGAGGAAATTCATTGGAGAAGGAAGATGTTGTCGACCACGTCAAAGGCTGCAGAGAGGTCGAGAAGGATGAGGAGGGATAATACACATGGCTACAGTCAGAGAATGTCATTTGTGATTTTGGTTAGAGCCCTTTCAGTGTTGTGGCAGAGATGGAAAACTAAGTGGACCAATTCAAACATGGAGTTGAGGGAGAGAGAGGCATGGATTTGGGAGACATCCTTTGGACTTGAGC
Organism: Heptranchias perlo; assembly: GCF_035084215.1. Taxonomy (NCBI): domain Eukaryota; kingdom Metazoa; phylum Chordata; class Chondrichthyes; order Hexanchiformes; family Hexanchidae; genus Heptranchias; species Heptranchias perlo. The sequence goes on from NC_090331.1 coordinate 57,521,536, forward strand.
GAGCATTGTGGGAGAACCTTCACCACATGAACTTCAGTAGTTCAAGGTGGCGGCTCACCACCACCTTCTCAAGGGCAATAAATGCTGGCCTTGCCAGTGACGCCCACATCCCATGAACAAATGAAAAAAAATGACAATTGCAGTGCTGTTGTCAGTTGACTGCATTTCAACCCGAGCTTGTCCTTCAAGCTCCTCATCATCGTTTGTTCAGAACACCATTGCAAAAGGATGACCTGCAATATCTGCATTAATCTTAACAGTGAATCGCATGAGACTGATGCAAATCCAGTGCAAAACGCAAGTAAAGTGCTGGTTGGGGGAGGAAAATCTGCAGCGACTAAAAGTAGAACAGGTTTTTGGAGGGTCAGCAGGTAAGTAATGGTTTCTCCCCCAGCTTTTGTCAGAATGTGCAAATAAATTGATTTCTTGCCAGAGGATTTTTCTGCTTTTCCATGTCTACTTTAGAAGGACAGCATCTCCTTCCAGCACTGGCAGAGAAGCCCAAGGACATCCTAGTAGTAGGAGACCAAAATGGTAAGCCCAGACCCTCATGGATGAACTGTGTATGAGGAGGCCCCACCTGCTGGGCTCGCTGGGAAAAAAAAGTAAACGAAAAGAATTGCCAGAACTATGTGCAGAGCAGTGACATCTCCCTCACCCCCATGACACCTGACCAGTACAGGAAAAAATTCAACGACCTGACAGGGAAGGCAAGGTAAGAGAACTGCCACTGTCCCCTTTCCATCTGAGCATCACAGAAGCCCCATACCGATCACCTTAATTCCTTAAAGTGAATGACATCATGATGCACAGTGCACCATGATGGAATTGACTTATAAATCTTCCACCAGCAACCTGTGTTTTCAACTCTTCTCACTTGCATACAAGCCCCTTAAAACTCAATTCTCTACTGTGACACAGTCCTTCTAGCACTTCAACTATCTATCACATCAGTTACCCTCTATCACCTTTAAGAAATTCTTCAGATGGTTGACTTTACTTCATGCTATAGATCTCGTTCCCAACAAAATTAGCTCATAATGTGGAAGGTCATTGTTGGTGGTATCCTGGATAACAATGAAGAACAGGCTATAGAGGTCTTGAGGAGGCATACCATCCCAGTTATGGGAGATGGCAAGGTTGGTGCCAGCTGCAGGTGGTGGGGGTAGAGAAGACTAAGACGAGGAGGACAAGGAGGAAGAGGAGGAGGATGGGTAAACTATTTGTTGTGTACTGTGATGATGATAATTATGCCACCCTATCTGCCTCTACCACCACTCCCTGATTGATTTCACCCTCTGTGTCACTCACCTCTGTCCCATGCATCAGCTCAGAGACTTTCACCTATAGGGATTTAGATAGTAGGGATGAGGACCTTGCACGAGGTGATTCACAGAGCGCAGGGAGCTGGAGTGATGAGTGGATGAGGACTTGGTCGTTCCCCAGTGGAGGCTGTGGAGATGGCTTCCCTTGGTTGAGGAGGCAGCAGACTCAGATCGTAAGGGTCATTCTATGAAAGAAAGGATATTCAATGAACATCACATCTATGTACAGACATCGAGATCCCTCTCCCAGGATGTGCAGCAGATAACAGGGGTCTCAAAGGAGTCCACTGCCCCCACATTTGTAGCAACAGCTTAAAAAAAAAACTTTTCCCTTGTTGCAGACATCATTAGAGGTTGTAATAACTTCACTGTCGGCTGCGACTGTCTCTTCCTCCGTCTGCCAAAATGGCCCAGTACAAGTTAGTGCCTCCTCTTCAGCAGGAGGATCTACTGAACAGGCTTAAAAGAGCCCTACATTCCAGCCTTCAGACACTTAAGGCCAACTTGCACTCTCTCAGGGCTTTCAGGATCTGGTGAGAAAAATTAGATTTGCTTTGCCACAGATCAGTGGTCATCCTGACCCAGGGCCCAGTAACAAGGGCATGGCTGGTGTTGACCAACATGAAGATAGCAGCTCGTGCCAAGACTCCATTCTAGCCCCTCAAAGAACACATAGGAGGCAAGGCCAGGCTCCCCAGGCAGTTGCAATGGAGATGTGGCCCAGCGACAGTCCTTTCCAGGATTCAGCTGTCATGAGACGAGGGCCACCTCAGTCCCAAGAGGATATTATTCCAAACCAGCAGCCAAGCACCTCTAGGAACATTAGTCCTCAGGTGGCACTGACTGGGATGAGTCATAGTAAAGCACATCTAAAAGGAAGACTTGCATTTATATAGCACCTTTCACAACCTCAGGATATCCCACAGCCAATGAAGTTCTTATTATGTGCAGTCACCGTTGTAACGTTGGAAACGCGGCAGCCAACTGTTTTAGTGATGCTGTTTAAGGGATAATTATTGGCCAAGACATCGGAGAGAACTCCCCTGCTCTTCTTCGAAATAATGCCATGGGGTCTTTTACATCCACCTGAGAGCGCAGACAGGACCTCAGTTTAGCGTATCATCCGAAAGACAGCACCTCTGACAGTGCAACACTCCCTCAGCGTGGGAAGTGGATATGAGCTATGGAGGTGGGATTAGTTTTAGATTGCCCTAGCAAAGAATTGGCACAGACACAATGGGCTGAATGGCCTTCTTCTGTGCTGTAAACTTCTTTGGTTCTATACCTTAAGAATGGTCTTCATTTTTGAATACAATTGATCCTCACTTAACCACTGAGTCATTAGGATTTTCGACATAACTATGCTTTCTCTTAAATTTACCAGATACTTTTGTTCCTGTATTAGACTTGACCTAAAACACTCCCTAGTTGAACACACATTGGAATATTCCTTTAAAGCAAGATGGACCAGACTCTTTGCTGTATAACATCAGATATTGTTGCCCTAGAAACAAACATTAAAACATGACAGTTAAAAGATCAGATAGAAAACCTAAACCATTCATTAATCACACACCACATTTTAGCTTAGAGGGTTGAATTATGAGGACAGGTTGCATAAACTTGGCTTGTATTCCCTGGTGTATAGGAGATTGAGGGGTGATACGATCGAGGTGTTTAAAATGTTAAAAGGATTTGCTAGGTTAGGTACGGAGAAACTATTTCCTCTGGTGGGGGAAATAAACAAGGGGAGTTAGAGCCATTAGAGCTAGGCCATTCAGGAGCGAAATCGGGAAACACCTTTTCACACAATGGGCAGTGGAAATTTGGAACACTCTCTCCCAAAAGGCTGTTGTTGCTGGGTCAATAGAAATTTTCAAGGCTGAAATCCACAGATTTTGTTAGGTAAGGGTATGATGGGATATGGAGCAAAGGTCGGTAAAATCGTGTTGTGGTACAGATCAGCCATGATTTGATTGAATGGCAGATCAGGCTCAAGGGGCTGGACGGCCTACTCCGGATCCTACATTTGTGTAGGGTACTGGTGTTGCCCCACTTGGAGTACTTTATGCAATTCTAGTCATCGTAGAACAGCAAGAATATCCAATCATTGGAGCCAATGTAGAAAATGGCAAACAGAAACTTAACTTAAGGAATCTGAGCTAGGAGTAGGGATTGAAGAGTCTGGGATTGTTTACTCTGGAGGAGAAGCCTCAGGGGAGATAGTATTCAAGTATCTTGGGGAATAGATAGCTTGAACCCAATAATTTGCTCAAGATTTCCACAAACTCTAGAACTCGGGCTCAAGCTTAGAAGAGGGAAGGTGCACACATTTTGTATTTAATTACTTCACACAGACAGTGGTGAACAGGTGGAATAGTGTGTCCAGGGAGGCAGATAAAGTAGAAACATTTAAGGGACAATAGGAGAGATATTTGAGAGTGAGTGATTGAAAAATATTAGCTTTTGAGATCAGCCAGAGTCTTTTCTGGTCTCGTACTTCATGTTCCTATGGAAAGATTCTTTCAATGGCCATTTGTGGATAAAGAGAAGAAAACAATATTTTATTAGTTCATAAAAACTTTAAGTAGGTACTTTATTTAATAGATTTGGCAGCCATTCCTGTTACAGACAATTTTTTGTTGTACAATGTTTAAAATTGAATAGTTTAAGAAGCAATTCAGCTGGTAAAATTATTAATTAATGCTGCAGTTTATAAATGTTATTTTAAAACATTGCAGCAGTATGGTATTTTACTTTTATAATAGACATTTGCAGTATTAGAGTCAAAAAGAATAATTTATTTTATAATCAATCTAATTAACAAATCTTGTTAATGTTACCTCAGCCTCACAGATTTACACACCATTTACGCCTCGAAATTAGGATGTGAACACGGATGCTTGATGCATATTTTTTTTGTTTTTTTAAATGGAGATGTTAACGGGTTAATGTAGTGGACAAAAGAATTTCATACAAACTTAAGTGTTCATAAGCTTATATTCAAAAAGCCTAATTTCAAAGTATAATTTTTAAAGATAGGACAAATAATTTGAGATACCGGTACAGTCTAATTAATTTAATTTGTACATTAAATATCAGTAGCAGAATTTGTACAATACATTATCACTTAGTGCAATTATATTAAATCAGTACAAATATTGCTTAGGCCATAGCTAGAGTACTCAGTGTAATTTTGGGCAGTCCATTATAGAAAAGATAATGGATCTGTAGAATCTCGAGGATGAAACCTGGGCTAAACGGATAGAGCAGTGATCAGAGACTTGCAAAACTCTTATACACTTGAATGACGAATGTTGTGGGGGATACAAGTGTTCAACATTATGGAAGGGTTTGAGGGTAAATAGCAAAAAGATTATTTTCACACAAAAGGAGGCTATTTGGCCTATCTTGCCTAAAATGCTTGCTTTACTTCAGAGTTGCTCACTCTAATTTCATTTTCCTGCACTGGTGAATCAGTAACAAGGGGGCATGAATTTGGGAATAGTGCTGGATGCATAAAAGGGAAGAGCAGAAGAAATTTCTTCAAGCAAAGGGTTATGATGCATTACCACAAATAGCTATTTAAATCAAGTCAAATCACATTTAAAAGGAGAACACTAGAAGAACAAGAGTAGTAAAGGTTTTGGGGGAAAAACAGAGAATTCAAATGGATAGCCCCAATCACAGAAGTATGCACCATAAGCCAAATGTGCTAAAATTTCTATAGTTGTAATACACATCTCCAAATTTTGTAAAGGTGGAAGTCAAGACTTGTTAATAAAATCCTGCTGACTTTGACACCTTTACACTTTTCTCTACTACCTTTTCCTTCTACACAGGTGAAGCAAAAACAAACATTTGATTGAACTGTGTTTTTCAATAATCACAAGTTTTTGCAGCCATTTCAGATATTTTACAGTACTTAAAATGTTGATGTGCATCAGAAATATTTTGCCAATATCTGAATTTTGTTTTTGTTTGAGATTGTGTGGGCTGAAATTAAGTTAAAATATATATTTTTTTTAAGTTTTGGAGAACTGCATCTTTAGAAGACCATACAGGAACAGTTTAAGTTAGAAAGTCGCTTGTCATCTTATGGGGTAAGTCAAAAGTCCCCTTGCAATCTAAAATCTAATCAAGCAGACTGTTTTCTGAATTCCTGCCATTTTTATGCCAACTTTCCACCATTCATAAAATTGTAACCCAAACCAACAGGGCATCTTTTGGGAACATTAATGCCAGTTTACATATTTAAATGTTGGCTTAACACAATGGTAAATATAGATGAAATAAAAAATGGCAATTTAGCCAATTATTGGAGGGATGAAAAAAATCAACTGTTGCATACTTTGAACTCTAAAACTATGTATGCTTCCAGCACCATAAATCACTCGAGCTACACTTAAATAACATTCATATTTGTGCTACTCAATCACCATAGTGCTGTTGGAGGAGAAGTGGAAAGAAAGTCCACTTTTGGAAGTCACAAAGGCCATAAAGAGGCTTTACTCGAGAAAGATGTTGTAATTGGCCTCACATGTTTTACCTTTCTCTATCAGAGAAGCAGGTGATATGGAGGATCAGGATTTCCAGACAGGTATTGACTGAGATCAGTGCAATGGAGGAAACCAGTGGGATCATCAGTGAATCCAACTGCTCTGATTGTGGTTGTGAAAGTGACAGCAGCCATTAGTGTTTGGCTGCTGGATCTTGCTAGGCATCAGAAAATTCTTATAAACACCACATCCACCTGCAGGAAGGGTTATTATTGCACTGTTGCAGAGGTTTTGTAGGTTTTTAACATGGAACAACACTCTTCGGAAGATGAATCCATCTACAATCAAACAGAGGAATCAGAAAGCCAGCAACCAATACCAGAATGGACTTATAGATGGTGCAATGAGTTAGACACTGATTTTACCTCTGGGATTTGCATTCAAACTCAGCACAGACTGATGGAATGAAAATCTCTCGATGACTGGCTATAAAGGTCCTATGTGAAATGACTCTAGGCAGTCTCTGTCTAAATCATGACAGGGCATTGCATCATAGCACAAAACCAGTCCTAATTGGCACCCTCAGAGAGACTATAGGATGGCTTAGGTGGGAAATGTTAAAGTTTCACATTGCAGCAGTGAGGCTGTTTTCCTGAGGTTCAGGAACTTGTTGGATGAGAGTTGAGAGCTTTATTTTGAATCTAACCATGACATATACCTGACTTATATGTTGACACTGGATGCCTTAAAATGGAATTGTTCCAATCCCCAACACTAACATCCCTCACCTTGACAAACACAAACATTGAAAAAAGTCTTGTGTCAGGGAGCATGGGTACAGAATTTTTTAAAATATATATCTGTTGCATTGAGGTTATTTTTTAATATGCTGGATAAGGCTTCATAAGTGTCTTGATAGCTCCTTGGCAAAGGCTTCCTAAATCTGGCAGTTGAAAATTGACCCCCAAGTGATAAAGGTAAAGTAACAAAGCTGCAACAATTTCAGTCGACCAAAGTTAAAATCATAAAAATAAATTTACACTTTAACACACACAATACAACTGATTCATCAATTTAAGCACATACTAGTTAAGTTTTATTTCTATTTGCACAGACATAATTTCCTGAGACAGTTGGCAGAGAGCCGCCTGAGAACTCTGACTGTGCTGTTCACAAATTGACCACGTGGAGATGCAGGAAAACAGAGTGCAATAACTCACCTTCCAACTATGGCCCTCTCCCTTCCATTCTACACACAGCCTTCTATAATTGCACATGCGCAATTTCCAAAGATTCAATAAATTAAGGGTCGCAAGTGATACGTTCTATTCAAGTTCATATATATGTCCAAAAATGACAAGACATTCGTGGATTTTTACATGACTTTATTAAAATAAAATGCTCATTATGTCATATTCAGGATAATCTATCACATAATAGAACAAGACCAACTTTTAACGATGTATATATTTTTAATGTGTGAATTGAAACTGAAAATATTGATGAAGTTTCTTCTTTTGAGTAATTTAATTGTTAATATTTTAATCATTATGGGGGAAGAACAGGTGGTCTAGCTGCATTAAATATTTAAACAGTATACCGTAGACAGATTAAATGGACCAGATTTGTTCATCAAGCCTTAAGTTGTGGATTCTTGTTTTAATTGTTCAACTGAACGGAACTTCAAACTTTGGCACGGCACACAGATTGCAGGGCCCCAATTTACCATTCAAATATGTTCACCACTAAAATAAATGTATAAAAGAAATCTTTAAGTTAAAAAATTAGCATTTGTACCTAAATTCCCAACCTTTAATAGTGTTATTAGAACTAATAAATTTGAAAGATTAGTTATGACCTTTCAAGTTAATATATTTTCTCTTCATGTTGACTTCCAAAAACACTCCCTATCCTTAAACTATACATGACATTAATTCACATTGAAGTGAAATACAAAATATGAGCTCATGATGGAAATATTTGAGTGTTTTTTCCTGCAAGTTTTAATTGTTTTTAAACATTTGATGTAATGTAGGAATCAGGGCAGCCAATTTGCACACAGCAATTTCCCACAACAGCAATGTGATAATGACCAGAAAATCTGTTTTAACCTGCTCTTCTTCAAAATAGTGCTGTGGGATCTTTTACATCCACCTGAGGGGGCAGTCGGGGCCTCGGTTTAACATCTCACCGGAAAGATGACACCTCTGACAGTGCAGCCCCCTCAGTACTGTACTGGAGTGTCAGCCTTCATTATGTGTTCGTCTCTGGAGTGGGCCTTGAACTCTCAACCTTCCGACTCAGAGGCAAGAGCGCTACCACTGAGTCACAGCTGACAATTTTTCTTATTTTTAATCTATTTTTTTCCCACCCCCTCTGTAACATACCTTTCGGTGCTTTCTACGTTAAAAGGTAGTAAATGCAAGTTGTTGCTGAAAGTGATGGTTAAAGCCATGTTAAATGACAACTACATTTTTAAAACATAAGCATAATGGTAAAACCACATGGGTATGACAATTTCTAAAAGGGAAAATCAAAAACAAAAATATTTAGCAAGCCAGTGACTATAAAGGCACGATTTGCCATTGAGAATACTGACTGCTGAGTATACCTTTCTTGACAGTGTAAATGTATTACAAGCAGCCTGATGCAAAGAGAACTTGACAACCAGGCTGAACACACTGAATGGAATGATGCATTTGAAGTATGAGCTCTGCAGGGACACAGAGGACAATGACAGCTCCATGCAACACTTAATTTTGTCCTTTCTCCCCAGGACAGTAGAAGTATTGAACCATTTCCATCTGTTACCCAGAACAAGATGAATCTGCTAATAGAAGGGTCATTCCGTCAGTGTTCTTTCAGCAAAATATAAATTATGAACATTAAAGCCTGATTTCAAACAAACCATATAATTTTAGGAATTAAAAAATAATTCCTTAAAGTGCAACTGTTTAAAGCTGGAAAGATTTTCAATGTGCAACATTTAGTATTTTGGTACACAATTTTTATTTTTACAACCACCCTATATGCTTCCTGTATAGTCAAATCTTTGCAGCCCCAGCAATGGAGCTTGGAATTTCAAATCCAGATTTGAATTTTATTCTCAACTGATATTTACGTTCAGGGTTCCTTTACAGGAATGAATTACTAGTGTCAGCACCTAAAAGTGGAAGAAAATGGGTCAAAGGGGATCTTTTTCAATATCACTTAAGCAGGCTTACTGGCAGATGGCAAGGTCTGCCATTATTTGCATCGGCGGAAGCATCCAAACAAATCAAACAAATTAACTTTGGAGTGGGTGATGGGAGGGCATTGGAGGAGAAAAAATAGGCAACAGTTGCACAAAAGTCATCTAATTTTGGAGTTCTGAATTGCTGTAACTGGATTTTCTCTCACTTAACCCGTAAAATTCACAATTAACCTTTGTTGCACACTCACAATAAAATTGAACCTTTTAAATTATCAATTAATGTTGATGTTTCGTGATTAAGAGAAAACAAAGACCTAATCAGTAATAACAATTTTATATGAGCAAGTCATGCTCAAGTTATTCTCGGAAAGATTAATGCAATAATCTGGAATGCATTCAATACCCTTCCAAAATATCAAAAGTTGATAAAACAAGAACACTCTCAGTGAAACCAGTTTATGTAAAAAAAATTAGCATTTTGCATTTTGATGTTTTCATTTGATAAAGTGGCACTTGAAATAAAACCAAACCCATAGGTGGTAGTCTAACACCATATAGCAAATCATCAAACCTCTTGCTTGTATCCCTCACCACCCACATCCCCCTTCCCCCTCCCAACCCCACTTCCTTGTATGTCTGCCCCTGGAAAAAAAAATCTCCCCCAAGTCACTTACAACTGCACTTTCAAATTCCCAACTGTCTAGCCTTTGGACCTCCATTCACCTCAACATTTCTACAGCGACCGATATTCTGAATCACACTCTCACCTCCATATATGATGCCCTTATCCCCATTAAAACCATTACTCTCTCTCACCCTCATCGTTCCTGCTGGTATGGCCTTCATCTCCGCTCCCTTAAGTCCAAAGGATGCAGAGTTGAACATTTATGACAGACAACCGGTTTAGCCATTCATTGTCAGAACTGGCTGGATCACATAAGGTACTCGGGTGGAAAAGGTAGTATAAATAATAATTCTGAAACAAACAAAGAGAGTAGAGTAATAGTCAGAAATTATGCTTTAGGCGCAACAGGTAAAGAGAAAACTAAAAGATGCAAAGCAATTAAATCAGGATAGAGAAATAAGAAATGTGTAAGAAAAACACTAGAGCAGAAGGACAGGTCAAGGTGTATGGACCAAGTAAGTATTCTTTATACAAATACAGAGTATAAGGAACAAATTGAATGAATTACAGATGCAAACTCAACTTCGAGGGTATGACATGGTAGCCATTACTGAGACATGGCTGCAAGAAATGCAGGACTGGGAACTGAATGTCAGGTTATAATGTACAGGAAGGATAGGGAAACTGGTAGAGGGGGGGGGGGGCGGGGAGAGTAACCTTACTGATTAAGGATGAAATTACTTCAATGATGAGAGGATATAATGAGAGACAAGCAGGCAGTGGAGACTTTATGGGTAGAATTAAGAAATAGAAAAGGATTTAAGACTGTAGTGCAGGTTGTGTGTCGGCCCCCTGGTAGCAGCTGTTAAGTGGCAGAATGTATAAATGCAGAGATTAGACAAGCATGTAGCAAAGGCAGTGTTTTTCATGGGCGATTTCAACTTTCATATATAGATTGGGATAAGCAGACAAACTCATGTCAGAAAGGTAGCAGATTTCTTGACTGTGTTCAGAACAGCTTTCTGCAACAAGATGTCCTAGAACCAAACAGGCAGGCCATATTAGATTTAATAAAGAGTAATGAGCCAGATTTAGTTAACAGCCTAATGGTGCGTGAACATTTATCTAATAGCAATCATAATATGATCGAGTTCAACATTGTGCTTGAAAGGGAGAAACCCGTAACAGCTGCTAAGATTCTAAATTTAGGTCAGGCCGACTTCAACAGGACGAGACAGAGGCTGTCGACAGTAAACTGGGCAAATCTGTTAATGAGTAAAATGTCAGAAGATCAGAGGGAGGTGTTCATAAAAGAATTTAATGTGATACAGAACCTATTTATACCCCTAAGGGGCAAAAGCTCTAATTGTCAAGAAAAACAGTCATGGATGACAAAAGGGGTAAGGGACAACATAAACCTAAAAGAAAAAGCACAGAAAAATGTAAAAAATAGAAAAAGATCCTGGCCACTGGGAGAGATACATGGAAAAGCAAAGGATGACCAAACAGGTAGTAAGAGTTACAAAAAGGGAGTATGAAAAGAAACTTGCAACGGATATCAAAATCAACAATAAATTTTTACAATTATATTAGGAAAAAGAGGGTGGTCAAGAGCAATGTGGGCCCCTTAAAAACTGATAATGATACTGTAAATGCAAATATGGAAATTGTAGACATGTTAAATAATTACTTTGCATCAGTATTTACAGTAGAGGAAGAGGATAGCATGCTGGACACCCCAAGAAAACTAATTTTAAATCAGTGACAGGGACACACCATAAATAATGTAAACTAATTAACAGTAATGAAGAAAATAATGGCACAAATCCCAAGGACCAGATGGTTTCCTTCCCAGGGTTTCAAAGTTCTCTCGATTCAGGAACTGTTCCTTTAGATTGGAAAATTGCACATGTTACTTCGCTATTTAAGAAAAGGGAGAGAGGGAAAACAGGGTATTATAGACCAATTAGTCTAACATGTTATGTCGGGAAATTACTAGGGTCTATAATTAAGGATAGAGTGACTGAACACCTTGAACATTTTTGGCTGATCAGAGAGAGCCAGCATGGATTTGTAAAGGGTAGGTCATGCCTGACAAATCTGATTGAATTTTTTGAAGAAGTAACTTAAAGTAGTGGACAGGGGATTGTCTATGGATATTGTTTGTATGGACTTCCAGAAGGCATTCAATAAAGTCCCTGATAAGAGACTGTTAGCTAAAGTTGAAGTTCATGGAAATGAGGGCAATTTATTGACCTGGTTAGGAAATTGGCTGAATGGCAGGAGGCAGAGAGTAGGGGTAATGGGCAGGTACTCAAATTGGCAGGATGTGATTAATGGTGTCCCACAGGGATCTGTGTTGGGCCCTCAACTATTCACTGTATTTATTAACAACTTAGATGATGGGATAGAGAGCCACATATCCAAGCTTGCCGATTACTTAAAGATAGGTAGCATTATAAGCAGTGTAGATGGGAGGATAAAATTATAGAGATATTAATAGATTAAATGAATGAGCAAAACTGTGGCAAATGGATTTCAATGTAGGCAAGTGTGAGGTCATCCACTTTGGACCTAAAAAGATAAATCAGAGTACTTTCTAAATGGTGAAGAGTTCAAAACAGTGGAAGTCCAAAGAGACTTAGGGGTCCATGTACTTGGGTCATTAAAATGTCATGGACAGGTACAGAAAATAATCAAAAAAGCTAATGAAATGCTGGCCTTTATATCTAGAGGACTAGAATACACAGGGGTAGAAGTTATGCTACAGCTATACAAAGCCCTGGTTAGACCACACCTGGAGTATTATGTTCAGTTCTGGGCTCCACACCTTAGGAAGGATATATTGGCCTTGGAGGGATTGCAGTGTTAATTTATTAAAATGATACCTGGACTCCAAGGGTTAAATTACAAGGAGAGATTACACAAACTAGGATGGTATTCCCTGGAATTTAGAAGATTAAGGAGAGATCTGATTGAAGTTTTCAAGTTATTAAGGGGAACTGATAGGGTAGATAGAGAGAGACTATTTTCAGTGGTTGGGGAGTCCAGGACTCGGGGACATAGCCTAAAAATTAGAGCCAGGACTTTCAGGAGTGAAGTTAGGAAACACTTCTACACGCAATGGGTGGCAGAAGTTTGGAAACTCTCTTCCGCAAATGGTAGTTGATGCTAGCTCAATTGTTCATTTTAAAATCTGAAATTGATAGATTTTTGTTAATCAAAGGTATTAAGGGATATGGGGCTAAAGTGAGAACATGGAGGTCACAGATCAGTCACAATCTCACTGAATGTCAGAACAGGCTCGAGGGGCTAAATGGCCCACTCTGGGTGATTCAGGATCCTGGAATGCAAAGATAACATACGGTTTCTTTTCTCCACTACAAATTATTTCTTAAACCCCTCTCCCCTAGCGCCCTACCCTAACCTCCAACGAAAAGTGTGAGGAGCTCATGGACTTCTTTCTCGCTAATATTGAGGCCATCCGTGCCGCTTCCCTCCCTGCCCCTAGCCCATCGAGCCAAGGTTCCCCTCTCCCATAGCCCTGAACTCACATGTTCTCTAGTTTCTCTCCTATCTCCCCTCTTCGAGCTCATCTTGACCATGAAACCCACCTCCTGCTCCCTCGACCCTATTCCCACCAAACTGACCATCCAACTTCCCTTCCTGGCCACATGTTAGCTGATATTGTTAACTGTTCCCTCTCCTCAGGTGCTGTCCCCCTCTCTTCAAATCTGCCGTCATCACCCTCCTCCACAGAAAACCCACCCTTGACCCCTCTGTCCTTGCAAACTGCCGCCCCATCTCTAACCTCCCTTTCCTCTCTGAAGTCCTTGACTGTGTTGTCATCTCCAAAATCTGAGCCCGTCTTTCCCACAACTCCAATTATTGAATCCCTCCAATCAGGTTTCTGCCCCTGCCACATTACTGAAACGGCCCTTATCAAGTCACAAATGATATCCTATGTGACTGTGACCGTGGTAAACTATCCCTCCTCATCCTTCTCAACCTATCTGCAACCTTTGACACGGTTGACCACACGGTCCTCCTTTGTCGTCCAGTTGGGTGGGACTGCACTTGCCTGGTTCCATTCTTTTCTATCCAGTTGTAGCCAGAGAATCACCTGCAATGGCTTCTCTTCCCGGTCCCACACCGTTACCTCTGGAGCCCCCCACAGACCCATTCTTGGCCCCCTCCTATTTCTCATCTACATGGTGCCTCGGCGACATCATCCGAAAACACAACATGTACAATGTGACACCAGTTCTACCTCATCACCACCTCTCTCGACCCCTCCACTGTCTCTGATTTGTCATGCTGCTTGTCCAATATCCAGTACTGGATGAACAAAAATGTCCTCCAACTAAACATTGGGAAGACCGAAGCCATTGTCTTTGGTCCCCGCCGCAAACTCCGTTCCCTAGCCACCGACTCCCTCTCTCTCCTTGGCCACTTTCTGAGGCTGAACCAGCCTGTTTGCAACCTTGGCATCCTATATGACCCTGAGATCAGCTCCCGACCACATATCTGCTCCACCACCAAGACCACCTACTTCCACCTCCGTAACATTGCCAGTCTCCACCCCTGCCTCAGCTCATCTGCTGCTGAAACCCTCATCCATGCCTTTGTTCCCTCTAGACTCGACTATTCCAATGCTCTCCTGGCCGGTCTCCACCTTCCATAAACTTGAGCTCATCCAAAACTTTGCTGTCCATATCCTAACTCACACCAAGTCCCATTCTCTCATTACCCCTGTGCTCATTGACCTACATTGGCTCCTGGTCCGGGAAAACCTCGATTTTAAAATTCTCATCCTTGTTTTCAAATCCCACCATGGCCTCGTCCCTCCTTATCTCTGCAACCTTCTCCAGCCCTACAATCCTCCAAGATCTCTGCACTCCTCTAATTCTTGCTTCTTGAGCATCCCCTATTTTAAATCGATCCACCATTGGCAGCCATGCCTTCAGCTGCCTGGGATCTAAGCTCTAGAATCCCCTCCCTAAACTTCTCCTTCTCTGTACCTCTCTCTCTTCCTTTAAGACGCTCCTTAAAACATCTTTCACCAAGCTTTTGGTCACCCATCCTAATGTCTCCTTATGTGGCTCAGTGTCAAATTTTGTTTGATAGTCGCTCCTCTGAAGCGCCTTGGGATGTTTTACTACGTTAAAGGCATTATTTAAAAGCAAGTAGTTGTTGTTGCTGTTTTTCATCTAACTTTTCAAATTCAGTGACAAAAATGTGGAGGGATTGCTAATCAGTTCTTTTCCCTTCATAACTGAAGTTTAGTTCTGGATTTGTGATTGTGGTTCTATTTATACTTAAAGTAAGCTCCTGTATTACTAGATCAGATGAGAAATCAACATTTTAAGTTCAACAGGCTAAGCAGTCACCTGGATTAAAACTATCACTCTTAATCTTTTTTGAAAAATGACTGATGTTATTTCCAATCCTGCTTATATAACAAAACAACTGAAGTGTTTTAACTAATATTTCCTTCTCTGTTATTAAGGGATGCTTTTCCAATGTTAAGTTGTCTCTGAAGGTAGTAGAGCCATAACAGCTTCACTGCATGTTGACCTGTACTTGAAACAGACAGGGAAAAGAGAACATGACCACATTTTACAGCCACTCTGTAAAGAATGACTAATGGCTGCTGCGTCTAAAATTTACCTCAGCAGATAAATAATTGATGTTGAACAGTACAATTCCAATAGATGACAAAAATTTAACTAGGAACATAAATCATATGGCAAAGTACAGAATGTGCAATTTTGGTACAGCGAGATTCCTGGTGAAATCAACTTTTATTTGTCATGTGTCTTTTTTGGTAGTTTTCTTCCCTGATCAAATTAAATCCTTTTTCGTGTCGAAACTCAATTGGCCTTCCAACAATTCCACTACAATATAATGAGGCTTGGAGTCATAAATTACATACCTAGTAAAATTAACAAAACATTAGTGGATCTCCCTGTGGCA
The DNA here is from genome assembly GCF_035084215.1 of Heptranchias perlo. NCBI lineage: Eukaryota > Metazoa > Chordata > Chondrichthyes > Hexanchiformes > Hexanchidae > Heptranchias > Heptranchias perlo. The sequence continues at coordinate 57,537,154 of NC_090331.1, forward strand.
TCGCACACGGTAAGTCGGAAAATACTGTCTCTCTCATACCTGCTGTCTTCAGGCTACTTTTCTCTCACCATTTCTTCTCTGCTACTTCTGTCTCCCTAACTCTTCTTTGTCTCATGGTTGTTTGTGGGACCTTGCTGTGCGCAAATTGGCTGCCGCATTTCCCCACATTACAACAATGACCACACTTCAAAATGTACTTCATTAGCTGTGAAGCTCTTTGGGACATTTTTGAGATCAGGAAAGGTGCTATATAAATGAAAGTTCATTCTTTAAATTGTATCTGTCACCTGCCTTCCCATTCCACTAACCTATCTATGCTCTCCTGAAGTCTTTACAGTTCTCACTTTTTGTTAAGTCCCCTACTTTTGTGTCATCAACAAATTTCAATATTGTGCTCCCTATACACAACCATTATCTATCTTTCTATCAAGAATTCATCGATATAATCAAGACAAGTGGCACATTGGGTAGTCCTCCTCCCAACCACTCCATGCAGTACCACCTCTACTTCGGCAGCCAAACAAGGGTCAAGTGCTGGGCTGCTTAGCCACCTGCCTACAGACCCTCACCTTGGGTTTCCTTTCATTTAATTTTTGCCTGCCTTTTCACAGTCCCCTGCTCCTACAATCTTGGCAAAGGTTGCCATTATATTAAGATGCCCCTGAGGCTCTTCAAAGGCTTTAGAATATTGTCCCTCTATTGTGACTCTCCACTTAAATTGTGCCTATCCCTTTAAATTTGACGCATGCAATTTTCCTCTCCCACCACTAACCTGTAACAGCAGACAGAGGGATCCGCGGTACAGCAACCGAAGAGGAAAGAGTCAAACTGGACTCCACCGGAGGGTCGCTGCCCTCAGCCGGACATGTATGCTCAAGCTGTCAGGAAATGCGTCAATGCCAGATTCATCAGCCGCACTCAGAAGACAGTCCAGAATATCACCCGAGCACAACGCAACGCCATCAACGCTCTCAAGACCAACCGCAACATCGTCATCAAACCAGCGGACAAAGGAGGAGCCATAGTCATACAGAACAGAACAGACTATTGCAAAGAGGCATACCGACAACTGGACAACCAGGAACACTACAGACGGTTACCCGCAGATCCGACCAAAGAACACACCCACCAGCTCAACAAACTGATCAAGACCTTCGATCCAGACCTTCAAAGCATCCTACGCACTCTCATCCCACGTGATCCCCGCGTGGGAGACTTCTACTGCCTCCCAAAGATACACAAAGCCAACACACCCGGACGTCCCATCGTATCAGGCAACGGAACCCTGTGTGAGAACCTCTCTGGATACATCGAGGGCATCCTGAAACCCATCGTACAGGGAACCCCCAGCTTCTGTCGCGACACTACAGACTTCCTACAAAAACTCAGTACCCACGGACCAGTTGAACCAGGAACACTTCTCACCACGATGGACGTCTCGGCACTATACACCAGTATCCCCCACGATGACGGCATCGCTGCGACAGCATCAATACTCAACACCAACAACAGCCAATCTCCGGAAGCCATCCTACAACTCATCAGCTTCATCCTGGATCACAATGTCTTCACCTTCGATAACCAGTTCTTTACCCAAACACACGGAACAGCCATGGGGACCAAATTCGCACCCCAATACGCCAACATTTTCATGCACAAGTTCGAGCAGGACTTCTTCACTGCACAAGACCTCCAACCAACACTATACACCAGATACATCGACGACATTTTCTTTCTATGGACCCACGGCAAGGAATCACTAAAGAGACTACACGATAACATCAACAAGTTCCATCCCACCATCAAGCTCACCATGGACTACTCCTCAGAATCAGTTTCTTTCTTGGACACACGAATCTCCATCAAAGACGGGCACCTCAGCACCTCACTCTACCGCAAGCCCACGGACAACCTCACGATGCTCCACTTTTCCAGCTTCCACCCTAACCACGTCAAAGAGGCCATCCCCTATGACAGGCCCTGCGAATACACAGGGTCTGCTCAGACGAGGAGGAACGCGATGGACACCTACAGACGCTGAAAGACGCCCTAGTAAGAACGGGATATGACGCTCGACTCATCGATCGACAGTTCCGACGGGCCACAGCAAAAAATCGCATAGACCTCCTCAGGAGACTAACACGGGACGCAACCAACAGAGTACCCTTTGTCGTCCAGTACTTCCCCGGAGCGGAGAAACTACGCCATGTTCTCCGCAGCCTTCAACATGTCATCAATGAGGACAAACACCTCGCTATGGCCATCCCCACACCTCCACTACTCGCCTTTAAACAGCCACCCAACCTCAAACAGACCATCGTTCGCAGCAAATTACCTAGCTTTCAAGAGAACAGCGTCCACGACACCACACAACCCTGCCACGGTAACCTCTGCAAGACATGCCAGATCATCGACACAGATACCACCATCACACGAGAGGACACCACCCACCAGGTGCATGGTTCATACTCCTGTGACTCGGCCAACGTTGTCTACCTCATACGTTGCAGGAAAGGATGCCCCAGAGCATGGTACATTGGCGAGACCATGCAGACGCTGCGACAACGGATGAACGGACACCGCGCAACAATCGCCAAACAGGAGGGTTCCCTCCCAGTCGGGGAACACTTCAGCAGTCATGGACATTCATCCACCGACCTTCGGGTAAGCGTACTCCAAGGCGGCCTTCGAGACACACGACAACGCAAAATCGTCGAGCAGAAATTGATAGCCAAGTTCCGCACCCATGAGGACGGCCTCAACCGGGATCTTGGGTTCATGTCACGCTACACGTTACCCCACCAGTGAACAAATGTTATCTGTTTTTAATATCATGGGTCATTTGCTGGCTTTCTCTGCCTTCCGGATGTTTCTGCCTCTCTCTGTTTTTTTTTCCTGTTTGTTTTTTTGTTGAATGTGTATTCGGGGGTTCTGCAGGTGACACCTCTCTGTCTGAACACGGTGATTGCCTTGGCAACGGGCAGTTGCAGGGGCAGTCTGTAAACACCATGTATTGTTCTGTGATGTATAAATGCGTAGACTTCAAGGAGCTCCTGAACATTTACCTGACGAAGGAGGAAGCCTCCGAAAGCTTGTGAATTTAAAAAATTGCTGGACTATAACTTGGTGTTGTAAAATTGTTTACAATTGTCCAAATCTGCACCTGAAGCTATACTAGTCAACCTGACCTTGGAAAATTGGAAAAACACACCAACAGCCATTGTAGCTAAAAGTGCAAAACTGGACTATCGTGTTGGTGTGCTTTCTTGGAAGTGCAACTTAAAATAAAGATCTTCAAGTTTCAAGGTCTGAATTAATAATGATACATGCAAGAGTGTAGTGGCTTGAAAACAGAGAGACCAAATGAAGGATGAGAATATAGACTGAATCCTTCAATGAAGCTGCTTTGTTCTCAGTTATAACTTACGGCCCACCTGAAAGTTTGTTACTCTTACAGATACATGTTTTTCAGGCACTTCTCCCCCGTCCCCAGAAGAAACCCTTTATATCTGAGGGCTCCAATGCTGTCTGAGGTAGCACAATAAAATGGGAATGTTTATTAATGTTGCTATCCCTCTGTTGAAATTGTTTACAAAATATAAACAGAGAGCAAAAAAGATACCAACAGCATTAATCAACTTCCAATTTAATTCCTCAGAAACCACCCCTTAATGTTTAATCCTCTCAGGGTGTTATTAATTTGCTGCACGAGATTATCAAGCATTCAGGATGACCATATATTTATTTTGAAGGTATAAAATATATTTAAGCATAATTGAATATTAATGTATCATATCAGGAATATAAACCACCATTATCTGAAAGTTAAAGACAAAGGAAAGAATGTAATGTAGGTTGAAATTCAGCCTGTAGGTACTAAGCTACCCAGTGAACTTGCTTTCGTGCCACAGCTGCTGTTCTTTGGGGATTTGGATTAAACCTCATCATTATCTTTCAGTTGATAATCCTTCCGAGACAAATCAGTGGTCAGATGGTATTTACAAAGCATGTCAGTTTATACAGATCTGTGCTATAATTTGTAGCACAACTCAGATTATTCTTAAGATAAATGATTAGAGTCCTCAATCAGGTCAACTAAGTTTTTCATATTGTGGTATCATTATTGTGTAGTACATACTGATATGTAATTCATATAGTCTTTACAATTTTAAGTGTAGAAAAAATACAAGAGAAATAATTTCACGGCTGACAACAGGCTGGAGCTTTACTTCAATAGGTACAGTCGCCATCTATATGTTGACAGCATATCCCAAACTTGTTGCACTTCAGATTATTATTTAATAACTAGAAATTTTTATGTCCTGTTTAAATAAATCTGAAGCATGTGCTCCTTTTTTCAGCTCAAGGTCGTAGGTAGATTGTACACAGTACGTGATGAAATAGTCAAGCCCAAACTTGGTTCAGTCAGACCAGAATCATTGTAATTAAGGCTTGGATGAACAACAACTTGCATTTATATAGCGCCTTTAAGGTAGTAAAACATCCCAAGGTGCTTCATTTGTGTGTAATCAAACAAAATTTGACACTAATCCAGGTAAGGAGCTATTAGGACAGGCTTGGTCAAAGAGGTAGGTTTTAAGGAGCGTATTAAAAGGAGGAAAAAGAGGCAGAGAGATTTAGGCAAAGGAATTCCAGAGCTTAGGGCCTAGGCAGCTGAAGGCACGGCCACCAATGAGGGAGCAAAGAAAATCGGGGATGCGCAAGAGGCAAGAATTGGAGGAGCGCAGAGATCTTGGAGGGTTGTAGGGCTGGAGGAGTTTACAGAGATAGTGATGGTGAGGCCATGGAGGGATGTGAGCACAAGCATGAGAATTTTAAAATTTGAGGCACTGCCGGACCAGGAGCCAATGTATGTCAGCGAGCTACAGGGGTGATGGGTGAACGGGACTTGGTGTGAGTTTGGGTATGGGCAGCAGAGTTTTGGATGTGTTCAAGTTTATGGAGGGGGAAAGGTGGGAGGCCGGCCAGGGGAGCATTTGAGTAGTCGAGTTTGGAGATAACAAAAGCATGGATGAGGGCTGCAGCAGCAGGTGGACTGAGACAGGGACTGAGATGGGCAATGTTGCAGAGGTGGAAGGAGGTGGTCTTAGTGATGGAGAGGATACGAGGTCAGAAGTTCAGCTCAGGGTCAAATAGGATGCGAAGGTTGCAGGTCAAATAGGATGTCTGGTTCAGCCTCAGACAGTAGCTGAGGAGGGATGGAATCGGTGGTGAGGGAATGGAGTTTGTGGCGAAGGCCAAAGACAATGGCTTCAGTCTTTCCAATATTTAACTGGAGGAAATTTTTGCTCATCCAATACTGGATGTCAGACAAGCAGCTTGACAAATCAGAGGCAGTGGAGGGGTTGGAATGTTAAGGTGGTAGCTGTTTAGATGAAGTACTGAAGTAGAGCTGCCATATTTAGTTTGTTTGGATGAACGTTTTCTGTGACTGCAGATCATTTGGAAGTGAAGTGGTGTTGTACTAATTGTGAGTGGGTGAAAAATATAAATAAACTGAACAGCAAGTAGATATGGAAAGAAGCCTGCAGCCGAAGTGGGAAGCACCAGTGGCTGATGGGGGCCAGGAATATGGGTTTGGAATAAAAGCATGATACACTTCAATTATAAAATAATGAAAGGGTGGAACACAGCAAGGTGGTTCCTGTTAACAATAGCAAACAGAGATCATGGTTCAGTTAAAATTAATATGAATAAATTGCACAGTTGTTAAAAAAAAAGCCAAAAATAAATTTGCCTATTATCTATAACTGAAGAGTGCCAGCACAGGAAGTGTAATGAAAATGTGCATTGTACCATTTTTCATATATTACTAACAGGTCACTCTTGCTTTCAGTGAATCAGAGGTTACACTGTTACAGCTGATGCAAAGATACCTGCGTTGCAGAAGCGAGTGCGTTTTTATTGGCTCTTGGAAAACTAATTAAATGTTTTGTTTGTCGACTACAGCTGGATTGACAAACGAACATAAATATTTACTTGTGAAAGTCTTAAATAAGTGATCTTGATTGATCTATTTTTCTTCACCTATTTAATTTTTGCCAACTCCCAAATGCGTGCCCCTCTTTCCCACAAATCTATGTTCGAATCCCTCCGATCAGGTTTTTGCCACACCACAGCACCGATACAGCCCTAATCCAAGTCGTAAATGACATCCTTTGTGACTAACAATGGTGCACTATCCCCTTCATCCTTCTAGACCTCCTTGCAGCCTTTGACATTTATCCTTGTCGAATGCCTCGCCCCCATTGTCCAGTTCATTGGGACTGCCCTCACTTAGTACCAATCTTACCTGTCCAATCTTAGCCAGAGCATCTCCAGCATTGGCTTCTCTTCCCGGTCACACACCTTACTTCTGGAGTCCCCCTCCTCTTCCTCATCTATATGCTGCTCCATGGCGACATCATCCAATAACATGGGGTCAGGTTCCACATGGATGCTCGACCTCACCACCACCTCTCTCGACCCCTCCACTATCTGTGTTGTCAGACCGCTTATCTGACATCTCGCTCTGGATGAGCTTCAATTTCCTCCAGTTGAACATTGGGAAGACTAAAGCCATTGTCTTCAGCCCTGCCACAAACTCCGTACTCTTGCCACTGATTCCATCCTCTTCCTAGTCCTCTGTCTCAGGTTGAACTAGTCCGTTCACAAAATATTTGACCCTGAACTAAGCTTCTGAATCCATATGCTCTTCATCAAAGACCATCTACTTCAATCTCCGTAACGTTTCTGTAAAGTGCCTCAAGGTGCTTTCTCTATGTTGTTGTTAAGCATTACACTAAAGCAATGGATTACTTTTGAAATGCAGTCACAATTATATCGGCAGTTTACAACTACTTTGTCCACAGTAAGGTCTAATGATTGGCAAATGAATGAATTTAACCACAATGAAGACACAGGCCCAACAGAAGATTATATAAAATTAAGCAGTTGGTTGGAAGTGCAATATGAAGATGAGATTCAGCGTACGCTGCTCAAACTTTCTTCATCCCCAGAAACACTTATTTTTACACATCACAACTAAAGGTTCATGATGTGATACTGTATTCACTAAAGTAACAATTAATGTAAAATATTAAATACAATGGTTCATATGAGTTATGCATGCAGCTCTATATTAGTCCAAAAAACTAACTAGGAAAGTCAAGCATCTTTAGAAGCCACAAATGAACATTTCTCCAACAATGTATTTTATTGTTGGGATGGGGGATGAATCACTGGAAGGTATCTAGTTTTAAATACCACTAAAAATAAATCAAACACCCCCAATGCAAAATCAGATACTTAACTTCTACAAAAGCACAGGAAGAATTTCAAAACGGTCATTATAATTTCTGTTTACCTCAAATAATTACTGACCATCATCTCTCCTTGTTTTATGTTTAACAAAATGTTTGTTGCAATTTTCCCCTAAAGATGCCGACTCCTGATGGGAGGACAGTCTCACAGGTGCTGGCAGCCTAGACAGTGAAGCCCTGCTTTTCTGCAGGTTTCCATTCAATATTGAGCAGACCTGAGGCAGGTTAGAACAGGCTCCTGTTAATCACTGTCACTTTCAGGACTTTCTGCTGGACGTGACAATGTCCTAAATATGGGCAGCTGTATGAAATTGTAAGGTAATGACAAAGTGACATCAGACATTTGCCTGTTATCGTCATAGTCAAAAGATCAAAAGGAATGCCAGCACGCTCCTGATATTTCGTGTTGCTATCGCTTTCAAGCAGGGACGCATTTGATTGATTTTAGGGATGCAATGTGCGAAATACAAAGCTGAAAACTTTTACAAATAAATGGACCTTCTCTCCAGCTGCTGCAGACTTCCAAGACCTAGAGCAGCAATTTTCCTGCCCTCCCCTCCCCAAGGTGGTGCTCCTGGTGCAAGCAGGAATCTTACTAGGAGCCCACCAAAATTTATTCTAACCAGGCTAACCCCAAGGTCACTGGTCCCTAGTTGGCAAGGTACAAAGCCTACCGTGTCAACTCTATGCCAGCTTGAATGTCAGTAGGCTATTACTCCACAGATACATCACAAATCCTGTTCTCACCCAATGTCTACATACAAGCACTTTCCAGCAGAAGTTACTGGCAAGCAATCAAGAGCAGGAATCGTGGCTAATATTTTCCATCCCAAGCCCAGGGGAGTTGGGGTCAATTGTACCATCGTAATTGCTGCCCCAACTAACGGAGCAATAACTGGAATCAAATCTAGGACCTTCTGTTTTGTATGGCTTAGGCCATTAGGACAGCAACAAAATATAAATAATCAATTTCTTTCTTTGAAGCACTATATTCAATTGCAAAAACGTAGCTCTGAAGAATGATGAATTGCCGAAGTCAAATGTTTCACTTTTCCCCACCTTCAAATCTGTCCTTGATGCTAATTACTGATAGGCACCAGCTGACCTTCCCAAACCGTATCGTCCTTGCCAGTGCAGTCATTTGTTAAACTCCACAGGGATAAGGTGTGCAGCCAATTTATTTCTGCTCTGTTCCCCAGTTTTTCTGAATTGTCGCCTGAAGCGTCTTTCAGAATGGAAGGAAAATTTCATACATTAAGAAGGTCTTCGAATTTTAGAAACTGGGCCAAGCTTCAAATTTTCAACACTGCAATTTCTTCCAAATGCAAAATTGTGAAGGGAACTTTTGTTAAAACTATATTTTAATTTACATTCTACTTGATATTTAAACACTGTATTGAACACTTCAATTATGACTGAAGTTAAGCAAAATTTTTTGTGTGATTATTCTCGTCTGAAAAAATATCTACATGCGCTCTCATTCATCATTATCTTGGTAAACGCTCACTAGAACTTTTCTGTCCCATATAATATCCCTGCAACAGAAACACCATTAAACAACTTCAGGTGCGAATCTATCCTAGATTCAAAGCTCATCAAGTCATACATCATTTTAATGCACAGCCAACAAAGTAATAAATCATTGTAGGACAGAAGAAGAACTAATTAAAGGGTTAGCTAAGCATATGATTTTTAGTAATCACTGAATTAGAAAAAGCACTATAGTACTGACAATGAAAATACTACTTTTTACTCATTTATATTGATTGCTGTTTAGATGTTATGAGATAGAATTTTTAAAAACATTTTCATAAGTAGTCACACTTCAAAGACATTTATATAATTAAAACTCATGTTTAGTTGAAATGCAATTTCAAAACCTAACAATTACTGAATATCAACAGAGTTACACTGAATTTTCTAATCTTTCTTGTTCCACAATTTGTCTTGTAATTTAGGTATTTGTGCTCAAACTACAGAATCACAGAAAGTTGCGGCACAGAAAGGAGGCCATTCAGCCCATTGTGTCCGTGTCGGCCGAAAAAGAGCTATCCAGCTTAATCCCACTTTCACTTGGTCCATATCCTTGTAGGTTACGGCACCTCAAGTGCATATCCAAGTACTTTTTAAATGAGTTGAGGGTTTGCGCCTCTACCACCCTTTCAGGCAATGAGTTCCAGATCCTGTTCACCCTCTGGGTGAAAAGAATTTTCCTCAGCTCCCTTCTAATCCTTCTACCAATTACTTTAAATCTATGCCCCCTGGTCACTGACCCCTCTGCTAAGGGAAATAGGTCCTTCCTATCCACTCTATCTAGTCCCATCATAATTTTATACACCTCAATTAAATCACCCCTCAGCCTCCTCTGTTCCAATAAAAACAACCCCAGCCTGTCCAATCTTTCCTCATAGCTACAATTCTCCAGTCCTGGCAACATCCTCATAAATCTCCTCTGTACCCTCTCTAGGGTAATCACATCTTTCCTGTAACGTGGTGACCAGAACTCTACGCAGTACTCAAGCTGTGGCCTCACTTGTGTTTTATACAGTTCTAGCATAACCTCCCTGCTCTTATATTCTATACCTTGGCTAATAAAGGAAAGTATCCTGTATGACTTTTTAACCACCTTATCTCCCTGTCCTGTTACCTTCAGGTATCTGTGGATATGCACTCCAAGGTTCCTCAGTTCCTCTGCACCTCTCAGTATCCTCCCATTTATTGTGTATTCCCTTGCCTTGTTTGCTCTCCCCAATTGCATTACTTCACAATTCACAGGATTGAATAAGATTTGCCACTTTTCTGCCCACCTGACCAGTCCATTGATATCTTCCTGCAGTCTACAGCTTTCCTCCTCACTATCAACCATGTGGCCAATTTCTGTATCATCTGCAAACTCCTTAATCATGCACTTTACATTTAGGTCTAAATCATTTATCGATAACCACAAAAAGCAAGGGACTGAGTACTGAACCCTGTGAAACCCCACTGGAAACACCTGTCAACCATTACCCTTTGCTTCCTGCCACTGAGCCAATTTTGGATCCAACTTGCCACTTTCCCTTGGATCCCATGGGCTTTTACTTTATTGACCAGTCTGCCACGTAGGACCGTCTCAAAAGCCTTGTTTACAATCCATGTCGACTACATCAAACGCGCTGCCCTCATCGACCCTCCTTGTCATTGCCTCAAAAAATTCAATTAAGTTAGTCAGACACGACCTTCCCTTAACAAATCCATGCTGACTGTCCTTGATTAATCTATGCCTGTTTAAATGACGATTTATACCGTCCCTCAGAATTTTTTGCAATAATTTGCCCACCACCGAGGTTAGGCTGACTGTCCTGTAATTACTCGGTCTATCCTTTTCTCCTTTTTTAAACAACGGTACATCATTAGCAGTCCTCCAATCCTCCGGCACCACGCCTGTAGCCAGAGAAGGTCAAAACTATGCAGAAGTGCAAGTTTTACAGTTAAAACTACCTACTAAATTTAGTGATTCTCTGCAGATTTACTGCTCGTAGAATGTGTTGCCAGAAACATGCAAATGCTGAATTGCTACTCTGAAGTTTCTGACAAATATCCACACAAACTGAAACTGAATATTAACTGCAATGGTAGTAAAATGAAAATCACAAGTCTGCAGGTATTACAAGTGTACTTGGTTACCAGATTTGTATATTATCCTGCTGAGCACAGAAAAAAGCAGCTTAAATTTTGTACTGAGGAACTCAATGTCCTTAATTAACTTAATATCTTTTTACAGATAGTTTAATTTAGATCATAAAAGCCAATTACCCATTACCAGAACCCTACTAGCAAGTTAAAACTTCAAACAGTAACAAGACAAGACACAATGTACCCTTGAGCATTAAATAGGGGTGGAAGAATCATCTTGGAAATTGCATCATAGACCATCTGCATATTTACATTATGGAGAGATTAATTAAAAAATCATGCCTGCAAACTTTTGGACACAGGACACTTGGAAGACGTGCTGTCCTGTAGCAATCATGTCTGCCTTGGTTTTACTGCTTCACTTGTCCAGGAAACCAACTATCAGTATTTGGTCACATGACGCACAACGTGACATAGCTGGTCAGCTAAATCCCCTGCTGGTATCTGAAATAACGCAGACGTAAAGCATGCTAATGCCAATATGACATTTACGTTGAGAAGCGTAGAACAGCTTCCAGGAATGTTGCACTGTAGATCCTCTTTGAGCTCATGACAATGTCTAGTACTGTGTGCTTAGCAGGCCAATTTGTCCTTCAGACTTCTGAAGTCCATCATATCCGAAGATGAAATTTTTATTGAGTGACAATCTCTCACTGAAGTTATGAATGCATTGCTTAACTATTCTGTGATTGGAGTCTCCGCAAACAGTAATTTGCAGATCAGGAAAATGTAGCAGAATATGACTATTAAGTACAGTGTTTGCGCAGGTCACACTGCCATCTCATTAAAAATCTTATAAACTATCTGTTTATAAGTTGCATCCTTATATTTAAAAGGATATTGAAATATACATAGTCAACTTATGCACAGATGTTCGTGACTTACAAGTTAAATTAAATGATCAACATCGATTTTTTTTCTTAAATTCTCATGCTTTTCTTCCTAGCCTCTCCTGAAGATATCAGCTGCTGCTGAGGTACAATTCCATAGGTACTGTTAACAGCACATTTTTCATGTGCGCGTCGAGACAGCAAGTGTCAGCAGTTTTTTTTTTGATTACGAAGGACGTCAAAGCTGAGCTCAATATAGTTTCTAGAACAGGTGCTTGGACAGCAGTCAGAAACAAGAATGTGGCTGATCTCCTTGGGCCAGCGGTGCTGACACCAATGCTGCCCAATTAAGATTTACAGGCAGAGATCAAATCAAATCAGGGATCTTCTGAACAGTATGCTGGAGCCCTACTCCAGCAAGTGATTTTACCTCCAGTCCACTAGGAGAGCTCTAAATCTGATATATGCCTAAACCTAAAATCATCACTTCCTGGTACTCTTTTCACTATTTTCATTTATGGATAACCCACATTCGATTCCTCCTCTTCCACCACCTCCCCTCCCCAAACACAATTTTACAGGTGTGGAAACCATTTCAGAATAGGGCCCAGTGATGTATGATGAAACCAGTGAAACTAGATTGATATAGGCAGCACAACTTAAAATAGTTTAAGTATCTGAAAATGTACAATCTTACTCATCTCTACTGCTGGTGATATAGAAACAAATTAGAATTAAATTTTAAATGTACCAGAATATGTTTTGAACAAATTACTCCAGATCCTCTATGATGTACCACTCATTGCAGCATCACTATAATTAGAACCACATGAAAAAGTCAATAAGGCATTGTTTACTTTCCAGTGCGGTATGTGATGGGATGAAAATCTCCTCCCTCTACCAGTTATAAATTGTTCCACATGAAAGGAGCTGGGTGGATGCAGGCCATAATTTGGTACAATTTGAAAGCATCGCCCTGGGAAACCTTTATATGATTGGTATGAGAAATGGAAAGATTTACAGTTGCACAATAAGAATTATTATTGTTGGGACAAAGCACAGGCAACTTTGTTCTGAAACTGGAGATGCCGGAAACACTCAGCAGGTCAGGCAGCATCTATGGAGAGAACAGGCAAGTCAATTTCAGGTGTGCAGACCATTTAGTCAAGACTGTAGGATATTACCCATGAACAGCATTTAAAAAGAAACAGAACAAGGGGTTTGTTCTGAATCTGGCCAAGTTGTACCTGATATGGAAATGTCATTAATATTAAATATCAAAAATGGAATAAGTTCCATTCCTCAGCATATCCTTCACCTTTAACACAACACACACCCAAAAAAAATAAATACCAAGCTTTAATCTTCAAGGCTGAAGTTTACAATAAAAATTAACATACAAGAACCTAAACTCAAAATTGGTCTCAACTGTTTTAATTCACAAAGCAACCCAAATGTTCAAGTTATAGAAAACCATGGGATTGAGGATTTGATTATTACCAAAGGGATTGGGCATTTCACTTCTAATGACATAATTGAGTTGTAGCTCTATAGTGGTTTGTCTTGCTTATTTTTTTCTGGGTGAGGTTAACTAATCAGCCTGGCCATTAAATGGAACACTCTACAGCAAGTAAAAGAAAAAGTGACAGTGTGTGTTTCATTCTACTAGAATCATATCTTGTGCACCCAACAGTGATGGTCTGCCTTTCAAATACAACTGAAGTGCCCAGTGTTGACAGCCTGCTTCTTCCAGCTGCACATATCACCAATCTTGATGCATGAAAACCCATGGACTGAAGGTGAGGGAGGAGGGGGTAGGGGGAGGGGAAGGGCAAGTTGGACCCGCACTTGTTACTAGGTTGTCCAGAATTCATTCATATTGGGTTGAATTATTTATCCCTGAATACTAAATGATGAGGAATGACATTTGTGATGCATTGACTGTTTCAAATAAGTTCACAAACTCTGGGGAGGTTCCAGTAGATTTGAAAAACAGGGAATATGGTGCCCATTTTCAAAAAGGGTGACAAAACAGACCCAGGCATAAACAGAACTATGAGTCCTACATGAATGCCAATCAAAATAATTGAATCAACTATCAGGAGTAAATTAAAGCATTACCTACATGATAAAAATCCTACCAAACAACGCCAACAAGGAAAATGGGGGATGAGACTGGTTATTTCAGGTCACTGCACCCTTTACATTGCAGCCCAGGGTGGAGGTGGGCCTGAGCCCATTGCAGCACTGCTAGGGTAATGAAGTGGAAGGGAGCATTGGTGGTCTCCCAGGTTTACTTCCAGTTGCAATTTCCACGGGAAGCCTGACACAAGGACAGCCTGAGAAACTTGAGGATTTCGCCAGGACCCCCCTCCCCACAAAGGATCGGGAAGGAGCCTGGCATCAAGCTAGATAGATAGATTCCAAAGATATGCACAAAATTCTTCTATACTCATCCAGCAGATCTTCAAGCCTTGAAACTTTTGATTGCCTCCTTTCCATTTTGCCAATGCAACATTCTTTCAGGAGATGGTCCAAACTAGAGGTGCAACCAAGCCACATCCAGCATGGCCCAGACGGGTACTTCAAACAGGAGCAAGATCTGTATTGCTGCCAGCAAGAGAATTCTACAGTCCGGTAGATTCTTGTTCAAATGTAGCAGACACAGAACACCCAGTGAATAGAAACAACCATCAGTGGAAGGCCATTGGAAAGTCTTCTAAGTAGAGCTGCATTGTATAGATGCAGTATAAAATATTCACTATGATTATAAAAAGGCTTTATGAATCATTTGTGGAAATTTGAGAGAAAACTCAACAATGGTCTGATACAAGGTAAAAATTTCTCTTGAAAAATACAGTATGCCTCTGAAGAATTCTAATTTCACTAGTCCTGTGGTTTCAGCTATTATAGGTGGATTTCATACACCAAACATGATCAATTTGATGATTGGTACAATTTTAAAACAGGAAAATGCTTTCATGAAAGTGGGAGGGAAAAAGAAACATGCATTATGACATGACACAAATAAAAACAATTTGCTTCAACATGATTTGCGTCACTGTTTTGTGTTTTGTAACCAGATGGAACAGTGAGCATATAACAGAAAATGTTACTGCATTGTTTACTGCTATCACTCACGGGAAACACCAATTTGTTCAAGCACGAAGGGTAAATGCTAAACAGCGTCCATCTGAACATCAAATATCTGGAGGTAGTAATTAACTGGAAAATGGAAATATTTTATTTTACTTTCTCTCCATTTTACAATGGAAGCTCAAGAATAATGATTCCAAAAACATTTTTTCCCCCAAAGAATAATGCACATGAACTGGTCAAACAGCACCTACTTTACAGTTGTGTCCTTCTATTCTCTTTTACATTCTCATTCACAGATATGCTCAATCACTCAGACACTGAAGTCTATTATAGTATTATAAATATTAAGTAATCTTAGCCCTAAGAAATGATCCTTTCTTGGGAGCTAATGATTTTTCCTCACAAATTTTTTTAAAAAGTGGTTTCAGCAGGACAGGCCATTTTTCTCAACACCAACTCTGCATGGCCACCCTCTACCCTTCACTTCTTGTCAGCAATATCACGACAGTGCTAACCAGCATTCTAAACACCAAGAAAGAAGGCACGAAGAATGCTGGGTCAGTCTCAACGCAGAGTACCCCCTTCACTGTAATGATATCGTGATACAGAGATACTGAACAGGAATAATCTTATGTACGCTCAGATAATGTGCATATATGCTAGAAGAAAATAAAATTCTGAGTTCTGAATATATTCTTCCAAGTTCCAACACACAAACAGTATTTATAAAAGTACTGGATTGAATTATTCAGGGGGAAAATTGTATTCAAGGTACATGCTATTTCACCATCAGCAAGTTACAGTAACCTTGTGTTGACAATCAACAGTATTAAATTAATGCGTTGCATCTTGCGCTATTAGTGGAGCACTGTGCATAACTATTACCATTAGTCACAGCCGAAGGTTTCCACACTGTTGTATCATAAATAGGATGAGAGCAAATAGGTCACATGACTGCAGAAATGCTTTAAGCATTATTTTATTCCCCACAACCACACAGCATTTGTCCTGGGCTGTACTGAGAAAGCAGAAGTTTTGCACCATTTGGAAATTTCCAATGAAAAGATTTTTTTTTAAATTGTGAGCAACAAATAATTTATGAATGAATATATGCCACAGCTATTAGGTTTTTCCCCATTGTGAGCATTGGGCTCTAGTATATGTAGTGAAAATATGATATTCAACAGAAAATGAATTTCCATACCTCATTTAAAAAGCTCAGTTATAAGCTGCTGCAATTTTGTGCCAATGAGCTGCAGAGGGGAGGAGGGTCACTGATTTGATCTCACATCTGTATTAAGGTAGCTAATCTCAGCAAGGGCAGCAATGGGTTCACTGCAACGAGCTCAGCATTTCAGGCCAGGGAAGTGAGCATAAGTGGCCAAGTTTTCTAGTCCTGATCACGATCGACAACCCTTGATGACATGCAGGGTGAGGTACTAACAGGGGTGATAGAGCTATACCTAGGACA
Organism: Heptranchias perlo; assembly: GCF_035084215.1. Classification (NCBI taxonomy): domain Eukaryota; kingdom Metazoa; phylum Chordata; class Chondrichthyes; order Hexanchiformes; family Hexanchidae; genus Heptranchias; species Heptranchias perlo. The sequence continues at coordinate 57,553,551 of NC_090331.1, forward strand.
ACTTGCGACCTTCAGGATAGGAGGGAAGCTGGAGGGAAATTTGGACAGCAAAAAACGTCAATTGTACAGAACACTGCTGAAGTACATGGCACAAATAACCTGATTTTACAGCAAGCAAATCATAGAATGTTACAACATAGAAACAGGCCAGTCTGCACACGTTTTTCTCCATGAGGCACCTAATCTACCGCCTCTGTCCTACTTGCTTCCCACGTCTTCTAATAGTCCTCTTTTTTAAAGAAATTATATAATTCCCTTTACAAACTCTGCTTCAACAATAGTTTGAGGTAAAAGAATTCCACATTTAAACTACCTTCTGTGGTTAGGTTTTTTTTCTAAGTTCCCTTTTAATTCTTTTATCTAAAATTTTTACCCTCGTTATTACCACAAACAGTGGAAACAGATTATCATCAGTTACCTTATAACCATTTATAATCTTGAAGCTCTGTTTCAGGTTATGTCTTAATCTTCTCTACTCCATTGAAAAAAGCACCAACTTCATGACTCTTCATAACTGCAGATCCTCATCACCAGTAACCTCCTGGTGAATTTACATTGTTCCTTTTCCATTCCTTTTATATCCTTCCTGATGATGGGTTGCCCAAAACTGCACACAACATTCTAATTGTGGCCCAATGTCGTGTACAAGTTTAAAATTATATCCTTCCTTTTGTATTCTATGCCTTTAGATGTGAAACTAAGGATTCCTTTAGCCCTTTTTATGGCCTTATCTGCTTTTGCAACCATCTTTAATGATCGGTGTAGCTGCACGCAAAGGTTCCTCTGCTCCCAATTTAAGGTGCATTGCTTTTCCCTATTCTTACTTCCAAAATGAATTCACGTTATTTCTACACTGAACTGTATCCGACCATCCTACAAGCCTATGTCCCCTTGCAGTTTTTCACAATCCTGGTCACAATTTGCAGTAACAACCACCCCACCCCACTTCCAAAATGGTCATCAGGGAATTTTAAAATTGTTTCCTTAATTGCCAAATTTAGATCATTTAATGCATACAGTGAATAGGAATGGCGCAACACACATCCCTGTGGAGCATCACCCACCGCATCTTTTCAGTCCAAGAAGCTTCCTTTTTACTCCTGCCTTCCAATCATATATCCAGTAGCATTTAATACTTCTAATGAGACAGGTGCATGTGAAGGCCAAAGTCGAATATGGTCTCAAACCACCAATCTCTGCCAACTACTTTTACATTGGTAAGATACAGGTACGAGAAGTGGAATGTAAGCCTAGATTAGCATGAATGAGCACAAACTGGGCCCACAATATCAGACTGACAAAGGAAGCTTTTTACATGGAACCAGCTGGATAATTAATATGTAATAGCAGTTCTCTCATTCAGTGCCTCAAATGAAAACTGACGTAAAAATAAATTGAGAACACAAAGGGGGAAGTGGGAGCACCTCATAACACTGAGGAAGCTCATGGGAATGTGCCACGTGAGAAGAGCCACTTGCAAAATAGTATGAGTTGTGCTTTTTAAAACCTTTTCCCAATTTTATTTTTGCATCTCTCTTCTTCTCAATACTTAGTTATCTGGCTTTTCTTCCTCTCCTCTGTAATAGTTTTGTTTTAAAATCATTTTGCAGAGGGAAGTGAGTCTGAGTGCAGAAATGGGGGTCTGCTGGGCTGAGCTTGAGACGGTACTTAAGAGTCACAAGCTGAACAAACTAGGAGGAATGGTCAGGCTGGCCGATGGCCTAGGAAAGGATGGAAGCTGGGGCTCCATCAGTTGCAGGGACCAAGGGGGTGGGAGAGAACAGTGGTAGATGGGTTCGATGGTGTTGGGACACAGAGGTAGCCAGGTTAGGAACTGAACAGTCATCGGAACCACACCCCCTCCCAATATACGGAGGTGGGGATGTACAGCGCCACTGGTCTGCTGCACTGACATTTTTCACATCAGGCAAAGCAGGCCGTGCAGTCCATGAGTGTCGGTGGATCTGGTGCTATGCATTAGTGAGGGAGGATGCCCCCATTTTTCCACTGATGTCCAGCAGGGTTCATAGAACTGTGCATGTTGGGAGAGAGTGTTGCTGGAATGATTGGAAGATGACATAGGTAAATTTAGGGATAGGTTAATGATTTTTCTCCCAAACAATGCTGAATTGCATGTACTTATTCTGTTATAAATACTATTTTTAATAAATATATCGTGTGGCAGATGAGGAAGAGTAATGGTGCCTTGGCAGAATGTTTTTGTGACTGAAGCAATCAAATCACACTACAATGATCATCTTGAATCTGACAAGATGTTGCTCTTGGATGGGATTAATTATAAGGGACAGTGATCTCTGGTTCTACAATTTAATTAGTCATAGAGAATGCGCGAGAACATACATTCATCTCGGCAAGATGTTTAATGTAGATTTGTTCATATTATTTACTGAGAAATTTAAATTAATTTAATCTGAATTACAGGAGATAAGTGTTACTGAACTTTTACTATGTTGGCATAAGACTAGCATTACAGAAGTTAACAGGCAACAGTTAAAGAAACATGTATTTATTTCTATCAGCAATCAAAAAGAAACAGCACAATTATTTCAAAAATCACAACCTTCTGACTCAGAGGTTAGTGCGTTACCAGAGCCAAGGCTAACAACTGAAATTTGGCATGTTTACAGAAGAAAAAAATGAATGCTGCATCTATATCTTGGCACAATGCCTGGATAAGGAAATGCGAATAGCCTAACATGACTTACTGAACATAACATGGGTGCCTATTTTTCCAATTTGATCTTGCAATTTATTGCACCAAGTTCTAAACACAGGAGAATATGAAAGTAATGCAAGCAGTTTCAAACAAGTATGTTGTTTGTAGTCTAATATTAATGCCTAATCAAGCCTGTGGGAGAAACAAAAATTAAGGCAGATTAATGAAATAATTATTTTTCAAATTCAATAGCCTTGTATACCAGAGGTAATTAAAGACATTTAGCTGTGGAAATCACAAGGATACTTACCCTTTCAAGATATGTTTTTCCATCAGAACAAATGTAACTTCCACTTATGCAATCAATCAACATAATATTAAATAATAAACACTGAAGTCTTATTTCCCTTATATAGGAAATAAGTAAGACAAACTTGCTCCTCTTTTTTTGTTTGATTATTCACTGAGCATTTATGCACCAGGCAGCTGTAATGTTATAGTTCTATGGACATCTGCAGCCTGTTCATATGCCATTGGGTCTGGATGGGAGGCCCAATGCATTCACTGCTGACCTAGCTGGCGTTAATTAACTGAGCACAGGCTGGGGTATCAAACTTGGGACAATCCAGATCTGTGTGGTTCAAAATTTAGCTGGGTGGTGCATTTGCACAGTGAGCCACCAGGGCAGCAAGATAATCTCTCCTTGGTGATCAGGTCATCTTAGCTAAGATGACAAAAGACTTTAGACATGTCTTCCACCAACAGGAAAGGTGATGCTTAACTTGGACCAATTTCTATATTTGCGATGTCCTAATTACCAGTCAACATAATTAATCTTCATACCAATATGGAGGCGAAATGGGGAGATCAGAGCTCCTTTCATGTACCAACCATAATTAATGTCTCCCTCTCCACTGTGGAGGAAGAATCATCAGTGTAGACACTTGTAATTCCTGAAGAAGGCCATTGCAAATTATATGATTGGGAACTCTCACCTTTCTCAGATGGTAGGAAAGATGATAATATTTTCCTCTTTGATACAATCTACATTGGTATTTTTATAGATTTAAAAAATACTGCTTCATAACAAAAGGCTCACTGATTGATTTATTCAATCTCTTCTGGAATAACTGACTCCAGCCCAGATAGAGACTTAGCAGAGTCAAAGGGATAGATAGTTATCGCAATATTTTTTAGTTTCATGCATTTTGTTTAATTTTGCACCATCAGAGTTGACATGAATACTTTTGCAAGTTCCAATCTAGACTCCAGGTCAAAAATTAGGTCTTTGAGTATTGCCCCCCCACCCCCCACCCAGTGCAAGTCGAGCAAAGTGCTGGACATGGCTACTTTAAGCCTCCATTTCCTTCCGCTGATTGTATGATTTATTTTACTTTAAGCAACTTGCTTTTCTTCGAACTTCTAAAGAATTTCTCTGTTGCAAGATATATAGATAGAGAACACAGGACAAGCAGTTATGCCCATCTGCTGCTGAAAGCCTCAGCCCTATCTTTATCACCTCTAGACTTGACCATCCCAATGCTCTCCGGGCCATCCCCTCATCCCCCACCCTCCATAAATTTCAGGTCATCCAAAACTCTGCCTCCTGTATCCTATTCCATAAGTACTGCTCACTCATCAACCCTATCCTCACCGAACTATACTGGCTCATGTTCCCCCAATGCCTCAAATTTTCAATTCTCATCTTTGTGTTTATTTCCCTCCATGGCTTTGCCTCCCACTATCTCTAACCTCCTCTAGCATTGTATCCCCATCACAGACTTTCCATTCCTCCAACTCTGGCCTCTTGTGTATCCCCCCACCCACCCTTCCCTTCACCCTAGCATTGGCAGCTGTGCCTTCAGCCATCCAAACTCTGGAGTACCTACCTAAACTTCACCGCCTCACTCTCTTACTTGAAGACCCTCCTTAAAACTCACGCCTTTAACCAAGATTTTAGTTACCCCTCCTAATATCTCTCTTTAGCTTGGTGTCCTTTTTTATTATTATGCCTCCGTGAAGTGCCATGGGGAGTTTTTCTACATAAAGGCACTATATGATTTTACTGTGTTACTCTATTTCATCAAGAGCCATAACCCAAATCACCAGCCACAGAAGTGTCCCTGATGCTTGGGAGTGGGGTGAAATCCTAATGCAGCTGTTGAGCAAGCAACAACTTGCATTTATATAGCACCATTAACGTAGTAAAATGTCCCAAAGCGCTTCACAGAAGCGTTACCAAACAAAATTTGACACCGAGCCCTAAGGAGATATTAGGACAGGTGCTTGGTCAAAGAAGTAGGTTTTAAGGAGTATCTTAAAGGAGGAGATGGGTATAGAGGGGCAGAGCAGTTTAGGGAGAGATTTCCAGAGCTTAAGGCTAGGTAGATGAAGACATGGTCGCCAATGGTAGAGTGATTAAAATCAGGGATGCTCAAAAGGCAAGAATTGGAGGAGCGCAGAGATCTCGGAGGGTTGTAGGAGGTTACAGATAGGGAGGAACAAGGCCATGGAGGGATTTGATTTGAAAACTAGGATGAATATTTTAAAATTGAGGCGTTCCCAGACCAGAAGCCAATGTAGGTCAGCGCGCACGGGGGTTATGGGTGAATGGGACTTGGCGGGAGTAAGGATACAGGCAGCAGAGTTTTGGGTGAGTTCAAGCTTATGGAGAGTGGAAGATGGGAAGCTGGCCAGGCGGGCATTGGAATCGTCAAGTCAAGGGGTAACAAAGGCATGGATGATGTTTTCAGCAGCAGGTGAGCAGAGGCAGAGGCAGAGACGGGCGAGGTTACGGAGGTGGAAGTAGACTGTCTTGATAATGGAATGGATATGTGGTCGGAAGCTCATCTCAGGGTCAAACAGGACACCAAGGTTGCAAACAGTCTGGTTCAGCCTCAGACAGTGACCAGGGAGATAGGTGGAGTCGGTGGTTTGGGAACAGAGTTTGTGACGGGGACTAATGCAGCAACTTTTAATAAATGTAGCCAACGCTTTTCTCTATACCAGTCAGTAATGAAACATCTCTCTCCTTTCCCCCACCCCCAAAAAAAAATCAGCTAAGGAATTAACCTCAGTGTAATCTCAGCTGAACCCTCAGAGTCCACCAATTGGCAATTTGTTTTCACAGTAGCAAGAATCTCATCAACTTCCATTCAACTTCAATATTGTTCCTCAAAGAGAATTTGAATTTTTCCAACTCCATTCCAGAGAATTTTTCAACTCTGACTGGGGTATCCCACAGGAGTACTCATAGCTTCCAGATATATTTTTGCTCAATCATATTGAAATCTTTGGTTCATGAATGAGTAGCAAAAATCTTTGGTGAAGGAAAAATGTTCCCTAATTTGGAAATCAAACAAGCTTTTTTTTAAAATTCATTCATGGGATATGGGCGTCGTTGGCCAGGCCAGCATTTTATTGTCCATCCCTAATTGCCCTTAAGGTGGTGGTGAGCCGCCTTCTTGAACCGCTGCAGTCCGTCTGGTGAAGGTTCTCCCACAGTGCTGTTAGGAAGGGAGTTCCAGGATTTTGACCCAGCGACGGTGAAGGAACGGCGATATATTTCCAAGTCAGGATGGTGTGCGACTTGGAGGGGAATGTGCAGGTGGTATTGTTCCCATGTGCCTGCTCCCCTTGTCCTTCTAGGTGGTAGAGGTTGCGGGTTTGGGAGGTGCTGTCAAAGAAGCCTTGGCGAGTTGTTACAGTGCATCCTGTGGATGGTACACACTGCAGCCACAATGCACCAGTGGTGAAGGGAGTGAATGTTTAGGGTAGTGGATGGGGTGCCAATCAAGCAGGCTGCTTTGTCCTGGATGGTGTCGAGCTTCTTGAGTGTTGTTGGAGCTGCACTCATCCAGGCAAGTGGAGAGTATTCCATCACACTCCTGACTTGTGCCTTGTCGATGGTGGAAAGGCTTTGGGGAGTCAGGAGGTGAGTCACTCGCCACAGAATACCCAGCATCTGACCTGCTCTTGTAGCCACAGTATTTATGTGGATGGTCCAGTTAAGTTTCTGGTCAATGGTGACCCCCAGGATGTTGATGGTGGGGGATTCGGCAATGGTAATGCCATTGAATGTCAAGGGGAGGTGCCTGGCACATGACTATCTCCAAAAAGAGAGTCTAACCACCTCCCCTTGACATTCAAACAAGCTATCTATGTTCACTTAGTAACTAGTATAGTTCTATTTATTTTTTAAAAAGTAAACATTTTAAGATAATCATTTTCATAGAACACAAGTGAAAACTAACAAATATGGCGAAGTGTGCAAGTACAAAAAGTTGTACAGAACAGGAAGTCAGTCAAGATTTTAATTCATTCAAATGCAATGAACAGAGCCTTGCTCGTCATTGAAACTCAAATAAAAATAGCACATTTTTAAGCACAAATATTGTGGTTGGTACTGTGCTGGGTGGGGTTGATAAAGGCTGTGTGGCAGAGTAGAAGATGGACAGGCTGGTTAGGGAACCCCCATGTATTATCATTGCGGCCCCCAAAATGTAGAGCAGGCTCTGCAACCGATTTCTTGCCAGAGTGATACTCCCACGAACGTTGCAACTCACTGCACCACAGAACGACAGGATATCGATTTGTGCCGACAATGCCTACCGCAAGGAGCTTCAGATTTTAATCAGTGCCGAGCGACGATCAAGAACTTTCCCACAGGAGGAAAGAAATCAAACTAAGGGGTCATTTTAAGCTAACCGATCTGGAGTATAAATAACCAGATTGGATTAGCCGCCCGTTTTAAAACCTGCCCGATTTTACTTTCCATCAACAGGGTGTAAAACTGATGACCAATCCGATCCAATCCATTTCCCCCCAGTTCAGTCAAAATTACCCCCTAACTGTTAAGGCAACATCACAGGCAGGCTCTGAATGGAGGCCCAGAGACACATGGAGCAGCAAACCTAACAATGAACCTCAGGTGAACAGAAGCTGGCCTATAAATAATGGCTCCTGGGCAGTATTACAAGCACCTTTGGCTTATGATATCATCTGACATCTTGATAAGATTATTTTTGTATTAATTTCCATGGACCCAATACTCTCCAAATAGTATACACGTTTTTTTTCTTGGAATCAACTGCAGAAGTTTGTCAGTAATCTTCCAGCAAATACATTACCACACATCAATTGCGTGAGGCACCATTAATACCAGGCATGACATCCACCATTAGAAAATAGGATGAAAATTAAGTACAATTGCCAGGCCAAATGCAGAGTACAAAATATTTTTTTAAAATAGTGCACAAGAGTGATTTCCAGGCAGCAAGGTTTTGGCGATTGTTACAAATGCTTTAGATTTAGTCTCCTGGTATATGACATAATCTGAACCACTGAATGACATTGCTATTTAGTAATAAGTCCGAGTACTGAAAATATACATATATACACACACCTTAGCAAATGATATGGTGTCTCATTGTTAAAATTAATTTTTCTTAGCCTTCCACAAGTCACATGATCAATATCAAACAATTGCTTAGGCACATTAATGCCAGCCCTGAAGTCACTGTAAAATTTATTACTAAATAATAAAAATGCTAATTGCACTCAAATAATAACAGGTAGCTAAAAAAGTTAAAGACTACAGCTTTGTGGTTTCAGTTATTTAAATTATTTTTTTTTGATTTTGTTACTTCCTTGTAACTTCCACATACATTATCTTATTCAGCATCCATATGATTATCTTCTTTGCCTTTGCATTATTTAAACAGGATATGCATTATATATTAAAAATCAAGCTGAAACTTCTATTGTGAGTTTCAGAGTGAAGAGGATGAAGCTAAACTTGAGTTTTAGCTGAAGTGCATAAGTTAGCTTACCAATGGCTGCCAACCACTGTGTGAAAAATGCACAATTTCCGCACTAAAGACTGGGAACATTGGAACAGGAGTAAGCCATTCATCCCCTCATGCCTGTTCCGCCATTCAATTGAATCACAACTGATCTGTATCTTAACCCCATCTACCCGCCTTGGTTCCATAACCCTTGCCTAACAAAAATCTATCAATCTCAGTTTTGAAATTTTCAATTGACCTAGCCTCAGCTTTTTGTTTTTGTGTGTGGCGGGGTGGGAAAGACTTCCAGATTTCCACTACCCTTTGTGAAGCAATGCTTTCTGACATCATCCCTGAACTGCCGAGCTCTAATTTTAAGATTATGCCCCCTTGTTCTGGACACTCCCACCAGAGGAAATAGTTTTTTTCTCTATCTACCCTTTCAAATCCTTTAATCATCTTAAACACTTTAATTAGATCACCCCTTAATCTTCAAAATTCAAGGGAATACAAGTCCAGTTTATGCAACCTGTCCTCATAACTTAACCCTTTTAGCCCCAGCATCATTCTGGTAAATCTGCAATGCACCCCCTCAAGGCCAATATAATCCTTCCTGAGGTGCAGTGCACAGAACTGAATGCAATACTCCAGATGGGGTCAAACCAGAGCTCTGTATAGCTGTAACATAACCTCCACCCCCTTTGTATTCCAGCCCTCTTGAGATAAAAGCCAACACTCCATTAGCCTTTTAAATTTTTTGTTTGCACCTGTCCACTAACTTTTAGTGATTTCTGTACTTAGACCCCTAAATCTCTCTGCTCATCCACAGTTACTAGCTTTTCGGCATTTAGAAAATACTCTGATCTATCTTTCTTAGGTCCAAAGTGGATGACCTCACACTTTCCCACATTGAACTCCATCTGCCACAGTTTTGCTCACTGAGGGATTTTTTTTGTTTTAAGTTTATAAATGTGGTTTTGTTAATTTTTACTTATTGATTTCATTAAAGCCATTGTAATTGTAGGCGAGTTCTCAAGTTCCAGGCACAAGTTCAATGATGTGAATTAACATACTTTCCTACTCTGATTTACGATTGCAAACAGACTACTTTATTTTATGTCAAGTGACTAATTCATGGAAGAAAATCTCAACTGTTAAATATCAACATGCCTTTTAAATATGTTGACCAGATGCTCTATGTAATGCAGATGTCACGAGAATCTTGGAATAGTCTATCCTTTGACTAATAAGCCAAGTTTTCCAAAATAAGTTTTACCAAAAGGTTCTAACAAACAAGGCAATATTATAAAATAATTTTAGAGTTGTGGCTCTACTAATCTCATTTAAAAAAAAGCTAAAGACTTCCACAATCTCAACTACTGAAGAATTTTGTAGAAGTTAAGGAACTTAATAGAGCTGAATGAGAATTATAAAGTTACACAGCTTGACCTCAGCTGGGGTACCTCAAGGGCTCCACAATTCGCCTCAGTGTTTCTGAATTAGGGGAATACAAGAATATTAAACACAGCTGGTTTAATTGGAACATAGGAACAGGAGTAGGCCATTCAGCCCCTCGTGCCTGCTCCGCCATTTGATAAGATCATGGCTGATCTGTGATCTAACTCCATATACCTGCCTTTGGCCCATATCCCTTAATGCCTTTGGTTGCCAAAAAGCTATCTATCTCAGATTTAACCCATATTGCAAAGTCTATGAGCGAGGACAGCATCAGGTTTGACTCTGATGCTTCCCCCCATCTCCCAGGTCAACTAACCTAATGATGCTGATGTCCAGGTGCACACATGAAGAATGAACATTTGGGCGAAATACTGAAAGGCTAACAGTGCCTGCATTGCAGCATGAGTCACCAACTTCAAGAGAAGCATTTACTACAATTTTAAATTTATATATGCAACACATTCGTTAAAAATTCTAATTGCTGGTTAATTTTTTTTTAAAAATAGTTCCAAGTTATAAAACCAATGATCGTACTTTTTAAAAATAAATATACATTATTTTAGTGCAGACCAAGTTAATACAAAAGAAAGACTATGAGGGGAATTTTAACCTCCAAGAACGGGTGGTTGGGGGGCGGGTGGGTAGTGAAAATCATAGGTTTTTGTAGTGACCGCAACCCGGCTCCATGGCCCAAATCTGGGTTTAACGTGGGTGCGTTTGAATGCGCCGCGCAGCCGAAACCCACAAGTCGCATCTACAATTATTACCAGCCGGTGGGTACTTAGCACGTCAATTAAGATCATTGAGGTACTTCAGGTAGGTATTTTTTTTTAATTGATTCTTAAACAGAAACAAATTTAACTTCTCCTGCACTGGTTTCCGAATCTCGCCATGTGAAAAGGAGGTGAGATCATGAGCCGGATCCATGAGGTAAGTGCCTTGATTGCACTGCTTATGGGCCAGGAGGAGCACGAGTGTTTCCTCCAGGCCCAATAAGCCGACCTGCCGTGATCAGCCGACCCTGCTCATGTCTGACCTCCGACTCTTCTGCTAACCTCCGATTTCCGACTCCTCCCAACCTCCAACTCTTCTGCCGACCCCGCGATCTTCTCCACAGCACCAGCACCCCCTGCCCTGATGTCCTCCAAGGCCCTGCAGGCACTGTGCATCTGAAATGCAGATAACATGGGGCCTTATTTGAGCCTTGCCCACAGTTGGTATGCAGACTCTGAACGCACTCTGGGCTAACTGGCTGCACTTTGTGCGCTAAGCACCTCAGACAGATCAAAGGCCTCGAGCCTTTGTGCCCAATAATAAGGGGTATCTGCTGTCGCATTATCAGCCCTACAGAGTCTGCCCACTGCATAAGACAAAAAGTAAAGAGCCCAGCACACACTATATATAAATATATAAACCATTAATGCACAAAGGTAAAACGAGTTGAAATTGAGGCATGTTATAAGGACACGGACATTTGTACCTACAAATGAAATGATAATAGAATTTTGCCCAAAAAGCTTTGCAGTCTATGTTCACGCATAAACATTTTCCCACAGGCTACAATCATGGTGCTTATTTGCTTCTCTGCACTAACTTTAACAGAGATGTGGACATAAGTGAATGGATGAGGATGGTTCAAAGTTTGAAATTAACCATTCTTTTGCTATTAACCAATGCTAACATTTTTTATCCCGTTCTTAGATGTTAAAGGAAGTGAGGCAAAGAAAACCATGCCTTGTTTAGGACTGATTTGCTTAGAAACACAAAGTTCCTTGGCTTGCATATTAAAGGAAGTTTAACTATTTACTCACAGCAGACCTGTAAGTAATGCTGAGGATAAGCAAGATGCCAAAGCTTGAACAAATAGAACACGGTGGCAGACCTATGGAAGATGCTGGAATACAGCCACATCTCAATTGTTAATTTGATATCCTCCACAGCCCTCCCCAACCGTATCCTCCATCCCACCCCCGATGCCCTTCATGACCTCCCACTCTCTCCCCGCTCCCTCCCAACGTCCTCCATGGCCCCCACACACCCCCATCCCGATGTCCTCCACGGCCTCCACTCTTCCCTCCCTACCCCCCCACCAATGTGCTCCATGGCCCTCCCCCCACCACTCAATGCCCTCCACGACCCCCCCACAGCACACCCCATCAATGTCCTCCATGGCCCCCACTCCCAGCACCCTCCCTGATGTCCTCCACGGCCCCCCCCACAATGCCCTCCATGCCCCCCCCCAAACAATGTCCTCCATGGCCCCCCATCCCCCACAATGTCCTCCATAGCCCCCCCATCCCCCACAATGTCCTCCATGCCCCCCCCCATCACCCACAATGTCCTCCATGGCCCCCCCATCCCCCACAATGTCCTCCATGCCCCCCCCATCCCCCACAATGTCCTCCATGGCCCCCCCATCCCCCACAATATCCCCCATCCCCCACAATGTCCTCCATGGCCCCCCCATCCCCCACAATGTCCTCCATGGCCCCCCATCCCCCACAATGTCCTCCATGGCCCCCCCATCCCCCACAATGTCCTCCGTGGCCCCCCCATCCCCCACAATGTCCTCCGTGGCCCCCCCATCCCCCACAATGTCCTCCGTGGCCCCCCCATCCCCCACAATGTCCTCCATGCACCCCCCCCAAAACAATGTCCTCCATGCCCCCCCCACAATGTCCTCCATGGACCCCCCCGACCCCAACAATGTCCTTCATGACCTAAGGATCTCTCCCTTCCTCCCTTCTCTCCAATCCCCAGCCTTCTCCCCTGACATTCAGCCAGCCAGCCTGTCAATCTGGTTGGCTGTCACGCGGGAAACCCGGAAGCAAAAATAATTGGCTTCAATTGAGTTGCAATCGCAGATTCCAAAGCACTCACTTCAGTTCCTGGTTTCCCACGCACTCTCATCCCGGCTCCAGGTCAAAATCATGCCATATAACTCCTTCAGCTCCCAAGTAATTCCTACACCTCAACAATGAAAATAAGCATAGCACACAATGTTAGTGAGGTGCAAGATTTGTTAAATAAATTTCTTAGTCAGACATGATACTATTCTCAATTTGAATATATTAGACTGGATAATAACCTAGTAGAATTGCACCTAGCAGGGAAGCTTATTATCACCTGCTATGCTAAATGCCTTGCACGGATATAAATAGAACAAAAAAGCATTAAATTCTCAGCTATCTATTTTAATAGCAGCCCTCGTTACATTCCAAGAACACCAGCTAAGCTGCATCTCAAATTGGGGAGCTCAACTCCTGGGTATTTGCTTCCCAGCAATACTTTTTAATAAGTGTCAATGGATTGTTTCAGATATTTTGGGCAAAAACATTTTTGATATTCAAAACACAATCGTTTACATAAGCACATATCGCCAAACCAAGTGGTTAGTCTCATTGTATTTCTCTCCTGTGAACTTTTAAAGAAACAAAACTAAAATTACGTTTATCTTCTTGTTGATGGCATTGCTTACATCAGGCAGATTTGACCTCCTGGCAATTCACTTCAGATTCCACATAGCATAGAGGAAATGAAGAGGATAGCCATGTAGTACATGATCATACATGGTACTATGCAACAATACTAGTGGCAGAGAGGATCCCCAAAAAGGGCTTTGGAATTTTCATGTGAAATGAGGGTGCCAATTCCTGGGGAGACGCCATTGTGCATAAAAGCAGAAGTACCTTAATTAACTCAAAAAAACATTATTAATGGGGTGAAGTTAAAATGCTATTTGCCCACGGGGTGGAGTGGGTTGTGTCACTTTATACTTCAAACAAAGAAATACTCCAAAAAGTATGACTGCAATGCCCAGAGTATTTGAGAGAAAAATACTTTAGTGCCTTTCTTCCCCAAGTGCACTCACTTACCCAATGGCTTAATGTGTAAATGCACCAGGTGGCAGAACATTAGCCTTATGGACAAGATTTCAGGTTTGATTCCGTTTTTGTAGTAATTGGACCTCGGCTAGGGCAGCAATTGGGCACCATAACAGGTCCCAGCAACCAGGGGAAGTGGGAGGAAAATCAACCAGGGATTCTGCCCATGTTCACTATTGATGACCTGTACCTGCACCTCTACAGACAACAGGTATGGACAAGATTGGGCTTAATTATAATCATCTCAATCGTCAATTACCCTATATTCACTATCCAAACTCACATATAAGAATATTCAATTGGGCAAGGTACCCAACATTTTAACTATACTCCAATAAGGACCTGCAACTTTAGGTGAGGAAGGGAAAAATTGGAGTGGGGTGTGGGGCAGGTCACTACAGGTTAATTAGCATTTTGACCTTTGTCCATCTTTAATCCTTGCAACATGTGAGGCAGGGCACTTAAAAGGGATGTTTCTTTGCTCCCAAACTCCACTCCAAACACAATGCTTCCAACAGTGCTGCAGAGAAGCTGGAAACTGATGTGTAAAAAAAATATTTCCAAAGTAACATTGGGAGATTACATTGAAAATAGCAGTACCCTTGACGAGGAGCTGAGCCTCCACATGAGTAAGAAAAAAAAGTCAGCAGGAAGGCATTTTCCCTCGCCCCAAATCCTAACCAGTCAAGATAATCCAGATGCACATATCTTTAAATTACAGATATATTATATTTTATAATTTATATTAAATTGCTTTTATTCTACTGAAAACTTAATTACAATTAAAATCGTTGCTATGAGCTGATCAGTGTAGAATACTGAAGAATTGTACAAAGAAGTTATGTCGTTTCGAAGCAAAATCGACAGGCTAGTGACACAATGTATAATGATCAGGCTAGTGTAATTATGGGCTAGTCAGGTCACATATACCCTATAAATCTCTCAGACTAGACAGTCACACATGTGGCACAAACTCAAATACAGGATGTTACCCTGGGGAACCTTCCACACTGCTGGACAGTCACGGTTCACAGTCATTTCAGCTAAGCTGCCTGGCCAGCAAATTGCACAAAAAGTAGACCATAACATTTTTGTCTTCCCCCACACCACAGTGAAGCAATTACAACAATTCGTTCTGGAGTATGTCGAAAGAGAAGAGGGATGGTTTCATGGCAGTCTAACTTCCAATTCCCAAATCTGGCTTTTGGAAATTAAACTTACATGTAATTTTATTTTACAGCAAGAGTTTAAAGTTAGGAGCTGAGCCTGTAACTTGGCCACAAACAGCCTTTAGACCAGACCCGGAATTACAACCACAGGAAAATGTTGGGTAATGTGTCAGCTTTCCAGCAATATTCCCTTATATCATCATGCATTAAACAAGTTTCATGACAGCACAGAAAAAAAACGTAACATCTTCGCATTGCAAAGCAAAACCACAGTCGCTTTAAGGATACAACAACTTGCATTTATAGTGTGTCTTTAACGTACAAAACATCCTGTCCTGGTATCTTCAGACACAAATATGAACCATTAAGAATAAAACAATGCAAGTTATTAACCTACATCTACAACAGCAAACTGTTAATGCTTGAACTGTTGGGGAGAGGGGAAAAGGGATCAAGGAATGAGAAGATCCAGACATGTGGAAGCCAATCAGAGGGGGTGAGAAAGTGAAGGAGGTGAAGATGACATGCACCCCAGCTCATCCTTGTGAACCTAGTTGCACATACCCTCTATTTTTCAGATATATTTCTTTCCTAAATTATTTGCCCCAAATCACATTGAGAAATACTTTGTTACAAACAAGAATCAACACTCCTCAAAGGAAAGATCATCAGACCTCCAAAATCTCATTCAGCCAGGACTGACCTTCATAACAGCAACAACGTGTATGTATATGTGTATATATGTACACATCACAAAGACAAATCAGTCAAAAATGAGTACCGTGCCAAAAAAGGAGATATTAGGAGGGGTAACCAAAAGCTTGGTCAAAGAAGTGGGTTTTAAAAGGAGGAGAAGGAGGTGGGGCCTAGGATGCCGAAGGCACGACCACCAACGGTGGGAAGAAAGGACAAAGAGACGCACAAGATGCCAGAGTCGGAGAGTTCTGGAAGGGGAGTGTTGTAGGGCTGGAGGAGGTTACAGGGATTGGGAGGGACGAGGCCATGAGGGATTTAAATACAAGGAAAGAATTTTAAATTGGAAGCGTTGGAGGACCGGAAGTCAGTGTAGGTCAGCAAGGACAGGAATGATTTATTAGTGGAATTTGGTGGGGATAGGATATGGACAGCAGTATTTTGGATGAGCTGAAGTTTATAGAGCTTAAAGGATAAGAGGCCAGCCAGGAGACCACTGGAGTAGTCGAGTCAGGAGGTGACAAAGGAACGGATGAGAGTTTCAGCAGCAGATCGGCTGAGGCAGGAGTTCACAACTAAACTATCAAGAAAAAGAATTTGCATTGATACAGTGCTTTTCACATCCTCAGGATGTTCCAAAGTGCCTCAGTCAATGAATTACTTTTGTAGTGTAGTCACTGTTGTTATGTCGGAAAAACACCAGCCAAATTGTGCACAGCAAAGTCCCACAAACAGCAATGAGATAAATGACCGTTTTTTTTGTGATGTTGGTTGAGGGATAAATGATAAATATTGGCCTGTATACCAGGATAACTCCATACTCCTCTCAAAATTGTGCCATGAGATCTTTTACACCCACTTGAACTGCAGACGGGGCTTTGTCTGAAAGATGGCACCTCCAGCAATGCAGCAGTCCCTTGGTGTTGCACTGAAGCAACCCAAGTCAGAGTAATTAAGTCTGGGGAGGCAGAGAAAGAAAACAGGTGGTAAAAAATCCAAGAAAGAATATGATTACATTTAGTGGAGCCTGTTGTTGCAATATCTCCATTCATGTTTTTAAATACTGCAAACAGCAGTACCGCGTTTATAGTGCTTGGCTCTGAATGAAATTCTCCTGTTCAGTGGACAGCTGTAGACATGGGTGCTTGCAACATGTGCAGAAATCCATACTTTTCATACAGACTTTTTTTAAAATCACAGACAGGACGACGTGCACTCAACATTTAAATAAATCTGGACAAGTTTAAAAAGTGCTCAGGAGTCTCAAAAGACCATAATGGAGTACACTCCAAGTGGTGAGACATTGCCTGCTCCAGGAAGTTCAGGTCAGGATCCATATTCAAAGTTAACCTGCAACTTCAGTATCGCTTGCAGTGGTTTCAGCAAAACTACATTTACAGTATAAAAGCATCTTCACATTTTTCCTGGGTAAGTTCACTAAAAGCAATACCATGGAATTATCATGTATATTAAAATATCTTCAAGTAAAGAAAGTAACTGACTGCTAGATTTTAGTTTCTTGGACAAAATTTAAAATTCTTGAGCATTATGAGAATCTAACAATACAAACCGAGTTCAGGTTTGACTATTACAAAGTTTGAAAAATCGAGTGGACGCTGGTCAACAAAGAGTGATGGTCCCATTCAGCAATTTTAAAATGTATTACACATGCCTGAAAAAATGGCCCAGTAAAAATAAATCTACAGACTCATAAGAAAACTCAAAATGAATTTGTTTTGACTCAGAATGCCCCAAGAAAGCATACAAGAAACCTTGTCAATACACTGAACACAATTGGATTTTTAAACACAAGCAAAGAGACTTTGTACTCAAAGCTTGTTAAACAGCTCACTAGAAAGCAGTTTTCATATATCACTCTACTGTGAAGTTATTTAAATTTCACTGAAGTGCTCTAAATTTTTACATGGGAATGGCAATGTTGACTCGAGTGACATCTTCTGCATTTTTATTTCTCTCATAGTACCAACGACAACACTTTCCCTCTCTTCCCCCACCCCCAATCTGAACTATTAGGACCAATTTCATTTATATACTGTTTCTTTTTAAAAGAAAGTGTTAATATGAAAATGGCCAAAAATAATCCTTTTTTACCCTATGACCGTGTCCCGTTCACCAATCACCTCTGTGCGCACTGAGCTACATTGGCTCCCGTTCCGGGAATGCCTCGATTTTAAAATTCTCATCCTCCATGGCCTCGGTCCTCCTTATCTCTGTAATCTCCTCCAGCCCCACAACCCACCGAGATCTCTGCATGCCTCCAATTCTTGCCTCTTGCGCATCCCCAATTTTAATCATTCCACCATTGGCGGCCATGCCTTCAGCTCTGGAATTTCCTCCCTAAACCCCTCTGCCTCTGTACCTCTCTCTCCTCCTTTAAGACGCTCCTTAAAACCTACCTCTTTGATCAAGCTTTTGGTCACCTGTCCTAATATCTCCCTATGTGGCTCGGTGTCAAATTTTGTTTGATAATCGCTCTTGTAGTAAAATGTCCCAAGGCGCTATATAAATGCAAGTTGTTGTTGTTGTTGTGACACAATTATTCCTGGACTTGAGAAAATATATTATGTCTGAGATGCTCAGTCATTTACTGCCCTACTGTATGCACACAACAGGTAGATTTAAATGGAGAATATTTTCACACTTTTCTTTGTAATTAATCATTGAAACATATTATTTTCAGGAGCATATAACTGGCGAGGCGATAAAATGGAAAGAAGGGATCTATATAATTTAAGGAGCTTCAGTACTTTTAATCAATTCAACAAGTTCAATAAATTGATGGCAGGACTCCATTTTGAGGAAAAACACCAAGTTATTTAATTCAGCCCTAAAAAATGAGAATATGGCATACATCAATTATGTTGGCTAACAAAACTATGATTAAATCTTCAAACTACCACTACATCAGGTCAGTTTATTTATGAATGAAATATAAACATACAATTATTTGCAACATAAAATTGTTGTGCCAATACAAAACAATTTGCATGGATATCCATGAATTAACAAAAGGCAGGCTTCAAATATGACATATGGATTCTATGCAAAATATTCACTACATAATAAAAACCAAGAAATATTTAATGAAGGATTTATGGTTTACATTTTGATTTAAAAGCTGGACTTGGGTCTTTCTTTTTGGAGTGGTTTAAAGCAGTCACACTTTTGCTGGTTCTAAATGCTAGACCTACAAAAGGTAATATACATGGTTTGTGAAATGCATTTAAACGTCTTTTATTTTTTAACATTAGTAGAGCAGCTATAAAGAAGCATTTGTAAACAATTTTACAACACCAAGTTATAGTCCAACAAATTTATTTTAAATTCCACAAGCTTTCGGAGGCTTCCTCCTTCCTCAGGTGAACGGTGTGGAAACACACTACAACTTGGTGTTGTAAAATTGTTTACAATTGTCAACCCCAGTCCATCACCGGCATCTCCACATCATAAAGAAGCATGACTAGGCTGACACAACAAAGACCGAGTAAAGATTGCTATAGAACCTAAACAGGTGACTGAAGCACACATATAACATACATTCTCCTGTTAAGTGTGATATTCTAACTAAAAAAATTGGTACAGTTTCCATTTGGGTGATGAATAAGCCTGATGTGCTTGATGCTTTGTGGTTCTTTGCCTTCTTCGAAATCATGTAAACACTGTTTATATCAAACATGAAGCCACAATCACACCTAGACCGTCCAGTGCACCAAGTGCTACTCCAAGGAGTGACATGGCACACTCACAAAGAGAGAAAAATATTGCTTAAGAATTTTAGAAATCTAGTTCTAAAACTCTTTATACTTGACTGATTTCACCAGAATATATTATTGAAGTACCAAGTATACAGCACAATGAAGTATTTTATTTTAAACAAATACAAAACCTTCCATATAGTTATGAAACTACTGTTGACTCTCAAGTTATTTATCACCTTGAAAGTTGTGCCCCAATCCATCATCACCAGGAGAGTTTTCAGCATCACCTTTCCACTGCTGATCCTAATAACTGAGTAGAGCTCCAAAGGTGCATGACAAACACTTTATTTATCATTGCCAAGGACATCACTTATACTTTTGATGGTATCTAATACCTCGAAAAGAAAAGTTATCATATGGCTGAATTCATAACTATCTTGTTTCCTTCAAATGGCTCCACATTGTGCAGTTAATAGCTCATGACCTGACCTATTTTCTATTAATTCAGGGAGTTCCCATGGCTCTGTTTTCCCTTCAACTTAATTTATTCATGTCAGTGACCTTCTCCACATATCATTCAAGCATTTTCACTCATTTATGGTTTATTTCACTCTATATTCAATCATCATTCTTCAATCACACACCCTCCATTCCTTGCAGTGCACGAATTTAATTACCATCTCATGATTTTCCTGTATACCCTTTGATCTGGGAAATCTCATTGTTCAATTCCTCCAAGATACCGTTCCTTCGTGTGTGTCACGTTAAAACAACAGTTTTTTTTAAAACCTTTGATGGCTGTATTCCAAGACATTCTTCAGTCAGCAACTTTCTTGACCTTAGGTGCGATTCCTACATCTCTGTCCAGAACCCCCAAGAAATTTGGTTCCATTTTATGCCAAACATATCTTTTCCCTTCATGAGCCCTTGATGCTCTATGAGGTTCAAGACTTCAATATTGCTCCTATATCCAGGGATGATATTCCAATATCCCTCTCACCACCTGGACAGGATTATCAGAAAATGCTGTTGTCCAATTGGTGATCATTTTCTTATCTTTGGCCATCAACCTCACTCTGTTGCAACTTCTCCTGTCTATATTTTAAACTGATATACTGCTGTGATCAGTACTCTTCTGAACCGTCTTCATCTCTTCTTCCATCTAAACTCCAAATAAGTCATTCTGCATGCGCTTCCTTTTGCCTACACCCTCACAGGGTGTTGAAATCAAGATTCATCACACTAATGTCTTGTTTTAACACATTCTTTCCTAGGACATCAAAATTGTAACTCTTCCCCATCTTCAGTCTTTCCCACAGTCCCCAAATGTTAATACCAAGTTTGACATCACCTAATCACAAATCCCTGGTTTACTCTGCCTTCTGTTCTACTCTTTAGAACCTTGGTGGTGTCCTGCAAAGCTGCCTTGGCCTTTCATCTTAGTGTCTCAATATCAAGGAAGAGCCTCTCCACTAACTCCACACAGAAATGAACTCTTATCTTAGCTGTGCCATCCAAAAGAACCATCAAGTGGAGGTGTGATACTTCGCTTGGTGGAGAGTAAAGGAGACAAACTGAACAGATCAAGCCAAGTTGCTGAACACAATCTACTGGCTGGTTTTAAACCAGAAGTCTGAGACAGCACATCTGCCTTCCTGCTCTTTAATGAATGACATAAAACATTAGCTGAACTCATGGGGGCCTGAGAAAACAACAGAAAAGGATGAAAAATAAATATATGTTTAACTCACCAATTCATGACCGCATGGAAAACTCCTCATTAGAAAGTTATTTTTCTCTCTATGCGACAGAGCTAAATTTAGACCTGATTGTAATCCTCTTTGGGTCTATGTCGAACAAATAAAATGTGCCTTAAGTGATTGACCGTCAACTTCCAGATTGACAGGAATCTAGAAAAGCAGCAAACTGTTTCATCACTGCTGCGTTTAGGTATCAGTAAGAGTATCGTCACACGATTTATTGTCTTGGTTTATGAAATTCGCATAGGAATTCAACTAGAGCTCATTGCAACCGAGTTAGGAACGTACCTTCCAATACTGCAGACAGACAATGAATATCAATTCTTCTGAAAAATTGCGACATGATTACAAGAACCAGGACATGAATTCTACCTTAATTTTTTTTTTAATTTAAACATTTTAACAAAAATGCATAATGCAACATTGTTAATGTTTTCTTTCGAACTTAAATACGGTGCTGTATAAAGTAACGGTCCCCTCCCATTTTAGCCAGCCGCCCTTGATTTATTAACGCGCTAACAGCCAGTTGCTGAAATATTCGTGGAGAGCCCGCACCAATGTGCTTAGTTCGACAAATACGCAGTGAATAAAGCATTTTAAGTATTCTCACTTTTTCTGTCACTGGTTCTCAACTTGCACACATGATTTCAAAAAAATCCTGTAATTTGTGTATATCCTTCAGGTTTCAAAATTACAATAGGTCACATCATTTGAGTCGTAAAACGTAGAAGATGCGGCGTTTACCATTTATTTAAAGTTTGTTTCAGGTTTACGAATAACTGTTATATGGTGAGATTTAAACCCATCAAAATCCAGGTATCCAGACCTTTCGGATAACCCCGATTAAAATTATAGTTCCCATCACGCCAGTTCTCCACGTGTCCTCTTTGAATTCAGTTTTAAAATATGTATTTCTGTTCAACACGGAGACACGCGACTCATTCCAATTTACAACAATTTCAAAACACTTTCAAGCTCTGAATAAAGGATGCATCGGGCCATCCACCCGGCAGCAATCCTATTTACAGGTTGCATTTTTTTAAAAAAACAAACAACCTAAACCATCGTTTTTTTTTAAACCCAACAAGAAATTACTCACAAACTGGAAAACAAATCTCCAACCTGCAGCAGAAGGATCAGCTCCGAAACACTGCAACATTTCACACACAAAAAACCCCCCTCGTCCTCTGGAAATACCCCGTGCCTGCAGTTAGCCGCAACCCGAAGACAAGACACTGAAAACGGTCTGACTGACTCTCTCCGTCCCCATTACCTTTCGGTTGCCTGTCCGTATGGTGCAGGTGACCGTGTGACCCGGCTCCGGGCTCCGGGCTCCACTTTACTCTGATTTCTCCATCAGAGTCTCAGGAAGCGACACATTCCGGCAGGAGGCTGGCGCGCCTGCGTACATCGCCGCCCGGAGACGACCCCGCTTTTACCTGCGAGGGGCTGAGCCCCAGTTCACTGAGTGTATCGCTCATCGGGAAAAGGGACCAGGTAACCATCGGAACCTGCTGCGCCTGTCATTTCGTTGTATCCTAAGTTACTTACACACGTTTATAGCACAATTATGAATATCATATATATATAGTAGGTACAGCACAGGAGGCGGCCATTCGGCCCATCGTGCCTGTTGAAAGAGCTATCGAATTAGTCCAATTCCCCTGCTTTTTCCCCCATAGTCCTATAATTATTTTCCCTTATATTGTACCTACCGTTTTAATTACACCGCAACTATTACTATTAGAGCAGTTAATGTACTTATAGAATTAAAGTGTTACCGCACAGGAGCAGAATACTCAGCCCATCAAGCCTGCACAGGTGTTTTTTTCTCCACCAGCCACAAATAGATACAAAACCAAGGCTTCTGTTCGCTTTGTTTTGACCTTATGTATTTGCACTGCCACCTTTAATGACCCCTGCAACTGCACAAGGTCTCTCTGCTCCATGTTTAAGATCTTACCATTTACGATAGCTTTTCTTTACATATTTGTACTTCCAAACTATTACTCCATATTTTTCTACATTAAACTGCATCTGCCACTTATCTGCCCATCGTGTACTTCATCTATGTACTCCTGCAGTCTTTTACAATCTTCGTACTGCATCATCGTCTAGTGCTCACTTTTCAATTTGACCTCAGGATTTATTACACCCATTTCCACTTTATTTTTATTATGTCCCAAAAATTTAATTAAAGTGATTTTAGACCTGATCTAAAGTTCTGTTCATTATTTTTTCATCCAAAATAAATTGGGATGAGCAGGGCTTTTATCCCGTTAGGGCTCATCCATCCATATAAAACATACATTCCACCCATCACTGTATCCAACTGTTTCTTAAATGATTCCAGGAGTTTTGCCTCTGTTGCTCAACTCAGCTGGCTTTTGGCTAAGATGTTAAACCGAAGCTCCACCTATCTGGACAGGTGGACATAAAAGATCCCATGACACAATTCCAAGAAGAGCTGGGGAGTTCTCCCTGCATTCGGGCCAACATTTATCCCTCAGCCACCTTGACCAAAAATAGATTAACTGGTCATTTATTTACTGTTGTTTGT
Source organism: Heptranchias perlo (assembly GCF_035084215.1). NCBI lineage: Eukaryota > Metazoa > Chordata > Chondrichthyes > Hexanchiformes > Hexanchidae > Heptranchias > Heptranchias perlo. Next base: position 57,577,257 of record NC_090331.1, read on the forward strand.
GGAATCTTGCTGTGTGCCAATTGGCTGCTGCATTTGACAATGTAACAAAAGTAACTATACTTAAAAAAAATCAATTAATTGGCTGTAAAACCCTTTGGGACATCAAAGACCCGAATGGCCTCTATAAATGCAATTTCTTTCTTTCTGCCACTTGTAGTTTGTTTTGCGACATAGTTATTTGCCTTGTTTACTGGATTGTTATTTAGTGCAGAGTCTCCTTTCTCGCCCTTCGCTATTTCAGCATCATTCACGGAGTAGGTCACTAATTTATCCTCGTATGTCCCTGTTACGTTTCATCTGCTACTGTTTGGCCCACTTGCATATTTTATTTGATTCATTGCTAAGTTTTTGGCCACCCCTTGAAGATCGGTATCACCTGCTAATTTAGTCAGTTTGCATTAAGTTTCTGAATGTAGGTAGTTATTATAAATTACAAATAGTAGAGATCCCAACACTCGTTCCACTTTACGCCCTATCTCGACATCAATGGACTGCTTTCTACCCCACAGCCAATTTATCCACGTCTAATTAAAGTGAAAATACTCAGAACTCTATTAAAATCACAAAAGCATAAATTTCGCACGTTCGCAGAGGCGAAGAATATTTTACAACTGCAAAACTCAACTGGAGAGTCCAAGTGGCGATGACGGTGTGCTGAACCGTTTTATCCATACTGAATGCAGCTTATTTATTTAGGGCGATTCTAGTCCGACAGCGGATGGCGTTACAGGTGCTCGAACAAGGAACATGTGTTATAGACTAAACCGTGAGGACGTGACTGATCAACAGTTGGTTCCTCCCCAACAGCTCTTCAGATTGTTACAGCACATACATTTTCCAATTTTCAGTATTCCAGGTAGACCTATTAACCAGAGCTACAAAAGCAATGTGATAAGTGGGACAGCAAATTAAACCACTGTGTTGATCAGTGCATGGGTTTTGTATTCACAAAGGACGTTGCCTTCCCCCCCAGAACTCTACTAAAATCACTAAAGCAGAAATTTCGCACGTTAGTAGAGGCGAAGAATATTGTACTTACAGTTGCAAAACTCAACCGGGGAGATTTGCCTCATTCCGTAGTGTGGAGATTTTGTGTTTTTAAAAAAAAATCAGTTTAAATGAATAAATCAGAAAAAAAATCTGGGGACTTTGAAGTCAGTCCTAGGCTGTGTCAAATAAAAACTCGTATCAATGGAAAACGTAATCACCGTTTAGTATACGAATCGATTATCTTCAAAATGTAATACAGAAGTTGGGTACCAAGTTGAGAAACGCACTTTCACTCTCAACCCAGGATCAAATGTTAACGCACCTTCAAGCACTTCGATTATCATTGTTTCTCGTGTAGTGCAACAAACGAATGGCAGTTTTGATCGTAAGATGTGTAACTTTCAACTGGTCTTTGTCCGATGCTTACAATCACTCTACATTTGGCAATTTTTAAATGAAACTTCCCCGCGCGAACTGATAATTACAGACAGAGACATGGGTGTTACTATAACTTAAGATATAATTCTAGCAAATATTTTGTTAGCCATTTTCCCCTCACAAGGATGATCAAAAATAGATCAATTCTAGATGGATAGAATGGGATTTTAAAAATTAATTCCATGGCAGAATATGACCCATTTAAATGGCTTTGTTATCCGGTAAAATGCAATGCAAGCGTACCCCATCTTACCCAGGGGAGCAACCGCACAGATTGTTGAGAATAGGCTATTATTTACCGTGTCAAAACTTGGCTACTCTGCAAATTTCCTTATAAGCGGTGGAAAAGGCTTGCTCAATGCAATTTTAAAAAGTAGAAATGCATAAGAAATAGTCATCTTAATCATCGCAAAATCAGGGGAAAACAAATATTCAACGTTAGTCTTTCACATTAACGTATTTTTTCGTTCGGAATTCAGGCCTTTTCCCATAAACCCAATAAAAAAGGAAACATAAACTTGCTAAATGTTGAGAAATATGATCAAGTATATTTTCACAAATTCATTTTTTTCACGATTGCCATATGTAAAGTTATAAAACCAAACAAAAAGGCTTTTCCTGGATTACTTACTTTAGCATTCTGTTTTCAATAGAAAAGTTTACTTACTCTTTTGAAATAGTTTATTAATCTTTTATTAAGGCTGGTTTAGATAACATACCTTCTATTGGATTCTGAGAGCTTGCTGTGCACAAGTTGGCAGCCCCGAATTCCCGCCTTACAACAGTGACCACACTTCAGAAGTATTTCATTGACTGTGAAGTGTTTTGGGACGTCTTATGGTTATGAAAGGTTCCACTTAAAAGCAAGTTCATTCATTGTCCTGCACAAATTGGAAAAGATTCGGGTGAAATTCTGTCAAATAGAATTAGTATAAATACTGACTGCAGAGTTCCAAAACGGTAATACAGCTCATCTGTGGAAGAAGCTTCCATTCGTTTTCGTACAGAGCAGCAGTGATAAGCAGAGACATTATAACATAGAAGTGTCAAATATTCGCAATACTTCAAAAGCTCCTGCTGCAATTCCTTTGTAAACATACCAAACAGGGCAAGAAAAGACCAACTCATTGAGTGTTGCATCAAGACATGGTGCAGCCTATGCACACCATCAGCTCACCCCGAAGTCATGGTGTAGCCTATGCACACCGTCGACCCACCCTCAGTTATGGTGTAGCCTATGCATACCATCAACCCACCTTCAGTCATGGATTCTCCTGAGAGAAGTGACCTCTCAAACCCCCAAAGGCAAACAACTATAAGAGACTGCAGTAACTGATAACACTAGTCATTGCTGACCTCACCTATCTTACATACGAATTAAGAGCAGGAGTAGGCCATTCGGCCCCTCGAGCCTGCTCTGCCATTTGATAAGATCATGGCTGATCTGATTGTGACCTCAACCCTATTTTCCAGTCTACCTACTACAACCTTTGACTCCCTTGTTCATCAGGAATCTATCCATCTCAGTCTTAAAAATATTTAATGACCCTGCCTCCACCGCTCTCTGGGGTAGGGACTGCCACAGACTCATGACGCTCAGAGAAAACATTTCTCCTCATCTCCGTCTTAAATGGGAGATCCCTTATTTTTAAACTGTGGCCCCTAGTTCTAGACACTCCCACAAGGGGAAACATCCTCTCAGCATCTACCCCTTCAAGTCCCCTCAGGATCTTATATGTTTCAATAAGATCGCCTTTCATTCTTCTAAACTCCAGTATACACAGGCCCAACTTGTCCAACCTTTCTTCATAAAATAACCCCCTCATCCCAGGAATCAGTCGAGTGAACCTTCTCTGAACCGCCTCGAAAGCAATTATGTCCTTTCTTAAATAAAGAGACCAAAACTGCACATACAGTATTCCAGATGTGGTCTCACCAATGCCCTGTACAACTGTAGCAAAACAGCTCAACTTTTATATTCCATTTCCCTTGCAATAAATGACAACATTCCATTTGCCTTCCTAATCACCTGCTGTACTTGCATACTAACTTCTTGTGATTCATGTACTAGGACACCCAGATCCCTGTGTACCTCAGAGTTCTGCAGTCTCTCTCCATTTAAATATACTGCTTTTCTATTCCTCCTGCCAAAGTGGACAAGTTCACATTTTCTCACATTGTAGTCCATCTGCCAATTTTTTGCCCACTCACTTAACCTATCTATATCCCTTTGCAGACTCCTTCTGTCCTCTTCACAACTTACTTTCCTATCCACCTTTGTGTCATCAGCAAATTTAGCAACCATACATTTGGTCCCTTCATCCAAATCATTGATATAGATTGTAAATAGTTGAGGCCCCAGCACTGATCCCTGTGGTACTCCACTCGTTACATCTTGCCAACCTGAAAATGACCCATTTATGCCTACTCTTTTTCCTGTTAGCTAACCAAACCTTTATCTATGCCAATACGTTACCCCCTAAATCATGAGCTCTTATTTTGTGTAGTAGCCTTTGATGTGGCACCTTGTCAAATGCCTTCTGGAAATCCAAGTACACCACATCCACAGGATCCCATTCATCCACGTTGCTGGTTACTTCCTCAAATAAATCTAATAAATTAGTCAAACACGATTTCCCTTTCACAAAGCCATGTTGACTCTGCCTGACTGCATTGAGATTTTCTAAGTGCCCTGCTATAACCTCCTTAATAATAGATTCTAGCATTTTCCCTATGACAGATGTTAAGCTAACTGGCCTGTAGTTTCCTGTTTTCTGTCTCCCTCCTTTCTTGAACTTCTAGATCTTTCTTGATCTTCTAGAACTTGAGATGTCTTCCAATCACAGGAATTGGTCCAGCTCCTGACTGAAGGCCTGAAATTAATCCATACTAACCACATGTTCTAGCAGTCGACTCCAGAGGTCAATGACTCTGCAAAAAGTACTTCCTGCCATCTAACCTAACTTGTGTGTTAATTTATTTTGTACTGATGCTCCAGAGTCCTCATCTCTCTATCAAGCTCAAATAATCTACCACCCACACAGAATCTATTCCTTCATCATTTTCAAGACTCAATCATATGCCCTCAAAGTCTACGGTTCTCCAATGAAAAAAAGCCCAGGTCCTGAGAACTGGGAGTCCTGAGATGACATCATTCTGATGGCCCTCCTCTGGACCTTCTCCAGGGCTTCAATATCCCCTACCACGTGAGTGGACTGAAATTGGACAGTATTGTAGATGCAGTCATACCAAGGTCTTGTACAGGATAGGTATTGTATTTTAAGTTTTGTATTTAACTCTCCTAGCTACACATCTGGAACTTTATTTGTTGCTCTACGGTCTCATGAACCTTCAATATTTTATGAACAATGACATCCAGGTCCCTTTCCTGCTCCGCAGATTTAAGACGGCAAGACTTCATTCTATACAAATGCCTAGAATTTCCCTGACCCAAATACATCATGCTGCATTTATCTGTATTGAAGGACGAATTCTACCCACAGTCCCATTCCCCCAATGTATCTAATTCAGCCCACAGTCTATTTAGTTAATCTGGAGTCCTACCACCCACATGCACCTTAGCATCATTAGTAAACTTAAAGACTTCCAGGGATAGATTTTGGTCTCAGCCTGTCTGCAACAAGCACACGGCCGAACTGAGACACCAGAGGCTTGATGGAAATCAGTCCTCATCAGCATACTCGGCGTGTCTCCACAGGCAGCTCGCCTGAGCCAAGGGATCAATGTCAGGCCGTCTGCCTCACTGGCAACAGCCTTCAAATAAGTCCCAGGAGGGGGAATTGGAGTGGGATACAGTGGCAGCTGGGGGGGGGGGGGTGGTTGATCCTACTCGCTACACAGTTATAAAAATATAATTTAACTTGCCAGGGTCACTTAAGAATCCTGAACGCTCCTCAGTGACTAATTTCAACAAGGTGCCCTTCAGTAGGTGTTAGGCCCCTAATTTACAAATTTAAGGGGTCTGACCCCAAAAAAAGGGCTCTATGAATTTAGCGGTGGGATGAATACCTGCGCAGATTGGGCGCAGGCAGTCCTATTGCTAAATTGGTTTGCTATGTACCTGCCTGAAAAACAGGCACAATGCATACTTATTTCTACCCCCAATACCTTCATCCAAATCATTCATAAAGATGGTGAAGAGCAACTGTCCCAACATGGATTCCCTGCAGGACAGAGAGAGACTGGACCCCAGGCAGAGTGACTACATTAATAATCATCAACTACCAATGTGAATGTAATCAATTCGCAATCCAGCTTAAAAATTTGACTGTCAATCCCACAAGATGCAAACTTACTTAATAACCATCTGTGCAGCACTTCATCAAAGGCATTTTGGATATGTCTTTAAACAAATGTCCATGGTCCCATACTCTTCTGTTAAGAGTAATTGAAGTTTGGATGCAATACATCGTGAGAGAAACAGGGTTTTGACAATTAAGCTTATAGTAACCTCACCAGAAAGAATCCAAAATTTGTATTCAGTGGGAATTCAGCTTTTTTGGATAGAAGGAATTAATAACAATTGAAAAATACTGTTAACGAACAGAGGATTACTGACACCGGATTACAGCAATTATTTACATGGCATACCATTGTACTAATGAAAGCAATACATTCTAATAATGGATACAAGAAAGATATAATTCATTGGAATTCTCAATTATTGCATTTAAAACCTGCCACTTTTAACTTTCTCTGGCAAAAATTGGCCAATTAATAAGCATCAAAAGTCAATTCCCTGGTAGGAGCTCACATTTCCATATTGGCATACTGCAAACTGTCCATTATGTCACAGGCTCTACCTGCAAGATACAATGAATCCCATGCAAGGAGATACCACGTGGAAGATAACTACTGAACCTGAGAAAGGAAGGAATATAATATATTATATTGAGGCAATTCATACACTTGTGCGTCTGCTACTAATTCATCCAGAGCAACTGTACTATTGGCTCAGAAGGAGGTAGACTAGCTGCCCCCTGATGAACAAAAATTTGTTATGGGAGATATAGGATTTTTAGGGACAGTGGGGCTAACTTGTACAAATGCACAAGGCCATTTCTGAAGGGCTTGGGTGGTAAAGAGTTAAGTTTTCTGTGAAAAAATGGATTGTATTTTTGTTAATATTAATTCCTCACCTTTCTCAAAAAGGCAGCAAATCCTAGCAATGATAGACCGCACAGAACAGACATGAGAATACGGATATTGTAAATAGAGCCTTTCACTTAACATAAAGGTCAGTTGCAGAAAGTATCTGTCACAATTGTGCGTTGCAATAACACGCATTTATGTAGCGCCTTCAACGTAGTTGAACATCCTAAGGCGTCACACAGGAGCAATTATCAAACAAAATTTGACACCGAGCCACATAAGGCGATATTCAAACAGGTGACAAGTTTTAAGGAGCGTCTTAAAGGAGGAGAGAGAGGTAGAGAGGCGGAGAGGTTTCGGGAGTGAATTCCAGAGCTTAAGGCCTAGGCAGCTGAAGGCATGGCCACTAGTGGTGGAGCGAATAAAATCGGGGCTGCGCAAGAGGCAATAATTGGAGGAGCGCACAGATCTCAGAGGGTTGTAGGGCTGGAGGAAATTACAGAGAGGAGAGGCGAGGCCACTGAGGGATTTGAAAACAAGGATGAGAATTTTAAAAATAGAGGCGGTCCTGGACTGGGAGCCAATGAAGGTCGGCCAGGAGAGCATTGGAATAGTCAAGTCTAGACGTAAGAAGAGCATAGATGAGGGTTTCAGCAGATGAGCTGAGGCAGGGGTGGAGAAGGGCAATGTTACAAAGGTGGAAGTCGGCAGTCTTGGTGATGGAGTGGATATGTGGTCAGAAGCTCATCTCAGGGTCAGATAGGATGCCAAGGTTGCAAATGGTCTGGTTCAGCCTCAAACTGTGGCCAGGGAGAGGGATGGAGTCAGTGGCTAGCGAATGGAGTTTGTGGCGGGAACTAAAGACAATGGCTTCAGTCTTCCCAATATTTCGTTGGAGGAAATCTTTGAATGTTGGACAAGCAGAGAGACAAATCAGGGACAGTGGAGGGGTTGAGGAAGGTGGTGGTGAGATAGAGCTGGGTGTCATCAGTGTACATGTGGAACCTGACATTGTGTTTTTGGATGACGTCGCTGAGGGGCAGCATGTAGATGAGAAATAGGAGGGGGCCAAGGATAGGGGGACTCCAGAGGTGACAGTGCGGGAGCAGGAAGAGAAGCCATTGCAGGTGATTCTCTGGCTATGACTGAATAGATAAGATTGGAACCAGGCAAGCACAGTCCAACCCAGTTGGATGACGGAGGACAGGCGTTGGAGGATGGTGTGGTCAACCATGTCAAAGGCTGCAGGCAGGTTGAGAAGGATGAGGAGGGATAGTTTACCATGGTCACAGTCACATAGGATGTCATTTGTGACTTTGATAAGGGCCGTTTCAATACTGCAGCAGGGGTGGAAACCTGATTGGAGGGATTCAAACATGGAGATGCGGGAAAGATGGGCACGGATTTGGGAGGTGACAAGTTCAAGGACTTGGGAGAGGAAAGGGAGGTTGGAGATGCAGCCAAACAAGCTTTTGTAAAACCATTAAATTTCATGGGAGGTACTTTATGTACATCACATTGGATTAAAAAGGTTACCATCGAACAATACTGAAGAGATTTTTTCAAGTTTTTTGTTACCAAGTAAATCCTCAATCTTGCTATTCACAGTTGCAGGTGTAAGACCAGATGGCATCAGCCAGCTCATCTGTTTGGTTTTTGCCAGATTGTAAAGCACAAACAAGTGTCAGCTTTTTTTAAAAAACAATTTTACCCTCCCCAGTTACTGTCACAGACTGAACCAGACTATTTGCAACCTCAGTGCTCTATTTGACCTTGAGCTGATCTTCCAATCCCATATCCTTTCCATCACAAAGACCACTTACTCCTATCACTATAGCATTGTCTGCCTCCATCCATCTGTCACTGAAACTGCCTTTGTCACCTCCAGACTCAATTATTCCAATGCTCTCCTAGCCGATTCCTCATCCTCTACCGTACATAAACTTCAGCTGATCCAAAACTCTGCTGCCCAGATCTTACCCTGCACCATGTACTGTTCACCTATCACTCCGTCCTCATTGATCGACATTGGCTCCTGGACCACAAATGCCTCCGATTTAAAATTCTCATCCTTGTGTTTAAATTGCTCCATGGCCTACCCCCCTCCCAATCTCGCTGACCTCCTCCAGCATGCCACAACCCTTCCCCCTCAACTCTCCATTCCTCAGACAACGGCCTCTTGTGCAGCACTGGCCATCTCCACTTTGCCCCGTTCTGCCTTCAGCTGCACTCGGAGATTGTCTTGAAATAGAAGAAAGTTGAAAACAAATAGATAATAAAATTCCAAAAGAGATTCTTGAATAAAGGATGCAGGAACATTACAGTGTATTTTTAGTACTACCAATTGCTTCTTCTGGTAAGACATTTTAAAAAGGTGGAAAACACATCCAGTTGGGCAGAAAGTTGGAATCAAATCAGATCTTACTGAGTCGCCTTCTGGACCCAGTCCTCAGCAAGCTCTGTGGGTTCTTGCAATTTACACATTGTTGATTTACTCTGCTATATTACTTTCAGTATACTTGGAACACAGCAAATTTCTATCAATATGATTTCTTGTACCAGACTATTGCCAGGAAAAGAGATAATGACACTAAACTGAGTGACTCCCTTCAGCTCCTCAATTAGAAAAAAAAGCAATAGATTAAAAGACTCCAAACTCTCAAAATCCAAGTTATAGGCTACTTAACATATAAACTAAATCCAGATGAACTGTATGTAATTCAACAATGATTGTATGAGTACTAAAAAAAAAATCATAGACTATCATATACAACCACTGCACAAAGATCTCAAAATATAAGATTTTTGGGGAAACAAATTGAGGTACACTGGAAGGACAAAAAACTGAGCGATTTACTTGGGTACCAAGAAACAAATTTCCTATTACTTTCAAAGTTGGACTTCAGATACAAGCAGGAATAAGAAGGGGAGGCAGTTTAGGATATTGGCTTTCGTCATAGGCAAAGAATTAAGTCTTAAGGAGATTTGAAAGATGGAAAGAATTGTAGAAAGACAAAGGGGTTTAGGGAGGGAGTTTGCATGTGGGGCCAAGATGGCTAAAGCATGTACCCCTGGGTAGCAGAACAAAGGGAAGAAAAGGAAGAATAGATCAACGTTGGAAGAATGAAGGGTGCGAGCAAGGATATTGGGCTCAAGCAGGCTTTAAAATTGGATGGGGCATGGATTTGAAGATGACAGTTTTGAAGTTTGCATGAGGGGATGGGGAGTCAACGAGGTCGGCAAGGATAGGATGCAGGTGGTGCAACACTGGACACGTTGGAATTTGTGCAGAGTGGAGTTTTGGGTGGCCAGTGAATAGGGCACTGGAAATGTTGGGTTGGGAAAGGACAAAGGCGTACATCAATATCTTCAATTCAATTCTATTTGGGCCAAGTTAAGAAGCAGAAGCATTATAATTTTTGATAAGCTGCCATCTCTCCCAGTGGCAGATTTGAAGGGGTGTGGTCATATTGCCCTTAACATTTTGCCTCAGTTCAGTTGTTATCTGCTACCTTGTATCGCAGCAGGGTCAGACAAGTAACTATTTGTTTGACTGCACAATCACACTTGTGCGTTCCGTCTGGTTTGCTTACTGAAGTCTTAAAAGTTGAAGCAACCTGAACTTTGTACAATTTTGATATCTTTTATATGTTTAGTAATTCTGAGATATCAATACAACACCCAACATTCTGGAAGAATGATCTTGATAAATGTAATCAAAAGGGAACTAAGCTTATGGTGCATACTGTAACTGAAAATACTTTTGGTTTATCCAATCTTTAGCACGCAGCATAACATTTGTAATTTATTTTCTATGAACAAAATAAAGACAGGTTCAGCACGCTAAGATATGATTGTTATTTGTCCAAATTTAACTTGGACAATAATGTGAATGTAACAATTTTACATCGCACAAACTATTTCTCCTTGGAATATTTAAAATGGGGATACCATCATTCGTAGATTATATTTATGTGTTAATATTCAAAGTACTTTAATTGCAGTGCTAGACTTGTACAACAGCTGCAAAATACAATTGCATTTTTGTTATTTTTCAAAACAGCCTTTGAAATGGCCTACTTTAAAAAAATCATTTTTAGTCATGAAGGGAGAAACAGATTGGACAGCATGAACTCAGCAGTGAACAAGCACTAGATTAAGAGATTAACTTCAGCAAATTATCGATAGTATAACAGCTGCTTAGGAAGGAACATATGCAATAAAATGATGGACTTTTACAGGACAGGAGGCCACCTTTCGGCCACACGGTACCAGCTCTTATTTTTAAAAAAGCAATTACAAATTCGGCTTCCGCCATTATTTCTGGTGATGCATTCCATGTCCACTCCCGGATTCTGATCTAAAATTGATGCCCTCTAGTAACTAATCCACCGACCACTGCAATTCGTTTTTCCCTTTTTACCTCATCAAAACTGCTCAGAATTTTGAACACCTCTATTCAATCTGCTTTTAACAAGCTTTGTTCTAGTATAAAGAGCTCCCACTTTCTCTGGTCTCTCCTCATAGCTAAAGTCTCTCATTCCTCATGACCTTAATAAATCTCTTCTGTACACTCTCCACGGCCTTAACATCCTTCCTAAAGTAAAGCACTGAGAATGAGATACAATAGTCTAAACTGTGTTCTAACCAAAGATTTATTTTGGCTTTGCTTTTGTAGTCTACCCCCCCCCCCCCCCCCCCCATTTATAAAACCTTGGATGCCATTTTTAAAAAACCTTACCAACTTGTTCTCCCACTTTTAAAGATTTGTGTATCTGAACCCCAATGTCTTTCTGTTCCTCTCCTTTTAAAGTTTTACTATTTAGTGTACGTGTCCTCTCCTTGTTCTTCTTCCCAAATATATCACCTTGCATTTCTCCAAATTGAATTTCATCGAATTTCTGTTCATCCAATTTAGTTTCTGTCCTCCTTATTTCACGAATGACCCACAGGGTAAACTTTTACAGGATGTGCAGAGTGTTGAAGAGTTTTCCAAGAGTCATCAATGACTGAAATTTTTTGTTGTAACCTTTGATGTCTATGTGGAATTGTTAAGTGCTATTTTGCGATTAGATCAATTCGTACATTATATAATATTATCGTTGTTTCTGTGCAACGCATTAGAGGATATTCTCTTCTACTAACACTGCTCCAAGATATGTGAAGTGGTATACACATCATAGAATATTTACAAATAGGTGCTGATGCACATGCTAGATAATGCACCAAATAAAGTCTCTCTTTTTTTTGGGGGGGGGGGGGGGGGTGGGGGGTGATTGACCGAGACCCATGAAAATAATCACTCACTTTCAGTGCTTAGATCTTCCTTCAGAAATTTCTAACTTTGCCACTAACTTTGTCTCTCCCTTATTTATTGTTTCTTTATATATAGCAAGGTAACAGTATAAAAATAGAAGTTGATATCCAACAGTTCAAAAGCCTGAAGAATGTATACACTTTCGTTGAGTTAAATATAATTTAAGTATGCAGAACTTGTCCTTTTGCCTTCTCTCTACTCACTGCCCACTTTCAATGAACACCCCTAATGTTGCTGCGTATACAACACAATCCTGGAAAACAAAAAGCAAAATACTGCATGTACTGGCAATCTGAAATTAAAACAGAAATTGCTAGAAACACTCAGCAGATCAGGCAGCACCTGAGGAGAGAGGAAGATGGGGTTAACCCTTCAGGTTGATAACCTGAACCGGGAGAAGTTACAGATGAACAACTTGTAAAGAACAGGGTCAGGGAAAAGAGGGCGGAGAAAAGAAAAAGATCTGTGATTTGGTGGAGGACAGGAGATGATTAAATTAGCTAGCAGACATGTTGTTGGCAATCCAGCACAGGGAATTATTTTTCCAACATTACATCTGAAGGAATCTCAAGCTTTGCTACATCCAAGTCCTGAAAACACACAAAAAACAGATTAATTGGCCATTCAGATCACCCATAACTTGGATTGAGCTCGCTTTGCATCTGAATGTTGAGGGGAAAGCTCCGTCCATTAAGGAGCTGATTAAATATTGAAATTATTTCACAGATCTGTATTTCACTTCCAATAATGCAAAACAAAAGGTGACATGATTAATTTTCCAAATAAACTGGCATTTGCAAGTCAAACCATACTGCATTGATATACAAACTACAATAGAATTGCAGTTTTGAGCCAGCAATTTGAGTGTACTTCAAACTTTGGCACGCAATGCAGGATCACTTCAAGGGACCACTTACGCTTCACACCAGCTTTAGGATAAATGCAACTAAAATGGGCCATACGTAATTTTTAAATTTAAAAAAAATTCCAGATGGTCGGTTTTTCAAGTTAGTAAAGAGCTGAGAGGACAGTTGGCTCTTCAACATTAAAAATATCACTGGTATTCTGACACTGGTAAGTAAAGCTTTGCATAAATGGGCATATGTGGGCACAGAGCTCCACTTTGCTGGCTACAGAACTGGTGAGCCAGAGTACAACACGCACAGCTCTAAATTAGGTACTAATAGCAAAACTGTACTTGCAGTACAAAGTGTTGGGGCCTCAACTATTCACTGTATTTAACGACTTAGATGAAGGGATAGAGCGCCACATATCCAACTTTGCCAATGACACAAAGATAAGTAGCATTGTAAGCAGTGTAGATGGAAGCATAAAATTATCGAGATATATCAATAGATAAAGTGAATGGGCAGAACTGTGGCAAATGGATTTCAATGTAGGCAAGCATGAGGTCGTCCACTTTGGACCTAAAAAGGATCGATCAGAGTACTTTCTAAATGGTGAAAAGCTCGAAACAGTGGAGGTCCAAAGAGACTTAGGGGGGTCCATGTACATAGATCATTAAAATGTCATGGACAGGTACAGAAAATAATCAAAAAGGCTAATGGAATGCTGGCCTTTATATCTAGAGGACTAGAATACACGGGGGTAGATGTTATGCTACAGCTATACAAAGCCCTGGTTAGATTACACCTGGAGTACTGTGTTCAGTTCTGGGCACCGCACCTTAGGAAGGATATACTGGCCTTGGTGGGAGTGCAGCATAGATTTACTAGAATGATACCTGGACTTCTAGGGTTAAATTATGAGGAGAGATTACACAAACTAGCATTGTATTCCCTGGAATTTGAGAGATTAAGGGGTGATTTGATTAAAGTTTTCAAGATATTAAGGGGAACTGATAGGGTAGATAGAGACTATTTTCGCTGGTTGGGGAGTTTAGGACTAGGGGACATAGCCTAAAAATTAGAGCCAGGACTTGCATGAGTAAAGTTAGGAAACACTTCTGCACGCAAAGGGTGGTAGAAGTTTGGAACTCTCTTCCACAAATGGCAGTTGATGCTAGCTCAATTGTTAACTTTAAATCTGAGATTGATAGATTTTTGCTAACCAAAGGTATTAAGGCATATAGGGTTAAGGTGGGTATATGGAGTTAGGTCACAGATCAGCCACGATCTCACTGAATGGCGGAACAGGCTCGAGGGGCTAAATGGCTGACTCCTGTTCTTATGCTTATGGTTTGTTACGGCTGGCTGTAAATCCTATTGAACTGATTTAATTTTTATGTAAGTTCTTTGGACTTGACTCTTGAAGTGCAACAAATATAATACCCTACCTTTTAACTAATAGGCACTGCATCCCTCTTCTATTAAAATTCTATTAAATATACAAGATAAAAGTATATTGACTCTGCTTGCAATTATTTTGTCCAGTTTCTACTTTTTTGATGCACAGACATACTCGCTAAAAGTCCTGATTTTTATCGATTCAGGTAATTAGACTTCTCTGATTTTCCATTTAGAAAACTTAACAGAAAATGAAATTTTCACGTTGCTTTGCTTTATAAAACGAAGTAAATCCTGAATGCTTGCAAGATGCTGCCTTGTATCTAGTTGATTCATCATCCTCTGATAACCATTTCATTCGCAGAACTATTATTTAGTGTGAATTGAATGGAGATATGGTCCTATTTGGATTGAAGTAGCTATCGATATTTACTGGAACAAATACCTGAGGAAAATTTTAAACCAGCAATTTAAAGATTGGAATTTTTCAGTTGTAGTTTTCTTCCTGCTCTGCATTTGTTCTAAATACGCAATTCCCATTCCTGCCATCCTCTGATATCCATTTTGGCTGTTTGCAAATACACCAACCTGTTGTATCAGGGTCCAGCAAAATCCAAGTTGCAGTTTCACCTGCAACACATGGCCTGGTGTTCTGGCAATCTAGATTTGACGCCCAGCCTGACTCGAGTAAAATAAATTGAGATTACTTTTGGGCCCCACTCCAGACTTATAATGCAGAATATGTAGAAACGGTTGTGGTTACAGTACAATGCATCGATTGCTGCTGGGCAAAATGGCAACATTATAAGAAATCAAACTCAATGCAATCTGTAAATCAAAGTCAATGTTCTGTGCTTAAGCACAAAGTGCAATGAAAGGTGCATTTAGAGAGTAGTTATCAGTAACCTATTTACACTGCCTCCAAACAGTGTGCTACTACTGCACAGCAAAATGAGAAAAGGACTAAGATAATCAGGAATTTAATGCCATTACAAGTGAAGTGAATGGAATGCTTTCCCCCATCTTTCATTTAAAATTAAGCCACCCCAAATACTCCAGGTCATTCAATAAGTATAACTTCATTAGAAGTGCAGCATAACATGAACACAAACTGATGCAGTAAAATGCACAAGGTTAAAAATCCACACCAGCTCAGTGCTGAGTATCAGCTGCTTTCTAAGCTCTTCAAAGGCTGAACTGAGGGGCAGCAAAGCCAAGTGTAGAAGAGCATCATTTCAAGATGCAGCTCTGGAAAGTCATGCTTCAGGAGGTGCTGGCTAGAAGGGTGGTCCTTTTTGCTAGTGAGGGGCACCATGCTGTGAAGAGCAACTCAGATGGAAGTGGCAGAAACGGTCATTGCCATTTCACCTGCTCACAGAATGTGGCAGCGGATGCACAAGAAATTTATAAACCTGTTTTACAAGGTATGCTCACAGAATTTCAATGTCATCTTGGTACAGGATTACAAGAAAAAGAAAGAATGCCCAGCACTTGGGCAATCATTCACCAACTCTCCAAATGCGTAAGTATGCCCATGTTTTTTTGTTGTATTGTTGCTACGTCAATTTGTTTGACCTGGGGAAATATGGCAAGGTACAAACAACAAATATTGTCAACACAAGCTACCTGCATACTACACATTCTGAAAATCACATGGTTGGAGTTTGGCAGCGCAGTTGGGTGACACACATCTTTAATCTTTCTCATTCCAACATATCTTCCCTTTCTATTACTTGCAGAAGGCGGACACATAACAGGTATCAACAATTGCATAGAAAGAGGGCACAGTGAGCACAAGAGGTTGCAGACTGTGGGCCTTGAGACAGTTGAGAGGGTGGGGGGAAGGGGAAGTCAGAGACCTACCCACAACACAGGGCTAGAACAATGTTTTATTTTTTAAAATTCCTTATTCCTCAACTCACTGTTATTGAAGCAGCAGCATAACACAATTTATTGCCACATAAACTGTGCTTGATGTGGTGTCTTATTGGTAGCATTGTAACATATCGGGAGAAGAACATGTACGTTCCCATGACAAGATGATTCCAATGGTCAATGTGCTCCCTGGTCCCAGCCTCTAAGTGACAAGCACCAGTCCCAAAATATCAGGTCCGGGGTCCATAGTTGATGTGTTTCAAATGGGAGTCCTATGAGTGAAGAGGAGCAAGAGCAAGTGGAATTGGAGGAGCCACAAACTGCTGGCCTGAGGGCTCTTCCACTTACTGAGCCCAGGGATTCAGGCTTCACAGGTCTGTTTACAAATGCAGTTTGGTAGCTTAACATGAGCATTTTGTGCAGTCGTTTGAGTGTGTGCCAAACAGCCTATGCAATTTGGTGGTGGGGGGGGGGGGCGGGGGAGGTCGGCCGACAGTACAGAATCTGCATCCTGAAGTGCTGCTCGACAGTCTGAATGAGGTGCCGATCACCATGGAGAATACAGACACTCCAAGGTTCTCTGCAGCAGAGCCCATTGGCCAAGGTGCTAAAGTCAGTCAAGGTTTCCTTAACGAATGCTATGATTGGGACTCTTGAAACCTTGGGCTCCAACCTTGTCTTCTCTGCATTCAACATGTTGGGAAACGAACTAGATAAAGCTGGACTTCAACCACCTCATGGATACCCAACAATCGTCATCCAATATAGATCTTTAGCTGTGTCAGCCGTGGCTCAATCAGTAGCACTCTTACCTCTGAGTCATAAGATTGCGAGTACAAGTGCCACACCAGAGGCTTGAATACATAATCGAGGCTGACACTCCAGTGCAGTACTGAGGGAGTGCTACACTGTCATCTTTAGGGCAAGACGTTAAACTGAGGCACCATCTGCCCTCTCAGGTGGACATAAAAGATCCCATGCCACTATTTGAAGATCAGGTGAGTTCTCCCCAGTGTCCTAGCCGATATTTATCCCTCAACCAACATCACAAACAGATCATCTGGTCACGATCACATTGCTGTTTGTGGGCCTTTGCAGTGCGCAAATTGGCTACCGTTTTGCCTACATTACAACAGTGACTACACTTCAAAAGTACTTCATTGGCTGTAAAGCGATTTGACACTTCCTGAGGTGCTATATAAATGCAAGTCTTTCTTTTATGCTGAAAGAGTGTCCAGTAGTGGAGGAATGGTGGAACATGGCAGAGATGTCTCGGAGGGTGAAGTTACATTCATATCAACTAGCCACCCCACTCAAATGACTACAAACATGTCCCTGAGCATACAAGCCCAGCACCCACTGCATCAATACCTGGCGTGCCTGTAGCTGCAGGGTCATCTACTGCGCCAACACAAGGAGATACTGGGCCACTTCCATTCCTATAGGCAGATACTGATATCCTGCAGGTATCCAACTCACTTTCCCCAGCACTAGGGGAACATTTAGGAGCACATTTTCATTGAGGGAAAGCACTAAAGCAAAGCACAGTGAACACATCTGCACCATAAACTGTAAGGATGAATAAAAGTTGGGTTCATTGATATTGGAAAAAGTGTCTTCAATTCTTCTGGTCTGAAGCTGATTAAGGTTGTTGTGGAGAAATTATGTTGTATTCATGGGTTTTGACATACCAACTTTACCCAAATAAAATAACGCTTTATTTGGCAAGGATTTTGGGCATGTGTAGATGACTGCTGCATACTAGATGTTTCAGGTACATAAACGTGTCCTCCATTACAGCCTGCCTTACAATTCATTCATGTCTGCAGATAAGTCCTCAATCTCCTGATCAAGGTTGCCTTCTAACTATTTGCTGCAGACTGTCTTCTCCTTTACAAGGAACCATTGCAGGGTGAAGTTGTGTAACACACAGGTGACAATTTTGGACATCTTGGCTAGGCTGTGTTGATTGATCCAGGATATAGATCTGCTCCACCAATTCAGCATATGTCTCATTATATTGCTCCTCAGTTCTTAAGGGGGTAAATGGTTATGAATATCCTTCATTCCAGATCCAGTCTTCCTGTCCTTGAAAATAATGGTGGCTCTGCAGATTGACATAAAATGAATGAATCGTGGTAACTGCCAGGATAGCCGGCACATGGGAACAACACCACCTGCACGTTCCCCTCCAAGTTACACACCATCCCGACTTGGAAATATATCGCCGTTCCTTCATTGTCACTGGGTCAAAATCCTGGAACTCCCTTCCTAACAGCACTGTGGGAGAACCGTCACCACACGGACTGCAGCAGTTCAAGAAGGCGGCTCACCACCACCTTCTCGAGGGCAATTAGGGATGGGCAATAAATGCCAGCCTCGCCAGCGACACCCACATCCCGTGAACGAATAAAAAAAAAAATTCATGTGCGTTATTCTGGCCCTATGGTCACAGATTAAGTGCACATTCATGGAGTGGAAGCCCTGTATGATCATGAAGGGGATGGCATTGAAGCTAGGGGTCAGTATGGCCACTTTCATACCATCAATTATTTCCTATCCTGCACCTTAGGGAATCCAGCCAGGTGGTAAAATTGTAGGGTTCACTTGTGTTTTCCATGAGGTAAAAGTTGGAATTGAGTGGCCCAGGCAAACGAGGTGTTTACAAGGTGATGCAACTATGCACTGCAGGTTGGAAGATTGCACAGGTATCTACTGCTAATGCTTGGAAGGACCCAGTGATGTAAATGATCAATGCAGTTACCCTGATAGCCATAAACAGAGCTATCCATGTCCTGGAAGTGATTTGCAAGTCTGACTGCAGGAATTTGCACAATTCTGTGATTACCTCCTTGGGTGATTTTCTCTACGAGATTTCTTTGGATCTACGATTGTCTGGCCAAGCAAAAACTGGTGCCAGCTTAAGAGCAAGTCCAAACTAATCGCCGATGGTACAAATGCACCTGTTTGGCACGCCACCTCCGATCCCCCTCTTCCACATGCTGCAAATACAAAAGGTTGCCCAGACAAATTACCATAGCTCATACATAAGCAGCATTCAATGAAATATCTTTGTGGAATTAAGCACAGAAAGCAAATTGGGTCTAGCTTTAAGAAGTGGTCAGTGAATTAATTTTGGCAAAGTTAAACAGCAAACTAGTACCGAAACAACTACTTACGACAGGTCCAATCAAATGAATCCACTTTCAGAGAAAGGACCTAACATATTGAAAGGACCATCCCTTGAAGTGCCTGCTTTTTCTAAGTAGAGTCTGGATTGTTCAGGTGCTCCAGCTACATTATGGGGCTTTGGTCTAACATTTTTGGGGGCCTTAACAAGCATACCACACAACATATGTACAGGTTCACTTCACTGCAATTACTTCCCCATTGCGTTACTGTGCACCAAGGACTCAGCAGCCAATAAAAAAGGGCAGCAGCTCTACAGGTACTGATCATCACAACATTTGGTTCTCTTCCAATTTCTTGACACTGCGCCAAATCGATCTTTTGCATTGATATAAAAAGTACTTCCAGAAATTTAAACACAGCAGCAATAAATAGGGAATCATCCACACAAGCAAAGATCAGCACCTGTAGAGGTTATAACAAATATATCTCAACAAACAACTTAATTTGAGGCTACCACCTAGAACTGAGTAAGGAAAATACTTGAGACTATACCAACCTGTTCAGCCTCAGTGCTGTCTCAGTGCTGATTATTGATGTCACCTCCATCTTGGTCAGGCATGTTACTCTGTTCATCTCACAAAAATGACAAAAGTACCGACTTTTGAAAAAGCAATTATCAACATTATTAAACTTTTAACATTTGGAAAAGGCAAA
This sequence comes from Heptranchias perlo, assembly GCF_035084215.1. Lineage (NCBI taxonomy): Eukaryota > Metazoa > Chordata > Chondrichthyes > Hexanchiformes > Hexanchidae > Heptranchias > Heptranchias perlo. Next base: position 57,597,081 of record NC_090331.1, read on the forward strand.
TACCAGGGAAAGGCTCACGATTTGTGAATTTATAATTTGTTGATGTAAAGGAGCTGTATGCTTTTATATATGCTTATTTTCATGTATCAATGGAACATGTAGTATTGTACCGATTAAATATATATCAGCATTAGAACACATTTCAAATTTTAAATTATAAATGACTGACACAGCACATGTGCGACTTGGTGCTGATCTTATACCTAACAGCTTACAACTCATTGTTCTGAAGTGTCATTTTAGTAATATCAATTGGATGTTCTGTATTCAATAGCCAATTAGCAGTCTACATCAGTAATGTTGAGCTCATTTACAATGTTTTACAATACTAAAAAATGCCAAGTAAGCTGGAAACATTTTAATTTGTATGTATTTTTGTTTTTGGAGGACTACAAGTCTTGCTTTCCACTTGATTTCTGTCCCTCACGGGTCCTCTATCACACTATGCACTTCCTCTAGCTACAGGGGTGGTGGCATGTTCTTGGGTTGCCGCTAATGCCGTTTATCGACAGCTTTTGGGAAGCACACAAAGCAGCTTAGTCTAAACACTCATCCAAGGCTGGCTCTACTTGGTGCTTTCTATGCACAACGTGGTTGAGATCATGAACTCAATGAATTAAGACAAGCAGAGAATCAAACCACATTGCCCTATTTTCACTTTTTAAAAAAACCAAGGAGCAACCATAAATCAATCTTAAAGGACCACGATGCAATAATTAAAACATATTAAACGTTATGTGGATAAACCACTTTTATGCAATATCTTAGACATTTAGTACAACTTGACAGTAACCCATACTTTGACACAGATGATTTATGAAGTTCCTGAAAAATAGATCCTGCTATTGGAAAAAGCTAAAGACATGAATCCCTATGAAGCCTTCAGTTTAAAAAGGATAGTAAGGCACAAATTAAAGCATACAGCTCCTTTAATTAAAAAAATAATACAAATTAACGATCAAGTCAGCAACATTTCTTAATGGTAACTATACAATTCTAAATGTTTGGATACATACATAATTATTACATACTAAGTAAGTCATCAGTATCTATGTAATCTGCATTATCCATGTCTACAATTCTTACATGCACAGAAAGACTATAATCACTGCAAATCAATCACATTTTAATACAAAATTAATACATACATGCTTCCCTCAAAGTTACTTGAGCAGACCATCACGTTCTCACTGACTGAATCTAGATCATAGATTTTTTTATAGTCATAAACCAACCATTCCCCATTACAGCATTCTTAGGAAACAAAAATTAAACCCTAAATATCTAGGCTTTCTAAAACCACTGCAGCACAACTACATAAAACATCACCATACACACAAATATATAATGAATTTAGGCATGTAAAGTTTCAGTTTTACTGAGACAAATAAATGCCAGCAGAGCAATGACCAAAATCACAATCTGTCAAGTTTGCAGGATCATGCAATTGCTCAGCTTGCCCAAAGAATGAGAAAATACTGCCTGTATTTTCCAACATTTAAACTTCAGGGAACCTTGAAAAAAAAATCAATTTCTGGTATTATTTTGAAGCTGAAAAATTGATAAATAAATTAAATTAGTTGCCCTCTCAATGCATATTAAAGGAAATGGTCGTTCATACACCAGTTAATTTTCTATTAGGAAATCATTCTGGTTTCCAGACAGTTCAGAACAGGGGCATCAAACTGAATTTACATAGTGGGCTTGATCAGACATCCTGGCATGGGCCACATTCAGCAAAAATTATTTGGACACACTGGGGTAGAAATTGGTGTGTGTTGCACTCTTATTTTGGGTATAAAATAGGCACAATATATACCAATTTCTGGGCACGATATTGGTCCTCATGGTTTTCAGGCGTACCTGGTGGCCTAAGCCTGCTTCAGGACCCTTCTGCAAAATACGTAAAAAACTAGGTGGAGTATGTGCCATATAATCATAGAATGGTTGTAGCACAGGAGGCAGCGATTTGGCCCATCGAGTCCATGCCGGCTCTCTGCAAGAGCAATCCAGCTAGTCCCATGCCCCCGCCCTTTCCCCGTAGGCTTGCAAATTTTTTTCCTTCAAGTACTTATCCAATTCCCTTTTGAAAGCTGTGACTGAATCTGCCTCCACCACCCCTGCAGGCAGTGCATTCCAGATCACAACCACTCACTGTGTAAGAAAGCTTTTCCTCATGTCTTTGGATCTTTTGCCAATCACATGCAAGCTCAGACTTGTTTTTTTCAGTACGACAGCGGCCGAAACAGCGGTACTTAAATGGACCGCTGAAGGCCGTTGAAGTAATAGGAGGGAAAGTTTTTTTAAAAAAATACATCCCCTTCTATGTAGCATGGAGGAGCAGGAATGTTCCTCCCACCTCCACAGTACTACCCTGGGCCGCTGCCTGCCCTCCTACATCTCACTCCATGTATTGGAGCTTGCAATATAAAAATCAGGGTGTGCAGCCTCCTTACCAATGTTCTCCATTCGCCCACCAATGGAAACAATCTTTCACTATTTACCCACAACGAAGCCCCAAGGTTTCACTCACCCCTTTACTGGATGCTCCTCTCAGAACCGCTCCCACTCAACATGTTGCTGTTGCTCCCAACTCTGCAGGAAATGCTGGGCCCCACATCCAACCCACCCCATTTCTCTCTCCCCATCCCCGCCCAAGTCCCAATATGCCCGACCCATTTCCTGTTCTTCCTCCACCCGAGCTACAATCTCCCGTCCATTTCCTAGTCTACCACTTCCTCCATTCCCTTGTCTCCCTCTCCCCTGAGCTCCCATTTCCCAGTCCATGTCCCCACTGAACCATCTCCTGACCCCTATTCGCCAGTCTCCTTTTCTCCCACATCACCCGCTCATCGACCCCCAGTCCTCGTCACCCTGCCCCTGCCCAGAGTCCCAGTCTTCTAGCACCCCACTCCCGAGTCCCAATTTCCTACTCCCAAGTCTCTGGTCACCCTCTTTCATTACCACTCAGCCCAGCCCCTTCCCGTACTGTTTCTCTCTCCCCTCCACCAGCTGGTTCAGTTTCCGGTCACTGCTGAGTGGGGATTGGCTCTCTGTGGCAGCAGGGGGTGGACGCTGCTGTGGCACGAAATTTAAAAGGTGCTGTTCTCTCGGGTTGTTAGAAGCGGTGTCCGGGAGATTCTGCAACCCTAAGCACAGCACAGCACTGTCCGCATGAAACTGTTCCATGTATTCTATGTTTGACACCCTTGGTTTAGAATGAGTTTGAACTTTATAGGCATTCATTGTAATGACACAGCCAATGGAAGCGATTCTGCAATATGGCAAGGCAACTGCTGTTCTGATTACGTTGCATTTATATTGCGGGAAGCATCCGAAACACCAAAGGTAACAAAAACTGAGCAATCCGAGCCTAGTGTATGCTGTTGTTCAAAAGTGTCATTTGAAATCAAACCCTAGCCACATACTTTTCCTTAAGCCAGAGATGGTTCAAGCAGACCAATACAAACAAATGCTGGCCTGAATAGGTTAGTTGAGAGCTCAGACTGCACATGGATCCAAAGATGTTGGAGGCAGCTATGTATGCAATTCTTTGAGCACTATTGCCTAGAGGTCTATTGGATATCTAACTTGTGAGGTTGGTGTTGAAGCCTTCAAAGACACTAGTGCCACTTCATTTATATACAAGGCTACCTTTGATCGCTGCTAGAGTGCATCAGGTGGAGAGAGAACCAACACAACAGAATAACCTTTTTGACCTTTACTCGCCAACATACCTGTCACAGACAAATTTATTGACGACAGCACTGATAGGAGTGACCACTGCACAGTCCTAAAGACGACGAAGTTTTGTTTTCACATTGAGGACACCTTCCCTCATGTAGTGTGGCACTAAGACCATGGTAAGTGAGACAGAGCAAAGACAAATCTAACATTTCAAAACTGGACATCCAAGAAACACTGAGCCATCAGCAGCAGCAGAGTTGTACACCACCACAATCTGTTACGTTATGGCCTGGCTTATCCTTTACTTCTCCATCAAGGAGATTGAACCTGGTTCAATATAGAGTGTAGAAGGGCATGTCAGGAGCAGCCTCAGGCATACTTTAGAATGAGACACCAACCTCGTGAAGCTACAAAACAGGGCAACCTGCATGTTAAACACCTAAAGCAGCAGGCTATCAGAGGCAAGTGAGTCCGCAACCAATGGACCAGAGCAAAGTTCTGTAACCTCGCCACAGCCGGTGTTAAAATGATGTTGGACAGTCAGGCAACGAACAGGAGGTTGCTTCACGAGCATGCCCATCCTGAAAAACAGCATAGCCTAGTACATGAGTGCAAGAGATAAGGCTCGAGTGTTTGCAATTGCTGAGTGGATGATCCTACTCCACAAGGCCCCACCATCAAAGATGTCACTTTAAGAAGTAGCCGAGTATACTGGACACAGCGACAGCTATGGGCCCTGATAACATATCAGCTATAATGCTGAAGAACTGCGCACCAGAACTACCTAGCCACCTAACCATGCTATTCCAGAACAGCTATTACACAGGCATTTATTTACCAACAATGTAGAAAACTGCCCAGGTATCTTTTCCAAAAAAAGCAGGATAAATCTAACCTGGCCAATTATTTCCTCATGACCCTCCTCCCAACCATCAGCAAAGTGATGGAAGGAGTCATTAATAGTGCTATCAAGCAACACCTACTTAATGACGCTCAGTTCAGGTTCCACCGGAATCACTCAACCCAGACCGAATCACAGCCTTGTTCCAAACACAGACACGAGAGGAAAGACAAGATACCCTTGACATTAGGGTAACATTCCACTTAAGTATGACATCCAGGAGTCCTAGTAAAACTAAAGTCAATGGGAAAACCCTTTAGAAGACACACAGGAAAAATGCCATGGCTTTTTGAGGCCAACCATCATCAATGGTCTTTCCTCTATCATTAGGTTAAGACTAGGGCTGTTTGCTGATAATTCTACAATGTTCAGCTCCATTCTAAACTCTTCTGGCAATGAAGAACCCCATGCCAGCTTGCAACAGGACCTGGACAATATCCAGATTTGGGCTGACACATGGAAGATAAAAACGTGCCACTTAAGTGCCAGCCAATGACCATCTCCAACAAATAAAGGCAGAACCACCTTCCTTTGACCTGCAAAGGTACCTCATTGCCAGATCTCACAGCATCAACATCTTAGAGCTCACCAATGACCAGATGCTTAACTGGACCAGCCATATTAACACATGGCAGGGTAGAGACTGATATTCTGCAATGAGTGGCTCACTTCCTGACCACTCAATGTCTCTCCACCATTAACAAGGCTCATCAGGAGTGTGATGGTTTACTTGCCACTCATCTGGATGAGTGCAGCTGCAACAACAGTCAAGAAGCTCAACACCATCTTGGGCAAAGCAGACTGCTTGATCAGCATCTCAGCCACTGAACTCAATCTCCACCCCTGCGTGCTGTGGCTCTAAGAAACAGATAGAATCTATAAGATATACTGCAGAAACTCGCCAAACTTACTTCAACACCACCACTTCAACACCACCACACAGCTCTGACTTTTATAACCGAAAAAAACAGCAGCAGCAAGGTTATGGGAACACCATTGCCTCCAAGTTCTCCTCGAGTCACACACCATCCTGACTTGGACGTATACTGCCATTCCTTCATTGATGCTGGTTCAATATTCCGGAACTGCCTACTTAACACCATCAGTGCAAGGACTGCAGTGGTTCAAGCAGAATGCCCTCACCATCACTTCCTCAGATTTACTAGGGGTGAGCAATAAATATAGCCTTGCCAGCACCACCCACATCCAGAAAACAATTTTTTTTTAGATGAGCGAAGTGCAACAAATCAATTATTGTAACATTATATTTTGGCAATTTCAATCACACATACTTAACTATTTGAATATTGCCAATTAGACTGGTCATAAACCTAATATTATCTCCACAACTAGATCTTATATAACATTTCACAATTGTCAATCTATAGATTCAGTATTAGGTAGTTCAACGACAATGAGCTAAAGTCAATTGCACACCGACCTTTTACCTACTGCAAAGCATCCAGCATATGTTATGGCTTAAAATCTTGGGAACTAATGACATATCAATGCCAAGAGATAGTTTTCATAGTGTTAGGTTAATAAAAATCACAGAATTAACGGGAACATTTTGGTTTCCACAGCGCTGTTCTGAACATGCTGCAAATTTGAAATTTGTACAAGTAAAACTAAGCAGTAAACTTTCCAGCGGAAGAATAAAATGAGCTGGATTGCATTTCACAGTTGCAGTCCTGAAGTATTATTAATACCTTAAGTTTAAGCTGTAATGTAGTGTTAGAGTATTAAACTGGCTTATATTGACCAGAACAACCTGCCCATACTTATTACACACCAGTCAATGCTAATCACCAATACTTCAGAAAAGGCACTTTGAAGTATTAATTTGCAATTCTATTATACATATAGACTGAGGATAGCAAATTTTAATGTAGATATAAATTTTCATTCTATATATCTCAAATTAATGTGATGCATGCTTCCTATTATATTTAAACCATTAATTTAATTATGGTACTTTTTTTTAAAATCAAGAAACTATGTAACAACTTAAAGTCAGGGGTCTATTTGTTGAACATTGATTTTTAACCTGACTTGTTAATGTTAAAGTAAAACAGACCTTACTAAAGCCAAAATGTGGTACAAACTAAACTATATTGGTACTTGATAAAATCCTTCAAAGAAGTGACATATCTGCACGATTTTTATTTGAGTTGACAAACAAAACATTTACATGAAACAAGAGAATGTCAAATCCTCTATAAATGTATTATCAAAGATATCACTGTCCACAAAATAAATCTGCACACCCTTCAGATTTGTCCAAAAGGAAGAATTGCTTGAAGGTATTTTCTCAATTTGTTTTAAATGCAGATTTTGTTAATTACAAAAGATGACAACTGGAAATAGCAGTTTGTAAGGTTCCAGTGGAAACTACGTACAGATCAGCAGTTCTATGCAAGACGTGGTTCCTTCTCCTTTAGTTGTGGCATTTCTACAGCCCCAAGAGCTTTGGCAATGCAGTTTTTCCAAATAACAGCACTGTAAATGTTGTTCAGTGTCTTCTTGGGGAGCTTTCTCTGCACTGGTCTTCATCCTTTCTGTAATCCTTAGAACGCTCTGAATGTCTGCTTTCCGGGCGGTCATGCTTTCCAGATCGCTTATCTACACCATTTTTTGGGCGGTCCTCCTCACTGTTTCTCGAACTCATTTCTTTGTGACTTTTCTCTCTGGATTTTGACTTCTCCCTTCTTCGACTGTAGTGATCATTACCATCTTTGCTCCTGGAGCTGTTTCTATCATTTTCAGAGCGAGAGTGGTTCCTTGTATCATCTTTTCTGTATTCAGCATTTTTATCTGTTAAGTCTCTGTTTCTGTTGCGTTCCTTGTCCCTATCACTGCGTTTCCGATCTCGTTCATGTGTCTCCTCTCTATCATACCTGGATGATTCATCTCTCCTCTCTCCAGATTGCCTGTACATTCTGCTACTATTTCTATCCAGTTTTCTTTCCTGCTCCTCACTGCTACCTCGGTACCTGCTTTCTTGCTCTTTTCTCGATCGCTCTCTCTCATTTGGTTGTTTTCTACTGTCCAGCTTTTCTTGATCTCGCCCTTTCTTTTTGTTCTGTACCTTCTTGCTCTTTGAATTTAAATCATCTGTGAAGTAAAAATGAGTATCTACTCAATAACCATAAATGTTTAGGTTTTCAATTTTTCTTGTTGGCTATCTTTTCACAAATAAAGGCTGATTTACCGTTAAAGATATGGATAGATCTACACAGGGTTTCAAATGGAACTGGTGTTGCAAAATTCTTAAAAGTTAAATTACATTAATTGTACAAACTTGTGTTAGGAGTTGGCATTTAGTATCGAATTGTTACAGAATATGCAAATTAACAGAATTACCACCAATCGTTAGTCTATCATTTTAATCACAATTCCAATTAAAATTAACAGAAGAAATAACTAGGACACCACAACTGAACATGCAATAACAAATTATTTCCATTTCATCATCCTGTAACTGGAGAAATAACAAATCTTGTATTAACATCTTGGAGACATCATTGCAATGGACCTTCCAAAGCCTTAAATCTGGATTTTACAATGCCAGCCAAAGCAAAGTGAAAGAAATATGGATCTCTCGAACATGACTAGAAAAAAAAGCTACAATAGAGCCTTTCAGCTGAAACACTCAGTCCCCTTATATAGTCTAAAACCTGGGATAAAATGCAACTTAGATGCATGAACAATAACTTGCATGTTAATTATGTGTATTTGTGGAAGCAAGAAATAAAATCATCTTCTACAATAGTATTCTCCCAATGGCTTAGCTTTGTTAAGATAGCAGATATGAACAGCAGTTTGGACAGATTGCTTGCAGCTATTCAGAATCATTAGATAATCTCCTTGTGTGTGCACGTACAAATTTAGCACTGCTTCCTCCATATCCTGAGTGCCTATTTAATCCCGAAATTTATCAGTATTTAATGAGTTTTCAATCTGTTTTGCTTCAATTTCATCACACCAAATGTGGATGGAATTTATCAGTCGAGAATAATGTTGTCTCTCTTGGGGCACATTTACTTGTTCCATTTTATCATTATTCAGTTAAATTCTTACTAATACATGTACCTAAATATTAAATATAAAAATCAGCCACATATCTGAAAAGAAATTTAGCTGTCTTAATGGTAAATTATCCTCTCCAGTACCTGTTTAAGCAATTCAGAAGAAAATTGGGATCATCAATTCAAGGGTACATTAGAAAACCAATATGATTGGTTATGGTGAACAAAAGAAATTAAAGGATAGTATTCGATCCAAAGAAGAGTCATATAAAGTTGCCAGAAAAAGTAGCAAGCATGAGGATTAGGAGCAGTTCAGAATTCAGCAAAAGAGGACCAAGAGATTGATTAAAAGGGGAAAAATAGAGTATAAGAGTAAACTTGAAAGGAACATAAAGGTGGACTGTAAAAACTTCTACAAGGATGTAAAAAGAAAAAGATTAGTGAAGACAGATGTAGGTCCCTTACGGTCAGAAACGGGAGAATTTATAATGGGGAACAAAGAAATGGCAGAGCAATTAATAAAATACTTTGGTTCGGTCTTCACGAAAGAGGACACAAATAACTTCACAGAAATGCTAGGGAACCAAGGGACTAGTGAGAAGGAGGAATTAAAGGAAATTAGTATTAGTAAAAAAAAATAGTGCAGGAGAAATTAATGGGACTGAAAGCCGATAAATCCCCAGGGCCTGATAATCTGCATCCCAGAGTACTAAAAGAGGTAGCCATGGAAATAGTGAATGCATTGATTGTCATCTTCCAAAATTCTATAGATTATGGAACAGTTCCTACAGATTGGAGGGTGGCAAATGTAACCCCACTATTTAAAAAAGGAGGGAGAAAACAGGGAACTACAGACCAGTTAGCCTTAACATCAGTAGTAGGGAAAATGCTAGAGTCTATTATAAAGGATGTGATAACATGACACTTAGAAAATATCAGCAGAATTAGACTAAGTCAACATGGATTTATGAAAGGGAAATCGTGTTTGACAAACCTACTGGAGTTTTTTTTGAGGATGTAACTGGTAGAATAGATAAGGGAGAACCAGTGGATGTGGTTTATTTGGATTTTCAGAAGGCCTTTGATAAAGTCCCACGTAAGAGGTTGGTGTGCAAAATTAAAGCACATGGTATTGGTGGGAATATACTGGCATGGATTGAAAATTGATTAACAGACAGGAAACAGAGAGTAGGAATAAATGGGTCTTTTTCAAGGTGGGGTACCGCAGGGATCAGTGCTTGGGCCCCAGCTATTCACAACATATATCAATGATTTGGATGAGGGAACCAAATGTAATATTTCCAAGTTTGTTGATGACACAAAATTAGGTGGGATCGTGAGATGTGAGGAGGATGCAAAGAGGCTTCAAGGAGATTTAGACAAGTTGAGTGAGTGGGCAAATACATGGCAGATGCAGTATAATGTGGATAAATGTGAAGTTATCCACTTTGGTAGGAAGGAGTGCAGCGAAGGTTCACCAGACTGATTCCTGGGATGGCAGGACTGTTGTATGAGCAGAGATTGGGTTGACTCGGCCTTTATTCACTCGAATTTAGAAGAATGAGAGGGGATCTCATTGAAATATATAACAATTTGACAGGGCAAGACAGACTGGATGCAGGGAGGTTGTTTCCCCTGGCTGGGGGTCCAGAACGAGGGGTCACAGACTCAGGATACGGGGTAGGATATTTAGGACTGAGATGAGGAGAAACTTCTTCACTCAGAGGGTGGTGAACCTGTGGAATTCTCTAGCACAGAAGGCTGTGGAGGCCAAGTCACTGAATACATTTAGGAGGGAGCTGGATAGATTTCTAGACACAAAAGGCATCAAGGGATATGAGGAGAGCGCGTGAATATGGTAATGAGATAGAGGATCAGCCATGATCATTTTGAATGGCGGAGGAGGCTTGGAGGGCCAAATGGCCTACTCCTGCTCCTATTTTTTATGTTTCTTGATTCAGTGAACAAAAATAAAACATAATATTAAAACAGCCCATCCATGCTCATCTTGATAGGTTACAAAAATCACTTGGTCGTTAAGGACCTGTCTGTTCTGGTCATAGCAAACAGCTCCACAGACCTGCAGTTGTCCATTTAACATCTCTTGGTTGAAGTGACATCCATTGAATTTTTCCTACTTTGCTGTTCAGTATTTTAATGGCTCAGTTAAACTATAGCTATTTGTCTATCCAAAAGTATTACATGAGGCGAATGAAAATGCTTCATTAAAGTTGGCATTAGTTCACTTTACTTTTATATCATTTCTTAAAATTACATTTATGTACATTTGGAAAAAAGTTAAATAAAATAACTGGGACTTTTGTTACATTAAAGGTGCTATATAAATGCAAGTTGTTGTTTCGACTCAGAAGAGGGGTGAACACTGCAACGTTGCAAACACTGTAGTGCACATGCATTAACAATTTCTCTAAAGCTTATGAAAACCTGTTCGTGATTCAAATTGTTAATGCGCCTCTGAACTGAAAAAAATGTCAAAACCATTTAATGCAACTGTCAAAGTTACCTGCTGTGTTCAACACCTGTTCTCAGTACTATAGATGGACAAACAGGATTACATGGAAAGGTTAATTCAAACAAGGCCAAAAGCAGTATCTACTCATATGCTTGTCATTTGTATATTGGCATTCTGATTCCAAATGAGACCTTAGGAGGTCTTCAGTTTACTGCACTAAATGAAAAATCTGCCCAACGTATAACCAATAAAATACCATAAACAACATCCAAATAGGTCAGTTCAGATGGAAGGTCATCAACCTGAAACGTTAACTGTTCCTTTCTCCACAGATGCTGCCTGACTTGCTGAGTATTTCCAGCATTTTCCGTTTTGATTTCAGATTTCCAGCTCTGCAGTATTTTGCTTTTGATCAAATTTATATTATTGTTTCTCAACAACCGTGCTACTATTTGGTAAAATTGATTATTGAATGAAAGGATATGGATTTTTCCTTACGTCTACAATACTGTGGGTTTCCCATTATAGTTGCACTTTCCCAAAGAGAGGAGGAAAGGGGAAGCTAAAAAGAGAAATGCTCTATCACTAGGGAATGTCCACAGCAAAAATCAGGAACTTCCTCACAGACTGTTTTCATACATCTTCTAGGGATGAATTCAACAGCAATGTTAGCAGAGGCCTGAAAAAAAGTTGCTTATGTGTGTTCTCAATGGTGACGAGATGCATGGGGCAGAAAGAAAAGTTCTGAAGTGTGTGTGTATACATGGAAGTACGGGACACTGGACAATAACGTACCTGAGCCGCTGCTGCTGCTGGAGGACGAGGAGTCACTGTCACTGGATGATCCAGAACTGCTATCACTGCCACTACTGCTGCTACTGCTACTATCAGAACCTGAATCAGAGGAAGAATCTGAATCCGAATCATTGGAGGAAGAGGATGATGAAGAAGAATCTGATGATTCAACATCTTGCCGCTGGGTCATTATTATTTTTGGTGCATTTTTCAAATGTTCTCGCAATTCATCTCTGAATTGGAAAAATATAACCAGTATTATTGGAACCAATTACAAAATGAATTAAGTATTGTGAAGAAAACAAAAATATGAAAGTATACATACGTTAGTCCTCCAAGACCAATGGAGGTAAAGAAATTGATAGCAAATCGAGTATTGCGTGGATTATCCCTGGGAAAGAGACCTTCAAAGAAAGGCTGTAGCGTCCTGCAAAAAACATTTATAAAAAAACCTCTTAAAAACCAATGTCATATTTTGAAGAATTGCAAACTTTAACACAATATAATCTCAAATTATACAAGTTGCGTCAATGCTTTTGCTGTTCCAAAGTTACAATACAGATAATAAAATTATACCTTTCATTTCAAAGTAGTATTCACACAAATAAGTTGTGATAAATATTCAATTAAATCAAATTTCATTTATTTCTTATTTGTTTTTGATTTTGCCAAGTCAGCTATAATCAGCCCAATGACATAAATGGAGATAGGCAACAGGTGTTTAATTTTAAGTTTTCTATAAATACTTCAAATGTAATTTTGTTTCAATCCAATACATGATATATTTAATACAGTCTTAGAAAAGTTTGAACATCTTTTCTACCCAAGGGGAAATGTTAATCATTCTAACGGAGGTTTGTTGGCATCTTAACAGAGATATGACCCACTGCAAGTCCTTCTGTATTTAAATAGTGTACTTCAAAATACAGCATTTATAGAATCCTTGGGAGTCAAACAAGTATCAGAGTGTTTTATGTGCTTCCTTAGTGGGCACTGTTCTGGAGTTCTGTGACCCTATAACACCATGCAACTCTTTCGGTTGGGATGCAGGTATCCCAAGGATTGGGTGACTCCAGAGCAACACTCAGAATCGTGTGAAGTCACTACCCTTGCTGTTTACCATGGAGGTGTTCCAGGACACACAGGATTACTTCTGTGATATCTCTGGAGTGGCCAAGCAGTAAAGAGACTTGACTCAAGGGTCTCTGTATTGGTAAGAGACTATGTTTTTATTTAAAAATCTGTTTTAAAAAAAAATTCTCAACCAAAATGATTGAGTACTTGAAACATTATTACCACAGACTTTCCTGCTCTTTCAAGACGAAGAAAATGCATGCTATATATGGAAGTCTCTCCTCTGTTAGCTGTAAAAGTTATATGTGAATTGAGTACAGACAATCCCAACCTAAATTCTGGTGGAGGGGACCCGAATCAGATTCACACACTTATTTCATAGAACACTTCAGCTGAACTACTGCAACAATAATCATAAACTGACCAAAAATATACTAATACCAAAAATACAAATTATTACTATTTCTATACCTAAACTTTGCCAGGACAAAACTAAAATAAGCTATCACATAATTTTGCAATCAACTGAAACAAATGCAGTAATTAAACCTTTTGGAAGTATTTGCAGAAATTTTAGTTTGAACAGAAATAAAACCAAGAGAACTGTTTCAAGTATATTTCAAGAATATGGGAAATTCAATTATTGGTTCTCTAAAGATGAGTTCTATTTCACAATGGTCTGCTTTTGAAATCAACAGGCACATTGTTGTTGTCTGATAAACAGTGGATGTTATCGCATGACATCTCAATTGAAAATAGATAAATACAAATGTAAATTTTGGAGTCAGTTGCTTGGTTTTGGTAATTATACCAAGGATTCAACTATCATGAAAATAAACTGTCATGCAACCCAGTTTACACTTACATGTCCTGTAGCCTTTGATTTAGCTTGGGAAGCCCCATATATTCACAAAGCTCTTGAAAAAGAATCTTCACAAAGATTCTGCTAGAAGATGTCGTTGTTTCTTCACTTAAATGGATACAATCAAGTACCTATAGAAAGGCAGGGAAACTGGACTGAAACTTAACCTTTAATGTAATGCTTAAATTAACTAACTTCTAAAAAATTCTAAAACTGCATCCTCTAGTAATTATATAAATGTTCAAAAGTAAAAAATCTTAAAATGATACTTAAGGTTATTATAAAATATCTGTTACTCATAATAGACTACGAACAGGTGGCCAGCTGGACTTTTCAGTGCTCCTCTTTTCAAGACCATAATCACAAAAAGTGCTGCATCTTAAATCCACCCATTAAAGGGCAGTCACTTATTTTTAAATGTAAAAATTCTGTAATGAAATAACTTGCGAGAAACTATTAAACTTTAAAGTAGTTTAAAGTTTGCCAGAGGTGAAAGGACTGTGTATTCACACACCATGCCACCCAGTCACCACAGGAATTTTTTTCAAGCATCTGAATTAACGTGTAAGAAATAAATAGTCATCCTTCCCATCAAGCCCACTTTCCACAGACCATGTACAACGATAAGGCCATAAATAAGCTAATGGACTACTAATGTTTTATGGTGAGAAGTACCATAAAGATGGTGAATCTTTATAAAACTTTAAGACTACAGTTCGAGTACTGTGTAGAGTTTCAGGTTGGATGTTGAGGCTATCAAGAGGGTACTGTGTCGATTCACTGGGCTGCTGACTGGCATGAGGAAATACAAATACGAAGACAACTTCATAAGTTGGGGCCGTTTTAGTTAGAACGGAGGAAATTCCGGGGTTATTTGACAGATGTGTTTAAAACTATTTTGTGATGAGACAGGGTATATAGCAACAGATGGCTTCCAGTTATTGAGGGGATGTAGATATAAGATTAAACGCAAGAGATTTAGGACAAAGAGCAGGAAAAGTTTTACACAGAGGGTCGTGAAATCTTATTGAAACATATAAGATTGTGAAGGGGCTTGATCGGGTGGATGCGGTGAGGATGTTCCCAAGGATGGGTGAAACTAGAACTCGGGGGCATAATCTTAGAATAAGGGGCTGCTCTTTCAAAACTGAGATGAGGAGAAACTTCTTCACTCAGAGGGTAGTGGGTCTGTGGAATTTGCTGCCCCAGGAAGCTGTGGAAGCTATATCATTGAATAAATTTAAAACAGAAATAGACAGTTTCCTAGAAGTAAAGGGAATTAGCAGTAATGGGGAGCGGGCAGGAAATTGGACATGAATTTAGATTTGAGGTTAGGATCAGATCAGCCATGATCTTATTGAATGGCGGAGCAGGCTTGAAGGGCCGATTGGCCTACTCCTGCTCCTATTTCTTATGTTCTTATGTTCTATCGGAATTAGTGATTGAAGCACAGACCATGTCAATGTTTAAGACTATGTTTGATTGCTGGCTGAAAAAAGGGAGATAAAGGGATATGTGACAGGGAGAGCACAATGGATTTGGATTACTGCTTGTGAGGAGACACCAAGACAGAGTTGTTAGGCCAAATAGCCCATTTTTGTGTTGTAATTTCTATGTAATTCTACGTAACGTATAATTCACCATAGGTGAGACTCAACTGCATGTAATTTCTTAAAGAAAAGTTCTTTAAAATTTAGGACAGACTCAATTAAAAAATGAAACACTCCAGAATAGCAGCTGTGATGAAGAATGTTGTTCTGACATAGTTCAGTCTATTCAAATAGGTAACATAGCCTGAAGGACTAGGACATAAGCAACACAATAGCTGATAGCACCACATAACCATAATGTACTCTGACATTTTAATATATAAACAATTAAAGCTCACTAATTCCTGAAAATTCATTCGCAAAACTAAAATTATAATTCAGTAACCACAACATGTAGCAACAAAACCAGGCATTTTCCCCACTACTCTTATCAAAAGTTCAAATTCTGAGATAAAAAGGGTACAAGTTTTTCTGCCTGACTCAACCTGAAATATTCATTGGGTCACAATGTTTATAATTTCAGAAAAACATCATAAATAGCTGAGAAACAGAGTTCCTAAAAGAAAACACAAATATATGCAGCGCTGCCATTGACTATGACTTACACTCCATGGAATTGAATCTGTGTACAAGAGATGTGCAAACATCTTGGCTACATTGCGTAGTTTATTTGTTTCTAAGCGATGTATAGTTTCATATTGCTCCTTGCAGATTCCTTCGAAAGCCTCCATATAGTCCTTCTTCAACATGCAAAAGCGCTGCAAGGATATTGAAACGCAAAGAGAGCAACGTGAAGTGTGCAATCTGCCATTCAACAAAATCAATGCACTAAAGATTATATTCAAGGGCAGATATTTAAAACCATTAATGCTTATGTACTGAAAAGCTGAATATCACATTCTTAGAGAGCAATTACAGTTAGAACTCCTGAACATTCTTGCCTATTTTAACAGTATCCCTAACCAGCTTCAATTCTTAGCAAATCTGATAAGCAAATCACAGAAACGATAATACAGATATTTACAATGAATAACTCACCCCAGCCAAGAGGCCAAAAAATTTCTCATATGTTCTCTGTTGTGCACAACAATCCAGAATCATGTTGCATAGTTCTTTCTGTGAAGAGAAAGGAAATCAGTTTTAACCCTTTAAAAAAAATGGAATTCATTTCATTGTGGAAAGCAAATGAAGAAAAAAAGCATAGGAAATGGCAAAACACCAAACAGGAATGCCTACGCGTGGTGAGAATGGTGTGACACGAGCTTGATTCACCACTGTAGAGTTTGATTTCCGCTACGTTTATGTGAAGAACTGTCAAGTGGTAATCAGGTACTGCAAAGGGAAGAGGGTGCACATAATCTGGTGGCTCCATCAAGTCATGTGAGTTGTAATGAGGAACAAGCAGGTGAATTCCAATTTCAGTGAAAATAATCTTTTTGTATTTTGTGCTTAAAAAAATTGTGCAAATTGGAGTTATTATTCTGCCTCCATTTTACTCACCCCTTGTTGTTTAATTGCCAACCCAGTTTAAAAGATGATTGATATCCAGTACTTTTCACCTCTTCCAATATTAAAATCTATTCACAACCTATTAAACCAGTTAGCTGACTTTTATAAAAATAGCTAGTAGCTGCTCTGCTGAAAGACCCCCCCCAACCCCCAAAACATTAACCTACATTTTCAGGGGTGGGCCAGGAAGGAATTGGGGAAAAGGGAAGACATTAACATTTAAACAGTGCTCTGGGAAGGCACAAAATCTTTTGAAGGACAGTCTTTTGCAGGCACAAATTTTTACTTTTTAAAAAAAAAACCTACAGTTGATGTTTCCAAACTCAGAAGCTGAGAAATAGGTGTTCAGGTGTGGACAGTAGAGGTTCAGTCACTGGGTGAGGGGAGAGAAGGCTCCACAGCATCATTTCGTGGCATGACCGAAAATTATCACAGGTAACTTGACAATTTTATTAGAATTCCTATGGAAATGTTTGCATAGATTACATTGTAAATATTGACAAAAATATTACTTATGTCATGATTTTTGGGTAAGAGTTTGTGGACTTGAAGTGTTCACCATATGCTAGACTTCATATGTAGATTTAAACTTAAGTACAGTACAGTCCTCTTAAGGAAAGTGCTCTGGGCCAGGATATTTGGGCCCCCAATCCCCTGAAGTCTGCTATCTTGGATAACAGCTTTGATTAAGTTCTAGTTGTTTGTGTTAGTCCTTGTCAGATGAAATATTGAATTATACAGTCTGGTCTTATTTGGTTTCTAGTTCAACAAAACCACTTACGTTCTAGTTTAGAATTTCAGTTTTATTCCAGATGAGTGAAAAGCAACCTTTTAGTGCCTTTTCGATAGAAACATGTTGTAGTAAACAGTTTAAAACCTTGATCATTCCAAGTGATTTTCTTATAAGTTACCAGAATACTATGAACTCCATTGAGGCTGAGTTATCATTTGGAGAAGTCAGCCAACATGGTGTTGGCTGATTCCCATTCTCAGTATAAAATTGACTGATTCATGAAATACTCTTTTCTCCTCTTGATCCCCCTCACAGAAGCCTGCATCGAGTAAGTTAGTTCTGAATGCCTTTTCTCTCCTAGGGCCACTATTTATTTGTATGTAATCTTAATTAGTTTAACAAATTCCCTTAAACAGAAAAAAAAACCCATACAACCTATAGAAATGATTTTTTTTTCATTTTGATTTCCTTAACCAGAAATTTCCATAAATGGATTTCAGTGCATTTTAAAAATTCAGCTTGAACATTTCTTTCGATAAAGCATTTGTGCACATAGTTTTTAAAATTTATATCAGCACCCAGAGTATTTTATCTTATGATATTCATGGATACTTCCATCTACTGCAGGTTAGAAGCTTTACTGTTGTTCAATACCAATACTTGTGTTAGGCAACATGGACTGTATAAAATTATTTGTAGGTTTCAATACTTCTCTCCCCAAGAGTTTTCTCTCATACTGTACATCCATTCATCAGCCAACAGGTTTAGCAAGCAACCAACCAAGTCACAATATTTGTGCTAATCTGCAACCAGCTCCTTGGAAGCACGTGAGTGCTCTTGGATTTCCCACCACCTCGAGCAAAAAGAGGAGCTTTCAGAATCCCACTAGCCTCTGGGAACTTGCGATGTGAGGATCTGAGTCAGTGAACCTGCATCATGCTCCTCCATAATGCAGTGCATTGGTGAATCATGCTGGCAAGGCCAATCAGACAGCAGAAATGCAAGATTATCAAACTTATTTTTCTTGACCTAACCGCGTGGTCCTTATCTGAATATTATTATATAATCATTTTAATCTTCACATATGATAAAGGGTCATGTCAAAAATGATACATTACACTTCTGAAAAGCTCACCACCTGGCCTATTAATATGGTAACTGTACAGGCTGGCAGCCAGAGTCACAATTTCAATTTTCACAATGTTTGACGTGATTATCCTTCATTTTGATAAATGGAGCCACTTCAATTTAGATGGAGCGCTGATCAATCCTGTTACATAGAAAATGTATAACCAGCATGCCTATCACAAAATATGATAAAGACCATACCAAAGGCACAGAACAAACCATCCAAGCCTTCCTGAAGGAGGAAGCATAGTGGGGGACGACAAGTTAAAAGGATGTGTAACCCTGCATGGATTATACTTTTTTAAAAAACCACGCAGACATAAACTGATCACCGTTAGACTGCCCTAGAAAATGGTAGCTACACACCAAAAATGAATGTCTTGGTTGAGTGCCAAGTCCAAAAATATGCACTGGGGCCTGGCGGGGGCAAAGCTAAACCATCTATTGGAGCACTGAGTTAGCTGCAATTTAGTGGTTCAGAATTCTGTTGGTGATCGAATCATCTGTGACACTAATATGCAAACACATCTATAATACTTTTCACAAATTATTCATATATATGAAAACAAGGTATTCATTGCGTAAAAGATTATACAACTTGGCACAATCATGACCACGACAGCATAGCAGATGTATTGTGTTAATTTGGTTGCTTGAAAAATACGCGCATAAAAAGGATGCTCTTGGTTGGGAATAAGTTAATATTAAATATTATAGGAATCACTTTGAAGTGCAACGACTATTACATAGGCGAACAGCCATTCTGCATCAGCAACATCCCCACAAACAGCCACAAGATTAATAACCAGTTAGTCTGTCCTTAAGCACTATTGGTTGAGGAAGGAATATTTGGCCACTCTCCATCCTCTTCAGGCAGTGCTCTGGGATATTCAACATCCATCTGCACCACCAGAACAGGGTGACTGGGAATGGTTTAACATCCAAAGGACGCCACCTTAGACAATGCCAGACACTCTTAATACTAAGCTACTAAATCAGCATGTGTGCACAAATCCCAGAGTAAGGCTTGAACCCAAAACCTTCTGACCCTTGGGCAAAAGGGCTACCAACTGAACCAAGCTGGAAATGATGTGAATAGTACAATAGACATCTCTGTGAACTGAGAAGATCCTTACGTTAACATGCACTCTCCCATTTTGAAGTGTTAATAGAAAGGTAGTTGGAAACAATGTCAGACTGCAATAGTTCAAGCTTAAAATTGTAAATAGAGTTCATGTCATCAGTCTAATATTCAGAGTGACAAAATAACTGGCATTATACTGGTAATATACAATTCCTGGAATACACAAGCTTTTAGACTGCCAACACTTAAAGCAACAAAGTACAGATTTGCTGTATCTCTAAATCACAATGTAACATGAACTTACATGCATTCTTTGTGTGGCATGCACAATTTTAAATCCTTTACAGCTCAAGAAGTGTGTAACTATACAGCTACAGGATTTCCTGTTAGGTTTTTCCGTTTGCAGATTTATTTATAGCACACAAAGCAATATAACAAATTATTTTTAAGCAAGACATTCAAAATGTATTCCAGACAATGTGATAAACGGTTGATATGAGCAGATGTTTAAACAGAAATAAAGTGCTGCTTAGAAGAAAACAGGCTTGAAATGCTCAATAGAAAATCATGAGTATGTATGAAGATCATTTGATGTATTTTCCTATTACCTATATACAATGTTGTGCAAAAAAAAATTGGTTGACTTTCTTCTAAGGCTATGGTATTTTTAACACATACCTATTTAATAATTACACAATACACAAATGTGGTCGTCTTCCATGAAATTGTATTCAAGCCTTTACAACAATACAGGAATTTCCTTAAAATCCATTTAAAATTATTTTCTGGTATTCGTACAATAACAAAGTGGGTGCAGACTGTTTAGGTATTCATCTTATTTGTACATGAATACTGCTAAATACCACATCCAGTTACTAACTACTTAACTCATTCTTGGCAGAGAGCTAATCTCAAAAGATAGCACAATGTGCTCGTCACAGATTCTCTTTTCAAAGATCACATCTGCACATTGGATGTAAATATTGCATTAGAGATAGACTGAGAAAAGACATCAGTATTGCTCTCCCCAGGCCAAGAAACACAATAATGTCTAACGAGGAGATCCTTATGTTGATGCTACAGTAGTGATCTCTTTTAAATTGGCAGTGGTAGCTTATTTACTGGAGGTATAGTCTTGCACATTCTTTGAAATTTCAACATGCTAAGTCACACAGGAATTCTACTCATAGGTTGGGGAACCATCCAGGACACTGGCCCTTACGACAAATTTGCGCCTTATGTGATCAGGTGACCTGCTCCACTACTGTATTTAACTAACTTCACCTGGGGCTGGCATGTAAGCTATTTACCCAAAGGAAGTAAAACAGTTGGGTTTGTCATTTCTCGCTACAGAAGTGTTTTTGCCCTTATCAGATCTTTGTTTGCAGATGAGCAAGTTCGCACCCTCTCTTGCACACGCAAGGCACAGAGAATAAGTTTCATTTGTTGAGATACACATTGGAACAGAACTAAAAATACTTGTAGTTAAACTAGAGCTTCACACTAATTTGGCACAAAAATTGTCATATGTCTGCTGTGTCCGAGCTTTTACCTTTGTGGGCTGCATAGGTGTGTAGGGGCCACATATAATGTTTAAATGATTGATTGCATTTATTTATGTATAGTTCAAGTTGCTCATACCAACAGATATTTTTGTTGCTATTTTTGATTTAACCACCAGTAAGGCAACAGCCTTTTCCAAACCTCTGGACCCAACAAATTGAAATATGGCATATCAGCAAATAAGAAATATAAATGCAAATCGGACTGAATTCTTTGAGCTTTGAGGGCCACACCACTGAGGCTTGGGGCCGCATGTGATTCAATAGCAGGCTGGACACCCAGTGCAAACCAAAGAGGTGCCTGTCATTAGAGTGGTATTGTATCAGATCCAGTCTAAAGGTTGGAGTCAACCAGGGCCCTGCAATTAATGCACATCATGACACACAATACAATTACCTGATCAACTGAGTCTGACCCCTCCTCTCCCCAAACAAGTCAGTAGTCTCAATCCTACATTACGTAAAATGCAGATCAAATACATTCACAATCCAGTGAAATAACTTCAATTAGGATTGTGCATCAAGAAAATATAAATAAGTAACATTTCTGCAAAGAGACTATGACAGGCTGCGTGGAAAGGTCCATTAGCAGCATTAGTTCTATTATGTCTTTAGAAATTTAAGTTCTTCTAGAAAACAAACCTTCACTGTCGTGCAATTTTGGTTTTCATATATACTGTCGTGAATGTCATAGTACCAGATAACAATTTATATTTAAGGTGTACACCTTAAATTGAATCAAATCATTAAGTGGATACTGCAATTTTGCACACGATGTGCAATGCAAACATAGGCCTGAAATTCAGGTGTAGAATGTGCAAAATCTTTTTGGGGAATTCATGCATTATAGTGAAATTTTATTACTTTGTGGTCAAATGCATTACTCAAATGTCATATAGCGCTGCACAATGCGATTTGAGTTCTAACATTTTGCACGACTTTTTCCGCTGTTATTTGTCAGTTGGCCGGCTACTAAAAGGCACAAAAAAGACCCACAGTGGAACTTCCATTATTTCACATTCCAATTGTTAGCCTTCCTGATTATTGAAGAGTGTTTGTGGGACAAAGCCTTTCACAATGCATCGTCTCACTGCGCATCTCAAACATTAAGCTCCTACAGTCTGACACAAATCAACCGCACAGTGCAAGAAAGAATCAATTCAATTTATGTTATTCCTCCTGAATTTGTCTTCAATCCCATGCCTTGAGCATTACTGTATCATACATACATTTGATTATTTGCCCATTTCCATCATCAACCAGGGATAAAGAGCCTCCATCATGGTGGATAACAGAGTTTCCACTGTATATTTGTGTTTCTAAACAATATTAGTCTTCTGCAGAAAAGGAACTGAATGATTAAAGTACTTACAGTTGTGTGCAATAATACAGGATGGAGTTTGCTGCATAAACCTGTTTAATTAGCATTTTCACTGCCCAGATGGCTAAGCATAGCATGCTTATCAGGAACAGCTGGTTGAACAATAGGGGCCTTCGCAAAGAACGCTTACTCTATTATTACAAATTTAGGCAGCTCAGTGCCTTACTGCATAAACACCCTACACTACACAAAAAGGTTGTTGGTCTGTGGTCACAAATTCCCAAATTGGCAAGTTTCCCTCTGCCACCAGATGGGTAATAGAAATTGGCAGATTCTCAAGAGTTGCCAAATTTTGGTCTTCATGTGAGTACAGCAATACCCAAGATACAGATAATTTTTCTTGGGCTTTGAGTCTGCTTTACATCAGGCAGGATGGAATTGGTGTTAGCAGGCTGTGCAATAAGGCACAAGCTCATGGAATCATACAGCAGAGAAAGAGGCCATTTGGCCCATCATGCCTATCTCGGCCCTTTGAAACAGCGAAACAATTAGCCCCACTCCCCTGGTCTTTCTCCATAGGTGTGCAAATTTTTGCTTTTTAAGTATATGTCCAATTCCCTTTTGAAAGTTACTAATGAATCTACTTCCACCACACTTTTAGGCAATGCATTCCAGGCAAAGATAGAACAGGAGTAAAAGTTCTCAATTGGGGAAAGGCCAATTTTACTAAGCTGAGAAGTGATTTAGCAAAAGTGGACGGAAAACAGCTACTTGAAGGTAAATTATAGTCAGAGCAGTGGGAGGCATTGAAGGGAGAGATTGTGAGGGTTCAGACCAAACATGTCCCCACAAAGAAAAAGGTTGGGACTGCCAAATCAAGAGTCCCCCGGATGACAAGGAGCACACAAGGTAGGATACGGCAAAAAAGCGAAGCTTACGTCAGATGCTGAGAGTTCAATACTGCAGAAAGCGTAGAGGAGTATAGAAAGTGCAGGGGTGAAATTAAAAAGGAGATTAGGAAAGCAAAGAGAGGGCATGAAAAAATACTAGCAAGTAAAATCAAGGAAAACCCAAAGATGTTTTATAAATACATAAAGAGCAAGAAGACAACTAAGGAAAGAGTATGGCTTATTGGAAACAAAAGAGGTAAGCTATGTGTGGAGGCGGAAGATGTGGGTACGATTCTAAATGAACACTTTGCGTCTGTCTTCACAAAAGCTGGGGGGGGGGGGGAAAACAACGCAGACATTTTGATTAAGGAGGAGTGTGAAATATTGAATGGGATAAACATAGTGAGAGAGAGGAAGCATTAAGGGGATTAGTATCTTTGAAAGTAGAGAAATCGCCAGGCCCAGATGAAATGTGTCCCAGGCTGTTAAGAGAAGGGTGGAAATAGCAGAGGCTCTGACCATCATTTTCCAATCCACCCTGGCTACAGGAATGGTGCCGGAGGATTGGAGGACTGCTAACTTTGTATCGTTGCTTAAAAAGGGAGAAAGAGATAGACTGAGTAATTATAGGCCAGTCAGTCTAATCTCGGTGGTGGCAAATTATTGGAATCAACCCTCAGGGACAGCATAAATAGTCATTTAGAAAGGCACTGGTTAATCAAGGACAGTCAGCAAGGATTTGTTATGGGAAGGTCGTGTCTCACTAACTTGACAATTTTTTGAGGAGGGAACAAGGAGGATCGATGAGGGTAATGCATTTGATGTAGTCTACATGGATTTTACCAAGGCTTTTGACAAGGTCCCACATGGCAGACTGGACAAAAAAGTAAAAGCCCATGGCATCCAAGGGAAAGTGGCTAGTTGAATCCAAAATTGGCTCAGTGGCAGGAAGCAAAGGCCGACAGGTGATTTTGAGACTGGAAGGCTGTTTCCAGCGGGGTTCCGCAAAGCTCAGTTCTCGGTCCCTTGCTTTTTGTGGTATATATTAAGGATTTAGACTTGAATGTGGGGGGCTTGATCAAGAAGTTTGCAGATGATACAAAAATTGGCCATGTGGTTAATAGTGAGGAGGAAAGCTGTAGACTACAGGAAGATATCGATGGACTGGTCAGGTGGGCAGAAAAGTGGCAAATGGAATTCAATCCAGAGAAGTGTGAGGTAATGCATTTTGGGAGGGCAAACAAGGCAAGGGAATACACAATAAATGGGAGGATACTGAGAGGTGTAAAGGAACTGACGAACCTTGGAGTGCATGTCCACAGATCCCTGAACGTAGCAGGACAGGTAGATAAGGTGGTTAAAAAGGCATTTAGGATACTTTCCTTTATTAGCCAAGGCACAGAATATAACAGCAGGGAGGTTGTGCGAGAACTGTATAAAACATCGGTTAGGCCACAGCTGGAGTACTGTGTACAGTTCTGGTCACCACATTACAGGAAAGATATGGTTGCACTAGAGAGGGCACAGAGGAGATTTACAAGGATGTTGCCAGGGCTGGAGAATTTTTGCAGTGAGAAAAGATTGGATAGGCTGGGGTTGTTTTCTTTGGAACAAAGGAGGCTGAGGGGAGATTTAATTGAAGTATATAAAATTATGACAGAGTGGATAGGGAGGACCTATTTCCCTTAGCAGAGGGGTCAGTGACCAGAGGGCATAGATTTAAAGTAATTGGTAGAAGGATTAGAGGGGAGCTGAGGAGAAAATTTTTCACCCAGAGTGTGGTGGGGGTCTGGAACTCACTGCCTGAAAGGATGATAGAGACAGAAACCCTCAACTCATAAGAAGTACTTGGATGTGCACTTGAAGTGCCATAACCTACAGGGCTACGGACCAAGTGCTGGAAAGTGGGATTAAGCTGGATAGCTCATTAGCTAGCACGGACATGATGGGTTGAATGGCCTCTTTCTGTGCCGTAACTTTTTATGATTCTATAACAACTCAGGTTTGTGCAAAATAATTCACAATGGTTGTTAAGGACCATGAAAATCAAGCAAAAAAAGATATGACTCCACAACGCTAAGATAGTTCAACCTTGCATAAGAATCCAGTTCTGTAAAATCCACTTATACCCCCAGTTGGAGAGAATCAAGTAAAAATCAAGAGCACTCGGCGAAGTAAACCTCACGGGACACAAGACAAGATATATATTGCGAGAATTTATTACGGCTGGAGAAGACGTCATGGGGCCTCCACGGAGTGAAATGTAAAAAATGTGATTGGGTGGGAGGGGTGCACAAAACATGGGGAGTGCATGGAGATGGATGCACAAGGCGCAGCAAGAGAAGTGCACAAGATGCAGGGAGAGCAGTGGAATTGGGTAGGGTCGGGAAAGGTGCAAATTTTTACTTTGAGCTTAAATCAGCACAAACAACTTTACACCTTTTAAACTCCCAAATCTAATCATCAGTGGAAATCTGCATGTAGGATAAACAGAGTATGGACCCAGCAAGTAGACGGAGGCTAATATGTTTACATTACATAAGAAACTGAAAATTAAAGAAAACTTACTTGTATTGAACTTGCCTCTCCACACTGACTCACCATTTTTCACAGCTTAGAAGCTTTGAGCAGCAGACAAAAAAGCAGCACCTCAACCAAGTGACACTTTCACACAAGGATGCTCTGATAAATTATTTCTGAATTTAACTTTAGGCCAAAATAAAAATTTAGGTTTAAAAATTACCCAATTTACATTTCAAACCAGATATGGTGGGTCGACAACTATCATGTGCAATTCCCTACTTCATGTCATGATAACGGGGGCTAAAACGACTGTTTACAGTGCACAGGTACATGCAGGCATATACACTTGCAATCTTTGTGCGTATAGTCCAGCTTATATTTCAATACTTCTACTGCAGTTTATAGTAGAAAATATGTCTGGATCTCTTGTAAACTCCCTGGAGCAGTGAAAATTAGCATTGTTCACTTCTCCAATTTCCCATGCTCTGGCGATGATACACTATGGGTGAGGGGAGGAATTCATGTAAAGTTCTGAGAAATTGGGATGCCCAATTTTGCAAAATTATCTCAAATTCAGCAGTGTTCCATCCCTTGGATTAAGGAGTTTGCTGAGAATGAAAAGGAAGGAGTATATCAGTGCACATGCAGGTGGGGGAGAAGCATGAACGACGATAGCATGTCCCAGGCCTTGTAAGCACCAGTGGGGATCAAAGAAGGCACCACTTGGAAGAAGTGTGCACAGTTTTAAATTTGCTGTTCACATCTCTGCTTACGTGAGAAACTTATACTGTATTTGACCTTACAGCACTGTTGTCAGCAGCTCAGACAACAATGCTGCAAGGTAAATAAGGTGGAACTACCGCCTTGAAGGAGCGAAGGCTCACCTTAATGTTGAGTAGTAATATGAATAGCCAGCATTTTTGCTGGATATGGTGGCCATAGTGCTTAGCCTGCCTGTAGATACCAGTAATATAATTTTCCCCTTGCTGACCAGCACGTGATCTCTTTCAAGATCCAATGGTCAAAATTCTAAACTGAAAGATAGATTACTCTGGACATCAACATCTCAGGATCCAACTCAGTAAAGTAGTACTCCTTCAGTCCCAAGTGAGGTGGAGAAGTGAGAGCAGGAAATCACAAATTATGGGGTAAAAGGCCACACTCAGAAGGCACAATACATCTTACAAAGCACAATGGGTCACATTTTAAAAGGGAGGTTTGAAGGTCCAGCCATTCTTATTTGTACATTGTACAATGGATTGCTATTTTGCTCAGCACATTTCAAGTTGCAGAACAAAGAAAAGATGCCATGCACCAACAATAGGATATTTCCCATAGCAGGCATAATTTTATATAATTGGAATATGAATGATTCATAATTGTGCATGACAGATATAGTTCCTTACTACTGAGGAAGCAGTTTAACAGATCAGTAAATATGCAACACATACTGTATTTTAAAATGCGATCTTCTGATGACTCACGATATAGACACAAATATTTTGTATAAATTGCTTCACTATTCAGTTCAATTGGTTAGAAGGATAATTTCTGGACTAGTTCCTATATCAAATGAAGCAAATTTTAAAATTCAACACTTTACAATTGCTTGTTAGATTTGAATTAGAAATCTGAGAAAATCCTTCAGTCTTTCGTGACTGAATTTGCATCATCTGCAAACATTATTAAAAAAACATATTTAAGAGAGAACAATTTTATTAATACATCTAAAGCTGAAAAATAACTTCCAGGCTGTCAAGAGTTGATGGATTTACTCGTTTGTGATCTGTTAAGCTCCTTAAACAATGAGGATTGCATCATACTACAATCCACCATTATGACACAATCTCAGTGACAAGCAGGCCCTTTTTTGGAGGAGGGTGGTTAAGTAAAACTAAGAGGTTGGAGAATAAATCAGCATGGGAATTTTTTTTTTAAACAATAAAAAATTGTGAAATTCAAACATAAATGAGAGCCACAATATAGTCACAATTGAAAACTCACGAATAAATAGAACAATATCATCATGGTCTTTCAAAAGCAGAATATGCATAGTTTTGGAATATTCAGACTATTCTGCCTGAGGATTTAAATTTAATATTCAGCAAATTCAGGATAACTGCAGATTCAAATAAATATATTCTTACATTTTCTCTTGAATGTGGCACAGCCTGAAATTTTGCATGCCTTATAGCGAATGTTAAATTCTGGAACTAATCATTTTTTTCCCAGCCATATATTTAGTTTAGAACTCAAGTGAACCACACAGCTATCACAATCTATGTGTAGGGTTTCAGAGCCAGTGTAAAAACCATGCTGATCTGCTCTTTATGACAGCAGTTTATAGAATAAAGAGAATACTATAAATGAAGCAAAAAAATATTGCAGATGCAGGAAATCCGAAACAAAAGACAGAAAATGCTGGTAATATTCAGCAAGTCAGGCTGCATCTGTAAAGAAAAGAAAAATGTTGATGTTTCAAGCAAAATCCTTCATCAGAACTTCACTCCAGTTCTGACGAGGGTCTATACCTAAAATGTCAACCTTATCCTTTCTTTACAGGTGCTACTCGACTTGCTGAGTGTTTCCATACTTAAAATGAGTGTGCTGCAGATTTTCCAACTGTAAAATGCTCATTTAGTATGAACAGATGATTTCTTAAAATAACAAACTCAAGGTTGTATGAGTGTGTCTTTAACAGCAGCAAAATATGTACGGCTAGCAGTGCAACAAGCAAAATACTGTTTTCTCAACCTGCAGCCACTGTACTAGAAATAACAGCCATCAAAATTCAGCATCAGGTTTGACTGAAGCAATCAACTTTGGTGAAAAATGGCTGGAAGAAGATTGGTGAGCATGCACTGGCTGTGAAATTCATTTCATGTATTGCAAACTTACAAATGTGCAATTGTTTGAAAGTTGTGATTGCAAACAAAAAAATACTTTACTGCAGTTTATTTTCAGTATCTACAAAATCACCTTTTCAGAAGGGTCTCAGCGCCACCTCGGTTACTTAACTGTTACAAAATTAAATTTGCTGACCACATCAATGCTGCATCTCCCTGCACAGCAAGCATGCATTCTGTTGAACCAGTACTCAGTGCTATAAATACCGAGTTACAAAGTTTCCACAGCCATCATAAACAGGACTTCTGTTTCTGGTGTATTATTTTCCCCTCCATGAAAAAAAATGAAGTCAAAATTAAGTGAAATCAAATACAAACAAATGTGCTTCTTGGGGTCAAAAAACAGCAAAATGTAATCGCAAAACTTCAGGTTTAATTGGGAAATCACAGCAAGTAAAAAAATAAAAATGTAATCAACTGAATGTCCAAGGGGGAATTTCCTTTGCAAAGCACAGAAGTGTGCCTTAAGTCACCCGACTCATTTATAGCAGGGCTGTCTCATAATTTTGTTCTGCTGCATTTATGTCATGTGTTTTATTGGATTTAACCTAACCCTGGAATTTGTTTTCTGAGGGCGATTATCAGGTTAAGTCTTCAATGCTGTTCGACTCTGAGCTGAGCTTCAGACCCCGGAGGCTCTCCATCACAAAGACTGCTTACTTAAACATCCATCCCAACTTCTATTCCTCTCCCAGTCAAACCCTCACACATGTCATTTGTCACCTCCAGACTAGACTATCCCAAAACTCTCCTTGCAGGATTCCCATCCTCCACCCTCCTTGAACTCCAATTTGACCAAAACTCTGTTGCGTGCATCTTGTGCTGTGCTAGGCCTAGCTTGCTCATCAATCAATGATTCCCATCAGCTCTCTGTCTTCCAACATCTCAACTTAAAAATCCTTATCCTCACCTTACCTCCCTCCGTGGCCTCACTTGACCCTATCTCTGCAATCGTATCCAGCAGCACACAAACGCACCCCGCCCCCCCCAACCCCTCCAAAATTCTCCATTCCTCTGGCTCTGGTGTTGTGTGCATTCTCCCTCTCTTTGTCCCAATATTGGTCAAAGCACCTTCAGTCATCTGGGTGCGATACTCTGGAATTCCCTCCGCCTCTCTCTCCTCCTTCAAAATCCACCTTTTGGACCCAGCTTTTCATCAACCCTCCTAATCTCATTTCTCAGCTCGGCGCCCGTTTGCCACACTGATATCTGTGAAGTGTCTTGGGACTTGAAAAAAAAAATCTTTTAAAGGCACTATACAAATGCAAGGTGTTGTTGAAAAATGAGAAAGCATAACTACAAAATGACAATGTCTTTGCATTACCTAAATGAAAGATGTAACTCAAGCCCATTTAAAATCAAGAGACTAAACTGCAGTTGCATATTTTTCCACGACAGCTACAATCCACTCACTTCTGAAGGCAAGTGAACTTTGATAAAATTGGTATTGTATATTTATGTGCACTGTAACTGAAATATTGTACATTTATTTCTTTTGATGGGAACCAACGACAGAAAGGGATAATTCACAGAATATTACAGACCCGAGTTCTTTCAAAATATCAGTATGACAGAGTGTGTGTCTGGCTAACGCAGCAATTTTACCAACACCTAAAACATCAATATTTCTGTTGTAAAAATGACAAACTGTGAGCACCTTTTAGATCTTATCCATTTTGGAGCTGCATTGAGGACACAATAGTCATGCTTTCTCTTCCTTTCTCTCTCTCTTTGCCTCCCCTTCCCACTGCACACACAAATGACCCAGTTTTCCTACAATAGTTGTACTGGTAAAGAAATAATAGGCCGTCATCTCTGTTATTGTTAGTTTGGCTTAAACTATCACAGGAACCAAAACTATATTTCTGTACACGCTAAGTTGAAACCCAAACACCATATATATATATTGCAGACCTGGATGGAATAAAAAATTCTGTACAGGCAGAGCTGTTCCATAATACAATCCCTGCAGACAAACTAAAAAAAAAGCATAGGTCAGTGACTGGAGCAGAAATGATGAATGGCAACAGCATTTTGCCAAAAATATACATGTCTCCAAAAAATGGATTCCACTTCCAGTTTGAATTTTTTTTTAAAGCTATGCGAATCTGAAAACATATTTTCAAAACCTTTTAATGCATATCAAGCTAATTTCCTTTGTTCCACATTTATTGGAACGATTGTTATGTGAGGATGCCATGTAATGTATTCCATGCAATGCTGTGTTCAGATAAAACACTCAAAATCAATGAAATTTTTCTTTAGAACACCAACTTGCATTTATATAGCGCCTTTAACGTAGTAAAACGTCCCACGACGTTTCACAGGAGCATTATCAAACAAAATTTGACATCGAGCCACAGAAGGTGATATTAGGAAAGGTGACCAAAAGTTTGGTCAAACAGGTAGGTTTTAAGGAGTGTCTTAAAGGAGAGAGATGTGGAAAGGTTTTGAGAGGAAATTTCAGAGCTTAGGGCCTAGGCAGCTGAAGGCACGACAGTCAACGGTAGCACGCTGAAAACCGGAAACGTGCAAGAACCCAGAATTGGAGGAGTGCAGAGATCTCGGACAGTTGTAGATCTGGAGGAGGTTACTGAAATAGGGAGGGGCAAGGCCATGGAGGGATTTGAAAACCAGGACGAGAATTTTAAAATCGAGGCGCTGCCAGACCAGGAGCCAATCTTGGTCAGCAAGCACAGCGGTGATAGGTGAACGGGACTTTGTGCGAGTTAGGATACAGGCAGCAGAGTTTTGGATGAGCTCAAGTTTACGGAGCGTGCAAGGTGGAAGGCCGGCCAGGAGAGCATTGCAACAGTCAAATCTAGAGGTAACAAAGGCATGGATGAGGGTTGCAGCAGCAGATGGGCTGAGATAGGGGCGGAGACGGGCAATGTTACGGACGTGGAAGTAGGGGGTCTTGGTGATGGAGAGGAAATGGGGTCAGAAGCTCAGCTCAGGTTCAAATAGGACGCCAAGTTGCAAACGGTCTGGTTCAGCCTCAAACAGTAGCCAGGAAGAGAGATGGAGTCGGTGGCTCAGGAATGAAGTTTGTGGCGGGATCCGAAAACAATTGCTTTAGTCTTTCCAATATTTAATTGGATGAAATTTCCATCACAGATACAATCACACCGCTCAAAAATGTTTTTTTTTCGGATGACCAGCATCCAAATGGATTCCTATCCCTCTGTATGCATAATGAGGCAAAGAAATCGTGCCATGCAGTAACTGAACAATATCACCGGCAAAGTATAAAGACAGATATAATTGGAAATACCTATCTGATATGGTGTAGTGGTAGCAGTTCTATATTGCTGATAGGAGATTGTTGGACAGTAGTAGATAAGATCTTGAGTTATACAGCACAAGTAATAGAACACAAATCACAGGATGTGATACTGAGCTTATATATAGC
Organism: Heptranchias perlo; assembly: GCF_035084215.1. NCBI lineage: Eukaryota > Metazoa > Chordata > Chondrichthyes > Hexanchiformes > Hexanchidae > Heptranchias > Heptranchias perlo. Next base: position 57,629,519 of record NC_090331.1, read on the forward strand.
ATTGATTCTTCCTCACCTAGAGTACTGTGTGCAGCTCTGATTGCCATATTACAGCAGGGACATCATGGTGCTGGAAAAGGTAAGGGAGCAAAAGGCTAAACATCTGGGTGTTGAGTTTCTGCTTTGAGCGTAATCGGGCGCAAATTGCACCCGCAAATTGCGCCAGTGAGATTACAGTTCAAGTTTGCACTCAAATGTATTTGCATAATCACAAATGTAAAATCTTCCATGAACCAGCACAATCTGGCGGATTAACAGAGCTTATTTTCTTTGCAATAAAAAATGTTCATTCATGTATTTAAGAGTGGTAACCTAATGCAGTTTTATTAAAACAGCTGAAAATGGGTTGATCACAAAAAAATAAGCATTTTTAATAAGAGTGTCTAGTCCTGCACCTGTGAGTAACTTGATTTTAAATCACTGAAAATGACTTAAAAAAACTATACTGAACCATTTACTACTTTCATTGGTGTACACTAGTCAGTTTCTTAGTAAATTAAATATTTAATATGTAAAAACATTTAAAACATGCCTACTAGTGCCTGTGCACCTAAGAAAATGAGCTTAATTTTAAGACCCTCCTCAAACGGGCACAATCGGTGGAAACTCGCCACCCTTGTTATTTCGAGTGGGGGATGTGGCCAGTTATGTGGGCGGGGCTGGCTTCAGCGTAATGATTTTTGAACCAGCGCAAAAGATCGCGGAAATAGACGTAATCCACGCCCAGCATAAATAGAAATTCCTAATCTTTTGCCCTGGTTCAGCCGGATTGCGCTGATAAAACCAGTGCAATCTAGCAGAAATGATATCCCGATGTCTGGCATCAAAGCTACAAACAGAGACTACAGAAGATGAGTTTTTTTTACACTAGAGAAGACGAAGAGGGTCTTATTAAGGGATTCACGATCCTTAAGGGTATCGACAAGTTTAACAGCCTCTAGAATGAGTACATGGAATGAAGCTCAGGAGAGGGGTGGTGAATGGAATAAAGTCCAGGGAGGCAATCGAGGCCGATATCATAAGTAGTTTTACGAGAGCGCTGGACAAGCATTTGCTGAGAAAAATTAATTGGAGATATATAGATACTTAACTGTGTAACCCATTTTTGAACTCTGGGGTTGGCCAGGTGGACTAAAATGCTCTTTCCAGCCCATGCCTATGTTGTGATTATAGAGTTCATTTATTAATTGTCAAACAAATGGGAGGGACTGTTACAACAAGTGCGTGCAGAAAGAAAATATCCCATTCTGGTTGACCTCCATCTCAAGAGGAGAAAATCTGTGCAATATCTGAAGTAGAACAGTAGAAAAAAAATCATAAATAAAAGTTTTTTAAAAAAGTAAGCAGGGAAAGTGAAATGTCAAATTTGCAATGGACCAAGTACACAAAATCCATACAAGATAAACATGGATAAAGAGGGTCATTCAACACATCTTCGCTTATCCATTAGAAAAGCCCTATTGTTCCCCAACAGAGCATCCAATTGTTTAAATGACCAACAAATGTGGCCAACTTTGATTCCAAGTTGTTGATGCACATTAGAAGCAATAGGGGTCTCAACACCAATCACTGGGGCACACCATTTCATACGCTGACCATGCCCCGTCGTGACATAACTCTTCTCACTGGAATCTTCTGGTTTCTACCCGTCAGCCAATTTCTTGTTCCTTCCCAAAATTTATCCCTACTTTCCCACCTGTATTGTATCTTCACATTTTTCCCTGCCACGAGGCTACACATGCCTTGGCATTATCATTGTATTTGCCAAAGTCAGTAGCATTACAGTGCTCCAATAGGAGTTGGTAGTGGAGCAGTTTAGATCAGTCACGACCCTTATGGGTGCCAACAACATTCAATAGTCTATTTCCAGCTGTATGAACATTCTGCAGACAACCTGAACATACGTAAATTAACACTCACGGTTTGACTTTCAGGAAATTCCATCTTCAATAATTTATGAGCACATTCTTCAAAGTCCAAACTGTAGAAATACAACAAGGACATTAAATGTCATTAACAAAAGCTCCAAAATATGATCTGACTACACCTTCCACTCAAATTGCAATTACTCCAAAAAAAAAACTAATCAAGCAGCAGGTAACCAGGTAAAATCAAAATGAGTAATGTTGTATTGGACAATATAAACTGGGAATAAATTAAGCACATAATACTCTTAATTACATTTCTGTATTCAATATTTCACAAGCCTCGAGTACCAAAATGCTTAAAAATTTTGCAACATTTTCAAGTACTCGTAACCCAATTGCAAACAAAAAAGTTTCAATTTTTTTTACTGCCACAAGAGGCGGCCATTTGGCCCTACATGCCTGTGCCAGTTCTGTGAAAGCTATCCAATTAGTTCCACTCCCCTGCTCTTTCCTCATAGTCCTGTAAATTTTTACACTTGAAGTATTTATCCAATTGCCTTTTGAAAGTTATTACTGAATCTGCAGATCACTGTGTAAAATATTTTTTCCTCATGTCGCCTCTGGTTCTTTTGCCAATTCCCTTAAATCTGTGTCCTCTGGTTACTGACCCTTCTGCCACTGGAAACAGTTTCTCCTTATTTACTCCATCAAAACCCTTCATGATTTTGAACACCTCTATCAAATTTCCCCTTAACCTTCTCTGTTCTAAGCAGAACCACCCCAGATTCTCCAGTCTTTCCACATAACTGGAGTCTTTGATCCCTGGTACCAGTCTAGTAAATTTCCTCTGCACCCCCTCTAAGGTCTTGACAAAGTGTGGTGCCCAGAATTAGGCACTGAGGGCTAATCAGTGTTTTATTGCAGGTTCGCATTACTTCGTCGCTTTTGTACGCTATGCCCGTTAATAAAGCCAAGGATCCCATATGCCTTTTTAACAGCCGTCTCAACTTGTCCTGCCACCTTCAAAGACTTCTTATGTACACTCCCAGGTCTCTCTGTTCCTGCGCCCCCTTTAAAATGGTACCATTTAGTTTATATTTCCTCTCCTTATTCTTCCTGCCAAAAGGAATCACTTCACACTTCTCTGCGTTAAATTCCATCTGCCATTTCACCAGTCTGTCTATGTCCTCCTGAAATCTGTTACTATCCTCCTCATTCTTAACTACATTTCCGAGTTCCGTGTCATCTGCAAAATTTGAAATTATGTCCTGCATACCTAAGTCCAGGCCATTAATACATACCAATAAGAGCAGTGGTCCCAAAACCAACCCCGAGGAGACACCACTGCACAATTCCCTCCAGTCTGAAAAACAACCGTTCACCACCATTCTCTGCTTTCTGTCCCTTAGCCAATTTCATATCCACACTGCCACTGTCCCTTTAATCCCATAGGCTTTAATTTTGCTTACAAGTCTATTATGTGGTATTTCATCAAATGCCTTTTGAAAGTCCATAGACACATCAAGCGCACTACCCTCACTTCATCAAAGACCTTTAGTCAAACACGATTTGCCTTTAACAAATCCTACACTATTTTCCTTCCTCAACTTTAATGTTTTGTCATCTGCCCTTTTGCTTTAAAAAGCCTCTGTCCCCAACCCCTCTTTTCACTTTCGCCATCCAAAACAGTTTTTTGTATATGTGGCTACAGTGTGTGCGTGTGTGTGCGCGCGCTAGATATAAAAAACATATTACATGCACAGTATACGTGGGTTGTACGCAACTAAGGATCGAACCTTTGGATCTTCAATTCATACTACGGTGCCTGTTTTGCTTATGTTGCCAGAGTTTTTGAAGTTACCCTATCTGGGTGAGGTGGAGCATGCTCCAGACCCTTGGTGTATAAGCTGTGTGAGGAATATCAACATGCAAACTGGTCACTGGCACTGTATCAAGAAAAGGGACCCCTTTCTCCTGAAATAGCCTCGAAGTCTGTGATTTTGTTAGACTGGGCTGTTTTCCCCAAGTATCTCACTCCACAGTGAGCAGCTGGAAAAGTCATCCTGCTGCCTCCTCAACTGGATGCAACACTGAACTGCAATTAAGTGAAAATCCAAGTATGGCCATATTAATAAGTGCTCCATTTCAGAATAATTAATTGTATGAAGCATTTTGCAGATTTTTATGATAATGTCCGAGATAAATGCAAGTACTGTTTTTTTTTTGGTGCTGAGGTTCACTATGGGGAAGTCCAGGAGGCAGTAGTCTAGATCTAGTGTAGAAATGCATAAAGAGATACTTGACCATATTAATGTAGAAATGCATAAACAGTTACTTGACCATAGTAAAGAAGAAATGCATGATGGATATTTGACCATGTTAACTCTTTGGCTCACATAATGGGGTAGCTACAGCGCACACACACAGAAAGACACAATTGTGTAATTACGTTTAAGCCTTGGTATGTTGATAATTAAGTTGGCTGAGCAGGTGCTTAGTACCGTCTGGCCCCCCTAGCAGATAAGGGTATTGCTGACTATAAAATATAAATGAGAATACAGTTTCTTGAGAGGCCATGTGGCCTTGAGACTGACTTCAGTCCTACTGATAACCAGCTCAAGAATGTAGGGAGGATAAGTGTGCTCAGGCCTATGAGGCCTACGTGCCAATATAGGAATGAGCTATGGACGTCCAGAGGGGGCAGGCTCACTACTTGATTGACCAACTACCTGAACCAATAAAGAATGTACATGTACGCCCATATTCTATGACAGGTGGGCATTACTAATTAAACTGTATAAATGTGAACTGTTTCTTTTGATCAGTGAAGAGGTTGTTCTGACCATTGTTCAGAATACTCTTCCCTTGTATACAAGTTTCTTTTAATAAATTCTTACTTGTCTGAAAATAAGTGTTTGGAGTTAATGCATTGTATATAATAGGTAATTAAGTTTTTGACACTAGTTCCGTACTGCGCAAAGTAACTTTTTGCCAGCAATGCTGTATCACTGAAGATGTGAAGGATTGTGGCCTCCGCACAGCGGGCTTGTTTAAAAAAAAATTGTTCTCTTAATGTGGGCGCCACTGGCGAGGCGACATTTACTGCCCATCCCTGCTTACCCTGAGGACATCAAGAGTCAACCATGGACTGGAGTCACATGTAGGTCAGACCGGGTGGCACGTTACCCTCCCTGAAAGGCATTAGTGAACCAGTTGGGTTTTTATATTGCCTTTGAAATATATTTCAAATGATCAGATTTTACTGATTTTAATTTCCCAACTTGCCCTGATGGGATTTGAACTCAAAACCTCTGGATTGCTAGCATTCTGCTGCGACTAAGGTTTCACATACACAAATAAGCATGGTCATATGTCCAAGGTTAATCTTAAACTGCCTTTTAATTTATTGCAGATTGCGATCATATGTGCAGATTCACGAGTGGATTTCCATTCGCTGTCAGTGTCCTGAGGAAGACAGGGTTCCCACTTCTGATAATCTAAAGACCCATGTATAGCTGTCAGGAGTATATTGTTATACTATATTATGTTATATTATCAAAGATCAAACAGCATCGTTATATAAGCTCGCACATCAAGTAATATCTGAGGAACCGTAACTCAGCACAAGTTAGAGAATCCCAGATAGAAGAGGAGAAACTTTGAAGGGCATAACTAGTTAAATTCTAATTCCACACATTATTCAGAATGTGGCCTCAGCGATACAAGGTTCAACCACCGATTAGATTTGTATCAAATATCCTTGATATACATTCCAATACCCAATAATAAAAATGTCACAGCTTAAAGCATTCAATTTCATTAAGTAGTATTTGTTATCAAAGCAATGGAAACAGACAGAAATAAGGTAATTTTACTTTGGAGCAAACCAGTTTGTTAATTTGATTTGGCCACTTATGTAAGGTGTAAACATCTTCTTGCATTAAACAATTTAAAGATGGAAAATAATAGTAAATTCTGAAGTATTTTGGGTTAAAAAAATTATATATATATTTTTTTTAAATCTATAGGGAATTGGTGTAGAGACTGCAATAGAACAGTTCTTGAGAAAGTCTAGGTGGTGAAGTAAAACTCTTCAGTTAGATAACTAGTAAAAGGGATTGCTTTTGAAGAAAGGAATGGCAAAATACTAACAAGTGCCATAATGTAACTACCTAAGGGGCCTCTTTATTCATGTTTATGTTTCCTAACTTGGTAATAATTAGAACTCCAAGCTGAACAGCTCATCTTATAATAAATAAATCACTGAGACACAAAGACAGGTACAAATCGATTGGGAGCTGGTAATTTATATTTCTGCAGAATAAATTGTGTGTCTGAATCTTTGTATAAACTTTCTGATTAGTTTAATGTTATTATTGTGGAAAAGCTCAATAGTAGAAAAAAATCTCTCGGCTTTTCTAATTGGCTCAAATGGTACATTAGAAAAAAGGTGACATTTTTTAAACTATGAGTGATCTCTTGTGGCAATGCCCATAGCAAGTCAAAAGCACCTTAAAAGGTAGTAATCTCCGGATTATTCCTGGTGCCATGCGCTAGTGAGTACAGAAATAGGAGGATAGTGCAGATGAATGTGTGGCTGGAGAGATGGTGCAGGATAGAGGGCTTCAGATTCATGGGGCATTGGGACCAATTATGGGGGAAGTGGGACCTGTACAGGCTGGAGGGGTTGCACCTCAATAGAGCTGGGACCAATGTCCTCGTGGAGAGGTTCACTAGTGCTGTGGGGGAGGGTTTAAACTAATTTGGCAGGGGGGTGGGCACCAGGATGTAGCATTGGAAAGGAGGAACAAGGTGCACAAAGGATTGGGAGACACAAATAGTACTAGAGTAATTGTATGGTATTAGGTGGGATCAGAATACGAGAGAATACAAGAAGGTCTACAACAGGTTTAGAGTACATATGTATAAAGGCACGAAGCGCGGTAAATAAGGTTGGTGAGCTGCAGGTGCAAATAGCCACATGGGAATATGATGTAGTGGCAATAACGGAGACCTGGCTCAAAAAAAAGGGCAAGATTGGGCACTAAATATTCTGGGATACAAGGTGTTCAGGAAAGATAGGGAAGGAATGAAAGCAGGGGGGTAGCAGAATTGATTAAGGAGAATATTACAGTGCTGGAGAGAGAGGATGTCCTGGAGGGGTCATGAAAGAATCTATTTGGTTATAGTTAAGAAACAAGAGGTGCCATTACACTCCTGGGTGCAATCTACGGAAAGGATAAAAAGGAACAAATTTGAGGGAAATTATAAAGAGGTGCAAGAACCATAGATTACTAATAATGGGGGACTTCAATTATCCTAATATAGACTGGGATAGTAAGAGTGTACAGGGCAGAGAGGCAGGAGAATTTCTGAAGTGTGTTCAGGAGAACTTTCTTGATCAGAACGTTTCTGGCCCATCAAGGAAGGAGGCATTGCTGTATCTGGTTCTGGAGAATGAGGTGGGTCAAGTGGAGCAAGTGTCAGTAGGGGAACATTTAGGGAACAGTGATCATAGCATCGTAAGGTTTAGATTAGCAATGGAAAAGGACAAGGAGCAATCTAGAGTAAAAATACTTAATTGGAGGAGGGCCAATTTCAGTGGGTTGAGAACAGATGTGGCCCGGGGCAAATTGGAATCAAAGATTGGCAGGTAAAACTGTAACCAAACAATCACAGAATCATGGAAAGGTTACAGCACGGAAGGAGGCTATTCGGCCCATCAAGTCCGTGCCAGCTGTATGCAAGAGCAATCCAGCTAGTCCCACTCCCCCGCCCTATCCCCATGGCCCTGCAAATTTTTTCCTTTCAAGTACTTATCCAGTTCCCTTTTGAAGGCCATGATTGAATCTGCCTCCACCACCCCCTCGGGCAGTGCATTCCAGATCAAAACCACTCGCTGTGTAAAAAGTTTTTCCTCATGTCACCTTTGGTTCTTTTGACAATCACCTTAAATCTATGTCCTCTGGTTCTTGGCCCTTCTGCCAATGGGAACAGTTTTTTTTATTCGTTCATGGGATGTGGGCGTCACTGGCGAGGCCAGCATTTATTGCCCATCCCTAATTGTCCTTGAGAAGGTGGTGATGAGCCGCCTTCTTGAACCGCTGCAGTCCATCTGGTGAAGGTTCTCCCACAGTGCTGTTAGGAAGGGAGTTCCAGGATTTTGACCCAGCGACGATAAAGGAACAGCGATATATTTCCAAGTCAGGATGGTGTGTGACTTGGAGGGGAACGTGCAGGTGGTGTTGTTCCCATGTGCCTGTTGCTCTTGTCCTTCTAGATGGTAGAGGTCGCAGGTTTGGGAGGTGCTGTCGAAGAAGCCTTGGCGAGTTGCTGCAGTGCATCCTGTGGATGGTACACACTGCAGCCATTCTGTGCCGGTGGTGAAGGGAGTGAATGTTTGGGGTGGTGGATGGGGTGCCAATCAAGCGGGCTGCTTTGTCCTGGATGGTGTCGAGCTTCTTGAGTGTTGTTGGAGCTGCACTCATCCAGGCAAGTGGAGAGTATTCCATCACACTCCTGACTTGTGCCTTGTAGATAGCGGAAAGGCTTTGGGGAGTCAGGAGGTGAGACACTCGCCGCAGAATACCCAGCCTCTGACCTGCTCTTGTAGCCACAGTATTTATATGGCTGGTCCAGTTAAGTTTCTGGTCAATGGTGACCCCCAGGATGTTGATGGTGGGGGATTCGGCGATGGTAATGCCGTTGAATGTAAAGGGGAGGTGGTTAGACACTCTCTTGTTGGAGACTGTCATTGCCTGGCACTTGTCTGGCGCGAATATTACTTGCCACTTATGAGCCCAAGCCTGGAGGTTGTCCAGGTCTTGCTGCATGCGGGCTCGGACTGCTTCATTATTTGAGGGGTTTCTCTCTATCTATTGTGTCTAGACCCTTCATAATTTTGAATACCTCTGTCAAATCTCCTCTCAACCTTCCCTGTTCCAAGCCCCAGCTTCTCCAGTCTCTCCACGTAACTAAAGTCCCTCGTCCCTGGAATCATTCTTGTAAATCTCTTCTGCACCCTCTGAGACCTTCACATCTTTCCTAAAGTGCAGTACTCAGAACTGGACACAATGCTCCAGCTGTGGTCAAACCAGTGTTTTATAAAGGTGCATCGTGACTTCCTTGCTTTTGTACGGTACAGTACGGTTACCACATAAACCGCTGATTGCATCAGTAACTCAAGAACGAACCACTCTACCCAGCATTCTAGCTCATTTTCACTGGAGAAGTATGGGGGACGTTAATCTTCATATAGACCGGGTAAATCAAATTGGCAAAGGTTGTCTGGAGGACAAGTTCATGGAATGCAGTCGAGACAGTTTCCGAATACACCCTGATGATTCTTCACTGCTTTAATATCCTTCCTATAAATGTACACAACACTTCAATTGCAGCCGGATTAAGTTCTTCTGCAAGTTCAACATTTGCATTCTGCCTTCACAAACAAAACCAAGAATCCCATTGCCTTTTTGGCCATGCCTATTGTGCTGCCACCTGTAATGACCTGTGTATCTGCACATCAAGGTCCCTCTGCCTACATTTAGAACCTTACCATTTAAGATGTTTCCCTGCATTTACTTCCAAAATATATTACTGCATATTTTTCTACACTGAACTGAATCAATAGCTTAAGTTCAAGACCTGGCATTGACACATGCATAATGGGCCAAATGACCTTCGGTACTGTAATTTCTATCATTCCAAGTGAAACTAATGAAGTAATAGCATTAGGGGTGAAAGCCAAAGGACAGGACAACTCACTGAGAGGGAATTTAACACAGATATGCAGAGATCATATCATTAGTGCTGTATATTGTTTTTTTCTTGAAATAATTTCTTGGATTATCACTTGCTCCTTCTTGAATTTCTTCGGAATCTGCCTTGACCCCGAAGACTAGTTTAGAGTAAAGTCCACCTATCATTTTGGAAACTACAAAACACCAGAAGCAGAAACCTGCTCCTGGCTGATAGAATCATAGAAACTTACAGCACAGGAGAACATTCGGTCCATCGTGTCTGTGCCAGCTCTTCGAAAGAGCTGTCCAATTGGTCCCACTCCCCTGCTCTTTCCCCATAGCCCTGCAATTCATTTCCTTTTCAAGTATTTATCATCTATTGAATCTGCTTCCACCACCCTTTCAGGCAATGCCATTCCAGATCATAACAACTCGCTGTGTAAAAAAAATTCTCCTTATCTCCCCTCTTGTTCTTTTGCCAATTACCTTAAATCTGTGTCCTCTGATTACTGACCCACCTGCCAGTGGAAACAGTTTCTCCTTATCTACTCCATCAAAACCCTTCATAATTTTGAAAAGTATTAAATCTCTAAGGAGAATAATCCCAGCTTCTCTATTCTGTCCACATAATTGAAGTCCCTCATCACAGCAAACTCTTTCCATCACCCCAATGGTAGGCATTTTGTCCATTTCAGCAGACAAAAGCTGCTACTGTGAAAGAGCCCTTTACATGGTCCCATTTGATCACCCAGCAGAATCTGAGAGATGTGCTTACAAAACAGAGAGATTAACCCTTTCTGACAGATGCAAATATTCTAGATACTGTCATGGTTCCCCATATAATTGCAAATTCCTGCAGTCAATCCACTACCATCTCAGATCCAGGTGAATTACTGATGTGGCCATAGACAGCAGTCCAGATCCACAGGAACTTTCTTGACCATAGCCTGGCCATGGTGATTGCTCAGAAGCTAGGACAATTTAATGTACAACACCCAGGAGACTACAGGCAGAGCCATGACAAGACTTTAGCTGGAACATGCTTTGCTGTAGTCTGAGTGAGGGGATACATACGAACAGGAGTAGGCCATTTAGCCCCTCAAACCCGTTCCGCCATTCAGTGAGACCATGGCTGATCTGTGACCTAACTCCATATACCAGACATAGACAAAGGTATATTAAGAGATATGGGGCTAACAAAAAATCTATCAATCTCAGATTTAAAATAAACAATTGAGCTAGCATCAACTGCCATTTGTGGAAGAGAGTTCCAGACTTCTACCACCCTTTGCGTGTAGAAGTGTTTCCTAACTTCACTCCTGAAAGTCTTGGCTCTAAATTTTAAGGCTATGTCCCCTAGTCCTCGACTCCCCAACCAGCAGAAATAGGATAGATAGAGAGAAACTATCAGTTCCCCTTAATATCTTGAAAACTTCGATCAAATCACCCCTTAATCTTCTAAATTCCAGAGAATATAACCCTAGTTTGAGTAATCGCGCCATGTAATTTAACCCTTGGAGTCCAGGTATCATTCTAGTAAATCTACACTGCACTCCCTCCGAGGCCAATATATCCTTCCAAAGGTGCAGTGCCCAGAACTGAACACAGCACTCCAGGTGTGGTCTAACCAGGGCTTCCTATAGCTGTAGCACAACGTCTACCCCCTTGTATTCTAGTCCTCTAGATACAACGGCCAACATTCCAAAAGCCTTTTTGATTATTTTCTGTACCTGTCCATGACATTTTCATGATCTATGTACATGGACCCCTAAGTCTCTTTGGACCTCAACCGTTTCGAGCTTTTCACCATTTAAAAAGTACTCTGATCTATCCTTTTTGGGTCCAAAGTGGATGACCTCACACTTGCCTACACTGAAAACCATCTTCCACAGTTTTGCCCATTCACTTAACCAATTAATATATCTCTGATTTTTAGTTTCCATCTCCACTGCTTACAATGCTGGCTATCTTTGTGTCATCAGCAAACTTGGATATGTAGCTCTCTATCCCATCATCTAAGTCATTAATAAATGCAGTGAATAGTTGAGGCCCCAACACAGATCCCTGTGAGATACTACTAGTCACATCCTACCAGTTTGAGTACCTGCCCATTTTCCCTACTCTCTGTCTCCTGCTGCTCAGCCAATTTCCTAACCGGGTCAATAATTTGCCCTCAATTCCATGAGCTTCAACTTTAGCTAACAGTCTCTTTTGAGGGACTTTATCAAATGCCTTCTGGAAGGCCATATAAACAACACTTCAGTCACCTGTTCAAAAAATTCAATCAGGTTCGTCAGGCATGACCTTCCCTTTGCAAATCCATGCGGGCTCTCTCTGTTCAGTTGAAAATTTTCAAGGAGTTCAGTCACTCTATCCTGAAATATAGACCCTATTAATGTTAGGCTAACTGGTCTATGATTCCCTGGTTTCCCTCTTTCCCCTTTCGTAAATAGCAGAGTGACGTGCAATTTTCTAATCTAAAGGAACAGCGCCTGAATCAAGAAAACTTTTGAACATTATAGTTAGGGCTTCTGCAAAGTTCTCACCTATTTCCTATAAAACCCTTGATGGAAACCATCTGGTTCTGGGAATTTGTCACTCTTTAGTGTCATAATTTTCTTCATAACTTTTAATTTGTTTACGTTAATTATAGCGAGTCCCTGTCCCTGATTCAAAATTAGTTACCTTGGTGTGTCTGGCATGCTGCCCTCTTTCCCTACTGTAAATACTGACACAAAGTAATTATTTAACATATCTGCCAGTTCAAAATTTTCATTTATACTATCTCCATTAGTTTTTAAGGGACCCATATTGCTTTTTTCTAGTATAATTGTAAAAGTTTTGTTTTGATTTTGATATCCCTTGCAAGCTTCTTTTCATACTCCCTTTTTCTAACTCATACTATCTGTTTTGTCACCCGTTGCTGTTCTTTGTATCTCTCCCAGTCGCCAGGATCTGTGCTTTTTCTTTTAGTTTTATGTTGTCCCTTACCCCTTTTGTCATCCAAGGCTGTTTTTTTTTGTTAAGTAGAGTTCTTGCTCCTTAGGGGTATAAATTGGTTCTAAATCACATTAAATTCTTTTCTGAATACCTCTCACTGATCATCTGTCGTTTTAACAATTAACAGATTTGCCCAGTTTACTGTGGACAGTCTGTCTCATCCCGTTGAAGTCGGCCTTACCTAAATTTAGAATCTTCGTAGCTATTATGGGTTTCTCCCTTTCAAACACAATGTTGAACTCGATCATATTATGATTGTGATTAGATAAATGTTCACGCAGTTAGGTTGTTAACTAAATCTGTCTCATTGCACATTATTAAAGCTGATACGGCCTGGTTCTCGGACATATTGTTGCAGAAAGCTGTTCTGAACACACAAGAAATTCGCTACCTTTCTAACATGAGCTCGTCTGCTTATCCAATCTATATAAAAGTTAAAATCCCCCATTAAAACCACCCTGCCTTTGCTACGTGCTTGTCTGATTTCTGCACTTATGCATTCTGCCACTTCACAGCTGCTACCAGGGAGCCTATGCACAACTCCCACTACAGTCTTAAATCATTTTCTATTTCTTAATTCTACCCATAAGTCTCCACTGCCTGCTTACCTCTCGTTATATCATCTCATCATTGAAGTAATTTCTACCAGTTACCCTATCCTTCCTGTACATTACAACCTGACATATTCAGTTCCCAGTCCTGAACGTCTTGCAGCCATGACTCAGTGATGGCTACCATGTCGTACCTCTAAGTTGAATTTGCGCCTGCAATTCATTCAATTTGTTCCTTATACTCTGCATTTGTATAAAGAACGCTTATTTGGGCCACACACCCGAACCTGTCCTTCTGCTCTAAATGTTTATCTCTCACATTTCTCTCTCCTGATTTAATTACTTGACATCTTTTAGTTTTCCCTTTAGTTATCGTGCCGAAAACATAATTTCTCACTATTACTCTACTCTCTTCCCTTTTGTTTGTTTTAGAATTATTTATACTACCTTCTCCACCTGAGCCCCCCGCCCCTCCCCCCACCCATTTACTAGTTTAAAGTCCTTGTGACCAACCTATTTATCCTTTCTGCTAGTACCCTGGACCCTGCCCAGTTCAGTTGGTGCCCGTCCCAATGGTACAGTTCCTGCCTGAACCAGTACTGGTGCCAGTATCCCATGAAATGGAACCCCTCTTTCCCTCACCACTTCAGCCACCTCCCTAATCTGCTTATCCCTATGCCAATTTGCATGTGGCTTGGGTAATAATCCAGAGATTATAACCCTTGGGGTCCTGTTCTTTTATATTTAGCTCCTAGTACTCTCTGAACTAGACCTCTTGCTTAGTCTTTCCTATGTTGTTGGTCTCAACATGGACCGCAACAACTGGGTCCTCCCCCTGCAATATCCTTTCAAGCCCGTTTGAGATATCCCTCACCCTGGCACCATGTAGGCAGCATATCACATGGGGCTCTCGATCCCGCTTACAAAGGATGTCATTTATCTCCCTAATTATTGAATCCCCTACAACGACCACATCACGCTTCTCCTCCTCCTCCCTTTGGACAGCCTCCTCCTTCAGGGCGCAATGGTCAGCATTCTGGCTGTTCTTCCAACAGTCTTTATTCTTATCCTCACAGTTGGTAAGTACATTGTACCTGTTGGACAGGATCAGTTTCTGAGTTCCTTGTTCTCCATCTCATCTGGGTTCCCCTTACTCTGTTCACAATCGGTCACACCAACCCCGTTCTGATCCTGTACCTCTACGAGGTGAGACCAAGATCCGGAGCAAACTGCTCAGATACTCTTACCCCTCCCATATGTGTCAGAGTGTCTCCAACTCGTACTCCAGCTCAATGACTCGGAGCTGGAGAGCTTCAAGGCAGAGACATCAACTGCAGATGTGTTTACTCGGCACATTTTCACTGTCCACAAACTCCCACTTACTGCAGTCCAGACACACAACCTGCTCTGCCATATCTTAATCTATATTTATTTATAATTACTTGTTAGTCTGTTTTGTTTTTTTTTTGCTTTTCTTTTTAAATTAAGCACCTCTTTTCCTCTCTATTCCTAATTCTCACTCTCAACAAATTCTCAAGTTCCCACTCTGTTCGTGATGTGCTCTGTGCATCAGCAGGTAACCTTCTAATTTATACACTGCTCAATCAGCTTCCAGCTCACAGTAATTACCCCCTATTCAGCCAGTCACTTACAGCTGATTGACTTAACTGCCACTGACTTGCAGTTTCTGATAACCGTTAACTAACTTGCAGTTTCTTTTAAAGTTCTAAGTTAAATTTTAAACTACATTTTAATTTCAATTCACCCACTACTTTACCAGAGTCCCGCTCTCATAAATTCTCAAGTTCCCACTCAGTTCATGATCCACTCTGTTCATGATGTGCTCTGTGCTTCAGTTCTTAAATGGGATGCTGTTTTAGCAGGGGAAAAACAAACTGGCATAACGGTTCAGATCCTGGGGCTTTACAAGACAGAAGAGCATCACCTATCCAGAACGTATGCCTACATGCACATTAAACACTAAAAGCAGCAGGCCATAGATAAGAGCCTACAACCACCAGATCAGAGCATATGTTTATAGTCCTTCCACATCGAGTTGAGAAAGGTAGTCAACAACCAGGCAAATAACAGCAGGAGGAGGCGCCACGAACTTTCCCATCCTCAACCATGGTGGAGCCCAGCATGCAAGTGCAAGAGACAAGGCTGAAATGTTTCCAAGTGTCTTCAGTCAAAAGCATCTCCTCCTGAAGTCTCCACCATCCTAGTTACCAGTATCCAGCCAATCTGGTTCGCTCCACGTATAGCAGCTAAGTGCATTGGACTTACACACCAGAAATAGCCAGTACTCCAGCAATGTTATTCCAGTATGACAATGGCGTCCAGCAGATAATATGTTAAGTTGCCCAGGTATATCCGATCCATGAAAAGCAGGATAAATCTAACCCGGTCAATTAATGCCACGTTAGCCTCCTCCCAAAGTGATGGATGGAATAGTCATCAAGTGACACCTACACACCAATAACCTGCCTACTGATATTTAGTTCAGGTTTCACCAGAACCACTCAGCTCCAGACCTCATCACAGCCTTAATCCAGACATGGATGCAAGAGCTGAATGCCAGGTGAGAGTAGCTGCCCTTGCCATCAAGGCATTTGACCGAGAATGCTGCCAAGAAGTCATTGCAAAACTGAGGTCAACACAGGTCAAGGGGGAAATCCTGCAGTAGCTGGACTCATACACCACACAAAAGTAGATTGTGGTTGTGGGAGGCAATTATCGCAGCCCCAAGACATGGTAGCAGGAATTCCTCAGAAGCGTCAGAGAACCATTTTCAGCTGCTCCCTGCAATGATCTTCCCTCCATCTGAAGATCAGAAGTGGGGTTGTTTGCTGATGTTTCCGGTGTTCAGCTCCATTCACAACGCTTCAATAATGAAGCAGCCCATGCCAGCCTGTAGCAACATTCAGGCTTGGACTGACAAGCAGCAGGTATCATTCGCACTGCGAAAGTGGTGGGTGTTGACTATCTCCAACAAAAAAAGATGCAACCACCTCCCCGTGACTTTCAAAAACAACATTGCAGAGTTCCCCACGATCAATATGCTGGGTGTCACTCACCAGAAGCTTAACTGGACCAGCCATATCAACAGTGTGGCTACAAAAGCAAGACAGGGGTTGGGTACTTGGACAATTTACTAACCTCCTCCGGACCCATACCAAAGCCTCTCCACCATCACCAAGGCTTAAGTCATGAGTGCAATGGAATACTCATCACTCGCCTGGATGTGTACAGCCACAACATTCAGGAAGCTTGATACTGTCCAAGATATAGCAGCCCACTTGATCAGTGCCCCAGACACTGCACTCTACATCCAGTCCCTCCACCACTACTGTACTGTGGCTTCAGTATGTATGATCTCCAGAGTGCACCAAGTTTACTTTGACAGTTGCATCATCACCAAGAAGGACAAGGGCAGCAGGTGCATGGGAACACCATCAAATTCTCCACCAAGTCACACACCATCCTGACTTGGACACATCACTATTCCTCCATCGTTGCTGGGCCAAAATCCTGCAATTCCCCAACGTAACTATAGCATTATCACCGAAGGACTGTAGAGGTTCAAGGAGAAGGCTCACCGTCTCAGTATAGGCAATAAAAAAAAAATGGGGCTTTGCCAGCATTGCGCACACAAGAAACAAAATGATATTTTGACATGTATACGCAGCACACACCTATGAACCTATTAAGTTGAGCTATATTCCTTAGCTGTGGAGGATGCTGAATAAATAATGACAGAATACAGCATTGGCTAGGTATTCTGGAGCTTCGCAGAGTGGTAGTGATTTGGGTGAAAAGTTTTCAGAACATTTCCTCAAGAGATAAAATGGGCTGAATTGAGTCCACGACAGAGTGAACAGTACGTCGTTTCTGGAAGGAAAAGGTTTGTCGAGCCAAATGGCCATTTCTCATTCCATACTTCATGTTCTTAATGCTGCAGCTGTCTGAATAGGATATATAAAAAGTTATGATGTAATACAAAATTTCAAATTATACAACAGTCGAGGATAGTCTATTGATACATAATGCATTTAATTTTTTTGACAATATATGTGATATTTGTGTTTAAATGCTGATTTTTGACCAATGAATTGCACCCATGTAATTGATTTCAATGAAGTAACACATTCGACATTCTGCATAAATGAAAAAGCCATCCAGTGACTGACTAGTACCAGTCACTCGCCAAATACTTCTAATCTCTACTACACCAACAATGAAATGTTTACTTTGAGAGGGAAGGAAAGTACAGTTAGTCATCAGTAAATGTCACAGTTCGGGAAGAAGTTGTCTGGGGGGGATGAAAAGAATGTTACAATTAACATTTTCATCACAATTTCATCCTGTGGATTTTAACACTTAACTGTGAATTTCTGAATGTGGATGACAAGTTCATTTTTAGAAACTGCATTTCATTTCCCATCAGGTTTTCAGGAATTCAAGGTAATGTGAAAATAAGCTAAATTGCAGGCAGTGCCACGAGAACTGTTGGAGGACTCATTAATCCAAATGCCAAGTGCAATCAATTAAAATATATTGTTTTAGGCTAAAAAAAGTTAGCCAGCAAAACTGCATCTGCAATCAAGGGCAGCAATCTAAACTATTGAGATGCTTTAATTCAACCGTACTTTGCTCTATATACTAAACAAGAAGTTCTTAGCATACTTCACAGCAACTTAATTTGTTTGCTCTCTATGCAAGAACAGAAAGTGATTTGTTTCTTTAAGACAATTCCAATTACAAGCGTTAGTGATTTTAATACCCGACAGAGTTCCCCTAAACATGGCAACATTTTCTACACCAATGTAATGTTGTTGCACAGGTTAACCATTCACTCATGATCCAAATTATCCTACTGACATGGTAAATTAACAACTGTATAATTGGAGGCTTTTTCTTCACTTCCTTATCTCGAGTCATAACATTTATAGTACTATTATACTATACATTTATTTCAGTGGTTTTCAGTTTCACAGTGATGCAAAAAATGATGCCTAATTTAAGTCTAACTAGCACATGCCTACAACTTGGTTCTGAGACCCTCAGCAGTTTCATACCACTTGCGCTTCAAACTTAACAGTTTAACTACAGCTAGTGTTCATTGAACATTTAGAACTTGAAATTTTAAATTTAGTCTCAGGTGGTCAGCTGGGCCACCTTCACATTTTTAACATTTGTGAACAGTGACAGGACAGTTTGATCTTTAACAATATAAATGATTTCCCTGGCTGGTTATAGTTCTCTCATAAGCATTTAGGCACATGCCAAGGCATTTGGTTTCTCCACATTGCAGTGAGTGCAGCAGTATAACTCTGTTTTGTTATCAGATTCCACCACTCAAAGCAGGTTAAATTTTCCAATGTCACTTGCATCATAGTGGCAGCATTACATAATTATCACACTAAGGAGGCACTAAGTCACTGATGGTTTATGCTGCCTCGCTTTGAGCAGAACCCAGATTTTAATTGTCTATGACTGTTACAAACATAAACGATCTTGATTCCAGAAAGTTGGACGATAAAAGTCATGATCTTCCACAAACTGCAGTATACATTCTTTTTATACACACAAAAAATAGAAATCTTAATTTGCATAAATGTCTGCTAATGAAGACAAATGCAGTCATTTAGTTAATAGTTATGGGATACTTGTGTAGAAAGAAACCTTGCTGCATGTAAATCTACTCCTATAACACTTTACCTTTATCCTTATCCACTAAATCTTGATGAAATTTATGAAAAACTGAACCATCAATCCTATTTCTATTGTGTGCATCAAGATTAACTTCATAAGCCAGCAAGAATAAATCTGTGTAACAATGTATTTCTGCAGATTCCAGTGTGAACCATTTATCATAGATATTAAGCAGGATTCCCAGGAAAACAAGTGGTAATGGCAACCCTGCAACACAATTTGCAAATACAGAGCAGTAAGCATTCTATTTGTCATATTCTATGGAGGTAGGCATGAAATCCCAAACTAAAAGACTGATTCACTCAAGAGAAAACTAAATATATTGCATTAAGATTTTGAATGCTAATTAGCTGCATTAAAATGAGGAAGACAGCAAACTACTTTGAGCAATGAAATATAAAAATCAACATTTTTTATTAAAAAAGAAAGACAGGTGAATGTCTTTGCCACATGAGGCTGCAGTATTCACCCATCCAAGGAAAATAAGAGAGGCTTTTTCTTCCATAAATATACATGGTAAAAGTACATTATTGGACCTGTTCCCAGAATAACCCTTTAAGTAACAAATGCAAGCATGTAGATTAGCCTTTCGGCAAGAAAAATTATACACATTTATTAACTTCAAACATGACCTTTTCCGATAAGCAACTTAAACTCATAACAAAGTCTGGAAACTATTCACTGCACTTAATCCCAATTGCCCCTCCAACATAAACCTTCTCTAATTCATTTTATGCTCTGCAAACAGTACAATGGCTCCACAAAAGCAATCAACTTGCTGGGAACTACATATACTTATCCTTCTGTGATATGCAGGAAGTTAGGAGCTTCCTGCTAAAGACAACTTTACAGCATAGCAATCTGCTTAATAATTGAAACAATTAATCCTATTAATTTTTACAGCAAATATTTGCAATTCAATCTGAACAAAAAGGAAGGGTGTTTCTATTCTAACGAGTACACTTCAAGGACTTTTCCTCAAGGCAAAACAGTCATGTAATAGGTTGCAGCCTTGGCTCAATGACTGCACTCTCACCTCTCATTTAGATTCAAGCTCCACTCCAGAGACTTGAGCCCAGAATCTAGGCCAGCACTTCACTGCAATATTGATGAAGTGCTGCACTGTCGGAGGTGCTGGCTCTCAGATGAGATGTTAATCTGAATCATAGAATAGTTACAACATAGATAGAGGCCATTCAGCCCGTGCCAGCTCTTTGCAAGAGCAATCCAGTTAGTTCCATTCCACTACTCTTTCCCTGTAGCCCTTCAAGTTTTTCCTTCAAGTATTTATCCAATTCCTTTTTGAAAGCCACAATTCAATCTGCTTCCACCACCCTTTCAGGCAGCGCATTCCCAATCATAACTATTTGCGGCATAAAAAAGTTTTTCCTCATGTTGCCTTTGGTTCTTTTGCCAATCACTTTAAATATGTATCCTCTGATTCTCGATCCTTCCGCCAACGGGAACAGTTTCTCTTCATTTACTTTATCTGAACCCTTCATAATTTTGAAAACTTGTGTCAAATCTCCTCTTAACCTTCTCTGCTTTAAGGAGAACAACCCCAGCTTCTCCAGTCTATCCACGTAACTGAAGCCCTTCATCCCTGGAACCATTCTAGTAAATCTTTTCTGTACCCTTGCCGAGGCCTTCACATCCTTCCTAAAGTGCAGTGCCCAGAATTAGACACAATACTCCAGTTGTGGCCAAACCAGCGTTACATCAAGGTTCACCATGACTTCCTTGCTTTTGTACTCTATGCCTCTATTTATAAAGCCCAGGATCCCGTATGCTTTTTTAACCACTCTCAACCTGTCCTGCCAACTTCAAAGACTTGTGCACATATACCCCCAGGTTTCTCTGTTCCTGCACCCCCTTTCGAATTGTACCATTTAGTTTATATTGCCTCTCCCCATTCTTCCTGCCAAAATGTATCACTTTGCACTTCTCTGCATTAAATGTCATCTGCCATGTGTCCGCCCATTCCACCAGCCTGTCTGTGTCCTCTTGAAGTCTATTACTATCCTACTCACTGTTTACTACACTTCCAAGTTTTGTGTCATCTGCAAATTTTGAAATTGTGCCCTGTACACCCAAATCCAAGTCATTAATAAATATCAAAAAAAGGTGGTCCCAGTTCCAACCCCAGGGGAACATCACTGTATACCCTTTTCCAGTCCGAGAAACAACAGTTCACCACTACTCTGCTTCCTGTCACTTAGCCAATTTCATAACCATGTTGCCACTGCCCCTTTTATTCCACGGGCTTCAATTTTGCCGACAAACCTATTATGTTGCACTTTATCAAACATCTTTTGGAAGTCCACGTACACCACATCCACCGCATTGCCCTCATCAAAAAACTCAATCAAGTTATTTAAACACGATTTGCCTTTAACAAATCCGTGCTGGCTTTCCTTTATCAATCCACACTTGTCCAAGTGACTGTTAATTTTATCCCCGATTACTGTTTGAAAGCTTCCCCACCATCGAGGTCAAACTGACTGGCCCTCAGTTGCCGGGTTTATCCTTACACCCTTTTTTGAACAAGGATGAAGAAGTCCCACCTGCCCTCTCAAGTGGGCGTTAAAGATTCCATAGCATCACTCCAAGGAGAGCAGGGAGCTCTCCTGGTGTCCTGGCCAACATTCACCCCTCAACTACACCTCAAATAATTCTTCGGCTGTGAAACACTTTGGGATGTCTGGAGGTCGTGAAAGGCATGATATCAATCCTTTCTTTCAGCATCATGCTGTGCCATGAAGTAGTGGAAAACAGGCTTGGGCCCCACTAGTTCCCAGCTATCATTTTGTTCCCAATTTCAGTCATGCCAAGCAGCACTAAGCACTTCCCTGCAAGGAAAGAGTGAAAAGCACTTCTCTACAGAAAAATAGTGAGTGTTCCCCAGGCTGCTTTCATACACCTCACCTTTCAGAGAAGCCATACCAGAAACTTTGGGACAGATAACCCACGACCAACCATGGATGGTACATGATATGGGGAATTCCAATTGTGAGAAAAACCCAATAAAAAAAAGCAACATCACAAAAAATGTTTTCTCAACTGGTTTAGAAATTTCATAGTGCTCACTCACTTCAGTTGGGAAAGAATCAAATTGTCTTTTCAATCAGAGGTGGGCACAAGGTGAGGCATGCATCGGGAAAACAGAGTGTCCAGTTACACTGCAGAAACACATCTGGTTGCCTACAACATGAATGAGCATTGATAGTTCATGCAGCATCGCTGCTGAAAGCCATGGAGAAGTTCAATCGTTCCCACAAGAATGGCTACAAGAAGCTGTGTGCATTGGTGTAGCTTGGCGTTAAATAGAAAATGGACTTGGTTTAATTTTTAAGATAAAATTGGCATATATCAAATTCAAGTAATTATCGCAAATAATAATATTCATGCCAAGTTCATTCACTTATATAATCCTGTGAGATGTGCTTAAATGAGTCTTATAAAAATGTATGTTAAATCTCCCATCTCTCTCTCTCAACATTTTCTGACATAAATAGGATAATTTCTGTCAGGTATAAAAAATATGCATTGCTATACCACTTTTTTTTTAAAAAAACTATCAGTTAATGTATTCTCTGATTAGATGATTTCTAAAACACCAGAACAAAACATCTTTCAGAAACTTCACTGCAACTAGAAAATTTGCTACAAAATGCAAACGCTGTCTGATCAGTTTTTTTGTCCTGTCTGTTATGATGTGTGCATTCTTTTCAGCCATGACCATGTTGGATTACTTTTCTCTCCACTTATTTAAGCCGTTCAGTTCAAGGCCCAGTACTAAATTTGTGAAATAAAAACATTAATACTTGGTGTTGCATGCCTTATGACTATATATCACAATCAAGGAAGTGACTTATAGGGTTAGGCAGAAAGGAAATGTTACCCAAACCCTGGCAGGAACATCCTTTGGTATATATTTCTTTACGATATAAAATCAACCCATTTTGTCAGAAACAAAGCTAACTCACGATGAGAACCAGAACCGTATGAATACTGTACTTTCTTTAGTCACTGCAATTTGAAGTCATCAGCTCAGCCTAATTCAAACAATGCTCTAAATTACTCATTTGATACAATATTTCACTGAGCATATCCCAAATCCTACAGTATTATGCAACCATATTACAGGAAAGACAAGGTTGAGATTTTCAACAAAATTTTATTTTCTGTGCTCTGATGCAACAAAAAAAAGGATCATAAAGGATCATGTGCTTTAAAGTTAGCATTCCATAAGCAATGAAAAATTTGCTCACCTTGACTGGATAGCAAGATAAATGGTACGACGAAATGAAACTAGATTTACTTCAGTCTTGTCATGTATGGTTACTTTCTTTTCCCCTAAATTAAAGTAGAATAATTCCAATTAATTTTTAAACTGTTTAAAAAAAAATACATTCCCACAACAAATAAATCACCCAAGTTAGCCTGCTAGTGCATTATTTTACCATTCTATGGACCATACCAGAGCAGCCCTATCAGCATTTGTGCTTTGGTGCAACTTAGAAACTGTCTTATACTTTTACATGCTGGTGTGAAGAGGTGGTGGCAGAACTCCACAAATGCCTCGTACTCAAATAATATCCTCGGAGCTTATCGTGAACTCCTTCCAGCAAAGTATTTTCCACTGAATGAAAAGAATTGACTATTTCATTGGCTCTTCTCGATAAACAGAAAACGGGCAGTTAATGAAATGCAAGCTTTAGATGCAATACATGAACCAGTAGAATTTCTATTTTAGAACACGTGCAACAGAAAACAAAGCACACCATAGCATCCTGGTAGCATGTAAAATTCTCTCCGTTGGCTAGCAAATTTGCGAAACTAGAGGCTCTAAACTTTATGAAGAGATTTCTCTCCCTGTGTCTGATTTCCACTCTAAATTTCTGCAGATTAAGCTTTAGTCCAGAGAGGTAAGCCAAAGACTTCAGCTCCAACATTTCCCCATCTCTGTGTGCTTGGCGATTGGCCATAAGAGCTTCCAAACAAACCTATTACTGTCCTCCTAGGCATGGACTTCTGGCAGGTAGGTAACACAAAGCTCAAATGAATGAAGCCATTCTAATATCGTGTGTAAAGATTGCTAGAATGCCTTAATGAATCCCATTGTGCCCAGCTCATGCGTTATGCAGAAACACAATTTCTCCCGCCGCTTTACTGAATCTAATCCAGATTCCCAAAAGCCTGTATTCTCTATAGATTTAACTTCTTGTAAGCTGAAATTAACTTAATAGCAACAGCTTAATATAAATGAATCCAAATCCTTCATGGGCCAAAAGGTCAAAAATACCTAAGTGTAATAATTCGGCTACAGACTGGCCATATTCCTAGAAGTAGTAAAGGAAGTGGAGCAAAAACTGACGATCCTTGGGTAAAGAGAAAATTAAAATGAGACTTAAAAAAGGGTCATATGAAAAGTTCAGGGTTAATAATACAAAAGAAATATCAAACCGTGCATAAAAATATGGATTCATTTCCACACCGTTCACCTGAGGAAGGAGGAAGCCTCCGAACGCTTGTGGAATTTAAAATAAATTTGTTGGACTATAACTTGGTGTTGTAAAATTGTTTACAATTAAAAATATGGACAGGAAGAAAGTACGATTAGATCAGCTAAGAGGGGGCGTGTAGTTAATTGGAAATGAATAGTGAAGGGATTTTGTAAACACAAGTAGAAGAACTGTTAAATAAAAGACAGGGCCAATGTCACACTTTGGGTTTTTGATCATTTTCCATCATGGAAAGGATTTGGGAATGAGTTATGTTTAAATGTTGTGTTTTAAAACAAAATGAATTTGCATAGTTTTTGAAAAAAAACATAGGTTGCAGGCATTGAACATGTGTATTAAAGGCAAACAAGCCAGTTTGTGGAGTATCAATATTTAATATTCCCAATATTTAACTGGAGGAATTTGTGGCTTATCCAAGACTGGATGTTGGACTAGCAGTCAGACAGCACAGAGGCAATGGAGGGGTCGAGAGAAGTGGTGGACACGTGGAGCTGGGTGTTATCAGTGTATGTGTGGTAGCTGACCCCATGCCTTCTGGCAGTACGTAGATGGCGAAGAGATGGGTGCTGAGAATACACTTCGACAGCTCCTTCATCCCCGCAACCTCCACCAGTGAAGGACAAAAACAGCAATGCTGTGGAAACACCATCACCTCCAAGTGACGCAGCAACCAATGACATATCGCCATTCCTTCATCTTTGCTGGGTCAATATCCTGGAATTGCCAATCTAACACCATTGTGGGAATAGCATTGCCAACGACTGCAGCAGTTCAAGAGAAAGGCCCAAAGCAACTAGAGATGGGCAATAAATGTGGCCGTGCCAGCGTCACCCACATCCCAAGAACAATTTTATTTTAAATGTCAAGATCATCTTTTACCGATAAGAACAGTATTTTAAGAGGGCTCCATAAAATATCCATTCATAAATACTGCATGATAACTAACAAAAAGATTCTAGAGAAATTAAATGAACATACCCCATAATTAAATGCATGAATAATCATGGTGTAACTAACTGCAACTGGTCTTTGACTTATAAAGCTATAATTTTTGTATAATAAAGTTTAAAACTTGCAATATTGTAATTAAATAAGGGGGGGAAACCCCTTACCTTCTTCCTCATCATCATCCTCATCGTTGTCGTTATCACTAGCATCAGCATCATCATCACCACCCTCTTCATCGCCAGACGCAGAGTCACTGCTACCTTCATCAAGGATTTCTGTGTGGAATACATTTATAATAAACCTGTAGTTTATGGTTTTAATTAGCAATGCAGATCACATTTTTATTATATTTTCCAACATGTTTGGATCTATTATTCATTCCAGCAGTGCAGCCGTACTAGGTTTCATTTGATATTTACAGAAATACTACTCGAGGAACTGATGAACAATATAAAAGGAGCAAGTTTATGGCATATAGGAAAAAAAGAGTAAATCTAAAATCTTGAACCGAAATCTCAATCGATCTGGTATCTAGCAAGAGTTGAAGAAATGGCTGGATAAAAATTAACAGAAGTGAGTTTATAAAAGCAGTTCAAACACATACCACCATTAAAAGCCAATAGTAAGCAGTTTCTACTGTATATTTGGAGTTTAGTCTTTCATTAAATCATGAATTACAAAATCTCACCTCTTTTTAGATCTTTGTACTTTTGTTCATTGTCAAGAAATTCTGAATCCATCTTGAAGACATCTATATTTGAAAGAGTTTTCATAATGAAAATTCACCTAATAAGTTTTTCAACCATTCAAAAATGAAGTGATTGTTATGATGCTTAAGATTTAATTATCTAACAACTGAAATGACAAGTTTGTTAAATAATGTGCAATTGGATAGTTTTGAATAAATCCATGCACATTAGTTTACATTATACTCTAATGTGATCACAACATTGTTCCAAGCAGCAAGATATTTTGAATATTACATTAAATTTCCACTGTACAAAACAGGAGAAAGTCAGGAATCATGGTTCAGTAGACTTACATGACAATCTTGCATGTGCGCAATATATTTTTTCAGCTGTTGACAAATTATGGACTAGTTTTTATTTGAATACATACTCAGCACATCTTCAGGATTATATTCATCTTCCAAAGGAAGCATGTGAGTAAATTGATCCTCTTCCTCAACCAGATCAAGACCTTCAGGTATGATGGGGTGATCCTTAAATCCATCTTTTCGAATTGCAAACATCACTTCTATCATGTACTGAACACGCTTATCAATTTGTGATTCATGAAGGATATTGCGAAGACGTTCAAATATTGCTGCAACAGAAATCAAATAAGTTTAGCAAGAAGCAAAAGCGAAGTTAGATATAAGTTCAAATGCTACATGAGTTCAGCTACACAATTACCATTAATGCCTCGAGGAGAAACCTCGGTCAGTTTCATTCCACACTCCTTCAGAAAAGCAATTGACACTTCAACACTGTCATCTGTGGGCCGCTCGAGCAGTAACGTGAGCATTTCCAAACACAACACTTCATGGGCCTAACTCAGAAGAAAGAAACAAGTATTTTTATGGTCTGTAATTTTGAAATTTAGTATTTTTATTTTAAAGTCACAATTATTTTCTCCCATGGATAGGAGTGCTTTGAACACTAAGTATCCAACTTTTCCCCCCTCTTCAAATTCCTTCCCATTTTTTCCCATCTTCAAATTCCCTCCCCTTTAAGTTGCGATATTATTTAGTTACTGTCAGCTTATAGCACTCTTGCCTCTGGGTCAGAAGGTATTGGGCTCAAGTATATAATTTGCATTAACACTCCAGTGCAGTAATGAGGGTTCAGTCCACCGTCCTTCATGGGAGATAATAAACCAAAATCCTGTCAGCCTGTTCCAATAGCTCGAGCAGGTATTTAGGATCCCATACCACTATTCACAGTAATATGTGGAGTTCCCGCAGTGTCCTGACCAATACAGCTCCCTCAACCCATACTATTAAGAAAAAACAGGATTAGTCATTCATTTCTGCTGGTTATGGGACATTGCTGATGCAATTTGACTGCTGTGTTTACATATATAGCAATCAGTGCACTGAAAAGTAATTCATTCTATCAAGTGCTTTGAGCTGTTTCGATAAGGTGCTGTCTAAGTATTCAGATTATTTATATTTAGCTTATGCCTTTCACCCACCTGAAAAACGAAGATATTCAAAAATTAGCAAATGCACTTTGAAAATATCATAATTTAAGGTGTTCGTCTAACCAACTAGGTTTGGCAAGGTTCTCTTCAGTAAATATTTTCATGCATAGTGGAGAGAAATGCCAATCCAACAACTTAACATTCTTTGTTGAGTATAATCATGGCACGGATATAAACTAAATAAAAGAATAAAAATTCTAACAGAGTTGGAGTTTGAGTGGGTTGGAGGATGAAAGAGAAGGTAATGCCAACATAAAGAAGGTAAAAATAAGCAGATGCAACATTGCATTGGATATGACGTTGAAGCTCAGCTCAAGATTAAGTAAGACATCGAGACTGCACACCATCGGGTTCGACCCAAACGAGCAGCTAGGAAGGTGAATGGGACGGAGAAATTGGGCCGAGCAAGGTAGCTTCAGTCTGGAGTTGGAGTAACATCCACACCAAAGCAAGAACTGTAGAGTGGTAAAGCAGAGAGTGTGATCAGCTGACCCCACTTACAGATAATGTCACAGAGACGGAATGTAGATGAGCAAGAGGGGGCGAAGGATAGAAACCTGGCCATATGGGTGACCATGGGGACACAGGAGGAGTCATTATAAATGTGCTGACTATGTTGGGACAAGTAGGAACGGAACTGAACCATTAAAGAATAGGACTACAGAGTAAAGGCAGTACAGGAAGATGGTCAACCTTATCCAATCATCAGCAGCAGAATTGTACACCACCACAATTCATAACAAATAGGCCCATTTGATCGATGCCCTGCAACTGAACTCAACATCCACTAAAAGATTCAATCTTTTTTCATGCTATTATTTTGCATGAGAATTGCAAACCGTATTCCCAACTTCTGATTCAGAGCTTGCATTTCAACGATAACTACAATTCAGAATGAGTTGCTTTGTACATTTTTTTTAAAAGCTAATTCCTAAAGATCAATTTAAACCACACATCAATGATTAATGTCACTTATGGGTGCGCACCCGTGGTTTGGGTTCAAATCCAATTTGGATGATCTGAAACCAAAACAACAAAAGCTTACGGTGACGGAATCTTGATGAGTAGCTTTATTGGATAGTACCCCGCACCACTGATACAGAAATTGGCAAATAATTGCGTATCGTCCTATACTTAATCTGAAATGGTGAGTTTCTCGCTTCTGATAGGTCAATTTATCTGATCAACAAATTCGCAGCAAGTGTAGATTTAAAAAAGACATGTTTTTCCATTTTTTAAAAAACTAATGCCTTAACTTTTGATGATCTCCTGGACCAAAAGTCCTAACTCATATTGTTTTTTTTGACTGACAGCTAAATATCAAGAGATCCATGAATAGCAATTCTACCATGTACTGGACATCCAGGTAAAAACTACTCATGATTCAAGATCAATTTAGCATCTGTGAAAAAAATTAAAATGTTTAATTACATTTTAGTTGATCTGAGCAAAACTAAGCCCTAAATTCCACAAAAATTCTTCTAGATAATTGCAAGTGTGGATAATCAAGATCCAGTGTGCAAGCAGCCATTTGAAATGCAAATGAAATTGAATAGGCAATTATCTTTACATAGGCACAGGCAAGAACAGGAGTGTATAGCAGTACTTACAACATTCTGATTAACGAGATGACCTACAAACTTGCAGGCTGAAAGGCACAGTTGCTGGGGAAAGAAGTACAAGTTGTCAGATTTTTGGTAAACCAACTGAAAACTTAATTTGTACTAGATTCATTATAGTTTTTATTACAGGAAACATATGATTTTTACTCAAAACCAAAAGTAACATTTGCTCACCTTATCATTTCTGCGATAACCTTTGCGGAAATTTAGGATCAATCTCTTGAGAATCAGCTCCCCAATTTGAGGGAACTTCGAATTTATAATTGCCACAACACCAGCATAAACATGTGTAAATATGGGAGAGGCAGTCTGTGCCTGTATAACAGATCTAGAAATCAATCCTCTGTATGGAAAGAGCACATACATACATATTAGAAAGAATACACAATAATTTTGATGAAGGTGCATTTTTTGAACACAAATGGGGAAAAGACTTGGAATATAAAGCCCCATCCCCTCCAAACTGGTTAGATTCAGAACTACCTACAACTTCTAGTACTATTTAGTTCAAGATTTCCCCTCTGAAAATTTTTCCATGTCTTCATTAAGCTCTTTTAATTCATATTTAGCAAGTCAGTTAATGTATTACGAATGTTTTGTAACCATCACAATTAATGCAAATACAGAAATACAGAAGTGCCACCTAAGGTTATTTATGTTACTACAATGAAAACATTTGGTTTCCTTCAAAAGTGAGCACCCATTATTTGAACTTTTAGGTTTAGGCCAGATTTTGTATCTTCTCCAAATAATGTTCATAGTTGCTTTGTCATAACATGAATACACGAAACTTCATACCTATACTCATTCATCATAACGCATCGCTGATTGCTCAAGATATATAAAAATCACACACACACACATATACATACCTTCCCCGAACAATGTTTTCTTGGAGAAGTTCATGAATAATATTAGCTATGTTTGAGACATTCACTTTATTGATGAGACCGTTAATTGACTTCTTTAGCGCTTCCCAGCTCATTCGCTGATATGCCAAACTACAGCAAAATAGAGAAACAAGCTTGGCATTATTAGAGAATGGCATCTGAAAACACTTCATAAAAAGGTAGACACCAAGCAACTAAGGGGAAAAAAAAGATGTTCGGAAGGGATGCTAACAGAAGGGTGCTTCTGAAAGCAGGAATAGAGATGGCAAGTTCCGGAAGACAAGGACATAGTAGCTGTAATACAGCTGCCAATGGTGGAGCGAGAAATGAGAAGTGGCTAAAGTGCTTGCTGGTGATGCACAGCTGGGTGAGATTGCAGAGGTGGGGGAGGGCCAAAGAGGTTGATGGAGTTCAGGGCAATGGCATGGAAGTCTTGCCAGGAGCCAAAGTGATGAATTTTTAATAAAGTTAAGCTGGAGGAAGTTCTGCCTCATGCAGAACTTAATGTCAAAACAGGCAGTTGGAGAGGTTAATAGCGGAACCAAAGGTGCAGGTGGACAAGTGAATCTGGGAGTCACTGTATGCTCATGGAAGCTCACTTCCAGTTTTCAGATGATGTCACAGAGGGGCAGCATGTAAACGAAAGAGGAGTAAACAAAGGTAACTGCATGGGCAAGATAAGTTCAGAGGAGATAAACTCACTTTCTAACAGTAGGATTGGAAAATCATAACAAACCAGTGCTGAAGGGATGGACTGCAGAGGAGAGAGGTTAGAGGAGAATGGAGTGGTCGGCAGTGTCAAAGGCAGTGGACAAGTTGAGAAGCATTAGGAGACACACTGCGCCACGGTCATAGTTGCACAGCACACCGTTCACTGCTTTCACCAAAATAGTCTCTGTGCTGTGGGCAGGGTGAAAGCCATGTTGGAAGGTCTCAATAAAGGAATTATTGTAGAGGTAGGAGCATCATTACAAGGCAACAACACATTCCAGTTCAATTACTGCAAGGGCAGTAGGTATAGGTGGGAGTCTCGGGCAGATTGCGAGGTAGTTTTTCAAAGGACGGAAAGAGAGTGGAGCAGGATTGAGTAGGTAGGGGTATATGTAGAAGAAAGGAGTCGAGGATAAATGATCAAAAAGAGTCCTTTCGGTGATCGAGATTTGAAGCCTCAAGGAATTGGAGGATTGAGGAGGGCAAGGAAGTCAGCAACAGCAGGAATGGATGAGTCCAGGTGGAAACTGAAGTCACCCAGAATGAATCATTGTGGTCAGTGCAAAGGATAGGAGGATAGGGTCTATGAGATTTTGGCAAGGACGGCATCTTGCATGAGCAAGGTGGGATGGCCGATATTGTGGACTTCAAAAGGAAGGAAAATGAGCTGGGGGTATAATGGGATAGAGCATGATGAGACCTAGACTTTCGTTTGGGCAGAGAATGTGGTACAACATAAATATAAATCTGGGAGGGGTGGCTTAATTAAGGAGCCACCGTTAATAAGCCAGGTTTTAATTTAGGCCCAAGACATTAATGCATTACTCCTTGATAGGGAAATATTGTTTGCAGGTGAGTGGAATTTAGCAAGGTGGGGCATAGGGAGAGGGATACAGTTGGTTCACTGGAGGGTTAGGGAAAGACTTGTTGAGGGTACCAGGCAGACTCCAGCACCAAGTTTGTTTCAATACAAGCTGCTTTTCATACTTCAAGTACATATGGAAGGCAAATCTCATGGTTCACAAATATTGGCAAAAAAAAAATCTGTAGAAACACAAATTTTCTATTTAGTTTCCAAATAAAGTTAGATATCAATTACATTTAAAAGCCATCAGATTATCAAAAACTTGAACCGTCCATATTCTGAAACAAGATGGCTCTACGTTACGGAGACCAGAGTTTAAAATCAATCCTGAACAGCAAGTAAGCAAACAGAGGGAAACAGGTTTAGAATGTTTTGAACCAGTTTCCCATGAAGATGAGGCAACAGCACAAAACCAGCTCCATATTTCACACCAATTATTACTTTTGTAATTTCAGAGAGAGGGAGGAAGAAATAGAAATGTCACACAGCATGGGGCAGATAATCGCTGAAGCATACTACCAACGTAACATAGGTGAGCTCTGCACTAAATCTGTCATCTGATGCTAACACGGGGGCAAAACAGGAACACAACTCTTGATTTA
Organism: Heptranchias perlo; assembly: GCF_035084215.1. Classification (NCBI taxonomy): domain Eukaryota; kingdom Metazoa; phylum Chordata; class Chondrichthyes; order Hexanchiformes; family Hexanchidae; genus Heptranchias; species Heptranchias perlo. The sequence continues at coordinate 57,661,760 of NC_090331.1, forward strand.
GTGCAGTCACGTCTGTTATCTGTAAAAACACCCAATTACTTCTATACCCTACAATTTCACAAATCAAAAACATAGATCTTCACTTAGTTTTCCACTTACCTGCTTTTGTCAGCAATTTGATCTTGCATCATCCTTAGTCGAGCAGGCGGAATGTATGCTCCACCTGTCCGTGTTAGAATAGGATCCAACTCTGCCTTTTTCTTTTTCATTGGTGGTTCAGAGGAACTCTCAACAATGGCTTCTTCTTGATTTCTTGTTATAGGTGATAGTGATTTTGCTCTCTTCCTGCGATCTGATTCACGATCCACGTTCATGTTTCTCTCTTTGTCTCTACCTCTAAAATGAGAAGTAATTATTCTTGTGAAAGCCCTCAGCAGATTTACAATTGATCGATATATATTACAAATCTTATGTCTGCACACACTCCCTATGCACAAAACATTGAAAATTTTACAAAAAATGATCGGAATTGTCAACTTTTCCATTTTAAATTCCTGTGCCCACCCTTTTAATGGAAACTGCCCATGAAAACATGTTGTAATTACATCTTCCCACCAGTGGTGATGCTGTAGTACCTCAGTTTGGCATGCCCCAGTTCCTCAGCCTGCACAGCAGATTTATTCCTACTCCCCAACCAAAAGTTGACGTTTTATTAGAGAGAAGATGGAGGGGTGACGTGATACAGGTCCACATAGCATAAGATTTTCTATTAATTATAAATAACGTAATATAAAATCCAAGGGCAATATATGAAAATAAGGGCAAACCATATCTGATCTTGATTTCCTGTGTGCAACACCAAAGGAGACTGACTAGAATATTCCCAAAGACATATTTCAAATTAATTTTGTTAATAGTATTCTGCAACACATTTAAATAGAAAAGTAGCAGCTTTATGTATAATTAGCTTTCTACACGTTTACAGCCATTAAAATCCCAGCCATACATTATTGTAAGATGCACGCAAGTGCAAAAGCTTTCTTTCATGGCTGGGGGAGGATAAATATTAGTCCCATATGCAGACAGCATGCATTTAGCAGTGAACGGTCATGCCACACCAACCTGCTAGAATTCTTTGAGAAGCTAATTTCAATTACTGGAAATGTTTTATCCAAGAGATACAACTTCATTTTCCAAAGGCATTTGATTGGATTCTATAGGCAAGATTTTTTTTTAAAAAAGGTCATGGAATTAACAACAAGTTAGCAAGGTGGATTGAAAACTGCCTTAACAATCAACAGCAACGGGTGGCAATAAATGGAAAACACTCTGCCTGAGGTGGCAGAGTATTCTGGATATTCTGCTGTTCACAATATTCTTCAATGATTTGGAGAAAAGAACTTCTTGTGGTATTGAGACATGAAGTTGTGTGTTCTGGTCGCAAGAAAAAAATGCAAAGAGAACGGCACCAATTAAGCTGATAAGCAAATGGATTTTAATGTGGATATATGCAAGAAAATGCACACTGGAACAAGCACACAATGAAGCAGTACTATTTAGGAATTAACCATTACTTGTAGCTTTGGGTGAAGCAAAATCACACCAGCATACGTGCTTTCCCTTTTGCAAGAAGGATACCACTAGATTCTTTAACAAATTATTTCCTTTTCATGCTGAGTTGACATTTTATTGGAGGAAAGATGGAGAGGTGATGTCATCCAAGTTTTAAAATCTTCATGAGATGAAGGTGCTAACAAACTATTTGATTCAGAATTGGTGGATACTGTTCAAAACGAACAGGACTCAACCAACCAGAAGAAATTTTTCTTCACTAAGCAGTGAACGTGTGATCGTTACAGGGTGAAGTTTGGATTGAGATGATCACAGCTGCCACAGAAACAATGGTCCCTGTGCTATTAGGCCAGGACATGGGAGAGGTGTCAGATTTGGAAAGCAGCAAGCTCTGATTGAACATTGAAAAGGGGGATCTACAGTTTTATGATTATTTTGGAGGAGCAGGCAGAATTGCAAAGAAATGTCCCTCAGGAGGAAATTGGGTGGACTCGACTTCATGAGCTGTGTAGATTCCCCTGGTCTGCAGAAGGAGCAGGCTTCATGGGCTGAATAACTGTGTTATTCTAAGCTTTATGTTCTTATGATTTTCTCAACTGTTGAAATTGTCAACAGACCTGGTGTACAAAACTAAAATAAATACCTAGGTTGTAAATTTCTATCATTATATCTGCCATTGCTGGATGGTCCTCGGTCGCACGTATTAATTTCAGGATAATCTCTTGGGGATCTTGACTGTGACTTTTCATGACCTTTACGTCTGAAGAGGAAAAAGGCAATAAGTTAGTAGACATACTCTTCTGATGAACTAATATAAGTTTCGAGTTTGGGTTGCACTTTTAAGGAGTTTCGACGCGCCCCTTTCGACGAGCTCGCAGTTGTAACCACATACGGTTACCACTGAGCCAACTGTGCTCTATTTTTACCACAAACAAGTTTACATCTTTCAGCAAGGGAAAAGTTAAGCTATCCAAATAAACTTTAGTTCCACTTGTTAGAATTTATGCTGGAATGAGCTACTTATCCTTTATAAATAAAATTATTTAATACATCGTTCTCAATAAAAGGCAGAGAAAAGGAAAAATCGGGCGTCTGACCTGCGATATCGGTTTTATGCTCTGGCGACAAGTTCAAAATTATCCCCTCTATTCCATCCCTTCAGAATTTTAAACACATCAAATCATCCCGTAATCTCCTCTGTTCCAACAAAAACAGCCTCAATTTTTCAAAGTCTTTCATCATATTTGTATTTCCTCATACCAAGCAGCGCTGGTATTAATCTGTGCTGAACCCTCACAACCACCTCAAAACCTTTTCTATCGTGTGGAACACAAAACTGCACAGTGCTCCAACTGTGGTCTGAGGCTTCAGCTAGATTCTCCATTACATCTCAGCTTTTATACTCTATAATTCTTGCCAGTATTCAAATTAGCTTTTTTAAAAAAAAATACAGCTTTCTACACTTGAAATGTCTTGTTGACCTGAACCCCCAAATCCCTCTGGTCTTCCGCATCACCCAACATTTCCCCAGTTCAAGTATAATTATTTTAAGAAACCAAAATGCACCACCTCACAATTACTGGCATTGAATTCCATCTACTGCTTTTTGCCCATTCCACCATCTTACCAATATTTCCTCGCAGCTTCTTATGGTCCTCAGAACTATTAATTATGCCTATTTTAGTGCCAATTGCAAGCTCAAATCATAGATGTACAGAGTGAACAGAAGCAATCCCAGAACAGAACCCTGTCGGACACCACTTCCCACCACTGAGAAAATGCCGTTAACTGCCTGTTTCCTCCCTTGCAACCAGCCTTTGATCCAATTACCCCACTCAACCCAATCCTGTACTCTTTAATCTTCAATAGTCTACTGTGTGCTACCCTGTCACAGTGACTGGTAGCAGTACAAAAAATCAAATGCAGATCACAATCACAAAAAAATCTGGAATAGGTAAAAGGCACAAGAAATCCAAAAGCCAAAAAATATTTTACGCAATGTCAGAAGACAGATGTACAACTGTTCAATCGAAGGGGCAAGGACACTACCAACTCCATATCTATGGCTGCATCTGGTTAATATATTTGTCTTTTATAATCATGAAAATCGCTGCAATGCTTAAAGTTTTCTGTAATATAAATACCAAAAAAGCAGCAAATGTGTAAATTCTCAGCAAATAATATTCTATATATTTGTGCCAAACACAACATTTATTGAAACCAAAGGCCACCTTCCGTTTCGCTGGGACGTGGGTAATCAGAACTCTCCAACTTTCCGAAGATCAATTGGCAGGAGTTGAGCCAATACACTGAGCTCTTCAGTGCAATATTCTAGTTGATGTATCCTTGGATCCAGAAAAGCATCATGTGGAAGATTCCATAAATGATGGGTCCCCCGGCAATCAGCAGTTAGTCTACAGGTACGTGTATCAGAAGATAGATATTGATTTGACCCATCTTAGCTCGTCCACCCATCAAGACATTTAATTATTTCTTAAATAATTCCAGCTCATTTACCATTACTATATCCAAAAGTTCATTCAATGTATTTATCACACCTTGTGTGAAGAACTTCCTGAAAATCAGTTCTATAATTGCCTTCCAGTTTGAATGTGTGCCCCCTTTTCCTGGTTCAGTATAAAGTGATATACTGGATCTATCTTTCCTATATTATTTAGTATCTTATTTGCCTCAGGTGCCTTTTTACAAGGCTCACAAGACCAAGTTTCTCCAGTCTTTCCTCAGACTCAGTTCTCTGACATTAGAAATCAATTCTAGGGCTTTTTATTTTAACTGTTTATAAGTTTTGAAAGTCTGTGTCTCTGAACAGAATTGGACACAACACTCAGGGTGTGGTCTGACCAGAGCTCTATGCAGTTTGCGCATTGTTTCCTCTGACTTGTACTCTACTGTTTCAACGGTACAGTACAGCATTCTATTTGCTTTGTTGGTTGCTGCTCTGCAAGTAACGGACATGTTGAGCTTCAAGTCCACTAAAATCCTAGACCTTTTATCTTCAACCGTAGTTATTTAAACACCATTCATGGGTTACATATTTCATCTTTTTTTTCCTTTCCAATATTTCACATTTGTACATATTGAATTTCATCTGCCATAGTTCCATCCACTTACATATTTTATGATTCAAGCTGACCAGTTTACATTTAGCTTCTGAACACAAGTTGTTAATGTAAATTAGAAATATTTGAGCTTTTAACAGCAACCCCTGGAGTACCCCACTCAGCATTTACCCCTCAGACTCCAAAATAACTCCTCCAATGAGTATTTGCTGCTTCCTATTCTTCAACCAATTTCATAAAATTCCCAGTTTCTATCCAGAATCCCTACCACTTTAAGCCTTTTGTGCAGAACTTTAGCAAACACTTTTTGAAGGTTAATGTATACCACGTTCTAGGGCTTTCCATATTCTACTTGCAATGTTACTTCATCAAAAAAGTCAATGAGATTGGTAAGGCAGGATCTTCCCATTCTAAATCCATGCTGGCTACAGTTTACTAGGTTATCATACAACATATTCTTAGTTTTGATGCCAGAGTAATGAATCTGTAGTTCCTTTGACTGTTTCATCACCCTTGTTTGAAAGTGGGCACCGTGATAGCCTGCTTCGAATCTACCAGTACCTCAGAGTACTCATCTACTCCCTCAAATGACCATCAATACCTCAAGTCTCATCCCTCGTCTCTTAGTACTCTAGGATAAATACCATCCACCCCTGAAGTTTTACTTGTTTTGAGGCCTTGTAGCCTGTCTTGGACCTCATTTATGTTGATGTTGTTAATTTGAAATGGTGCAAGGGAGAGACAGGGGCAAATTGTTTATACTGTGAGGAAGTAACTTGTTAGTATATTAACTTGCTTGTGTTCATCTATTTTGGCTCTATTTGCATCTTTCAAATTTCACATTTCTGTGATTTAATGCTGTAGTACTGAAGCCTTGACCTAGAGCTGAGCTTTTAGCACCACATTCGATCCAATACCAAGACAGCCTATTTCCACCTAGGCAAAACTGCACAACTCAGTCCCTCCACTACCAAAACCTTTATCCATGCTTTTGTCACTTGATTATTCCGATGCCTTTCTTTCTTTCCTTGCATCCTCCACAAACTCCAAATTGCATACAGTTTTGGTCTCCATACTTAAGAAAAGACATACTTGCTCTCGAGGCAGTACAAAGAAGGTTCACTCGGTTAATCCCGGGGATGAGGGGGCGGACATATGAGGAGAGGTTGAGTAGATTGGGACTCTACTCATTGGAGTTCAGAAGAATGAGAGGCGATCTTATTGAAACATATAAGATTGTGAAGGGTCTTGATCGGGTGGATGCGGTAAGGATGTTCCCAAGGATGGGTGAAACTAGAACTAGGGGGCATAATCTTAGAATAAGGGGCTGCTCTTTCAAAACTGAGATGAGGAGAAACTTCTTCACTCAGAGGGTGGTGGGTCTGTGGAATTTGCTGCCCCAGGAAGCTGTGGAAGCTACATCATTAGATAAATTTAAAACAGAAATAGACAGTTTCCTAGAAGTAAAGGGAATTAGGGGTTATGGGGAGCGGGCAGGAAATTGGACATGAAGCTGAGTTCGGATCGGTCAATGCCCTGTGGGTGGCGGAGAGGGCCCAGGGGCTATGTGGCCGGGTCCTGCTCCGACTACTTGTGTTCTTTAGATTTGTGGTTGGGATCAGATCAGCCATGATCTTATTGAATGGCGGAGCAGGCTCGAGGGGCCGATTGGCCTACTCCTGCTCCAATTTCTTATGTTCTTATGTTCTTATGTTCCAAATATATCTGCCCATATCCTGTCCCACTTGCCCATCACCTCCATCTTCAATGACCTACTGTCCCCCACAGTCCAAGCATATTAAATTTAAACTGCCCATTGTAGTCTTCAAATTTTTCCACAGCCTCGCTCCACCCTATCTCTGCAACCTTCGCCAGCCTTATGTTGCCCCACCGCCACCCTTCAGTCTTATGGTTCTGACCTTTTGTGATACCTTTTCCATTCACCCCACCACTGGTGGCAGATCCTATTAGCTTCCATAGCCCACTCGAGAACTCCCAAGTCCCTCTGCCTCTACACTTCTCCTTTTAAAGCATTATGAAAACCAACTTTTCAAGTAGGTTTTCAGTTATCCCTTCTAATCTCTGCCTCCAGGGCTAAATGCCATTTCCCAATTTCTATATGTGAAATGCCTTCAAATGATTTTTGACTTTAAACGTGCTAAATTAATGTAAGTTGCTGTTGAAGGAATTTCTTCGTTATATTTTGTGTCTGCAGCTATGTTCCTTTCCAGGTATCTTTTGCCTCCTCCAACTGCACATTGATGACTCTGCATGTTTTTATATACATACTTGTGAATTCCTTCCTCTTTTTTCCCTGCAGGATTTGTAGAGGTCATTTTTCTTCCTTTTTTAAGCTTTTGATTACATTGTTAATCCATTTATGGTCACATTTGTTTGGTTTACACTTGCTAACATATGTTACGTATTGATCCTGCATGGTCAGCATTATACCGTGAAAGGTGTTCTACTGAAGTGTTGAACAATTCCCTCACATCCTTCAAACCAATTTACTTCAGCTCTCCTATCATTTCCTTGGAGTTAGCACCTCTGGCTCCCAGTCCTGTCCTTCAGGGATTACTTATTTTGCACATAATTTTCCAAAAATAAAAATTAAATCAATAAACAAACATTTATAAAGATATGCTCCATTTTAAGGGTTTGCCTATGAAGAATTTTTTAAAACAAAGTGAACCACGTACATGTAATGTTTTGAACTATGAAAAATGCAAATACTTTTCTGTACATGGTTTGTGATAAAGAAAAAAGGATTGTCCATGTCAGTTCATCATTTTAATTTCATAAACAGTTTGAAAACAGGAACATATCTTTGGAGATGCAAGTTTCAATTCCTGAAATGTTTTAACAACTTGTAGTCCCCTGTAAGTCCCACTTTCAAAATATTCATGCAAGACTTAACTTGGTTTTTGTCACATCAATAATTTACTATTCATCAATGCTGCAAATACCAATGTTGCTTAAGTGCCATTTTACAAAACTGGAGATATGCAATACAATGACAAGAGATACATTAGAGGTGTCGCACAAACAGGTGATATGCAAAAACTCATTTGCCTTGTTCCATGATGCATCCGTACAGGAAACAAAACCTGAATAAGAAATTCTAATATGAAAAAAATAATGCACCAACTTAAGACAGGCAGTGGCATTCAAGCCTTATCTAAACATAAGTTACTGTGGTGTAAGCCACTAATGGCTCAATTGTTTGTTTTGTTGTACAAGTGGGAAGCATTTAACAGCAGAAACAAATGAATACCCAAGCTGTTTTCTGCTCAATAGTAAGTCAGTATAAAATTGCAGACACATGGAAAATTATTCGCTTAGCACTTGGATCAAAATTTGAAAATATTTGTTACAATTAACAAACTGTGTTAGTCTACAAGTACAATCCTAGATAATTTATAAAATCCAATTCTACCTGTACTCAGGAGAAGAGCTTCTTTGACGTGGACTGTGGCTGTCTCTCCTCTCCTGGCCCGAGTTGAGCTGAGAAAATAAAAATTAGATTTAAAAAAAAAAATTGATCCAAAACAGAAATTTGTGCACAGAAGGCAAGTCAGCCTTGAAATGAATTTAGGTCTCTCTCAAAGCCAATTTTACCAAGTGCCATTTTCTCCCAAAACTAATCCCACTTCCCTGATTTCTTCCCAGACCTTTCTTCATTCTTTTCAAATAATTATCCAGTGCCTTTCTAAATGTTATCAATTTAGCATCAATCACCATTTGTGACAAAACATTCCATATTCCTTGAAATCTTTTCATGAAAAAGTTTCTCTTAATATCCCCTTTTATGTATCTAGTACTTCAGATCATACTTAGATTTACCTACTAATGGAAAAATGTATTTGTACCTTTCTACTGCTTTATAATTTGTAACACTAATCAACCTGCTCAGTTCAAGAGAATACAACTCTAGTTGCTCTCGCCTTTCCTCTCATTCCTTGTGTCTGATAAGTTTTCTCCACAGTTCCTGCATTCTTTCTCCCAGTTTGGCATTAGCAGCAAACTTTATTTCCATCCTTTTATGCCTAAATTCAGAAACTTATATAAATGGAGAACAAAGAGGTCCAGCTGTTTGTTTGAGAACTATACATTTAACACAACTCTTTGTTGCCTGCTTTTCAGTCATTTCTCGATCTGTGTCAGCTTGGCTCAGTGGTGGTACTCTCATTTGAGTCAGACTCGAGCACATATTCTGAGCTGATGCTTCGGTGCGGTACTGAGGAAGTGCTGCTATGTCAGATGTGCTATCTTTCAGATGAGACATTAAATCAAGGTCCCGTTTGCCTGTTCAGGTGGAAATAAAAGATCCCATGACAGTATTTGAAGAGGAGCAGGGGAGTTTTCCTGGCACCTTGCCAACATTTCTCCCTCAATCAACACCACCAAAAACAGATTAACTGGTCATTCATTTTCTGATTATTACATCCTGCAGTGTGCAAATTGGTCACGTTTGCCTACACAACAGCAACTACACTTAAAAATGTAATTAATTGGCAGCTAAGTTTTTTCATACTGACACTTCCCCTTGCATGTCATGGGAATCAATTTTCTCAACTAATAAGCATTCAATCATAAGCTTTCCAGATAAACTACGTCACTCCCATCCCACTATGTGCCCAAAAATAGGTCAAGCATGACATATTCTTTACAGATCCAAGTTGACTATCTCTGGTCAGTCCAAACAACGGGTATTCATTTATTTTACCTCTTAATTATGGTCTCCAGTGATTTTCCTACTATTGAAATAAGGATAAATGATTGATAGCTGCCTGGGTTAGTCGTTTCTCCTTTTTTGAATAGAGGTGAAATATTTGCCATCCTCCAGTCTTTTGGTACAGCTCCAGTCTCTAATGAATTTGCAAAATCATGGTTTGTCACTCTGCTGCCTCACTAACCTCGTTCAGTGTAATGGGATACATACAATTTGGTTGTGGATTTTTAATTTTTTAGTATTCTCGGTGCTTTAAGAACAATGTCTTATTAATGCTTGTATCGAAAGGTTGGTCTTCTACTTCTTCACCCTTGGAAGATTTCCTTCACTCTTCTCTGTAAATACAAGAACGCTGCCAATTCCTTACCTACCATTGTAACCTCACCATGCTTGGTTTTGAGTCATCCCTGTCCCTACTTAATAATTCTCATTTTGCTGATGTTTTGATATTTCCCTAACATCTGTTGCAAGTTTTTCCCTCATAATCCCTCTCAACGCCTTATGTTTCTAATTTCATATTACAAATATTTCTCAAGTCTTCATGTTGCCAGCTTCAGCTTTGTTACATGCTGAAAAATATTTCCCACTTGTTCCACTGTTTTACCAGTTAACTTTTCCCTTCAATTTATTTAGTTTAAACATTCTTTCATCCTCCTACAGTTTGCTTCCCCCTCCCCATCAGCTTTGCATTTGACTGTATTTTTCTTCAGCATTTTAACATTCAAGATAACTAATGAACCTTTCAATATCAGGCATATAACTGTTCAGGTTTCTAAAAAGCCATGAACACACTTAAAATTCTAGAAACATTCAATAGCAGGGGGAGCTGGAGGGCGAGTAGGACTGAGAAATAGCAAGTGAAATTCATTGTCCACATGTGCATAATGATGGGACTAGGGAAGGAAATATATGGAACTACGAACTAAATGGTGCTGGTCCACAGAAAAAGAATTTGTGGCTATTGGTAATCATTGAAACCATTTGCAGTGTACAGCAGCAAGTAAACAGGATCTTGGATTGCACACCTTATTTAACTGCTGCTGGAAGTTTTCTTTTCCTCCTATGAGAAAGCACTTGGTGCTTCCTCACAACAATGCAGCTGAAATTAAGAATTCAGCACTATGGGATGATCATGATCATGTTACTACTGAACTCTGGTGCTTCAGTTCCAGGCTGACATTCCAGTGCCATACTGTGGGTGTGCTGCTGTTGGAGATGCCATCCTTTGGGTGCAGCTTCAGACTAAGGTCCGACATGCTTGTCTCTGTGGTTCAGGTAGATGCTAAAGATCTCATGGCTCTATTTTTTGAGTTCATATTCACCCCACTGTGTTGAGTTCTAATTCCAGCCACATTGCTGTGAGGAAGCACCATGTGGAGGCCAAGTGCTTCCCCATATAAAAGGAAAGGAAACTGGAGTCACTACCAGACTGCTCTTCTGATTTGGCCAACAGCAGTTCAGAGCGGCATTCGTGCAGGCATGTGACCAGGTCACCCAACAGTCCCATCCTTACTGCAATTGGTGTATGGTTTAGGGTTTCCCGAGTAATGGAGTTTGAATTCAAGTTAGTTACTCCATTAATAGGGAAAAAGCAACCTCATACAAACACACATGAATAATACAATTACAGTTCTTCAGGAAAGGAAGTTTGAGTAAACCAATTGTTCTCGGGTACTGGTAGCCTCTCAAATTATTTATACGGACTGACCAATAATCTTACCTGTATCTGTACGACACTGCTTTTCATTTTTTGGACAGCTGTACCACTGCTGGCTGCACTCTCCTCACTATCTGAGCTACATGAAATTGCCCCATCCCCTGTATTCTCAGGGTTCTCCAAATTAGTGGGGGCTTCTCTGGCAGGAATGGTCTCTCTGTCGTCCTGAAGAGTGCTCTCAGCCATTTCTGTGTCTGACCAAAATTTAAAAAATAATTATGGCTACATTTTTGCATCACACTCAATTGATTTGAACTAGTAGCTAAATAAGGCTACCCACTCAAGGTGCTGAAATATTGAATGATTAAAAACGATTAGCATGCATTCCCATAATCAGCAGTAGAATGTGCGACAAGTTTTAACTGCATAAATTCTGCATCAATTTGATTTCAAATTACATTACGATTAATCTTCTAACTCTATTTATGGTGTGTTTTCTGAAGGATTGTTCTCTCTTCGTATCAAACATTCTGTGTCACATCACAAGGGGAGAGAGTGGATGACAAAAAGGTAAGTGTGTTTGCCTATTATATTCTTTGCATTTTTTAAAAAAAACAAGCACGTCTCCTGCCAAAATGCAGTTCAGACAGTTTCGTTCTGACCATTCAAAGGACACTGAAAAACTGGAATGATGTTCTGCATAAAAAAGATGAGGCTTACAAACTGGCATAATGCAAAGTCCATAAATGAAGAAAATATATACGATGATGGGATATAGGTACTTGGATACCATGCTGAGGTATAACTATCTTTAAAAAAAAACAAATTAACAGTACTCGTTTTGAAAGTTCAAAAATATTGATGCATTTCACTGTTTTTTTTAAAAACAGTACAAGTTTGAAACATCATTTGTGGTCTTTGTAGCTATCTCCCGCACAGTTAACTCAAGAATCCCCCCGGGATCTATCCTTGGCCCCCTCCAATTTCTCATCTACATGCAGTCCCTCAGCGACATCATCCAAAAACATGGCACGTTCCACATGTAAACTGACAACACCCAGCTCTAACTTACCAGCTCTAACTTACTACCACCTCTTTTAACCCCTCCACTGCCTCTGATTTGTCACGCTGCTTGTCTGACATCCAGTATTGGATGACCAGAAATTTCCTCCAACTAAATATTGAGAACATTGAAGCCACTGTCTTCGGTTCCCGCACAAACTCCATTCCCTAGACACCAAATCCATCCCTCTTCCTGGCCACTGTCTGAGGCTGAACCAAACTGTTCGCATACTTGCCGTCCTGTTAGACCCCAAGCTGAACTTCCGACCACACCGCCTCTCCATCACCAAGACCCCCTACTTCTATCTCTAACAGCACTCGTCTCCGCCCCTGCCTCAGCTCATCTGCTGCTGAAACCCTTTGTTACCTACAGGCTCGACTATTCCAATGCTCTCCTGGCCAGCCTCCCACCTTGCATCCTCCATAAACTTGCTCATCCAAAGTCTGCTGCCCGTAACCTAACTCGCACCAAGTCCCATTCACCCATCACCCGTGCTCGCTGACCTACATTGGCTCCCGGTTTTTTAAATTCTCATCCTTGTTTTCAAATCCCTCCATGGCCTTGCTCCTTCCTATCTATGTAACCTCCTCCAGCCCTACAACCCTCCGAGATCTCGGCAGTCCTCCAAAACTATCCTATTATGCATCCTCGATTCTTTTCACTTCACCATTGGCGGTCACGTCTTCAGCTGCTTAGGCCCTAAGCTCTGGATTTCCCACCCTAAACCTCTCACCTCTCTAAGGAATCTTACAACACCAGGTTATAGTCCAACAAATTTATTTTAAAATCACAAGCTTTTGGAGATTATCCCCTTCGTCAGGTGAATGGACTATAACCTGGTGTTGTAAGATTTCTTACATTTGTCCACCCAAGTCCATCACCGGCATCTCCACATCGCTCTCACCTCTCTCTCACTCCTCCTTGAAGATGCTCCTTAAAACCTACCTCATGGAGTGAATATCAAATAAAATTTGATACCAAGCCTTTGAAGAGCCTTGGGATGTTTTACTACGTTAAAGGCGCTTCATTAATGGAAGTAGTTGTTGTAGTAAAATATCTACCACCCAATCTAGAATTCAGAAGTTTAAATCCCAGAGCCACTAAACACTTCAATTTGGTATTCATAACTTAGATGAATTGTCAGTTCCAAACTATATAGAGATAATATTGTTGAAATACCAAAGCATCCAACTGGGGAAAAGATGGTAACTCCAACAGATTAACTCATGTCATGCCCACTCGAAGCATATCTTTGTCAGCTAACCAAACAGCAGAAATCAAAGGTTTCAATAGCCAGGACAACTTAATCTCCTTGGATGAAGTAGGCTAAATTGAGACAAATGAGAACATGAGGAAAATTAAAAATGAGTAAATGATTTTAAAGCAAAATATAAACATGATAAGCACAAAAAGTTAGTTTTAAGAATACAACACTGATTAAATACTTCAAGAACAAATCCACTGTTTCAAGACGAAAGCTCATAGCAAATACTGTAACAAACCTGTCATTACACGATTCATCTTGGTTAGATCACACTTAGAATACTGTGCAGAGTTCCAGTCGCCATATAACAAAAAGGATATAGAGGCACTGGAGAAGGTGCAAAAAACATTTACAAGGACGATATCAGAACGGAGAGGTTATAGCTACCAGGAAAGACTGAACAGGCTGGGGCTCTTTTCCTAGAAAAGGGTGAGGGGTGACCTAAGAGAGGTCTTAAAATTATGCAGGGATTTGATAGGGTAGGCATACAGAAGATGTTTCCACTTGTGGGGGAGTCCAAAACTAGCGGTCATAAACGCAAGACAATCACTAATAAATCCAATAAGGAATTCAGGACAAACTTTGTTACCCAGTGTGGAACTTGCTATCACATGGTGTAGTTGAGGCAAATGAGCATAGATGGATTTAAGGGGAAGCTAGATAAGTACATGAGGGAGAAAGGAATAGAAGGATATACTGATAGGGTTAGATGAAGTAGAGTGGGAGGAGGCTCAGGTCCAGCATCAACACTGACATAGGCCAGTTGGGCCGAATGGCCTGTTTCTCTGCTATACATTCTATGTAATCTATTTACAAGGGCCTGGAGGCCTGTCCCTTAATTAATGGTTGATCCTACATTCTGAGGAGCAAAGAATCAAACAGATAAAGAACTTAAAAGGGAAAGTTTTAGCCTTAGTTTTCTAGACGTTTGAGCAGAAGTCAAAAGTTAAAACATCACAAGTCTGGAATTAAGAGAGTTAGGTTGTGTTCAAGTGCACTTGTAACATGAGATTAACAGTTGGGACAGTTTAAGTAAATGTATGCAGTTTTAAGAGAACTAGTAATAAAACAGAAAACTCATTGAGCACCTATCCTGGTGCTTCATCTTACAGTACAAGGTGGAACTGCAACCAAGTAGCACTTAAGTGTTACCTGATGAAACAGCCTTTATCACTTTTATGTTAATAGCCTTAAACAGGAATAACACAATTACTACCAGTCCCTTCACTATATAGAATTGTAGAATGGTTACAGCACAGGAGGAGTCCATTCGGCCCGTCGAGCCCGTGCCGGCTATCTGCAAGAGCAATCCAGCCAGTCCCACTCCGCCACCCTTTCCCCGTAGCCCTGCAAATTTTTTTGCTTCAAGTACTTATCCAGTTCCCTTTCGAAAGCCATGATTGAATCTGCCTCCACCACCATTTCAGGCAGTGCATCCTAACCACTTGCTGTGTAAAAATATTTTTCCTCATGTCACCTTTAGTTCTTTTGCCAATCACCTTAAATCTGTGTCCACTGGTTCTTGACCCTTCCACCAATGGGAACAGTTTCTCTCTATCGACTCTGTCCAGACCCCTCATGATTTTGAACACCTCTATCAAATCTCCTCTCAACCTTCTCTGCTCTAAGGAGAACAACCCCAGCTTCTCCAGTTTATCCATGTAACTGAAGTCCCTCATCCATGGAACCAGTCTAGTAAATATTTTCTGCACCCTCTCTAAGGCCTTGACATCTTTCCTAAAGTGCGGTGCCCAGAACTGGACACAATACTCCAGTTGTGGCCGAACCAGTGTTTTATCAAGGTGCATCATAGACTCCTTGCTTTTGTACTCTATGCCTCTATTTGTAAAGCCCTGGATCCAGTCTGCTTTTTTAACCGCTTTCTCGACCTGCCCTGCCACCTTGATAGATTTGTGCACATATACCCCCAGGTCTCTGTTCCTGCAACCGTTTTAGAATTGTATCCTTTAGTTTATATTGGCTTTTTTCATTCTTCCTACCAAAATTTATCACTTTGCAATTCTCTGAGTTAAATTTTATCTGCCACGTATCCACCCATTCCACCAGTTTGCCTACGTCTTCTTGAAGTCTATCACTATCCTCCTCAATGTTTACACTTCCAAGTTTTGTGTCATCTGCAAATTTTGAAATTGTGCCCTGTACACCCAAGTCCAAGTCGTTAATATATAATCAAGAAAAGCAATGGTCCTAGTACCGACCCCTGGGGAACACCACTGTATACTTTTGTCCAGTCTGAGAAACAACCGTTCACCACTACTCTGTTTCCTATCACTTAGCCAATTTCATATCGATGCTGCCAATGCTCCTTTTATTCCATGGGCTTCAACTTTGCTGACAAGCCTATTATGCGGCACTTTATCAAACACCTTTTGGAAGTCCATATACACATCAACCGCATTGTCCTCATCAACCCTCTCTTGCCTCATCAAAAAACTCAAGTTAGTTAAACACGATTTGCCTTGAACAAATCAGTGTTGGCTTTCCTTTATTAATCCACACTTGTCCAAGTGGCTGTTAATTTTGTCAAGGATTAGTTTCTAAAAGCTTCCCCGCCACAGACTGGCCTGTAATTGATGGGTTTATCCTTACACTCTTGGAAAACTGTATCTAAGGATGATTGGAAGATTATAGCCAGTACCTCCACAATTTCCACCCTTACTTCCCTCAGCAACCTGGGATGCATCCCATCTGAACCTGTTGACTTATCTACTTTAAATACAGCTAGCCTTTCTAGTACCACCTCTATCAATTTTTAGCCCATCTAGTATCTCAACTACCTCCTCTTCGACTGTGACAGTAAAAGACTTATAAAACACTTAAAAACACTAACTCTGCCAAGTATGTACTGTAATCCTCGAAACTGATTAATGATATGCTATATTAAGTTGAAACAAAAGGTTGATATACTCTATTTCTGAACTGACTTAGGCTATGGAAAATTGAACATTTACTTCTGTTTTTGTAGTTCCAAGAATAAAGTTCTGTTTGGTGATTAAGTGAGCAATTGTCTTCATTTTGACCACATATTATGGTATTATATAATATTTATTAGTTGTACGACAAAATGTGCCCTGTTCAGTCCTAGATAATTTTGTGAGGGAGAGAATTAAATGGGCTTAACCAGCACTGCTTGGTTCCCTCTGATTCCCAAGTTTTTAAACTGTTTCAACTTACATCGGATCACTGATTTCTCTCACACAAAATTCTGAATACAAACCCAAATTCTGAGCTATTATGCCTGAAGGTGCATTTTTAATTTTTAAACTAAAAACTTTGGATATTAGATTACTTATTCAATCAAAAGTCACAGTACCTGACCCATCCCTTGGTCCTCTGCTCCCTTTTTCTTCCTCTTCCTCCTGCTCTTGTGATGAAGATGAACGAGAACGTCCTGATGCCTTCCTCAAACCAGGACTGTAACCCTTGGATGTTATTTTGTGAGGAGGTGACCCAGGATCCTCCGATCCAGACCCATAATCATCCCTCCTCTCAGAGGAAGATGATGATCTTTGCCTCTTTTTCTGAAGAGAGGTTTTTTCCTTTACATCCCCACTGTCCAAAATAGGACTCTGCTGTCTTTGACTGGATACATGTGGACTCTGGATATTTGCATTTTCCATCTCAGAGCTTTCGACAGTTTGCAGGTCCTTGTCACCCATTGGATCAGATGACAAAGTACTGTCTGGTTCCTTATTTTCAAGGCTTACTTTTTGGCAGCTTTCATCTATTCTTTCTGAATCTGACAGAGACTTTCTAACTTTTTGAGAACTGGGTGTAGCCCTAACGGGAGAGGATTCTGAACTGTCTGAATCTGTTTTATAATCATGTTTCTTTTCACTAGAAGATACGCCATCAGGATTTTGTATTTCCTTAGAAGCAGATATTTGATTTCCATATATTGTATCATGTGAAGTTGGGCATTGGGGTTGCTCTTGTAAAGGACTATGACTCCGAGAAGGTATCTTCCCAGTACTGTCTGCAGGACAAAGTGTCCTTTTTTCATCAGATGACTCAAAGTCTTCAAACCTCTCCTCCTCTTTACCATCTGTACTGCCTCTCCCACTATTGGTATTTGCATGCAGTGGTGAGGTCTCTGAATTAGATCCTTTCTTCTCACGCCTGTGTAGTGATGTAGGTTGTTCTAAATCAGAGCCAGGTTTATCATTATTCTCTTCTTCACTGGATGTTGATGAGGACGACGAGGATGATGACGACGATGAGGAAGAGGTAGTGGAGGAGGAGGACGAAGACGAGGAAGATGACGTGCTGGATGACCTTCCTCTTGAACTCTTAGAGGAATTTCTACTCCTACTATCTTTATTACTCCCCAAATCAAGAGCTTTACATTTTGATTCTTTATTACTGACATTTGCAGACAAATCTTTCCCAGAACCTGTAGCAGAGCAGGTTAGAGTTATATTGCTTGTGGAATGAATGTTTTCAGGCCAATTTTCTTTTCCTTGGTTAGGACTTGGTTCTTGCTTGTCTTCTTCCTGCACTGTAGGGGTTTTACTTTCTTCCAGACAATCTGGTAGTACCATTCTGCTTTTTTGAAAATCGGGGATTTCATTATGCGATGATCTGGGACTTTCTGACTCTGACTTGTGTGCCTCTCTTTCACTTGAACAACGTGAACCATCAGGTTTTGGTTGCTGTGTTCGAGGAGCACATTCAAGTTCATCACCTCGACTTCTTGAAGAGGGACTTGGCAATTTTTGCTTTGTACTTTCAGGGCTATTATTTCTAGAACATTCTCTAACAGAGCTCACTGCAGACTGCAGTTGCCTTCCATCACTTGGTGATTGTGTGCCTGGCTCATGACTGTCTGGATTTTCTGAAGTATTCCCTCTCTCTTGTGCAACAATACATTCTTCTTTCCTTCTCCCTGGGTCAGATTCCACTAGTTTATTGCTTTTCTGGGAGTCGAGTTTAACATTTGAAGAATGTGAATCAGGACTCTTTGAACT
The DNA here is from genome assembly GCF_035084215.1 of Heptranchias perlo. NCBI lineage: Eukaryota > Metazoa > Chordata > Chondrichthyes > Hexanchiformes > Hexanchidae > Heptranchias > Heptranchias perlo. Next base: position 57,680,056 of record NC_090331.1, read on the forward strand.
TTTAAAATCTCCTCCGTGGGGACTACAAGATGAGCTATCTGATTTTCGATTTCTGCCATCGCTGCTTTTCTCCTTTGATTCAAGACTAGGACGGAATTGCCTTGATCTTGAAGGGCTATAGTTTCTAGAACGTGCTCGACGTGTACTTTCCTCCAGCTGTAAACTACTCCTGTTACTGGTTGGACGAGTGTCCTTAGATATTCTCTTGTCCCTACTCTCTGGGCTTCTTTTGTGGCTATCAGCTTTTTCTAATCTACTACTAAACTTAGAAGTAGTCGCCTCTTTCCTTGTTGACCGACGAGGACTTCTGGAATTGGACCTGTATTCCCTCCTTTGTTGCCTGGGAGAAGAACTATTAGATTTTCTTCTGTGTCTTCTATTCCTATCATCCCCAATTTTGCTCCTTGAATCAGGGCTGTATCTTCGCCTTATCTCCTGAGGACTACGGCTTCTTGAAGGTTCTCTCCAAGAGCTCTCTGGAGAACGTCGTCTTTTGTTACTCTCTGACCTTCTATCCCTTGGCCAGCCCGGTTCTTTGATATCTGAGCGTCTTTCTTCTCTGATAGTAGATTTTTCATCCCTTCTTTCTCGATCAGATATCCTCATTCGGTGGTCCCCATGCGAGAAAATTCTGTCTCTTCTCTCAAAGTGCCTTTCCTCTTTTCTCCTGCTGGTATTCCTTGGTGATCTGCCTCTTTTTTTCTGAGGACTCGAAGAGGAACTCCTGCTACTGCTACCACTACTACTACTGCTGCTGCTGCTACTTCCACTTGAACTGCTTGAACCGCTGCTGGAAGAGCTATTACTACTGCCACTGCTGCTACTGGATGAGCTGGAATCACTGTCGCTGCTGCTGTCCCTGATGAGAGAAAAGAGTTCTGTTAAGAAACCAGTGACAGCTACCGTAGAATTCAGATCAGGAGAGATTTTTCAGTAGTAATTCCCCCTTAAGCAGTTCTTTCCCTCCCAATCAATTTGCCATTTTGGACACTGTGCATTAGCATCACATTCTAGTTAAGTGCATCACGGTCAGATGCACAATAAGCTCCCTTAACTCTGCTCCAATAATGTGTCTTAATCTAAGCCTCAGTAGAGCACTCTCTGCAGTGCTAATGTTCTATTTTTGTTAATCCATTGTATATGAAATACTTTGAAAATGTGTGGACGACACCAAATTAGGGGGCAGAGTTAATCCCAAGGACTGCGACAAAATACCGGAAGATATTAATAAACTTGCAGAATGGGCATGTAATTGGCAAATGAATTTCAATATAGATAAGTGTAAGGTGTTACATTTTGTTAGGAAGAATAAATGGGCCACATACTGCTTGGATAATAAGAGTCTAAATGGGGTAGAGGAGCAGAGGGATCTGGGGGTACAGATACACAAATCATTAAAAGTAGCCACACACAAGCACTGGAGTTCATTTCTAGAGAGATAGAATTGAAAAGCAGAGAAATGATGTTAAATTTGTATAAAACCGTGGTAAGGCAACACTTGGAAGTATTGTGCACAGTTCTAGTCTCTGTTATAAAAAGGATATAGAGGCACTGGAGAAGGTGCAAAATACATTTACTAGGATGATACCAGAACTAAGAGTTTATACCTATCAGGATAGATTGAGCAGGTTGTGGCTCTTTTCTCTAGCAAAAAGACTGAGGGGTGACCTGCTAGAGGTCTTCAAGATTGTGAAAGGGGTTTGGGACAGAAGATGTTTCCACATGCGAGGCAGGTGAGAACTAGGGGCCATAAATATAAAGATAGTCACTAATAAATCCAATAGCGAATTCAGGAGAAACTTCTTTACCCAGAGCGTGGTTAGAATGTGGAACTCACTATCATGAGTAGTAGTTGAGGTGACTAGTATAGATGCATTTAAGGGGAAGCTAGGTAAACACATGAGGGAGAAAGGAATAGAAGGATATGCTGATAGGATTAGATGAAATAGGGAGGAAGGAGGTTCATGTGGAGCATAAACATGGGCATGGACGTGTTGGGCCAAATGGTCTGTTTCTGTGCTGTGTAATTCTATGTAATGAGAAATGTGGTAAGATTCTATATAAATGCAAGTCTTCCCCCCCGCTGTACCTATCTTTATGGTCTTTGTGATTGAGATTACCTGGATAGTGCCAATTTAAACAAAATACCAGACAGTTTTATGCCATGGGTGCAGCAGACCCACAGAGAACTGGGTTAAAGCCCATATTCTTTTTATATACAACCCTCAAGTTAACAGAGAAAGCAGAATTTCATCCTACCAACAAGAGCACAATTCAAACCCAGGTTGCAGGACAGTATACTGACCTAATGTCACCCAGTGCTCTCCAAGTTTGAACTTAACATTTTATTTATGCTCTGTGACTAGGTGAATAAATTCAACAAAAGCAAGCTCAACATTTACTGACAGTATACGGAACAACAGGAAAAATCAATTTGTTTACGGTACTAATCACAGCAGTTAGGAAGACTCCGGTGACATTACAGGAATTATTCATATAAAAAATGAACTACACAATATAATGTACTCTGACAGGTTTAGTGAACTCACAAAAGTATAATTTAATACCTATCTACCAACTCTTCAGTGAACATTTGTTTTCCCTTTAAATATATGTCAGATGTAAAGACTTCCTTCCCTAGGACATATTACAGAAACTGAACAGGTATGAACTGTCATTACACAATTACAATGCATATCAGTCACGTACATCAATAGTCAAAACCAAAGTTTTATGTGAAAATATGCAAGTACCAAACATCATGCAGATCAAAGCAACAGTTTTTCAGTGCATCTTTCCTCAGGCCAGTAATATCAGCAATTAAGCCATCTTTTTTTTTTTATTAACAATGAATTTGTGCCAGTTTGGTTCAATTGTAGTATCTGGCCTCTGACTCAGAAGATTGAATGTTCAAACCCCACTCAAAACCTGAGCACATAATCTAGACTGACACTTCAGTGCAGTACTGATCAACTGCTGATTGTCACAGTTGTTGTCTTTCAGATGCAAAGTTAAACTGAGGCATCATCTATCTATTCAGGTGGACACAAAAGATCCCATGGCGCAGAACGGTTTTCCATGTGTCCTGGCCATGGGGAATAACAAGGTTTTCATGAGTATTTGGAACATATTCTAGAAGGCAAGATTTTGCCACAAGAAATAAATTGGAGTTTATATCCAAAGTGGTAAAATAGCACCACCATCAGGCTCCAAGAAGGTACAGAAACACAGTAATACAGACCTACAATTTAGTTTTTTTACTTTCAGCAGGAGTGGTATGAAATAAGGTCAGTTAAAATCTAGTTTTATTTCAGCTTAAAAAAAATTGGTAGAACTAGTTATCTGCAGCTGTTTCTCTGCAATTACAGTGAAGAACCTAATATTGAAAACCTTTAACATACATCCATATGTTATCATGGCTGAGAAAAAGAGCAGCTGTAGTACATAAAGTCCACTTAGTGAACATATTTTAATTACAGAACTACAGTGGTTAAGGGAAAATCCCTCATTATACTACTTCTGCATTTTACCATCAAATCTTGCCAACCATGGGGAGAAGCTATCTGATTAAGATTTAAACCAAAAAACAATAATGCTAATTAATGTAAAGAGATAAACACATACATATGTACCACATATAAAAAAAAACAAGAATGCAGCTTTTGTAAAAAGATTTGAATATTCTATAACTAATCACGATGTGAAACAATAATGATGTTCCAGTTTTCTAATCTTACGCAGCACTTCTTTTTCGATTCACTATGTTTTTTTACATCAATCACCACCTTTCAGTTTCTTGTTTAGTGTCGAAAGACAGAAACTATCCAAAATTTATGGGACGGGGATTTCCAAACCAAGTTCTTTAATTAACATCAACATCTGAAGACAAGAACTCATTGTATAATAAAGCATTTATACAGTGCCTTTAATGTTTCAAGATGTCCCAAAGCACTTCACAGCCAATAAAGTACTTTTGAAGCATACTCACTGATGTAATGTACAGAAATATGGCAGCCAATTTGTGCACTGCAAGGTCCCACATACAGCAATGGAGTGCACTTACTAGTTAATCTTTTTTAGTGATGACGATTGAAGGATAATGTTGGCCAGTACACCGGGAGAACTCCCCCGCTCTTCTTTAATTTTACCATGGCACAAATTCAAATAACATACATAAAGTAACAAAAAAGATACAGCAAAGGCTAAGGGCCCCGACAACATCCCGGCTGTAGTGCTGGAGACTTGTGCTCCAGAACTAGCTGCGCCTCGAGCCAAGCTAGTTCCAGTACAGCTGCAACACTGGCATCTACCCGACAATGTGGAAAATTGCCCAGTTATGTCCTGTCCACAAAAAGGAGGACAAATCCAATCCAGTCAATTACCACCCCATCAGTCTACTATCAATCATCAGCAAAGTGATGGAAGGTGTCGTCGACAGTGCTATCAAGCGGCACTTACTCACCAATAACCTGCTCACCGATGCTCAGTTTGGGTTCCGCCAGGACCACTCGGCTCCAGACCTCATTACAGCCTTGGTCCAAACATGGACAAAAGAGCTGAATTCCAGAGATGAGGTGAGAGTGACTGCCCTTGACATCAAGGCAGCATTTGACCGAGTGTGGCACAAAGGAACCCTAGTAAAATTGAAGTCAATGGGAATCAGGGGGAAACCTCTCCAGTGGCTGGAATCATACCGAGCACAAAGGAAGATGGTAGTGGTTGTTTGAGGCCAATCCTCTCAGCCTCAGGCCATTGCTGCAGTGTCCTAGGCCCAACCATCTTCAGCTGCTTCATCAAGGGCCTTCCCTCCATCATAAAGTCAGAAATGGGCATGTTCACTGATGATTGCACAGTGTTCAGTTCTCTTCGCAACCCCTCAAATAATGAAACAGTCCGAGCCTGCATGCAGCAAGACCTGGACATCATCAAGGCTTGGGCTCATAAGTGGCAAGTAACATTCGTGCCAGACAAGGGCCATCTCCAGAGTCCAACCACCTCCCCATGCCATTCAACGGCATTACCATCGCCAAATCCCCCACCGTCAACATCCTGGGAGTCACCATTGACCAGAAACTTAACTGGACCAGCCATATAAATACTGTGGCTACAAGAGCAGGTCAGAGGCTGGGTATTCTGTGGGAGTGACTCACCTCCTGACTCCCCAAAGCCTTTCCACCATCTACAAGGCACAAGTCAGGAGTGTGATGGAATACTCTCCACTTGCCTGGATGAGTGCAGCTCCAACAACACTCAAGAAGCTCGACACCATCCAGGACAAAGCAGCCCGCTTGATTGGCACCCCATCCACCTCCCTAAACATTCACTCCCTTCACCACCGGCGCATTGTGGCTGCAGTGTGTACCATCCACAGGATGCACTGCAGCAACTCGCCAAGGCTTCTTCAACAGCACCTCCCAAACCCGCAACCTCTACCATCTAGAAGGACAAGAGCAGCAGGTACGTGGGAACAACACCGCCTGCACGTTCCCCTCCAAGTCACACACCATCCCGACTTAGAAATATATCGCCATTCCTTCATCGTCGCTGGGTCAAAATCCTGGAACTCCCTTCCTAACAGCACTGTGGGAGAACCTTCACCACGCACCCTGCAGCAGTTCAAGAAGGCAGCTCACCACCACCTTCTCAAGGGCAATTAGCGATGGACAATAAATGCCGGCCTCGCTAGCGACGCCCACATCCCATGAACGAATAAAAAAAAACATAACAGTTGCAGCTAGAAGACCTTTGGTTCACACAGCCCACCAATCCACAGTATTGCCTTGGTGCTGAAGCCCATTTGTTGACAAGAATCCTTGTAGTTCCTTCTTGAAACCCATTACGGTTTCTTATTTCACCACAATACCAGTATTCTGTTCCACAGTTACCACCCTTCTGGTAAAAAAGAGCTCCTCCTGCATTTCCTATTTTCTTTTGTTGTCCCCAAGACATAATTTTTCCAATGCTCTCATCACCTTTCTCCCCAGTTCTATTCTAGGATAAGTACTTGAAAGGAAAAAAATTGCAGGGCTACAGGAATAGGGCAAGGGAGAGGGACTAACTGGATTGCTCTTGCATAGAGCCGGCAAGGACTTGATGGGCCGAATGGCCTCCTTCCCTGCTGTAACCTATGATTCTTCTACATAAATTCCAACTTTTCTGGAACTCTGCAAAGCATAACCTATCCTGCACAAAGTCCCACATACTGATCAATGTTGCACTTGACAACTTTCACTAACTCCCTACCCATACCCCCCAACATATAGACTTCAAAATCTTCAACCCGTGGCCTCACTCCAACTTACCTCTATAATCTTCACCAGCCTTATGTCCCAGTTTGCACCCTGCTCTGACTATGGTCTAACGAGCATCATGCCTCCGCCATTCGAGGTAGAGTATTAGAGGCAGACCATTGAGCCAAGGCTGACACTCAATTCCCTGTGCTGGCAGGGAATTAGGTGTAAGCCTTGGCTCAGTGGTAACACTCTCACCTCTGAGTCAGAAGGTCATGGGTTCAAATCTCACTCCAGAGACTTGAACATATATCCTGGGCTGACACTTTAGCACAGTGCTGAGGGAATACTGCTTTGCTGAAGATGCCATCTTTCAAATGAGATATTAAATCAAGACTAAAACAGAGTATCAGATAATTTATCTCAAAGCTGCTTGTGGGACCTTGTTGAGCAGAAATTAGCTGTCACATTTGCCTACATTACAAAGACTATATTTCAAAAGTAGTTCACACGTTGTGAAGTGCTTTGGGATATCCTGAGGACATGAAAGGCGCTATATAAACCTTATACATAACTTGCGAGGCTCCACAGTATGCACCCAAGCAACATTCAGTCAAAGTGTGGACACTACTATTAAAAACTCATAATTTCAATCTGTGATCAACAGTTCATCAAGTGTAAAAGTATATAATTTAAATGGCAAGCTTTGATCATTATCATACATACTCAAAGTTTTTTTTTTGAAGTTACAGGTGAGATCAAAATACAGCTAGAAGCAACTGTAATAAAGTGGGATGTTTTACACACTTGACATTGGCACTCTGGGATCAAAGAGAGGGAAAATTGTAATGTAACAGGAAATGTACCAATTTTCCACCGCTTAACTCATGCTCCAACAAACCTAATGGTTAACTCTACACCTGAACTTCTGTGAACAGTTCCTAACGTCAACATTTCTGCCATTGAATGTACAGCGTAAATGAACTCTGACAATAACGGGGATGAGAAATGAGTTATATGGAGAGACCTGAAATACCAGGACTATTGCTACTTGGACGATAAAAGCCAGGAGCAGCTTTAATTTAAGTTTTTAAAATTATGAAGGTTTTATTGGAGAGAATAATGAAGGTCTATTTCCTGTGATTCAGGAGTCAGTGATGAGGGGTCATCAATTTAAAATTGTCATTAAGAGTGCAGACAGAGGTTAGGAGAAATTTCTTTTCGCAGAGGGTTTTGACTACGTAATACTTCATCACAGGGATAAGTTTAGCAGTATTTGAGGGAATCAGCATCTTTTTGTTAATTCACAAAGCAGCACATCAATTATGAAATGCAAAATGCCGTAACGAAATTTCCCCCATAGAGGCTTTGCCTGAATAAAGAGGCTTAAACAAGTAAAAGACTTCCAGAGTATATCAATGTAACTATATGCAATAATACTTGCATATTCTTCATAATACAAGGCTAAGCAATGCTTCCTTTACATCACAAGTATTCACCAATAAGAGGCAAGATTGTTTGGGAGGGGAGCAAAATATTGGAGTTAATTATTCTTCTTTAGAAGAGGCACAGTTGGGAACTATCACTTTACAGCATGTAATTTCAAAACACAAAAGGGCTTTTTGACTGTATGATAGACCTCAAGTAGTGGTTTTGATTCTCATTTTAAAACAAATTTTATAAAAACTGTTAACTAAAATAAAATTTAAGCTTTGGCAGCATGGAGTTAAATACCAGTCCTAAAGCTAACTCAGCATCAGAATCACGAGCACTACTTACCCTCCCACGCTTATCACACACAGATTGTTAGTATACAATAGTTAGTGTTCTGTTTCAGTGTGCATCTGATCTTGCAAAATTAAAAGGCAACACCAAAAAAGTGAAAAGTTAATGGGAGGGGGGGGGGGGGGGGTTGAGATTTAATATCTTTCTTCATCAGGTCTCAAAATTCACATTTAAATCGCAATAGACTTGCTGTTAAGTTGCCACGGCTCCCTTTTAAAATGTCGGGTCATTTAGCATATGGGGTGAGAACATGCCCTTCCATCTCTAATTCAAGCAACTCTAGTATGAGCATTTTATTTTGGATTGTTTAATATATATGGGATCTTGCGTTCTAAATTTTACTCAGATAAAAATTTTCCGCTAGCTGAAAAATTAAGATGGTGCCTCAAACCAAGTTCACATTAATTTGAGTGATCGGTTTCTGCTAATTGACAGTGTGGGATTGGTAGCCTTGGAAATCGAATCCCATCTCTGTTTGAATCCAGCCAAAATAGATGGGATAAAAGTCTTCAATTTTAGCCAGCTCTCAGTCTTAAATATTAAATACCAGTTTTCAAATTATCACTGTTCATTCTGAGAAGACAGTGTTGGACATCTAATTCAATAGGGTTAAAACAAAGCAAAAAGTCCTCTAAAATTTAGTGAAGCCTTCATCTGTCCCAACATTACTTGTGGTTTACAATATCTCAAGCAACAGCAATACAGCAGCCAATATCACATATCCAGGACAAATGAAAAAACTTATCATCTGCAAAACAATTCACAACTCTACAGGACAATAAGACAAGTCAACAATCCATTTATCTATTATAATAATTGTAAACAATTTTACAACACCAAGTTATAGTCCAGCAATTTTATTTTAACTTCACAAGCTTTCGGAGGCTTGTGAAGTTAAAATAAAATTGCTGGACTATAACTTGGTGTTGTAAAATTGTTTACAATTGTCAACAATTGTTTACAATTGTCAACCCCAGTCCATCACCGGCATCTCCACATCATGTCTATTATAATAAGTCTTGCATCTGCTGGCACTTTACATCTTTCAAAGGTGTCAAACTTGAAAGTGTAGCCTCAGAGGCATCACACCTTAAATTGTCATACGTCTGGAAGGCAAAAATAAGTGATGGGGAGCTTAGCAGAGAAGTGCTCCTTTCAGCCAAATATCTGATTGACTAGATGTCAACAAATCAAAAGCAGTTTGATTCAATTGGCAAGTTCCGATGAAAAGCAATCAGCAGAAACTAAGAAAATTGTTCTTCGATTTCCAAGACTACCAATCCCACACTGTCAATTAGCAGAAACCGATCACTCAAATTAATGTGAACTTGGTTGGAGCAATCATCTTAATTTTTCAGCTATCAGAAAATTTTTATCTGAGTAAAATTTAGAATGCAAGATCCCATATATATTAAACAATCCAAAATAAAATGCTCATACTTACTAGAGTTGCTTGAATTACGTTGTAAATCCTGGAAAACAATTTTTCACAAAGGCCGACTCCACTGTCTGAAGTCTAGGGCTCAATTTGGAGTGTCTGCCTGGAGCTCAAATTATTGGGTTTAGCTTTGTTGACAATTTTTTTCTGCTGATGCTTTGGTTCCTCCTAACTGGTTACAGACCACATCAAATATGGCTAGTCTCTCCACTCTTCATATTGGCACTACAAGGCAACTAAGCATTCCAGGATCTGCTGTTTTATGCCGCACATATTGCCATCCAGCAAAAAAGCCTATGATGCAACAATTGCTTTTGGTACATAAAACATATAAACCATGAAGTTTTATATTTTTTCCTGAAGTAAATTACATAATTAGGTGCAATAAAGCCACCATGTGTTTATTTACTGTTTTTCTCCCAGTAAGTATCCTCAAAGTAAAGCATAAACTGAACTTTGAGGTAATTTTCTCCAAAAAAGCAACTTTAGTTATATTAAATGGCTGTTTACAGCTTGTTAGCTGTGTGACAAATTCAAAGTGTGATGAAATTTCATACGCACAGAACAGCAACAAATCACAACTTAACAGTGAGGCAACACATCATTCCAAAGCAGAAACGCGAACTACCGATCAAGAACCAACAATCCAGTCAACCAACTTATCAATCAACCAACAGCTACCAATAAAACAACTAGCAAGTGCCAACAAAATTACTCAAAATATTTTTTGAAAATCTTTCTAGTTGTTACCTTGTTTCCGCAGTATTTAGAGGACAGAACTCCCAGAATTATCTTTGTCACTGTAAGTAAGCACTCTGAATAAAACTTCCAGACCAAAGCCGCCTCCATTATGAGTCTAATACTCACCACATTTTGGAGGGGATGGGGAGACCAGGATTTTTAAAATCACAACGACTAACATCAAGACTGGTTAGTCACAAAGTGTAAAAAAGCTCACTGTAATCCTGATTCCTTCCCTCTCCCTCCAGTTAGTAATGGAATAAGGCTGACAACACTAAAAGCCAGGTAAACCTTTAACACTCAGATGAATATTTAGAAAGTAACAATTTTTTTTAAAAACATGAAAACAATGTGCTGCATAACAAACTCTATTTGAGGTAAGTAGCAGGGAAAAAAACTATATACAAGGTGCTGTTCATTTATGCAACTACAGCATAACATGCAGAATTATTTATGCAAACATATGAAAAATAATTGGTATGTGAGAGTAAGAGAAGTATTTGTCTATCTCAACTGTGGGAGACAAAAAATACACATGTTTTTATTCATGAGCAATTCCATGGAAGATTCCATATCTATAATACATTAAAACATACTGCTCACTTCCATCACACCTGTCCAACACATTAAAACTTATCTATTTGTTATACTTGCCTCTAATTAAGATCCAGGCTCAGTCTCTAAATTAATTGGTGCTGTGGTACAGATCTCTTCAGCACCACCTGAGAGCTGTCAAAATGAGGCCTCTCACCTGATGCAAGCTCCAAGCCTCTCTGCCTCCCATCACACCCACTCCTGGGCATTCCACCCAAACACCTAAATCGTACCCCCTACCCAAACAAAACCCTTTAGCCTCAGCAAGCAGCTTTAAGTTATTTGAAGCACTTACTACGCTGTCTTAGTAAAAATGCAGTAAGTGCTTCAAACAACTTAAAGCCATTTCCCAGGTCTCTGACTGGAATGCAGCTATAGGCTTGTTCTGCAACAATAGAGACCCTGCAAGGGTGTTTCAGCTAGAATCCCTGTCTTGTTTTTTTTAAAATGCAAGGTGCATTTTTACTGTAATTGGCAAGACAGTAATTAGAGTATAAGCCTACTAAGCACTTAAAAATCGCTAAAACAGATTTCCTAGCTCAATGTTGGAAAAGTAATGTTGCAAAACTTCTTGGGGGGTGGGGGGGGGGGATTTCCTGTCGCCCAAAAATGCTACCAGATCCCCTCCCCCAAATGTGACAATACCCTAGCGCTCAAATTCCACCATCCACTCTCTCCCATCCCCCAGGGTTCCCCTCCCACACGGCAATTCGCCCCCTCAACACTTCCAAATCCTGGTTCCCCTATGCTCGTATCTTCCACACCCACCAACCCCGCCAAATTAGTCTCCAACCACTGCCATATCCCAGTCTGACCACTTCCAAAACCTGCTCTAACACTTCTGACAAATCCATTTTTACTCATTTCATTTCCATAAAGCAGCATTTCTAATATATTATGTATTACACAGCATGTCCAGCAACTAGCATGTGGTTGTTATATAAGAAGCATCCGTTACATAAAGTTTTAATTGGCTCTAATTTCTCAGGGCTTCATCAAAAAGTAATTACTTCACTGTCTGTGGGCACACCTCTCAAATCTCTTGCCAAGTCCTTTCAGCAATGATGAGTACACTTTACAAACTCCTACTCTTGTAATATCATTATCTCCATCGCACCATGAGCAATGCCACAGGACATCCACTAATTTTCTGAAAACAAGAACCGGTCACAGCAGAGCATTAAATGGACAGCAAGTCAGTAAACAAAATTCAGATGAGTTTCTTAAAACTTAACTACACGTGTGACTTAAGTTTACTTGCATTATAATGAAAAAAGATACATGGGACAAAGATGGGGAGGAAATGCAGTAATGGAATAGGGAGAATGCAGATGACCACCATTCTCAGTTTACCCAGATGTGTGTACGATGAGCCCCATAGCTTAGCAATGGGTTCTGTATTTTGTCTATTTAGCACATGAAGCAATATCCCTCTGTAAGGAGATTCAACTTGGAAGATTCTCAAGCTACTTTATGAACTTGCCCAAATAATATGGAAAGCTTCTTCCCAAAGGATGACTGAGCATCTGCAGATCCGTAACTTTCATGATTAAAATTCTGCAGTGATGCAACCATTAGAGGAAATCGCGCTACAAGCTAACAGATAGAATGTTCTCTGGTTGAACTGAGTAATGTTTGGCCATGTCTAAATGCTGTGGTTTTCATTGCAGGAAATTGAAGTAATAGAATCTATTTTTTTTTAGAAATGAGATTGAACAGTCATCTCTCATTCATAAAATTTAAAAAAAATGTTTCTTGTAGATAGTGACTGCAAAAAGCATTGTTTTTGCCTGAAGTCATCAAAAGTTTCAACTTGTTCAAAGCTGCATTTTCCTTAGCAAGTTGATCTTGCTTCTCTTGGTCTTTGACACGAGCATGGCTGTGGTTTATTTTGACATCTTAACACTACCTTATTTATATGCCTCCTGACTGGCATCAAAAATGGAAAATCCTAATGTGATGACAATCCCTAGTTGAGCTGTGGCTCTGTTGAGACAATGGATAAGGTGCATGCATGATGCAGAGAAATAAGAAGCAAAATAGGACAGAAAATATCAGGTTTTTAAAAGTACATTCTAAAAATGAATACTCATTTCTCTTCATTTCAAGTTTTCCTTCTGTTTGTTGGATTGGAGATGGGTTGGAGCCCAGGGGTCAGTTCGGAGTTCACTTTTGTTCTCAATGTATACACGATCTGAACTTGGGTATGAGGAACATAATATTAAGTTTTTCTGATGACAAAAGGAGGACGAAGACAGGTTAGCAAGAAGGGCAGGCTGGTGACATGTAATTTAATGTGGAGAAATGTGGCATAATGCATTTTGGGGGGAAAAACAATGAATGCAAGTATACCCTCAATGGAAAGATGCTGAAGAGTGCAGAGGAACAGAGAGGGACTCAAATACACAATTCCCTGAAAGTGCACGTAGATAAAGCTATGAAAGGGCCAATAGCATTTTGGGTTTGGGTTTATAAATAGGGGCATAGGGTACAAGAACAAAGGGTTTAGGATAAATTTGTACACTGCAATAGTTAGGCCACAGAGTACTATGTGCAGTTTTGGGCATCCCCCATTATAGAAAGAACATCAAAGCCAGAGAGCATATAGCGCAGATTTATTAGGACAATAACAGGGCTGAGAAATTAGTTATGAGGAGAGCCTTGAGATTCTGGGACTATTTCCACTGAAGCAGAGAAGACCAATACTGTTTTTTTTTAAATTATGAAGAATTTTGGCAAGATGAAGAGGAAAAGATTATTTCTTCTGATTAGGAAGTCAGTGTTGAGGGGTCAATTAAAATTGTCACAGAAAGTGAGTGAAGTTTGGAGATATTTCTTTGAACAGAGAATTGCTGAAGCATGGATGCTTTGCCATGTGCATAGTTAACTCAGAGATGACTACATCTTTTAAAAGGAACAGCAGATTAATTATCTGAAGCAAAGGAAGATACAAGACTGAGGAGAAAAGGGCAGTGGGAACAGTTTTGCATTGCTCCAGCAAAAAGTCAGCACAGACACAATGAGCTGAATGGCCTTTCTGTGCTGTAAATTTCTATAGTGCGCTTCCCAGTCCTTTGCTCCACAAGTCCTGAATGTTTCAGCTGTTTGCACAGTAGTCAAATGTTTCTCAGCTTGGTCCATAAAAAAAAAGTAGACAAAACTTCAAGGAGATTTTATCAAAATAGATGTTTTGCTGCTGATATTCAGCATGTTCTTTTGGGTTTGCCAAGCAAATTTTAATGCTACAAGTTAAAAGTAAGCTGCTATTTAAATATTAGAAGCCACACAATGGAAACACAGAAATTAAATTGCAGAACACTAAGGAAGAGCATCAACTGTTCACCAATGTGCTTTTCAGTTACAATATGTGCGATCAGAAGGGCGAAAAGAAAACACAAACTGCAAACACTGCTTAGAAAATTTTCAATTACTGAAGCTGCCTAAAAACAACCCACACTTCTGAAGTCATTCTCCTCTCATTAAGGTCTTGATTACTGGCAGTAGAGCAATAAATCACTGGTACCTGTACGATCAATTTAGAATTCAAAGCATACAGCTGAATCCAGCTTTGATGCTCTGAGTCACAACAGTGATCTGCACAAGATGAGATGGGAAATGCAGAAACCAACACCAAAGAGAACAAATCTGTAAGCTAATACAGAAATTGCAAATATGTTTTGTAATCATCTGGTACACATACCAAGTAAGTTTTGCCTGCTATGATTTGTTGCAAAGTAAAATCTGACAACTCCAAACAGATTTAACTATGATTTTGTGTTGGGGTATCTAAATTGTCTATTTAGAAATTTGTAAACATGTAATATACAGATAACTATTATAGTTGGTTTCTATTAGACAACCACGTGATCTCTCAACACATGCTTACAAACCCCAAGGAATTAATATTGGTCGCATATTCTTTATATATAAAAATCACTAAGCTCTTCTGCAAAGCAATTTGACATTTGGCTTTGTGAACATCCTAATACCCTGAGTAAGATTTATTGGCTACGAGGGGAGGGGAAGTGGAAGAGTAAATAAGAAAAGATTCAGTAAAGAAACCAATTTACTTGAATTTAAACATTCTCCCAACAATTTAAAACACAAATTATGAATTGCTCGGTATACATTTTTTTTCCTTAATGCCCTGGAGATAGCATTATCAAGAATGAGAGTAACAGACTTAATCATTGACAAAATTGTCTGAAACCTGTAAAGGGCATTCTGTATCAGTAATGAACAGTTTTAACTTTTTCCTTTGTAAAATTAAATATAGTTATTTGGTGTAAACTGTAAATTCACCATTTCAATGTATAGAATAGATTTTATGGCAAGTGTTTTAAGAATTTAGTTCTCTTTGGGCTACATTTGGTTTGAGTTTTAATGATGTTATCTCACCAGTTTGAATAGTGTCATTTGATATTTCCTTCTGATATGAAAGCACCGTGGGTACGGAAATCTTTTCTGCCATTTCAGTAGTGTTCCTCAGGGGTCGGTACTAGGACCACTGCTCTTTTTTGACATATATTAATGACTTGGACTTGGGTGTATGTGCAGATGATACAAAACTTGGAAGTGTAGTAAACAGTGAGAAGGATAGTAATAGAATTCAAGAGGACATAGACAGGCTGGTGGAATGGGCAGATACATGGCAGATGAAATTTAACAGAGGTTCGAAGTGATACATTTTGGCAGGAAGAACAAGGAGAGGTAATATAAACTAAAAGGTATAATTCTAAAGGGGATGCAGGAACAGAGACCTGGGAGTATGTGTGCACAAATCTTTGAAGGAGGCAGGACAGGTTGAAAAAGCTGTTAAAAAAAGCATACGAGATCCTGGGCTTTATAAACAGAGGCAAAGTGTACAAAAGCAAGGAAGTTATGTTAACCTTAATAAGGAAATGGTTCGGCCACAACTGGAGTATTGTGTCCAGTCATGCACTTTAGGAAAGATGTGAAGGCCTTACTGAGGGTGCAGAAGAGATTTATTAGAATGATTCCAGGGATGAGGGACTTTAGTTATGTGGATAGACTGGAGAAGCTGGGGTGGTTCTCCTTGGAACAGAGACGGTTGCGAGGAGATTTGATGGAGGTATTCAAAATCCTGAAGGGTCTAGATAGAGAGAAACTGTTCCCAATGGCAGAAGAGTCAAGAACCAGAGGACATAGATTTAAGGTGATTGGCAAAAGAACCAAAGGTGACATGAGCTTTTTTTTTTACACACAGTGAGTGGTTAGGATCTGGAATGCACTGCCTGAGGAGGTGGTGGAGGTGGATTCAATCATGGCCTTCAAAAGGAAACTGGATAAGTACTTGAAAGTAAAACATTTGCAGAGCTACGGGGATAGGTCGGGGGAGTGGGACTGGCTGGATTGCTCTTGCACAGAGCCGGCGCGGACTCGATGGGCCGAATGGCTTTCTTCCGTGCTGTAACCTATGATTTTACATAAACAGGTTCAAAGACGTTAATTTGGAAATTCAGATGATTATTTTTATAAATTTGAGCATTGTCACATGAAGTCAGGCACATTTGGGTTCGAAGTCTGAAACTAGGGTATTCCTTGATACAATCTGCAGATAATTTACAGTCACAATCCAAGTAATAACAGATTACAATTAAGGTATGCTCAAATTAAAAAGACAGGAAAGTTTCTCTCACTATAATAGAAGAACTTGCATTTATGTAGTGCCTTTCATGACTTAATGTATTTTAGAGTCAATAAAGTATCTTGGAAGTGTAGTCACTGTTGTAGTGTAGGAAACGTGGCAGCCAATTTGAGCACAGCAAGGTTCCACAAACAGCAATAAGATAATGACCAGATAATCTGTTTTTCAGTAATGTTGGTTGAGGGATAAATATTGGTCAGAACACTGGGAGAACCCCCCTGCTCTTGAAATCGTGCCACGGAATCGTGTGCGTCCACCCGAGAGGGGAGACAGGGCCTCAGTTTAACATCTCATCCGAAAGACAGTGCAGCACGCCTTCAGTCATGCAACAAGGTGTCAGCCTAGGCCATGGGCTCAAGTCTCTGGAGTGAGACCTGAACCCACAACTTTCTTACGCAGAGGCAAGAGTGCCAGCACTGAGCCAAGGCTGACACCTAAACTACATGTCAACTAAATTAATCTGGAATAAAATACATTACAATAATACTGCATGTTGAAATGTTAATTTTGTCACTTACTGGGATGAGGAGAAAAAATTGTCTAAGACATTAATGCCACTGGCTAAGCATAATCCAATTAATGACTCCTGTAACAGACTTGAGTTCAGGCTATTCACCTGACCAGTTTCTGGCTGCTGGATTAGCACAGCGTTCGGCTCCCTTTAATACCCCCGTTAGCAATGGTCAGGCCTCCAGCCCATCACCTTACACCTCATGCCCACCACGCTGGGACCTTTGATTCCCCAGAAAAAGGGCCTCGACTTATCATTGTATTACTGTAGGTACAGCACAGGAGGAGGCCATTCAGCCCATAGTGCCAGTGCCGGCTCTTGGAAAGAGCTATCCAATTAGTCCCATTCCCCTGCTCTTTCCCCACAGCCCCGCAATTTTCTTCCCCCTTCAAGTATTTATCCAATTCCCTTTTGAAAGTTACTGTTGAATCTGCTTCCACAATCCTTTCAGGCAGTGCATTCCAGACAGTTACAACTCGCTGCGTAAAAAAATGTTTCCTCATGTCGCCTCTGGCTCTTTTGGCGATCAGGTGCCCTCTGGTTACCGACCCTTCTGCCACTGGAAAGTTTCTTCTTATTTACGTTATCAGAACCTTTCAAAATTTTGAACACCTCTATCAAATCTCCCCTTAACCTTCTCTGTTCTAAGGAGAACAACCCCAACTTCTCCAGTCTCTCCACATAACTTAAGTCCCTCATCCCTAGTACCATTCTACTAAATCTCTTCTGCACCCTCTCTAAGGCCTTGACATCCTTACAAAGAAGTGCACAGAAACAGGCCATTCGACCCAATGGGTTCATGCCGGTGTTTATGCTCCATGTGAGCCTGCTCCCACCTTGATCGAACACTATCTACATATCCTTCTATTCCCTTCTCCCTCATGTCTTTATCTAGCTTCCCCTTGAATTCATCTATTCTAGTTGCTTCAAATACTCCTTGTGGTAGTGAGTTCCACATTCTAACCACTCTCTGGGTGAAGAAGTTTCTCCTGAATTCCCGATTGGATTTATAAGTAACTATGTTATATTTATGGCCCCTAGTTTTGGTCTCCCCTGCAAGTGGAAATATCTTTTCTACATTTACCTTATCAAACCCTTTTATAATCTCAAAGACTTCTATCAGGTCACCCCTCAGTCTTCTCTTTTGTAGAGAAAAGAGCCCCAGTCTATTCAATCTTTCCTGGTATAACCTCTCATTTCTGGTATCATCCTAGTAAATCTTTTTTGCACCTTCTCCAGTGCCTCTATATCCTTTTTATAGTGTGGAGACCAGAACTGTTCACAGTACTCCAAGTGTGGACTAACCAAGGTTCTGTACAAGTTTAGCATAACTTCTGTTTCTCAATTCTATCCCTCTAGAAATGAACCCCAGTGCTTGGTTTGCTTTTTAAAAAAATGGTTTTATTAACCTGCGTTGCTACTTTTAGTGAATCTATAACCCTAAATCCCTTCACTCCTCTACCCTGTTTAGACTCCTATTTTCAAAGGAGTACGTGGCATCCTAATTATTCCTACCTCACACTTATCTATATTGAAATGCATTCGCCAATTACATGCCTACTCTGCAAGTTTACTGTTGTCTTCCTGTATTTTGTCACAGTCCTCCTCAGTATTAACTATCCCACCCAATTTGGTGTCGTCCAGAAATTTTGAAATTGTACTTCAGATTTCCCAGTCCAAATCGTTTATGTATATGGTGAATAACAGTGATCCCAGCACTGAACTTTGTGAAACACCTCTTCCCACCTTTAGCCAGTTTGAGTAACTATCTTTAACCTCTGCTCTCTGTTTTCTGCTACTTGTCCCCTGACTCCACATAGTCTGACCACAGTCATGAGTCTACAATGCAGTGCCTTTTGAAAATCCAAATATATCGCATCTATTACATTGCCCTTGCCTACACTCTGTTACTTCAATGAATTCAATAATGGTTGGTCAAGCATGACCTTCCCTTTTGAAATCTGTGCTGACTATTCGTGATTATATTTTTGGTTTCTAGAAGTTTCTCTATTACATCTTTGAGTATGGATTCCATTATCTTTCCTACCACCAACGTTAAGCTAATTGGCCTATAGTTCCCTGGACTTATTCTATCGCCCTTTTTAAATATAGTTGTCACATTAGTTGTCCGCCAGTCCTCTGGCACTATTCCCTTTTCTAATTAATTTTTATATATATATGTAAAAGTGCCTCTGCTATCTCTTCCCTAACTTCTTTTAAGATACACGGATGCAATCCATCTGAACCTGCGGTTTTACCCTCTCTAAGTTTGATTAGTTTATCAACTCTCTCTCCCCTTTCTATCTTAAATGTCTTTACATCTTTTTTGATCTCTTCTTCTAATGTCATGCCCTCCACATTAATCTCCCTGGTAAATACTGAATTAATTATTTAATACTTCTGCCATTTCGCTGTCATTGCCTGCGAGTTTATCGTCTGTATCCCTTAGTGGCCCTATCCCTGATTTTTCTTTTGTTATTTATGTAGAATACATGACTATTTTTTTTTGATATTCCTTGATAATTTAATTTCATGGTTTCTTTTTGCTGTCCTAATTGTTTGTTTTTACTTCTTTCCTAACCTTTTCATTTTCCCTTTTGTCATCTACATACTTAGCGTATGCCTTATTCTTTAGTTTCAATTTTGCCCTTATTTCTTTATTCATCCATGGTCTGTCATTATTGGCTAGTTTGTTCTTGTTCTATTTCTTTGTTTGTCAGTAAATTTCCACACCTTCCTAAAGTGTGGTGTCCAGAATTGAACACAATATTCCAGCTGAGGCCTAACCAGTGTTTTATAAAGATTAAGCATAACCTCCTTGCTCCTCTATTCATAAAACCCAAGATCCCATGTGCTTTTTCAACAGCCTTCTCAACTTGTCCTGCCACCTTCAAAGTTTCCTGTACCCCCAGGTCCCTCTGTTCCAGCACCCCTTTTAAAATTGTAGCATTTGGTTTATATTACCTCTCCTTATTCTTCCTACCAAAATGCATCACTTCGCACTTCTCGGTGTTAAATTTCATCTGCCATTAGTCTGCCCATTTCAGCAGTCTGTCTATGTCCTCCTGAAATCTGTTACTATCCTCCTCACTACATTTCCAAGTTTTGTGTCATCTGCAAACTTTGAAATTATACCCTCTATACCCAAGTCCACATCATTAACATTTATCAAAAGAGCAATGGTGCCAACACCAACCCCTGGGGAACACCACCGTATACTCCCCCCCCCCCCCCCCCCCCGCAGTCTGAAAAACAACTGTTAACCACTACTCTCTGCTTTGTGGCCCTGAGCCAATTTTGTATCCATGCTGCCACTTTCCTTTTAATCCCATGGGCTTTCATTTTGCTAACAAGTCTATTATGTGGTACGTTATCAAATGCCTTTTGAAAGTCCATATACACAACATCAACCGCGCTGCCTTCATCAACCCTCTCCATTACTTCATTAAAGAACTCAATCAAGTTGGTCAAACACGATTTTTCTTTAAGAAATCCGTGCTGACTTTCATTTATTAACCTATACTTTTCCAAGTGCCAACTAATTTTGTCCCGGATTACTGTTGCTAAAAGTTTCCCCACCACTGACTTTAGGATGACTGGCCTGTAACTGCCGGGTTTATCTCTCTCCCCTTTTTTGAACAGGGGTGTAACTTTTGCAATCCTCCAGCACCATCCCCATATCCAAGGAGAATTAGAAGATTGTGGCCAGAGCTTCCACCTTTACTTCCCTCAGTAACCTAGGATGCATCCCATCTGGACCGGGTGACTTTTCTACTTTGAGTACTGCCAATCTTTTAAGTACCCCCTCTTTATCTATTCTTATCCTGTCCAATATTGCTACCAACTCCTCCTGCACTGCTACAATGGCAGCATCCTCTTCTCTAGTGAAGACAGATGCAAAGTATTCATTTAGTACCTCAGCCATGCCCTCTGCCTCCACAAGATGTCCTTTTTTTGTCCCTAAATCGGTCCCACCCTTCCACTATTTATAAGTTTATAAATGACTTTTGGGTTCCCTTTTATGTTAGCCGCTAATCTATTCTCAGACTCTCTCTTTGCCACTCCTATTCTCATTTTTAGATCTCCTCTGTACTTTCTGTATTCAGCCTGGTTCTCTACTGGAGTATGAACCTTACGTTCATCATTGTCCTCCTTTTTATGGTTCATTTTAATCTCTATATCTTTAGTCATCCAGGGAGCTCCAGCTTTGGGTGCCCTTCCTTTCCCCCTCGTAGGGATGAGTCTACTCTGTACCCGAACCAACTCCTCCTTGAAGACCTTCCATTGCTCAATTATGTTTTGCCTACCAATTTTTGATTCCAATTCACAAGGGCAAGATCCCTTTTTAACTCACTGAAATTTGCCCTGCTCCCGTTAAGCATTTTCATATTTGATTGTTCTTTGTCCTTTTCCATTCTAAACCTAAATGATATTATGATCACTGTTCCCCAAATGCTCCCTCACTGAAATACACTTCACCTGCCCCACTTCATTCCCCGGAATTTGATCCAGCACTGTTTCCTTCCTGGTTGGGCTGGAAACACAATGTTCCGGAAAGTTCTCTTGTACATATTTCAGGAATTCCTCCCCCTCTGCCCTTTACACTGTTACTGTCCCAGTCTATATTGGGATAATTGAAGTCATCCATTATCACTACTCTAGTTCTTGCATCTTTCTGTAATTTGCCTGCAAATTTTCTCCTCTATCTCCTTCTCACTATTTGGTGGCCTGTAGTATACATCCTGTAGCATGACAGCCCCTCTATTCTTCCTCAATGCTAATCAAATAGATTCTGTCTTTGACCCCTCAACTACATCATCCCTTTCCAGTGCTATAATAGTTTCTTGTAGTTATCTACAACCTTCCTTCTCCCTACGAGCATCCAGAGCCCTGGTGAGGACAACCACTCAGGGTACATAGCTGACCAGCATTCCTACAAAAAGGGGGATATGCTTAAGATTCCATGGCACGATTGATAAAAAGTGCTCTGGCTAACCATAACAAACACTATGGGACACCCACCGGCAATCTTTAAAAAAAAAACTGGAATATTTGATGGAATTGTATCAGAGAATTATATCAAAGCACTTCTTAATATCTTACGTTCTTTTGATAAGCTTTTTTCCTCCCTTATCAATTTTCTCCTCTTCTGAAGGCATTGACTGCTTGTTGAGATATAGCTGTCAAGCCTTCCCACACATTCATGCGAGTACCAGCAGACTATTCGACTGTGAGGGTACATCAGAGCAGAGTCCAATTATGTCTTCACCAATTATTCACGTTCAATTACAGTAAGGGTTGTTGGATAGTTATTAAAAGTGGAAACCCTGTCTGATTGCCCTCTCCCTAACCAAAGCTGTTGAAACCAACCGTAGCATCCCAACTACCACCCCAATTGAGATCAGGGGCCTCAGAACACATCAAGAATCAAATCTGGGATCTTGCTGGTCTGAATGGCTTGTCTGCTCACTAGATATGTTTGCTGAGCCATCAAGGGCCACTAATGTCTTTGTATAGTTTTAATTATACAAATAAAAAACAAGGCAAATCTATCACTACCCAAATCTTGTATTTTAATTATGTGTTTTTATTCACCATTTTGGTGATGTTATGTATATGGAAAATGTTAACAGATCATAATTTCAAGATTAATACACAATGGTTTACCATCACAGTCCATAAATATTTGCTCCAAACATGGATGTTTAACGAAGTAAAATGAGATCAATCTTTTTTTCTATTACCCTGTACTGTATAAATAATCCCAGGCCCATAAATAAGGAAAAAGGTGCCTCCAAAGTTTTTTAATGAACTGTAAAATCATTTAATCAAACCTAAGGCAAATTATTGGATAAGCCCGAGAATGGGAAAAGCCAAAATAATAGCTAAGCCTACAAGAAATTCAATTACTTAGCACAGATGTTTCTAATCTTTAAAGTGTATTTTTTAATCGTGATCATGACAACCCGAAGCAAAGCGACGTCAGGAAAATATCTTTACAAACACAAAGTTTACGAAAGAAATAAAAACTGAAATTCAGAGTTAGGAACAGCTGCGTTAGAGTTTGAAACCTAGTCCTAAGTTTGAAACCAGCAGGTTTGTCAGTCACAGGCATCGATCTATGGCCAGGATCGGAAGAGCCGAGTCCCGCTCACTGCCATTACACTGTGAGCGAGAAATCCGGCTCCCCTCGTCCCCGGCCCCGGCCCCGGCCTCAGTCAAGCTCCTTAATGGCCACAGCTTAGCGCGGCCGCACAGACACGTGTGGGCCCCGACCTCAGCCTGGCAGCGCGTCCACGTTAACGACCGACCCATCGCACTCTCTGCCCGGCTCCCTTATCACCAGCAGCTCCAGGCATCGCGGCCTGCACTCTGAACACAACTGAAACCTGGCGGAAGACGCGATGACTTACCGTCTGGGCATTTTTGAGAGCAAGACGGCGGCCCCCCCCTCCTGCTAGGCCGGACACCGCGCGCTGGTTTGGTTCTTAACGACTAAACTTTACCGCCCAAGAGCCTTAAGTTTCACTTTGCCATATGGCGCTGCCCCAGTGCAACGAGACGTAGAGAGGACGCGCCGCGCACACCAGTGCAGCGCTGCCAGGAGAGTGCGCGCACCCCCTCAGGCCGGAGGGGTGAAACGCAGCACCCTCAGCCCCAACCCACTTCATCAGCGATAAATTGTACCAGGAAGCAAACTGTGCTATTGAGCAATACCAATTCACATTGCATAACAATGCTGACTGAACACAAGTCTTGCCCAAACAGGAAATATCCGCATTCACATGCAAAATAAGTGTTACTTGGGGTAGTAAAATCTTATGTGGGCCATGTTATCCAAGACTATACCTATCGGTGTTCCCCAGGGGTCAGTGTTAGGACCACTGCTCTTTTTGATACATATTGATGACCTAAATTTGGGTACAGAGGGTATAATTTCAAAGTTTGCAGATGACACCAAACTCAGAAATGTAGCAAACAATGTGAAGGATAGTAACAGACTTCAGGAGGACATAGACAGATTGCTGAAATGGGCAGAAACATGGCAGGTGAAATTTAATGCAGAGAAGTGTGAAGTGATGCATTTTGGTAGGAAGAGCGAGGAGAGGCAATATAAACTAAATGGTACAATTTTAAAGAGGGTGCAGGAACAGAGCGGCTTGGGGGTACACAAACACAATTCTTTGAAGGTGGCAGACAAGTTGAGAAGGCTGTAAAAAAAAAGCATATGGGATCCTGGGCTTTATTAGTAGAAAGAAGAAGGACTTGCATTTATATAGTGCTTTTCACAACCTCAGGACATCCCAAAGCGCTTTACAGCCAATGAAGTATTTTTTGAAGTGTCGTCACTGTTGTAATATTGGAAATGTGACAGCCAATTTGTGCACAGCAAGCTCCCACAAACAACAATTTGATAATGACCACATTATCAGTTTTAGTGATGTTGGTTGAGGGATAAATATTGGCCAGAACACCAGGAATAACTCCCCTGCTCTTCTTCAAAATAGTGCTGTGGGATCTTTTCCATCCACCTGAGAGAGCAGACTGGGCCTCAGTTTTAACAACTCATCTGAAAGAAAGCACCTCCAACAATGCAGCACTCCCTCAATACTGCACTGGCATATCAGCCTAGATTTTATATTCAAGTCTCTGGAGTGGGACTATGAACCCAAACCTTCCCATTCAGATGCACAAGTGCTACCAACTGAGCCACAGCTGACATAATAGAGGCATAGAGTACAAAAGCAAGGAAGCTATTATAACACTGGTTAGACCTCAGCTGGAGTATTGTGTCAATTATGGGCACCACACTTTAGGAAGGATGTCAAGGCTTTAGAGAGGGTGCAGAGAGATTTACTAGAATGGTGCTGGGGATGAGGGACTTCAGTTATGTGGAGAGACTGGAGAAGCTGGGGTTGTCCTCCTTCGAACAGAGAAGATTAAGGGGAGATTTTATGGAGGTGTTCAAAATCATGAATGGATTTGATAGAGTAAATAAAGAGAAACTGTTTCCAGTGGCAGAAGGGTCAGTAACCAGAGGATACTGATTTAAGGTGATCGGCAAAAGAGCCAGAGGCAACATGAGGAAACATTTTTTACGCAGCGGTTGTAATGATCTGGAATGCAATGCAAAGGGTGGTGGAAGCAGATTCAATAATAACTTTCAAAAGGGAGTTGGATAAATACTTGAAGGGAAAAAATTTACAGGACTTCAGGGAAAGAGCAGGGGAATGGGACTAATTGGATAGTTCTTTCCAAAAGTCGGCACAGGCACGATGGGCTGAATGGCATCTTCCTGTGCTGTACCTATTATGATACTCTGAGTTGTCAGAAAAATTCTTGTCTTTGTTCTGACGTACATGGTCAAGCAAAGAAGCAAATGTGCTCTGTTCATTGTTCTTCTTAATGAATTTGTATATTCTTGCTCCCTTTGGAAAGCCCAAATCGTTTGTTTAGTATCTATCTTATTGGTTTTAGCTGATATTTGGAACTCAACAGGTGGGGAAATAGGTAGAACAACTACAGCATAATCCAGCAAGCCCAAATCATTGTGCTCTTATATATGTTTACTTGAATAGAGTTGAACTTCTTTGAAAAGTTTCTTAGATGTGCTCAAGTCCTGGAGTGGGTACTATAGAAATGCAACCCTTTATTCATAAATTTGGTGCACCTTATATTTGAACCTGATTTTATTGTGCTTGTTAGAGATGCCATTTGCTTCTCTGGGTTTCAGACAAAGTTTTGCATTAAAATTAAACCAAAAGATATAAGAATCAAGGTTAGAGCATGGGACTTGATAAGAAGTTGCTTAAGAAAAAGAAGTGAGTACTCACGAGAAATTAAGGGCCGATTTTACAAATGGGCAGAAAATTGGAAGGAGTCTACTCGCGATTTCCCGATATGTGCTTCTGACTGGCAAGGCTCCCCACAGGAAATGCCCATTTGTAAAACTGGACCTGTTATGTTACACTGGGGAGGGATCAATACTTAAAGATCTAGATACTAAGCCAAATGTTCGCTTATCAAATCTACTGATGACACTAAAATAGAGAAAGAAATAAAGACAGAAGGTGGAGATAAAAATTTACAGAAGGGTTTAGATTGATTGTGTTATTGCGTTACAATTGGCAAATGAAGTTTAACACTGACAGATGTAAAGTATTGTATACAGTTTGAAAAATATATGTCATACTCATGCAATGAATGGAATTGATTAGCATAGGGTGAATTAGAAAAGACATTGGAGTAAATCTAGAAGCATCACTTGCAATGTTTGGACAATGTGATGAAGCAATCTAAAAAACTAATAGAATGTTGGGCTCTTTAGCCAGAAAAGAGGAGTACAAGTCGATAGGCGATACACTGAAGCAACTTTCATTTATTTAGACCTTTAACATAAAATTATGCCGAGGTGCTTCATAAAACGCTGGAAAATGGGCACTGAGCCAGGAGAGAGATTAGGATGGGGTGATGAAAAGCGTAGTCAAAAAATGTGTTTTGAGAATATTTCTAAAGGAGCAGAATGGGGTGCAGGGATTTAGATAGGGAATGCCAGCTGGAAAAAGCTTTGCTACCGATGGTGGGGTGAAAGGATAGAGGCCAGAGTCAAAGAAATTCGGATATAAGGCTGTAAAAAAGAGTAGAGATGAGTGGAGCAAGGCCACGGAGGAATTAAAAGATGAGGATGAATATTTTAAACTTGAGGTGTTGAGTGATAGGGAGTCAAGGGAGGACTGGGTGATGGGTGAGCAGAACTTAATGTGGGTCAGGATACATTATATGCTGCAAAGCTCTGGACAGTTTAAATCTATGAAGGGTAGAAGACCAACAAGGAAAGTGTGGAAGCAGTTGAGTCTGAAACTGAAAAGCAGTGGTGGTAGGAGCGTAGGGGCGCAATGATATTTGACAGAACTGGGGGTGGAATGTGAGGTTTGGTTCACTGGTGGATTCCTGGTGCATGATTTTAGCGGGGAGTGGGGAACCCAGTCTGTCCCTAGATATTCCGGAAGCCAAATGAGCGCATTGCAATCTGTCATCGCAACTCAATTGAAGGTGAGTAGTTGTGTTTCCGGGTTTCCCACGTGCCAGGCAGCCAGATTGACAGGCTAGTTGCCTGTCAAAAGGGAAAGGAGCCGTGAATCAGAGAGGGGGGTGGGAGGGAGAAAGAGATTGTGGGCCCTGGAACAAATCGGAGGCGGGGTGGGGAGGGGGTGGTTGGGGGACGTGGACGACATTGGGTGGGCTCTGAAGATCAGGGGAATCCTGCATCGGAAGATCAGAGGGTCTGGCATGGGTCCAGCATCAGAAGATCGGGGTGGGGGGGGTCCAGTATCGGGGTGGGGGGGGGGGTCCAGCATTGGGAGGAGGGGTTCGACTGATCGCAGGGTCCTGTCGTGCCAGGTGAGCTTGGTGGACCTGGATGAAGCAATCCTGCTCCTCCGGCCCCACAAATAGTGCAATAAAGGCATTCACGTCATGGATCCGGCCCTTCCTGCCTGCTTTCACCTGCTGTGAATTGGAAGTGATGGGAAACTCGAACAAGTAAGGATAAAGTTGTTTTACCTTTGTAATACACAAAAAATTAAGCACCTCAACTATTTCAATGAGGTACATTGCCCCTTTAAGTATCGGGCCGCCGGCTTTAAGTGGGGGCAGGACTTCTGGGTGTCTGTTGTGCGCGCGCATCCTAACGTGCCTGGGTCAAACTCAGAGTGGGTGCGTTGGAGCCGGGATGCGGTCCTGCTCCAAACAGCTATTACTTTAACCTCCCACTCTCCCTCAACCCACCCATTCTTGGGGGTTAAAATTATCCCCTGCTGCCCGTACCCTACCCTGTCTGTCAGTAGTCAGGGGTGGGGGGAGGTCAGAGCCTGGCAGCTGTTGATAATTAGAATATTTATATTTTCTAACTATCAACAAAATGTTTGTAATAATTAGAGCTTTCCTGTTTTCTTTCAAAATGCAAAGAATTTGTTCAATTAAAAAAACTCAAATGAGAACGGGAAAGATACGGTCTTTCTCTATCACCCTCTTTCTCTCTTGGCTTAATAGACTTTCTGGAGTTTTTTGAACATAAAGAAAGCCTACAACCGGTGTGTAATCGGTAAAGTCATGTTCTCTCTCTGTCACACATACACGCACAGGAAGCAAGGTTAGCGTGGAAAGAAAGTATATACATTTGTGAGACTTTTAATATATTAAAGACGGATACATGTGACATTATGGATGTGAAATTTCTATGGCTTATATTTTTGAAGTTCTGATCCCTGATATGTTTCTTACAATGATACTTGAAGAATTCACTAAATTCATGGATGGCTGCAGCAATTTTGCACCAAATTCCAATTTATAACAAGATTAATTTATATTCCATTTACATAACGACAACTTGCATTTATATAGCGCCTTTAATGTAGTAAAATGTCCCAAGGTGCTTCACAGGAGTGTTATCAAATAAAATTTGACACCGAGCCACATAAGGAGATATTAGGACAAGTTAAAGAGGTAGGTTTTAAGGAGCGTCTTAAAGGAGGCAAGAGAGGTAGAGAGGTGGAGAGGTTTAGGGAGAGAACTCCAGAGTTTAGGGCCTAGGCAGCTGAAGGCACAGCTGGCAATTCTGGAGCGATTAAAATTGGGGATGGTAATAGGCAAGAATTGGAGAAGCGCAGAGATCTCGGCAGGTTGTAGGGCTGGAGGAGGTTCCAGAGGAAGGGAGGGGCAAGACCACGGAGGGATTTGAAAACAAAGATGAGAATTTTAAAACTGAGGCGTTGTCGGACTGGGAGCCAATGTAGGTCAGCGAGGACAGGGATGATAGGTGGACGGGACTTGGTGCGAGCTAGGGTACGGGCAGCAGAGTTTTGGATGAACTCAAGTTTATGGGGGTGGAAGATGGGAGGCCGGCCAGGAAAGCATTGGAATAGTCAAGTTTAAAGGTAACAAAGGCATGGATGAGGGTTTCAGCAGAAGATGAGCTGAGGCAGGGGATGAGTCGAGAGATGTTACGGAGGTGGAAGTAGGCAGTCTTGGTGATGGAACGGATATGGGGACGGAAGCTTATCTCAGGGCCAAATAGGACGCCAAGGGTGTGAACAGTCTGGGTCAGCCTTAGACAGTGGCCAGGGAGACGGATGGAGTCGGTGGCTAGGGAACGGGGTTTGTGGCGGGGACCAAAGACAATGGCTTCAGTCTTCCCAATATTTAGTTGGTGGAAATTTCTGCTCATCCAGTACTGGATGTCAGACAAGCAGCATGACAAATCAGAGGCAGTGGAGGGGTCGAGAGAGGTAGTGAGGTAGAGCTGGGTTTCATCAGTGTATATGTGGAATCTGATGTAATAATAATATAAATTAAGAAACAATCTTTGATTCTGAAAATTTTACTTTATAACAAACATCATCAGACATTTACAGAAAATCCCTTCTACAGATATAAAGGAAAGGATTTGCATATTTTGAGAAGTGAAAAAGTTTTTCCCGCACTCAAAGGATTAATGGTCAATTATAGTAAATCATTTATCCACATGTGAATTACTATAATATCATAGAATAAAATATGCTCATTTTATGTTGTGAGTATTCACAGTATGAACTCACTCCTCCAGCACATTCCATGCTTTAAGCATTAATGATGTGATGTGATTGTTATGATTTTCAGGCTTCACCAGATATTTCTATTTTACTCAATCAAGGATCACTTCAGTAATTGAGCTCTTACTTCCTATAAACCAAAGTGTGACTTTATACAATATCTGGTGATGTATAATCGCCCAGGGGTTGAACAAAACCCTCTTGATACTGTCAATTGCACACTGGAAATGACACAAGCCCTCTCAGTATCCTAGTTCTTTGGATAACAGAAGAACAAATCACTCTGTCAGATTGGATGACTCAGGCTTTAATCTATGATTCAGGTTTATTAAATGTAGAAATGAAAGAGGTGCAAAAGATCAGCACAGGAGATTACACTTGGTTAACGCATTTAATTTTCAACTTCTCAATTTATAGAATAATAGACGATGCAACATATCACCAAAGCTCCTAATAATAAAGAATCTAGATTAGTGTCCATTATGCAAAACTTATACTCAGGCCTTCGTGTGCTCACTTTTACATGGGCTGTAGTACAGTAGATCAGGAAGAGGTGAGGAATTGGGAGAAGTCTACCAGTTATACTTCTCCACCTGGACAAGGGGCTGGTCAATCAGCTACGATTCCCAGAAACATCTCCCGCCATGACAATTGGGTTACTTGAGTTTGAGGCAGACAGTTAGATATACCAATCAATAAACAAAAAATATAGAACAATGGAAACCCTGGAATGCACCCAGCCATTAGGAATGCCATAGGAAAGTATTGGACCAGAAAAGACTCTGCAGTTCATCTAGCCAGTCTCCAAAACTGAAGACTCTCAATTTCTCACTCCTTCAACTATCCAATTCTCCATTAAAATTTTCCAGCCTCCCTGTATAGTCCATTTCACATGTTCACCATTCTCTGTGTAAAGTAGTTATGATAATTCATATCTGTATCTTCCAGGCTTGTAACATCCTGCCACAGGTGTAAGGTGATCGAATAAACAATTAGAACAGTTAAGGGTGGCTGTTTGGAAAATGTGGATTTTCTCCCTATTCAGTGAGACTGAATGCAGTATTGCCTGCAGTAGGCAAATTAAATTTACTAACAAAACTCCATTAATACATTTTAAAAACATTGCTTTTTTATATTTTGAAATATGATAGATTACGCTTCCAGTCACAGTGAATTGTACCTAATTTAGTCTTTGATAATAGAAAGATGTTTAGACGATAAGACCTATTATGCAGTCCCATTGCAGTGCTGATGAGCCCAGAATGCATGTGTTCAAGTATCAAAAGAAAGTTGACCCTGCATGATGTTGTGAGGTCAACACAATTTACTGTCATACATTCCATGCACAGAAAAGCTGATGATGAATGGGATTCCTGCAAATCCGCAGTTCTTGTAAGTCTGCTGCTTGCAGTTGACGATGGAAGCAAGAAAGACAGGATGGTCACCGTTTTTTATGAGGATCTTATGTGTTAATTGTATGATTTATATCAATGAGTGCTAATTGGTGGGTATAATTGGGGATTGTCTTGTATCCTTTTTATAGGAGAGCTTATCTAGGGTGTGGGGTGTGTGTAAGGGACATCTCTGTGAATAAAGGCTTGGAAACAACTAAAGACCAGGCTCTAGTATTCTATCTTTCACCACATGGCGATCCAATTATAACATTATGGAGGTTTTACTCCAGAGGTATAGCAAAGGAGGGTTATCCCCTTCAATCAGAAGCTGTGGGTGGAACAGTCTGAGCAAACAAATACAGTCTGTCATATTCATAGATTGGGAAGCAGGAGAGAAAGAAAATTTGTGGATTCAGGATTCAGAAAGATTGCCAATGTAAGAGTGCTTATAATATGTCTAATTTAAGCAAATGGCCTCAGGGCAAATGCCAGCAATAAGTCACTCTCAATTTGTTACTGCTTCACTGTGAGAACATGCAAAGCACTCAGGCAAACTTTCAGCTCTTTGACACATGCACATGCATGACCTTTTTGCTGCAGGGCACAGAAAGAGGAGAACCCAGAGGTCAATGTCTACCATATCCTTTGTAAACAATTTTACAACACCAAGTTATAGTCCAACAATTTTATTTTAAAATCCACAAGCTTTCGGAGGCTTCCTCCTTCCTCAGGTTTACAATTGTCAACCCCAGTCCATCACCGGCATCTCCACATCATGGCTACCATATCCTTAGCACTGCACAGCATCCTTTGTCACTCATTCCAGCAGTAGCTAGAACCAGAACAGGTGTAGGTGGCTAGATTCAGGAGGAAGCACTGGATGCGTTATCAAGTACAAGTGAGGAGAAGCACGTGAAGGTGACAGAAAAGGAGCAGAAACCTACTGCTGAGCCCAGGGATTAAAATCTCATGGGGCCTATCTTCAATATCTGAGCACGATCGTTTCACGCAGTTATTTGAGTGTGTGTCAAGCACAGTGCAAAGTCTGAGGGCAACTGTGGAGGAGCCCACTATCCAAACGTGGGAACTTGCTCCTTCAATTCACCATTAAAAACGGAGAGTGCTGTTGAGCTCCTCTGTTATTTCGGGAGCAAGTTCTGCCCCATTATCTTTTTGTTTGAGTTATATGGCTTAGCACAGCCCTTAAGCTATCCACTGAGGTGGAAACAAACGCCTTTTTTTAAAATTTCAAAATATACTTTATTTCTTAAAATTTAAGGATACATACAGTTCAATGTAAATACACAATTACAATTCAAAAAATACAATACAGATCGTACACATTCTGATCCTATCATTACAATTCAAAACACAGTACATATCTTCTAATACATGCTGTACAATACAAGGTGGGATGGTCTTACGTGGTACCTTTCCCCATAGAGCCTTTGCGTAGGCCGCACCTCGCTTCAGTGCGTCCAGCAGCACGTCCTCCTGGACCTTGGAGTGTGCCAGTCGGCAACACTCGGTCGTGGACAGCTCCTTCAGTTGGAAGACCAGCAGGTTTCGGGTGGACCATTACTGAGTTGATGGTCTTCCAGCAGCAGGTGATATCTGTCTTGGTGTGCGTCCCGGGGAACAGCCCGCAGAGCACAGCGTCCTGTGTTATCGAGCTGTTGGGGATGAACTAAGACAGATACCAACACACCTCTCTCCACACCTTCTGCGCCTGGGGGCAGTCCATCAGGAGGTGGACAACGGTCTCGTCCCCGCTGCAGCCTTGAGGGCATCTAGCGATGCCGCTGAGATTCCGTGTGTGCAGGAATGACCGCACTGGGAGGACTCTTATCACCACCATCCCCTGGTGCCTGTTAGTCAGTTCCAGCGATGAGACATTCTGCCAAATGGATTCGACCGTCTGGTCAGGGAACTACCCGATTCCATTCACCCTCTCCTTTCCCTGCTGGGCCCCCAAGGACGTTCCGTGTCTTCACAACATTTGTATCAGTTTAGACAAGGGACATGATTCTGAATGCAGCTGGTTTGTAGTCATGACTGAATTAAAGGAATCACTATCAAGCTCAAACTGATAAAAATGCATTGTTTTTGTCACAATAGCTTTTGTTTAGACTTGTGAGAGAGACGACAAAACTAGGCCCTGAAACTCCATGGGGTTTCTCCTCTTCTCCCAATATGACTCTGGTGGGTAACCAATGGAACCCACAGAGAGACGACATGTACAACTAAAAATGGTCGTTTGCGCCACCTACCTGGGGATTCCACCAATCTTCTGCTACGGTTATGGCAGAGACCTGTTTTTTAAGAATTGAAAGAAACAAGATTTTTATTGTCCCATCAAAGAGTAGAGAAGATATCAAGACATAATGATTTAGCCGCTGCATTGCAGGAAGGATGGAGGATGTGTACACTGAGGTCAAGCAATTTGAAGAAAGTTGCTGAATATAGAAAGAAATCAGAAAAAGAGTGGATGGGATTTGATGATGAGTAGAAATGATTATTGATATGAAGATGGAACAGAGTAGGAGAGGACAACGGCCTAGCGAACCACTGAGTTAATGGAAAATGAGTCAGATGACAAAGCCATCAACCACAGCACAGTTAGAATGATTTTAGCGGAAACGAGATTGTCTTAAACTTGGTTCTGGTGAGAGATCAAATG
Source organism: Heptranchias perlo (assembly GCF_035084215.1). Taxonomy (NCBI): domain Eukaryota; kingdom Metazoa; phylum Chordata; class Chondrichthyes; order Hexanchiformes; family Hexanchidae; genus Heptranchias; species Heptranchias perlo. Next base: position 57,713,687 of record NC_090331.1, read on the forward strand.
ATGGTAACTTGTTCAGAAGTGCACAGTGCCAGGCCCTGGCAAAGACTTTGGAGATGTGAAAGGTGATGCCAAGTGATTCACTAAACTGTTTAAGAGTAAGTTCCAAAGGTGTGCCACATATGTATCAAGTTCACCAGTGGGACAACCATGCCAAAATCCATACTGATGGTGATAGATAGGGCAGAACTCTCAAGGTGATAAATGACTGAGAGTTAACAACAGCTCCCATACTTTAGAAATTAACTGTATTAGGGCAAGTTTGGGTTTTAAAAACTTGTAGTTGGTGATTTAGTAAAAGTGAAACAAACTGGAAAAGCATGTTTATATAATTTAAATTAATTACCAACAGGCTTTGAAATAAGTTACATTTGATATCCATAATAGAAAATTGTTTAGTAATGTGCAAATAAATTTGTAATCAATTCATTCCTTTAATACATTTCAAGAAACTGATTAAAAATTCTCAATCTATCTTTTCATTAACATACTATAAGTGTTCAGTCAATAGCTTGAATACATAAATATCTTTACCCAGATTTTAAAAGAAAGCTTATTATGATCATTGGAACATATTCTGGAAACCATCTGATCTCAATCAGGAAACAGCATGACCTATTTGTATATCAATTTATAGGTTAAAATCCATATCAAAGCAAAAGGAAAAAGAATGCTTAAACCCTTAGGCAATCTGACTAGCAGTATGGCCATAAAAGATTTCATCCGTCCACATTTCACAATTTATTTAGGTATGGTAACTTGGATGGTCAAAAGCTTCTTTGAATGACCTACTTGAAAGGCCCAATCAGACCTTTCCCTCAGAAGGCAGAGGTCAACTAACTGAATTAGTTTAATCCCATCAACTGCAACAATTGCTGTCTGGTCAAATTAGTCAATCTGTGAGCATGGATGTGGAGTTGTTCATTCCAGGTTCAGTGCTTCTTTCTTACTTATTCTGCAGCTCAGGCGTGAGGTATGCTGGCAGCCCCTCTAATATATTGTTCTGGAGCGTCCTGTGGAGCACAAGCGTCCCATTCAGCTGCAGCCTGCAGAAGGTTCACACTGTGGATGTCGCTTGATGACAAGCTGTTGTTCTTTCCTTAATGAGCAAGTATTATTAATCAAGACAGATAACTGCCATCGGTACATCAGTTCTACAGATTCGCTCGTCACTCAGTTATAGTTTGAGAATGAAAAAATATACAAGAAACATATCTGAATGATGAAGTGGATAACGGATACAGGGAACGTGTTTGTGTTTGCTGAAACATTTAGAATAGAAAGTACTGTATTTGAAGACCTGTTTAAAAAAGGCATAAGCTAACAAATTTGACCCACCACTTTGTCTTGCAGGCAACTCATCCCAAATCATGGGGATGGGTTCATTTTAATAATAAGGGCTGTCATCCTGCTACTCCAAGAGGGACAGCCAGTGGCCTGGATTGGGCAAAAGAAAATGGGACAAAACTTTTTCCAATCTGTGTTCTGATAATGTCTGGCCCCTGCGGCCACAGCAATTGATCCTTCTGGAATTGAATGTCATTTGCCTTTTGAACTTCAGACCGCACTTTAGGCCCACAATAGAACCTACCTCGGCTTTCAGCAGACGTAGGTCACACTGGGCCTAGAATGGGCAGTGGTACTACAATTTACAATGCCCTCAAAGAGCTGCCATGATGTAATGGAGACCGTCAGTCGAAGTGCCTCCTTCCCTCCCACATGAATCACAATGTTAAAAATTGAGTAAAGTCTATGACATTGAAGAATTATATTTGACTTGAAAGAATACTAACACCTAGAAATTGTGCGATTCCTAGTCCATTATTTCTAAGCAATAGTTTCCCTCAGGGCAAATACAATTCTTCAGTATCATTGACATTTTAATTTACTTCAGTAGACTAGTTCCACCATGTAATTCTTTACTGTTATGCAATCCTCCTTCAGCTATAGGAAACACATTGGGAGTGAATTTGCTTGCCATTTGTGGTGTACTTACCAAGCAGGAACAGTGTGGAGAATTCTTTTAGTGAGGACATTCGGGTGGAAGTCGTTTCTGCCTCTTTTGTCCCTTTAAAACTCTTCCTCCGAGTTTCCTCGTTCTTTTGGAGCCTTCCTGTGATTTGCCCACCAAGTTCCCACTAGCCTCACTTGCATATGTCAAAATGAGAGCCAGTGGCAGCTCTGAGTTTCCTGGGTTTGCACTGCTATTGCACTCTGGATAAGTTAGGCTGAGATATACTAGACGCAGCAGTTGCCGGGATCACCTGATCAAGGCGAAAGTGAAGATTTTTGAGCCTGAAGAGTCTGGAGAGTTTAAACACTGATGTTTACAGCTGGGAAACACTTTTTAAAATGTGTTTTTTGGATTTCTGACTACAAATATCTGATTTACACACCAAAATCAGGTCTCCTCCCGCTTTTTTGCCAAAACGATTGTGAAATTTCGGACTTATGGTACACTGTTCGGTTTATATTCTTTTTCTGTATCTGTCAGCGTTCCACGTGATTGAGCTAGAAGCTGCAGTTGCCCTGAAAAGCCCAGCATCTCATAGAATGCAGTGTTAGTCACACCACCTGTCACAAGAATCAACACAGTTATATCCACCTCAGGAGATTTTGGTGGAGAGCTTGAGGAAGGAGCACTGGATAAATCACTGAGGGTGAGTGAGTAGGAGCAAGTGGATAGTGTCAATGGAAGAGCAGGATGTTGCTGGCTGGAGGGCCTGATTGCATCCTTCCTCAGCGAGGGATTCAGGTCTCATGAGGCCTCCTTATAAAAAAGATTGCTGCCCGATCACCTGCTGGAGTTATTGGCCCCGATACTAATGGGGAGGTGGGGAGGATGCAGGGGAGCCAGGTAGCAGATGAAGAGCCCCGACAAGGAGTCCCCGCAGACCTTCTCAGGGCCTCATTTAAATAAATATGTGCAGACTCCCACCCAACACCCAGCCAGATTGACAGCCTGGCCGGCGGGCAGGAGTAGGAACTCAGTGGCAGGAGGCCGCAGCTGGGGACCCGTCAGACTGACAGTAACTGGCCAGGTCATGATTGTGGTAATAATTTGAACAGGGATTTGTTTGATCAGATTTTGAATGCATTTTTCATAATATTGAGACAAGAAGGGAGGGGGCAGGGTTAGGAGGGGGAAGGCTCCGGGCATGATCACAATCGATGAGGGGGGAGGTCTGGGCACGATTGGCTTAAGGCCGGGGCTGGGGAAGCCGAAGGCTTCCTTGTGAGGCCTAGAGGGAGCACTCCTGCTTCTCCTGGTCCACAAGGAGCTTAAAAACAGGCAAAGTTGTAAAACTTACCTGGTGCTCTGCTGGCCATTTGGCTCTTCCCACCACATTTCTGCTGCCGGGCAACAGACAGCACAGGACTCCCACTGCGGCATCGATAACATCATGGGGCCGCAACTTCTGAATCTTAAGTAGGTCCCCGCCTGCTTTCAGCAGGAGACTTGTCCAGGGCCTGAATCGCTGCCGTAAATACAATGGTCGCTTGATTCCGACATTTTAACCCCTCTCCCGCCCAGTGGGGAGGGGGTGCTGGCTAAGATCGAGGCCATTATTTCTGCCCTAAGCAGTCTGCAAGGACTGAGCATGAGTGTGGATGAATTTAATTGCTGCATCTGTGTGGTCATGTCGGAACACTTTGCGGTACTACAACACGCGCCCAGACAGGGAGACCCGAGGCCGGCCCGAAATTGGGCCCCGAGCCTCATCAACATATTTGGGGCGGTCGGTCAGCATTTGTCCCACCTCCACAGGCAGCTCTTCCCAGAAGAAAAATGAATTTCAGGCTGCCTGCCTCGCTGACAGCGGCCCTCAGGTGAGGTTTGGGAGAAGCAATCCTGCTCCTTCTGGCTCCACAGAAAGGTGTTTTTTTAAAAAAAAATAATTGACACTTACCTTCTGTTGCCAGCCACGGGAGCCACTGAAGAATTCTGAGGAGGGTATGCCAAATGCCTGCCCCGCATCATCGATAAGTAAAGGGTCCTTCAACAGGCATTAGGCTCCTCATTAACATATTCAAGAAGCCTAACACCTGTTTTAGGCATCTGCCTGGAACGCCTAAAAATTGGGCCCTGCAAATTTAGCAATGGGACCAATGCCTGCGCAGATTGGGAGCTGGCTGTCCCACTGCTAAATTAGTGTGTGATAAACAGGCGCAACGTACACCAATTTCTACCCCACATTTCCTAACTTTATTTTTATACTTCCCCCTTATCGCTTCCTGTCCTCCTCCCCCTCTCCTCCTTCCCTTCCCCTCTTCTCCTCTCCTTCTCCTCCTCCTCCTTCTTTCTTCCTCTCCTCCCCTCTTCTCCTGTCCTCTGCTCCATCTCTATCTCTCTTCACCCTCTTCAAATAAAATAATTTCAGACCTGCCTGTTCTCCACCCCCACAGATCCACATAAAGTCCCAGTATGCCTGCCAAGTCCTTGATTAGAACAAAAGTCTGCATTTCCCCCGCCATCATCCAACTGCTAAAATTCGGAAGCAAACACTGTGATTAATTTACTAATCTCCTAATCCACGGAGCTCTCTCTGAGCCATGAGGTTGAGTGGTGGATACTGCTTTCCCTGGAGTCTTGGAAACCAGGGGTGACTCATGTCAGGGTATCTGCTGTTCCAGAGAGAGCAGCTTGTGTACGCCTTGCAGGAGCAAGGAGGAGCTGCACCCATGTCTGAAGCTCCAACATGTGAAGGCATTTGAGGAGGGCTTTAGGAAGCAGGCTCATTGCCACTCTCCGAAGAGACAGTGATATCTGCGCCCATTGCTTGCAGTCCACTTCTGCTGGGCACAGACTCTGAGGTGCCACTAGGAAAGTTTAGGCCTCCCCTGCCCCGGACTTCCGCCTCCCTTCCCTACCATGAGACGCCCCTGGAATCTTCTTCCTCACACTCACGTGAGTGACCCTTGACCGCCTGATTTTCCACAGGCCTGCAGCTGCTTCCTGCCCGTTCTGGGCAAGTCGGCCGGCGGCATGTTCAGGAGGAATAGTGGTTAAAATCGCTGTGGCCTCATACTGCCATGGGCAGGCAATAAATTAACTCACCAGCATGGTTTCCCACTGGAAAGCCACTGCGAATTAAAGTTCAGCCCTTGTGTGTTTTATATATATATATAAAATACACACTTACTCACTTTCACCTATTGTTCCACTGAACAGAGAGTGTTATTTTCAGCTAATTTTGGCTGAGTATATTAAAAATTGATCTGAAATTCCTCCAATGATTCAGTAAATTTATCCAGTGAATCATTCAGTCATACAGATGAGGAAGGTCACAATCTATATTGAATTAGGTGATCTCAACTAGGATAGCTGTAAGGTGGCCTTTGCGTAGCAAGGGGAAAATTGGCCAGGGTTCCGTCTCCTGCTGGAAGTGTCCAATTGTCCATCGGATGAGGACAAAATCTGTCTCAGCCAATGTCCCCATGAGTGAATAACCTGCTGATGCTCAGTGTCAAGGCTCACACTTGAATAATGGCCATGTCGGTGAGGTACTGGAGGATGCATGGTGCCAGTGAAACTGCATTCTAGCAAGGGGACAACACCTACAGAAGAGGAGAGGAGAAACTTCATGAGAAAAATAAATGATACAATTGTGCCACTGAAGCAACCACATCAATTTTTTGTAACATCAGGCATTACTGCCACTTAATAAAATGGCTCCTTGGTGGCCGAGGGAAGCAGATGCCACTGAAATGAGTTGTCTCAGCAGTAGCATCCTAGCAGTTAGTACCCACAAGTTCTCTTTACTGAAATCCCTCATGTCCAGATTTCCTTGAATCATTGCAAAACTGCACTGCAGAACATCATAATGCACAAGCATGTAAAGAGCAAAAATGTAAGCACTTAAACTGTAGAATTTTATTCAGATACAAACAAATATTCTCAGCATAAACTGACAATGAAACAAATCATAATGCTGTCATGTGATCACCCAGCATGACCCGACATTCAGAAAGCACATCCTGGATTTTGAGGCATAAAATTAAATAAGTATACTTATTTCATGTGTATCATTAAACCTGCATGTACCTCGCTCTCTAAATTTTAACTTAAAGCATTCTTTCCCTTTTCTTATCAAAATGATTTCTACAGAGCCACACAAGCTGGAAGTAAAAATATCAGAGGTGTTGAGATATTGAGGTAATTTGTTGCAAAGTTGCCTAAAATAGTAAGAAATATGCAGAACTGAATTCAATTACTTTAAAGTTTTGAGCAATGTAATCACTATAAAAATAATTTTCCTGGTTAAGATTACTTATTACTCCTTGTAATCTCTTTCTCTTTGGCTCGTTGTTTGTTTTCCTTATGCCTCTGTGAAGCACCTTGGGACACATTTCTATATTAAAGGCACTATAATGGCATCTTTAACAGATTATAGTTTAATAGACTGGCTAGCAAAGGAACAGGAATGTGGCCCTCCCCTTTCTCATTGCACATCACCTCTTTGTCTCCACATACAAAATGATTCTTCCTGCCTGAATGTATCCCTGTAATTTTGGGCACTCTGAGAATGTAACAATATGTTGGCTGCCACTTTCATATTTACACAGCACAACTCTGATACCCCAACAGCCCGGGCGGGGTGGGGTTCCAGTTCATGGCACAACAAAGTCTTACAAAAACTTTCATAGGTCATTAAGAGCCATCAAATCCCTTGAATTCCAAATCAGTTGAATAATACTTCTATCTGAAAATCAAGCACTTTCGATCTGATAAGACCAACTGGCTCAGAATCAAGCAAGTTTTTCAGGGATTTACAAACATAGCAAAGATAGCTTGGGAGAGACATCTCAATCAAGACCTATCGAATGATGAATGGGAATTTATTTGTGAGGTAGCATATACAGTTTCCATGTGCAACAAATTAAAATCAATCTTTAGACGTACCACAATTCTTCCTGCTTGCATAAATGGGACGCAGATGTCAGCAGCATGCCGGAGAGCCTTTGGTGGGGAGACTGCAACATTTCACACTCTCTGGTACTGCCCAAAGATCCAGAATTAATGGCAAAAAAAGTGTTCCATGTAATACAAATGATCAAAGATAACTGAGCAAGATATAGTACACTCCCTGCTGGGCCATCCCATAGTGGTGCTGCTAGACCCAATTCTCTGCTGTCTGGTTCCTATCTTTGGTCTACTGCCAATGGCTGGCTGGAACACCAACAATGGCCCAAGTTCTGTATGAGGAGATATATGACAATCTACCTGTATGAGGAAGTTCACAAAGCTATAGCCACAATCAAGAAAGTTTCAACAGTTATTAACAACACTGGGACAGCCAACTACAGTATTATAACTAAAACCTAATGGCGCTCACCAGAATAACTCCTATGGACCACCAGTATTTAAAACTCACTCCCAATTTTCCACATCTCTGTATCATCGTATACTCAACCATGTTTTCTGCACACTAAGGCTGATTCCACTGTTGAGCCAAAATTAGCTTGCACTCCCAGCACTGTGCAAGTTGAGTGGCAAGCCGACCCAGCTGGATTGCACAGGCCAACAAATTAACTTAATTTAAATAATCTCCCTGTGCGATTTTCCCATCCACAGGGAACACCGAGTCACCTAAAGATGGGGAATTGGGAGTGTAGCAGTTCTTAGGGCTGCTGCACTCTTAAAGGGAGGCAGCATCTTTTTTGGGGTGGCTGACATCCTGGACAGCACGGAACGGCTCCTGGAACCCCTCCCAGAAGCCATAAAACCTGGAGGTTGTATTGGACGGGATAATGTTGGAGATTAGGATTGAGAAATAGTATGGGAAAACATTTTACACAAAATAAGTACACTATATTCCACTTTTTAAAGATTGTTTCTGTAGTTTAAAAACCCTAAAATTGAAAGACTGCAAAAAAGGCTGACAGTGTATCTGTACAAAAGGATACAACAACATTCTCTAAGGCCAACTGGTACATGTTTACATTTACATTAGTTTTATCACCCCCAACTAGAGACTCAGTTCTCTTCTCAGGCCTTTCTAACCCAAACATCAGAGCTTCACGTATAACTTTGGGAAGAGGCCTAGAACATTTTGAAATGGATGGTACCAAAAGAGTTATGTATGTAAAGGCTATGGACTAGCCCAGCTTAGAAATAGTATAAAAGAGGTGAGATCATAACTACAAGGGGGAAGAAATTGGAAGGAGTCAGCTGAGTAACAGAACTATTTTTCTACGACACACCCTATGTGACTTCAGGTGTTGGTCGTGAGTATGTGTAACTTCTAATCTTTAATAGATCTGCAAGCATTTTTGACTTTATTTTTGAACTCATTATTAATTTAGACACAGGATTGCAGCCTTTCTGTCCATATACTGAAACAAAATTCACATTCCTGACAATGGTCTGAAGAAAAGGTGAAGGGAAATCTTCCAAATGCAGTCCGCCTACAGCAAGCATGGCAGCAGATAACCCTTTGCGTGAATGTTGTCTCCTTAGTGTATAACTCAGGGGAACAAACAGGAGAAAAGTTCTCTGGACTGAGGAAGAATATCAAGACTGCCCTTGCCTGGTTCCATTCTTATCTATCCAGTCTTAGCCAGAGAATCTCCTGCAATGGCTTCTCTTCCTGCTCCCGTGCTATTACCTCTGGAGGCCCCCAAGGATCTATCCTTTACCCCCTCCTATTTCTCATCTGCAGGCTGCCCCTCGGCGACATCATCCAAAAACACAATGTCAGATTCCACACATACACTGACGACATCCAACTCTACCTCACCACTACCTCTCTCGACCCCTCCACTGCCTCTGATCCATCCTGTTGCTTGTCCGACATCCAGTACTGGATGAGCAGAAATTTTCTCCAATTAAATATAGGCCATTGTCTTCGGTCCCCACCACAAACTCCATTCCCTAGCCACTGACTCCACCCCACCTCCCTGGCCATTATCTGAGGCTGAACCAGACTGTTTGAAATCTCGGCATCGTATTTTACCCTAAGCTGAGCTTCTGACCCCATATCCTCACTATCACCCAAGACTGTCTACTTCCCCCTTATAATATCACCGGTCCCATCCCCTGCCTCAGCTCATCTGCTGCTGAAACCCTCATCCATGCTTTTGTTATCTCCAAACTCGACTATTCCAATATTCTTCTGGCTGGCCTCCCACCTTCCACCCTCCGTAACTGTGAGTTGATCCAAAACTCTGCTGCCTGTATCCTAGCTTGCATCAAGTCACGTTCACCCATCACCCCTCTGATCGATGACCTACAATGGCTCCTGGTCTGGCAACGCCTCAAATTTAAAATTCTCATCCTTGTTTTCAAATCTCTCCATAGCCTCGCCTCTCTCTATCTCTGTAACCTCCTCCAGCCCTACAACCCTCCGAGATCTCTGCACTCCTTCAATTCTGGCCTCTTGTGCATCCCCAATTTCCATTGGCCCACCATTGGGGGCTGTGCCTTCAGCTGCCTAGGCCCTAAGCTCTGGAATATCTCTCTAAATATCTCCACCTTTCCACCTTGCTTTCTTCCTTCAAGTCGCTCCTTAAAACCTACCTGTTTGACTAAGCTTTTGGTCACCTGTCCTAATATTTCTTCATGTGACTCTTTCAAATTTTGTCTGTTAACGCTCCTGTGAAGCGCCTTGGGATGTTTTACTAGATTAAAGCGCTATATAAATGCAAATTGTTGTTGTCAACATTAAAAGACTAATGGGTGCCCACTCAAAGGAAGGTGATGCCTATACTAAGTATGCAGGACGCACTCAGCCCACAGTGTGTTGCCATATTTTGCAATGCATATTTGGGTTCTGGCCTATTTCTGGGCTGTTCTGCTGGACTCCTGCTGAGCCAAGTAAATTCAGCCCCAATGTGTTTTGCCCATGTATCCTTGTCACAATTTATAATTGCACAATTTGGTCACTGGGTGGCTCTGAGAACCAATTCTGAACTATTTCTCTGTGCCTGGCCACAGTGTTTTTCTGCTTTCATGTAAGCTTCTGTAAGTCATTCTTTAGGCTTTCAAGATTTTTTTTACAATTTTTATTTTTATTTTTTCTAAAAGTTACTGTAAGTTTTCAACTTTGACTCCGCCTATTTTACCTATCATGCTGCTTCTCTACTGATGCCCAGTTGTTTCCTGTGGAGCTCCAAATAAAAGGCTACTTTGTGGGACAGCTTTTCAAGTCCTGTTCGAATGATCTGTGAGAAATGTCAGCCCCCCTCCCCAATCAGACCAGCCTTTCTATCCCACAAAAGGTCCCTGCCGTGTTGCCACTTTGTCTGTTCACTCAGTTAGCTTGCTGCACCTGGAGCTTGGTAAAATTATTTTTTATTGTGTCGACTCAGCCCCTGTACAGCTCCAAAAAATAATCTTGTTCCTCCGTTGGCCAGCTTCATCAGAACTGCTTGAATGTTTATACATTTCCCAATGAGACCATCTTTTTGATCTCACTCGAGTTCCCAATGTTAATGTTGGCATTGTTGCCAAAACAGTTAGGCCCCACTAATGTTCAAATAAACCTTTCAAAACAAAACCTGAAAAAGCTGAAAATACTCAGCAGGACAAGCAGCATTTGTGTTGAAATAGAGGCCTCGATATTTACGGGGAGGAGGGGAGGGAGCGAGGGAGTGCAGTTGTCGGGGAGTCCCAGGAATCCCGAGAATGCGGAGGTCCAGCCGAATTTAACGGCAAGACCTCATTATAAATTTTTATTCCATTTCCCGCCTGGCAGCCGGTTAGATTGATAGGCTGGCCAGCTACCAGGCGGGAGAGCCAGCAGCAGAAGGCCGCAGCCGGGGACCACTGGGACAGTCTCCGGCAATCGGAAAAGATCAGGGGAGGGGGTTGGAGCGCATCAGCGAGGAGGGAGGGAGGGAAGCAAAGATCAAGGCATGATGATGGGGTGGGGGGACACAGAGTGTGGTAGCGAGGAGGGAGGGAGGGAGTCAAAGATCGGGGCATGGTATGGAGTGGAGCTCGGAGTGCGGCAGCGAGGAGGGAGGGAGTCAAAGATCGGGGCATGGTATGGAGGGGAGCTCGGAGTGCGGCAGCGAGGAGGGAGGGAGTCAAAGATCGGGGCATGATTGGGGGGGTGGGGGTGCGTCCAAGCTTGGCAGTGAGGAGAGGCTGGGATCAGCAGAAGATTTGGCTGAGGGGCCGGGCAGAGCACTCCTGCTCCTCCTGGCTCATAAGCAGTGAAATAAAAAGAACTTATCTGCTTGATCCAGAAGCTCCTATCTCCATTTAGCCGCCGAGTTTCATGAGCCCTGGGAAACCTGGCCAACCAGTGTTAAATTTAAATCAGGCTTCCAACTGCACTTTGGGACCCTGATTTAAATATTATAATGAAGTGTCCCGCCTCTTGAGAGTGGGATTCTGACACAGCTCACAACCCGCCGCCACTCGGTGGGTTGGGGTCGCGTTATGCGATGTAAAATTTTTAGGCCCGCCTGTCGTGGGGCATTAAAATTCACACTAGAAAGACCTTTACTCAGGTCATTTTTCTGTTTTTATTTTCAGATTTCGAGCATCTCCAGTATTTTGCTTTTTGCTTACCTGTCTTTAATAATTAGCAACGTATGTGGCACTGATTCCCTCTTTTACTGCATACTTCCAGATTAACTGCATCCACAATGTTACTTTGGCTTCACTGATGTGTGGAATCTGGTGTGAACGAATGTGGCACAAAGCACTTAGCAAAACAGCTTACCTTTTCTGATCTTTTTAAAGATGAAGCAAATTCCTCATGTACCTTCATTTTTACACATTTCCAACTCCAATCCTGCTTCACTTTCCCCTTCTTCCACTTTCTGAGCTATGCCACTTCTAGAGCCCATTCCCTCTCCTCCCTCTCCCCCACACCCTCCCTCTCCTCACCATCTCTCCTGCTCCCCTCACTCTCCCCGTCAATCTTCCCTTGGCCTGGCCCATTATTCCCTGCCCCTGACTCCACTTGACCTGAAGACTGCACTTGGACTTGAATCTCTATGTGCAATGCCATGGGAGATCGACTAGTACTTTATTAAACATCTTGTGTATGTGCGCATGTCCTGTCCAGAAACTTCAATTCCTGCTGTCACAATTTTTGGTTACACCTTTTATGTGAATAAAAGTGCTTATGTGATCAGTTATAATGAGAATACCCTTTGTAAACAGGTCCTGCTGATGCTTAACTTACAAGCTGTGACCACAAAGTGGTGTAACCACACTGTATCATGAATCCAACATCCTCTGACACACAGTGAGCAATGCCATGAAAGATCTACCAGTCGAAAATTCTAATTGCAGCAGCTAAAAATATCTCAGCCAAAATTCATAGCCTAAAAATAAAAAAGATCAGGCAGAATAACCTGTGACAAAAATCTACACTTAAATAACAGTTTCAATGAACAGCAATTAAAAATTGCAAGTCTCTTTTAAATGCTGACTACTTGTCAGTACGGAATGGCCCTCCCTACAATATAGTGAAACTGCACTCAGTCCATTCCCAATGAAAATTATAAGAAATTGTGCATGTGTTGCTTACCATCTAATTAGACTTAATTTTATTATTGCAATAAAGCTCTCACCTGTTTTCAGCAAAAGACCCCTCAGCCATATGTGCATAATGAGTTATGGGTAAAGACCCAGTGATCATTCTCTGTCTAATTTCCTGACCTCCCCCTTCATCATCTATTATACACCACCACCAGTGGTGGCGTTCAGAAAATAGAAAGAATAACCTACTTTATACAGCTAAACATTTCTATTGATTCTCTACTCTTCCTATTATTTGGAAGGGAAGGTACAAGTCAATGTTAAATTAAATTGTTGTTTTGTTGGAAATATAATCATACTTCATTAAAATTTCAACAGATGGCAATGTTATATTACGAGAGCAGTCACTCCAACAACGCACTTTATAGAAACAAAACCCAATTGATTAGTCAGAGAGAATAAACATTACATCTACCTCATAGACAAAGGCCCTAATGATAACCCAACCCACCCAGCCAGAGACCAATTAACAGAGCAGTGCTTTCGGCGACCTCCTCAATCCCCTTACCTGAAAAGTCACAAAAAGCCCCTCAGTGTTTACAGTCCTTGTTACCCCTTCACCACTCCCTTGATTTTGGATTGAAGAACATTGAAACCATTCAGCCAACCTCCATGTCAATGACTTTCTGACAATACAAACTAAGAAGCTGTAATAAGAAGAAAGTAGAGACCAAAGCAGTAAATGTAATAAAAGTGTTGATTTGAAGTCGCAATACAATATTGTAGTGAATTCTTTTGTCACCCAAGTGATCAACCCAGAGTGCTTTTCTTTTAAAATTCTCATCCTTGTTTACAAATCCCTCCATGTATCTTTGTAACCTCCTCCAGCCCTATAACTCTCCGAGATCTCTGCGCTCCTCCAATTCTGGCCTCTTGCACATCCCCGATTTTAATCGCGCCACCATTGGCGGCCATGCCTTCATCTGCATGGGCCCTAAGCTCTGGAATTCCCTCCCTAAACCCCTCTGCCTCTCCACCTCTCTCTCCTCCTTTAAGATGCTCCTTAAATCCTACCTCTTCGACCAAGCTTTTGTCCTAATATCTCTTTATGTGGCTTGGTGTCAAATTTTGTTCGATAATACTCCTGCGAACCACCTTGGGATGTTTTACTACGTTAAAGGCGCTATATAAATGCAAGTTGTTGATGTTCTTATAAAGAACTTTTACTAGCCCTACTACTCCGATGAGATATTCCCACTATGGCAACTGTTACTCATGCGGGGACCCTTGAGATACTTGTATCTGGTGATATCTGGAAGTTCGTCCACCTGAGGGCCCAGCTGCAGAATGCAGCAATTTGGCTGCTGCTGGGTCAATCTGACTCAGCGGGTTTTCTAGCATCGTGGTTGGTATTGGTTGATGGTATGGCAAGGGAGCTGACATGGTGACATCTGGAGAGATGGCAACACATGCCGCTCTTGCTGCACCACTGCAGAAGGTGAGTGACGCCTTGAAAGCCCCTATCCATTTCTCCATCAATATGTCCAAAGTGGACATCTGCCTCTCTAAGATGGAGCACAGGTTTGAGCCCACAATCTGCATGGCAGCCATTTGAGCATCCACCGAAGCAGCAAAGGCTGTGAACATTAAATCTTCTTGTCAGGGCTCAGCTGCAGCATCCCTGAAGTTGGCCATACTCTCCAAAGTAGACTGCTGAGTGCTGATGCCCTGGGAGATGACACCACACAGGGTGGTAACAGACTCGTCCACACTTCCAGCCATAGTGGTAAAACTGCTTGGCAGGCTGTTATAACTGCTTCTCATTGCTGAGCACCAGAAATTCACATCTCGGTCTCCTCAGCTGGTTAAAATACGAGTTAAAATACCCCAGGCTTGTTTTCCGAGGCATTGGATGAGTTTTGAACTCGCCCCACTGTCCACCTTCGGAATTCTCCCACACGGTTAAAATTTGGCCCAAACCTTTTCTTCAAATATCAGTGGAAGATTTTCATGCTACCTCAGTCCGCAAGCCGTTTCAATGGAAGAAAGAGACTTACACACGCCAATAATAGACGAGGTGACTTTCACATGCCAGATGAGCAGGAAGGTCAGACATCCATGGTGACACTGCAAGAGTCTGAGGAGAAAAAAGTGATGGTTGTGCTTCCAGAGCATGGAGGTGAGGTTGAGCTGGGACAGCCTGGCCACCATCTTCTGGGTCATCTTGGACATGTTGGGCCCGATTTTAGCACCCGGTTCCGGGTGCGTTCTCGGCGGGGGGGCCTCTAAAATCCTGGTTTCGAGGAGCGGGACCGGATCGCGCCTCGATCCCGCCCACTTCCGGGTTGCGCGCTGACGTGCGGGGGTGCGTGCGTTGGCCCCGCTGGTGGGAATCCCGCAGGCAATTAAAGCCAGCGGGGTTCCACTTGAGTGTATTTATCTTGGTATTTCAGGTCATTAAATGACCTGATTGAGCTGTTTATTTAACAGGTGTGGGATTTTACAGTGAAATGAGACTGTTTCCCATACTGGGGGAAACACTCACACTCTCAACGGACGTGTTGCAGCCAGCAGCCTGTGGCAGCTGCCAAGGTGCATTCCACAGGTGGGGGGGGAGAGCCTTCACCAACGCAGGAGGACACTCCGTAACATTGGGCAACGCCTGCCCTCCACCACCCTCCTCCAAGCAAGAAGATTCACCGGCGTGGAAGTCCAACCCCTGTGCGAGGACACACTTTTCTAGCGTGCACAACCCCGCAAACCTAAACCTGCCAGATGGGTGCTGCGTTGACATCCTCGGAGGACGAACAGCATGACCAGCCTCAGCAGCCTCGCAGTCCACGCCATCCGCCTCAGAGACGTGCATCCCCACAACACGGTGCTGCGGCACATCCACCTGCACAGCAGGATGGAGGGCATCCGCAGAGAGAGATGCGTCGCAGGAGGCACTACCCTCTGCACAGGGTCTACAGACCGAGGCTCAGCTTCATGGACCTCTCTGAGCAGCAGTGCGTACGGAGGCTCAGAGTCACTCGCCAGGTAGTCGCCGACATCTGCAGCCTCCTCAATGACGAGCTGCTCCCGGATGGACCAAGCAGCATCTTCTTACCCGTCGCCGTCAAAGTCACCACTGCCCTCAACTTCTTCGCCTCCGGATCCTTCCAGGGTGCCACGGGGGACATCACCGGGGTCTGTCAGTCGTCTGCACACAAGTGCATAAGGCAGGTCACCGATGGGTTGTTCCGCAGGGCCTCGACCTACATCAACTTCGCCATGGATGAGCGCAGCCAGACGGAGAGGGCGGTTGGATTCCATGCTGTGGCTGGCTTCCCACGGGTGCAGGGTGTAATCGATTGCACCCACATAGCAATACGGGCACCTCCACATGAGCCAGGGCTGTTTATCAACAGGAAGGGGTATCACTCCATGAACGCCCAGCTCATTTGTGACCACCGCCAGAGATTCCTACACGTGTGCGCCAGATACCCTGGCAGCTGCCACGATGCCTTCGTCCTCAGGGAGTCCACCGTCCCGCCCCTCTTCCACGCACCCAACACCGGTAACGGCTGGCTCCTCGGCGACAAGGGATATCCCCTGCACACGTGGCTTATGACACCTCAGAGGAACCCCATTACCGAGCCACAGCGTCGGTATAATGACAGCCACATTGCTACCAGGTCTACAATTGAGCAGGCTATAGGGCTGCTCAAGATGCGCTTCAGGTGCCTTGATCGTTCCGGGGGAGCGCTCCAATACACGCCATTCAGAGTGGGACGAATTATAGTTGTCTGCTGTGCCCTGCATAACATGGCACTACAGAGAGGGGTGCCGCTGGAGGAGGCCCCATGCACACCCGCCACCCACATTGAGGACGACAATGAGGAGGAGGTGGAGGAGGAAGAGGAGGAGGAGGAAGAGGGAGAGGAGGAGGAACGACCCATGCGCCGAACACCGGCTCACCTGCGTGCTCGTCAGGCCAGGGAGGCACTCATATGCCAACGGTTCTCCTAACATCACACTGTGTGAGGCGTTCACATGTCATAACGTGCACAGACGAGGGTCCATACAGGCTCCCTCCACAGAAGAGTGGTGCCTGTACACCTGCACCCACTGGATTATGCCCAATGGGTGGGACGGGGTGGTCGTCGTCATGATGAGGCGCACGGAAGGGACATATTGCACAAGCCGCAGAATTATGGACAAGAGGTGGCAGCATTGGTGAGAAAAAGTGAGTTTATTTTGTGGTGACATTCAAAGAGTAGAAAATTTAAAAAAAAAACGACAAACACCCTGGTGCAATCCCTGTGTGCTCACGGAACTTTAGGCGTTCGTTTTTGGGACCCCCTATGTGGTGCTACCCCTGTGGCTCCAGCAGAGGTGGTGGCAGGTTGCTCCTGTTCGTGCCCTGACTGGGTAGATGCTTTGGGCCGACGCCCCCTGGGTTTCGGTGCCCGTGAGGGCACCTCCACAGACTGCTCCTCCTGCACCTGTGCAGGGGCAGATTCGGCCACCTGGAGAGGATGGACTATTGCGGGCACTGGTTGAGAGGGGGGCAACGGGTGAGACTTGGGGGCGCCTTGAGTAGCGTCCACACTTCCATTTCCCCGTTCACCATCTTCCCTCTCATGGCCAAGGCCCACATCACCCCTTCCACCCTGCTGGACGGCAGTTTGGATGACGTGGGTGAGACCTTGCAAGGCCACCTCCAATGTATCTGTCAACCTGTTGATGGCGGCAGAATGTTGTTCACCCTGAATCCGAACAGCCGTTGTGAGGGCCTGGATGGACTCATTGGTGAGCTGTGCGTGACGCTCGAGGGAGGCTAGCCTGTCCTCCACCGCAGACGTTCCCACACCTACCCGCGACACTATCTCAGAGATGCCTTCACGTCCCTGCGACACTATCTCGGCGATACCCTCCTGCACCTGTGCCACCATTCCCCTCATGCAGGAGTTGGACTCCTCCATCCTCCGTGCGATTGTGGAGAGTGCGCGTGGCACCTCTCCCAGCACCTCAGCAATGTTCTGGTGCCCCTCGACGACTCTCCTTTTGACAGGTGGCCCCCTGGGTTCAGCATCTGGGTCCGGCTGAGCAAAGCCTGGAGAAGAGTGCTCCCACCGACGCGGACCCTCCGCGGCTGACCCTGCCACCAGGTTCTGCTCATGCTCACGTGTGCGCGGTGACTCACCATGTGCAATCCCAACTAGCTGAGGGGGGGGACCCACCGAGGTGTGTGTATCTGCGCTGGTGGATGCAAGGCTCATGTGTGACGATGCACCCTCAGAGACGGGCATGTCCTCTGAGGAATCGCCCTCAACCGAGACGTCGATCGCAGACGGTCCTGCAAGAGAACAGAGGGAAATATCAGGCATGTGACCAAATGTGGCGGTGCGGCATATGCCATGTGATGCTAAGATCATTCACGATCATGAGTGATGAGTGCCAGCTCTCCCTTACCGGCCGTTTCGCCAGAACCAGACTCGCCATCCGCCATCGACAGGCAATGCAGCGTGCGGCTGATCTCCAGTGCCTCGACCTCGGCGTCTGTCAGGGCCATCTCGTGTGGCGGGCCCCCTCCGGTGCGTGCCCTATCGCGTGCGTTCCTGCACCTCTTCTCCTGTGAGGGCAAAACACAAAAACGTTATTGAGTGATGATTACAATGTGAGACGCTTCAAGCATTGGTGTGATTGGGTTGAGCGTGTGCCAGATGGATGGGAGGATGCGTGTGCCACATGGCCATCCCATTGTATGGGCATTGGGGTGTGTGGTAGTGGTCGAGTGGGGACAGGGACGGTGGGTACGTGCAGGCACTGTGAGGCTGATAGTTGGGTGGCTGTGAGGATTGGTGCGGGAGCGCAGTGCTGTCAGTGGACATGGGGTTGTGAGGTGTTTGAGGTGATGTGGAAGACGGAGTGATGCAGAGTGCGTTAGTGTACTCACTTTTCCGGACCTGGTGAGGTCATTGAATCTCTTGCGGCACTGAATCCAAGTGCGGGTGGTGTTTCCCCTGCTTGTGACCTCCGCGGCCACCTCCTCCCATGCCCTCTTGGTGGCGCTGGCAGGGCACCTCCTTCCATCCGTGGGGAACAGCGTCTCCCTCCTCATGCGGACCCCGTCCAGCAGCACCTGGAGGGTGTGGTCCGTGAAACGGGGAGCAGCCTTACCCCTGTGCTCCTCCATCCTTGATGGAGTGTAGTTTGTGGCTGGAGGGGCTTTGGTGGACTGCCCCTTTAAATAGAGCGCAACCATCGCTCAGACGTCAATGCGCATGCGCAGGCCGCCAGCACGCAGCTGAGAAGTGCGGAACCCGTAACTGCCGGCTAATTACATCAATCATCCCGCGATCGCGTGCGCAACGCACTCAATTTGGCCGGCGCGTTTTCCTCGAGCCCGCCCGACCACCCGCTGCCAACCCGCACCCCTGGTAAAATCGGGCCCGTTATGTCTGTGGCTGGTGGGTGGAAGCCAATAACAATGATACTATTGGTGGTTGTGTCTTGTAATGTAGATGGATTTATTCCTTTCCATGTTTAGTGATAGATATGCCATTTAATCAATTTTAATTCATTCCTTTCCATGTTTTGTAATTAGCTTGATGATTGTCGCAGGAAGCAGCTTAAAGAGTGCTGCTGAGGACAATACCCACAGGGTGAATAAATAACACAGACTTAAAACTTGTACAAAGGGGTATCAATTCTACTTGGGCCAAAGCACAAAACGGGCGATAGCCCAATTTACACTCCACCCGTTTTACACTCCGTCCGATCTACACTCGCCCGTTTTACACTCCGCCCGATTTACACTCGCCCGTTTCACACTCCGTCCGATTTACACTTGCCCGTTTTACACTCCGCCTGATTTACACTCGCCCGTTTTACACTCCGCCCGATTTACACTCGCCCGTTTCACACTCTGTCTGATTTACACTTGCCCGTTTTACACTCCGCCTGATTTACACTCGCCCGTTTTACACTCCGTCCGATTTACACTCGCCCGTTTCACACTCTGTCCGATTTACACTCGCCCGTTTTACACTCCGTCCGATTTACACTTGCCCGTTTTACACTCCGCCTGATTTACACTCGCCCGTTTTACACTCCGCCCGATTTACACTTGCCCGTTTCACACTCTGTCCGATTTACACTCGCCCGTTTCACACTCCGCCCGATTTACACTCACCCGTTTCACACTCTGTCCGATTTACACTCGCCCGTTTTACACTCCGCCAGATTTACACTCGCCCGTTTCACACTCTGTCCGATTTACACTCGCCCATTTTACACTCCGCCCGATTTACACTCGCCCGTTTTACACTCTGCCCGATTTACACTCGCCCGTTTCACACTCCGCCCGATTTACACTCGCCCGTTTTACGCTCCGCCCGATTTACACTC
Organism: Heptranchias perlo; assembly: GCF_035084215.1. NCBI lineage: Eukaryota > Metazoa > Chordata > Chondrichthyes > Hexanchiformes > Hexanchidae > Heptranchias > Heptranchias perlo. Next base: position 57,733,521 of record NC_090331.1, read on the forward strand.
GCCCGTTTCACACTCCGCCCGATTTACACTCGCCCGTTTTACGCTCCGCCCGATTTACACTCGCCCGTTTTACACTCCGCCCAATATTTGTTTCCATTGACTTTAATGCATGGCGCGTGCTGCGGTCAGTTGCTGATGAATTTTGTAAATAGGAATTAGATTCCCTATTTTCATATGCAAAATACCTAATGCCTGTTTCAGGCATGGGCCCTGGACGGCGATACAAGAGCCTTTACCAATATGGCAGGCAGCACATTTCTTGCACAGAATGTGTGCACGTTGCTGCACACCATATTGGATGCTTCGGCTCCTGTTTTACGCATGTAAAATGGATGTGGTGCCAATGAATTTCTCGGCCAATATCTTTATTTCCTCTATACACAGAATTAGTCCATAGGAGCTGGGAATGTCCTTAACCCACGGCTCAGATGAATATTCCACATTCTGGAACTGAAGCAGAACCAAAGCACCAGGGTGCAGAGAGAGGGCCAGGCCTTTGCAGGGAAACGTTACAGAGCCTTCGGGCATTAAATAATTAATTTTATGGACACGTGTAATGATTTTAGTCTGAATTATTTAATTTTTTATAATCTAGAAATTACTGTTGGTGGTATTAATGAATAAAAGTTTAATATGTTTCTATAACTTTCTTCTGTCTGCTATTTTAGTGGAAGCATTAATCCATTCAAATAGAGGTCAGAGGAATGTCATTCAAATGTATTAAGCACTCATTTGCTAATATCAGCAATAGTAATTGCTCAGCTTATGTGTTTCTAATGTTATAAATGTTATTTACATGGCGACATATTCAACTGTGTCAGAAATCCAAGATGGTGGCTGGAACCACTTTTCAAAGAATAAATTGATCATTGAAATTAGTTCAAATTTCAGCTTTTGAATTGATTGTTTTTCCTGTTCTATATTTCAGTGAATCAGTATGGTCAACTTCCAATAAGAAACTTGATTCTTTTCTGCTGAGACAAACTTAGAATGCCACCCTCCAAACTTGATGTGTGATGCACTATATGCAAAAATTTAAATTAATCGGGTACTGAAGAACTTTCCTTTTTGATTTGGAATATTCAAACAACTGGGATTTTGGTTCGGGATGAAAATATTTTCACAAATGTACTGCCAGGTTAATCCAAAATTAAAATATGCAGGACAGATGATTTAATTACACTGTATTCAGTCTGATTACATTATACCTGAGTTTATTATTCAACAGAAATCTGATTGCTTTTTTATCTCTACAAGTTTTAAAAAATTTGAATATATTAACTTTTTTTTCCTGAAATTAGACCCCAGATATATTTTATTTATAATATCAGGATGGAACTATTCATTGGTGAAAGAAGTGGATTTTAACATTGGGGGCCTTAGAGGAGGAGAGGGATGTGGAAAGGTGGAGGGGTTTAGGAGGGAATTCCAAAGAGTGGGGCCTAGGCAGCTGAAGGCACAGCAGTCAATGGTGGGGTGAAGGACAGGGAAGATGCACAAGAGGTCAGAGGACAGGAGCATTTAGGAGATGTTGAGCCCGATATTACCATGGCAGCGGGTTCGCGGCGGGGGGTCGATTGGGCTTGTGGGGTAACGCGCCCGGTGAAATCAGTCTGCTCTGTGCGCAATCGCAGGCTGGTTGGATCCACTTACCTGCTCTTCCAGGTTCCCCGCTGCTAAGCTGCGCGGCGGGCGGACTGCGCATGCGCAGTAAGGTCTGTCAGCTGGAGGAGCTCTATTTAAAGGGGCAGTCCTCCACTGACTGATGCTGCAAGAAATAGGAAAAATTACAGCATGGAGCAGCCCAGGGGGAAGGCTGCTCCCAGGTTAATGATGCCTCACTCCAGCTCTTATTGGATGGGGTGAGGAGGAGGGGGAGGACAGAGATCTTCCCCCCGGCGGGCGGGAGGAAGCGGCCTGCCTCTGCCACCGAGAAAACCTGGCTCGAGGTGGCAGAGGAGGTCACCTGCACCATTAACATATCGCCCACCTGGATACAGTGCAGGAGGCGCTTCAATGACCTAAGTAGGTCAGCCGAAGTGAGTATACTTACTCATTCCCCTACACTCCGTCTGCCACATCACCGCCCCCACCCCACATCTCCTTCTGCACAGCCAACACTACTCTGTCACATCACCCCTCACACTCAATCAAAGCTCATCCTCATCTTACCTGCACTTACTCACCTCGCCAGTACTCATCCCGCCACTACCACTCAACCCAATCCTCATACAATCTCATGGCTCTATCTCATACTCACCCTCTCATGCATCTGTTTCACGGTCAGCCTCACTCAACCTGCCACTAGCTGTGCTGCAGCCACAGGGCATGCATCACATATATGCAGTAGGAAGCGTAAGGCAAACGTATCATGAGCATGAAGGGGATGCACAAGGGTGTTTGAGGGTTTGTCATGGTTTTTACTTATATTTAATTTCTGAGCAACTCACATTACATATTATATTGGCACCACTACTGCCACATCTTTGCGAATCTTGTCTGGTTTGTGCAATAATGCCCTTTCCTGAGGATCACAATGAAGACCCACACCTGATGCCACCCATTGTGTCACTGCAGAGTGGGTGTAGGTGTATTTGCAGGGCTCTTTTGTGCAGACGACTGAGAGACGTCGGCGATGTCCCCGGTGGCACCCTGGAAGGATGTGGAGGAGAAGTTGTTGAGGGCAGTGGTGACTTTGACAGCGACAGGTAAGAAGATGGTGCTCGGGCCAGCCGGGAGCAGCTCGGCATGAAGGAGGCTGCAGGTGTCCACGACGACATATCGAGTGACTCTGAGCCTCCGTGTGCACTGCTGCTCAGAGAGGTCCAGGAAGCTGAGCCTCGGTCTGTGGACCCCGTGGCGAGGGTAGTGCCCTCCGCGACGCAGCTCTCTCTGCGGTTGCCCTCCCTCCTACTGTGCAGGTGGATGTGTCACAGCACTGTGTTGTGGGGCTCCACGTGTCAGAGGTGGACGGTGAGGCCGGCGAGGCTGGTGATGCTGTTCTCCTTCTGAGGAGGTCATGACTACAGCTACGGCGGCCCCCATCCGGAAGATGTACATCTGAGGGGGTCCACAAGGTAGGTAAATGTGTCTGGACACCGGGGTAAGTGTGCAAGTTGGTAAATTTTATTGTTAGGAGGAGGGTGGTGGAGGCCAAACTTTTTCCAAAGTGACAGAGTGGCCTCCTGCAATGAGTGAGGGTCTCCGCCCCCCTCCTGTCAAATGGACCTTTGCAGCTTCCACAGGCTGATGGCTGCAACACGTCCATTTGAACTGGGAGTGTTTCCCCCAGTATGGGAAACAGTCTCAGTTCATTTCAAAATCCCACCCCTCCTAAAATATCAGGTCTGTAAACAACCTGAAGTACCTGTTCAAGTACTTTAAGTGGCACCCCGCCGGCTTTAATTGCCGGCGGGAGTTCCACATGTGGGGGCTGCGCGCGCATGTGAGCGCGTCAGTGGGAAACCCAGAAGTGGGTGGGTTGGAGCCGAGCTCCCGACCCGCCCCAGGAATCCCTGATTTTCGCAGCCCCCCCCCCGCCACAAACGCACCCGATTGCGGGTGCGAAAATCGAGCCCGTTATCTCAGACTTGTTTTCATATATTACAATTGTATAAAGCCCTGGCAAAATGTTGATTCTGACCAAATTATACATTCTCATTTGCCCTTATCCAAAGCAGGCATTGAACAGTTTTAGTGGAGGCAAATGGAGGGGGAGAGGGAAGAGGGAGAGCAAGGTACAGAGGGAGGGGAGAGGGAGATGGAAAGGAAGAGGGAAAGGGAGAGGGAAGATGTTGAAGGCAAAAGTGAAGTGCTGTTATATTTGCTGACTTTTAACATTGTTACCAGTTATTATGATGTACACACAACAATACATGCAGAGTCTCAGGACAATGCTATCCAGTGCTTAGGGGTCTTTTACTATGTTATCATGTCTGAATTAAGTCATGTATACTGTAAACATCTGATGTGCCCATTACGCTGTGCCTGTGACCCTCTTCTTTGAAGACTAAAAGAATATAACTGCAAAAAAAATCACAGTGTAATGTAATTGTCACATTTTGGAATTTATGATTATTTGACCACGGAAGGATTTTGGAGTAATTCATATTGAACTGATGATATTAAGTTAAATTCAGCCCTCAAGAGGGTAAATGCACAGCACATAACTTCTGATAAATGCAGATTAGATTCAGATGAAGTGCCTGTCCAGAATGGCGCTTCCTGCATTCCACTTCAACTTGAGAGAAAAGCAATTTCTGGCACATTTTTCTATTCTGGATCATTATAGGGAAGGCAATTCTTATGGGACTGTGAAAAATTGGAGGTTAAATCAAAGCAGGTCACTCTGGCACATCTTTAACTGCTGGTGACATTGAAAAGGGCTGGGAGAAGGACACACCCTTCCTTTCAGCTGGAGAATAGCTTTTGGGATGAGAAGGCCCAACATGGAAGAGAAAAGAATCACATTTACGGGAAGTAAATATTTTAAATAGAACATATGAGGCTATGTCATTTCCTTCATGGACTCTGCCAATTGCTCAATGCAGAAATACACCATATGTATGATATTGAAACTGTACCAACTAGGAAGGTCCCAGGTTTGACCCCAGGCCTTGGATCACTTTGCTGACGTCAGCTGAGGTAGCAGCAAGGCAGCTTCACTTGACGTCAGCGTTCCTGCTTCTCTCGGCTCCACATTCAAGTAAGTGTTTTTTACAAACTTACCTATTTGGTGGAAAATGGAGGGGGAGGGGGAAGAGGGAGAGTAAAGTAGAGAGGGAGGAGGAATGGAAGAGGGAGAGGGAGAGGGAAGAAGTTGAAGGCAAAAGTGAAGTGCTGTTATATTTGCTGACTTGTAACATTGTTACCAGTTACTGTGATATACACACAACTATACATGCAGAGTCTCAGGACCATGCTATCCAGTGCTTAGGGGTGGCTGCATTCAGGGCAATTCAATTTTGTACACGGGGCCTCAAACAGGCATTAGGCCCATTTTTTGCATATGCAAAGGGCCTACTGCCTGTTTTAGGCGCAGGCCCTGGATGCTTTTTTTTGCCTATACCAATATGGTGGGTGGTGCAATTCCGGCTCGTAATGACTGCACGTTTGCTGCCCACCGTATTGGAGGCTTAAATGCCCGTTTAACCCCCAAAAAATAGGCGCCGCCATTGAATTTCTATGCCACTATCTGTTTCACTTCTTTCTACATGGTCCTGGCTGCTGTATTGGCAGGTCTTTTACCACCCACTCTCACCATGCTATATCTCTGCCTAATTTCAATTGGAATACTTACGTCACTCTCTGACAAGTTTGAGGCTCTCTTCTTCCTGATTCCATTTTGATCCATGGTTCACATTGCTCTAAGTTGGTTCTGCTTTAAGAGCAGTCCAGCTTTAAGTGCAGCACTTCTGTCTTCACAAGAACAGACAGAAAGACAAGGCAAAAGAACAAAAGAGAGAGAGACATTAAATCAAAGGCGAGAGAAGAAATGGACACAAAAAAAGCAGAAAATAAAGCAAAGACAGAAGCAAAAGAGCTCAGCGAGAGAGAACCACCAAGGTGAAGACAGCAGAAACAGATATGACAGAGAGCGTATCCTGCAACTTACCATAAACAATGCCACAGGGGCTCTACTAGTGTGTAATATATTTAAAGCTTTTTCCTCTTTCCTCTAATACAATTTTCTTTTCTGGCCATTGAGTTTTGGAAGGTTGATCACAACTGAACTCTGGTTTTCCCTGCACAAGTATTTATAATTATACTTATTGTAACTGTATAATTAATCTTTTCAAATGTGTTTGCTGGATGCAACTTAATTATACAACATTAATTTATAAACATGGAATATAATTTCCATGATGGTGTTGACCTCAACACTAACCCGAGCTAACAAGTAAAAAAGAAGAGGTCAGGTAAATACCAGTAATGAATTACCACCAATGCAAATCCATCATTTTAATATGTAAGGCTCATGACAGATGCCCAACTGTACCGGTATTGATGAATTACAGCTCATGAAATTAACAAGAAAAATAAACCTTTTATATCAGTTTCTTTAAATCATATGCACAACTGCTGTAATGAATTTTTTATCATTTTTATTGTCTCTTTAAACTATCATAAAGAAATCTCAGTTAATTAAGAATTCAGTTCTTCTTTTCTACAGGAACCGAAGGAGTCATTTGGTATCCTAAACTGTAGACTGATGCTGTCTGATGTTCCATGACCCTTGATTCAATCTCTTGTTTAACAGTAAACTAATTACATGGAAACCCCTTAAGGATGGGAGTATTGATAGCTTAGAGCCACCTTTTATGGCTTATAAAGAAAACTGTTGGGAATATTTAATTTGTGTTGTTTTTCCAAGACCGATTCAAATTCTCTTGGTATCACAGCAACAACTGATAATGCTTCCACAACCTTCGAGAAAGAAATCCATGACAATCATTTAATAGCATTCCAGTTAGATTTTTGTTTCAAAACTAGACTGTTGGTAAAGGAGTTGTCATGAGGTTTGGTGTGTTCCTTCTAAAAATCAATAAACAATTTAACAGATGGAGCTGAGTTTTTTTTACACTACAAGGTACACTGCACTGTATTGCTAGTAAGGGACAGTAATGTCTTCCTAAACAGCACTGCAGTAGTCTTTTGCCAAGTGGAGGAATAAGGATTGAGATTTGCATGTATCATTTCTATTATAAATAAAAACAGAAAATGCTGGAAATACTCAGCAAGTCAGGCAGCATCTGTAGAGAAAGAAACAGAGTTACCGTTTCAGGTGACCTGAAACATTGGGCATGATTTTAAATGGGAAAAATGGGTGGGTTGGAGGGCAGTAAAAATGTTAAAAATCTAAAACCCGCCCCCAGCCTGCCCACTTCCAGTTTTCACGGAGGCAGGACAAGGGGCAGGCGACCAACCCGCTCTTAGAAGGCGGGTCGGTCAGTAAAAGCCTTCAAGGAGTCTGCAGGCCTCCATTTTGAAGTTTTTTTTGTTTTTAACCCCTGGGGGCTGGGATTCCCGTTCCTTCTACTTCACCCCACGTGAGAGGAGGCAAGAAGGCCCGAAACTGCAGGTAAGTGCCTTTATAGCACAGCTTGCAGCTTGTGGGCCTGGAGGAGCAGGAGTGCTTCCCCCAGGCCCAACAAGCCGTCCCCCCGATCTTCGACCCTCCCCGCCAACGAGCTCCGAACCCCACCCATGATCTCCGACTCTCCCACTCCATAATCTCCGGCCCCCCCTCCATGATCTCGGATCCCGCCCCCACGATCTCCAACCCCCGCGATGACACCCGACCCCAACGATGACTAAGCCCCCAATGACTGATCCCCCCCAATGACCCCCGATGACTGACCCCACCGATGGCTGACCCCTCCCCCAATAACTGACTCCCCCCAGAGACTGAGCCCCTCTGATGACTGAACTCCCCCCCCCGATGATCCCCAATGACTGACCACCGTCCCCCACCCCGGTGACTGACCCTCCCCCACACCGGTGACTGACCCCCCTTCCCCTCCCCCCCCGGTGACTGACCCCCCCCCCACACCGGTGACTGACCCCCCCCAATGAGGCACTGAGCCCCCCCCGATGAAACCCAATGACTGACCCCTCCCCCGATAACTGACCCCCCCAGAGACTGAGCCCCTCTGATGACTGAACCCCCTGGTGACTGACCCCCCCCCCTCCCCCGGTGACTGACCCCCCCCACCAGTGAGTGCCCCCCCCCGATGAGGCACTGAGCCCCCCCCACCCGATGAAACCCAATGACTGACCCCCCACCGACGACTGAGCCTCCTGGATGACTGAGCACCCCCCCACCGATGAAACCCAATGAATGACCCCTCCCCGATGACTGAGCCCACTGATGACTGTCCCCCACCAATGACTAACACCACCCCCCCACCGATGACCCCCAATTACTCACCCCCCCCCCTCTGATGACTGACCCCCCCATGGAGACTCAGCCCCCCCGGAGACAGCCCCCCTAATGACCCCCGATGACTGACCCCCTACCCCAGGTGACCCCCAATGACTGACCCCCCCCCCCCATGACTGACCTCCCCCACCGGTGACTGAGCCCCTGCCCTGATGACCCCTGACTACTGACCCCCCATTCCCGATGATTGAGCCTCCCAATGACTGACCCCCCCCGATAACTGACTCCTGTGACCCCGATGACTGAGCCCCCCGATGACCCCGACCCCCCCCAATGACCCTTCCTCCATTTAACACATACCTGCTCCCCTCCTCTTCCTTTCTCTTCTCCAGTCTGACTGAGACCAGCCTGTCAATCAAGCCAGTCTGTCGGGCAGGAAACTGTCAAAAAAAAAGACGTCCTTATGTCAAAACTGTAACGACGCCTGGGAAACCCATACTTCCCGTCAGGAATTCCACACCGTCTCCCCCACGCCCCCTCGATAAAATCATGCTCTGTTTCTTTCTCCACCGATGCTGCCTGACCAGTTGAATATTTCCAGCATTTTCTGTTTTTATTTCAGATTTCCAGCATCTGCAGTATTTTGCTTTTCATTTTTATTATATGTGTTACCTCATTAAAAAAAAATCCAACAGTTCCCTGATAGCTCAGCGAGTTTTTCCAGTTTACCTGAGCCATACAACTATCTGCATTTTTATGCCACTCTTCACATGTAGGAAGATGACTCAAATTGCTTCACATTTGGCAGACACAACAGTGGACACTGAGCAAAGAGGAAAAAAGGAAAAGTAGAGAGAGCTTCGGGAGGGAGGGGGAACCAAATGCATGGTTGAAAAGAAGGGTTTTGAGGAGGGCTTTCAAAGCAGGATGGGAGGGAACCAAGGGAGGGAACTAAGCAGAAGGTTCAAGGGGATAGTGAATGAATAAGTGTCTACCAATGGTGTTTTTGAATGAGACAATCAGAAGCCCAGTGATAGAGAACTGAAGGATATATGCAGGACACAGGGCTAGCAGAGATCACTGAGGTAGAGAGGGACAAGGCCATGGAGGGATTTAAAAGCAATGATAAGAATTTTGAAGTCAACTTCCAGGGGCACAGGGATCCAATGGAAATTGGAGAGCTTGGTGGTGGTGGGAGTGTGGGACTTAATACTGGTCAGGATGAGGGTTACAGCAGTTTTAATGAATTCCAGTTTGTGGAGGGTTGAGGCAAAGACGTCAGCTAGGAAAGCATTAGAGAAATTAAGCCACAAAATAATGAAATTATGGAGTAGGGTTTCGGTGACAGTGGAGGGGGCAGAATAGGGTTTAGTGTTGGAGAAGGTGAAGAAAGTGGTCTTCATAATGGAGTGGAGATGGGGAGGAGCTGAGCTTGGTATCAAGCAGTACACAAAGATTCCACACTTCTTCACTCAGTCTAAAGTGGCAGCTCTATAATTTATAAATATTGTGAACAGGGAGTTGCAGGACTGATCCCTGGACTATGCTGTTGGCTATAACTGTGCAATTATCCCATTAATAACTACCCTCTGTTTTCTATTATCTAGCTAATTTATTATTCAATTTACAGCAAGCTTCTTTATCCATTGAGTGGGTCTGAATATCCAATTGACTGTTATATTTTGTCCACTCAGGATATTAAGATAGTGGGTTCCAAAGATCTTGCTTCTAAATTTTGATTATGGAAATAACAATAACTATTGTGGAGTCTTCTGGTAAATTCCTGTTTCCAATGAGGTGCAAAAAAAAAATCTGCCACAATTATGCCTTTTCTTTATGTATTCTTGGCTGTAATACATTTTGTCCTCATTCTTTAGATTATTTAAAAACTTCAGATTTTTTCTCAACAATTTTCCTTCCTAACTTCTGTTTTCTTAATGAACTCAGATGCAGCCAAACGAGCTACTGAAATGGGAACGCTGCTGATGTTTTTATCCTTACCATAATATCAGATTTAATGTAATTATTATTTGTTCCACAATCTCTATTTTCCACCATGTTTACTACTAAAAATATTACATTAAATATAACCTCTTCCTTCTTCCCCCTATGACAAGGAGTTCTGAAAGAACATCACCTTCAAGAACATAAGAAATCACAGAATAATAAAACATCATTAAACCTATCAAGCTTGTCCCTTCCACAGGTCATGGACATTCTACCTTATTGTGGCTTACACTCACCTATTTAATCTTCTGATAAAAGTTCTCCATAAATGCTCAATGATTAGCAAAGATAATCAGGCAAAATTCCAAAATATCATCTATCCGAACAACTCCAAGATTCAGCCCTGATTGATTACCTCCAACTACAATATCACAGGAACCACTGTGTCCTGTAGAGTATTGTATCATCAGTCCACACTTAACCCTATAACCTTAAATCCATTCCCAGATATTTATCAATAATTCATATCCTCCTTTTCCACAATGTACCACTTACTCTAATGGCTCGACACTAACTTCCACTTCTTGCATACAACCTATATAACTCCTTTTGCTTCATTAGTTTTTAGCAATTCTCAGTTGTTAATTTCCTTCCCTTGCTGTTGTAAGTTTATATCCAAATGAATTCAGACCGTAACTCATCCAAAGTTACATCAATCTTTCAATACTGTCGGCCCATCCTTCAAAAATGCCCCTCCATTAATTTATTTACTCTGTATCTTCTACAGATTTTAAAGTCATAATGTTAGAAATTCGACCATTATTACAATATTATATTTTATATGAATTTTGAGCTTGGCCAAGTATCATAAATTTAGAGTGTAACTTTGTTGCTGCAGTCTAATAGGAACTCTTTTGTCCTATGTGCCTGAGTTGAATCAATACACAACACCATCTGTAGTTAACAATTAGTTTAAAGGAAAGAGTACCAGCCTCTGTTTATATTGTATAAACAGACCCTCATTAGTTCAAGATTGTTTGGCGAATACCTCAGATGATGTATGTGGTTTGCCAGTATGAAGTTGTTATCTCTAATAGCTGGCCCATCAGTGGATATCCTGAGAGGAAGATACTGTAGTTCATGTCTTAAGATTAATACCAGACATAAAAGATTTGTTTTGATCTAGATGTGGGAAGCTTGTTTGGACAGTATAAGTACTGCTAGATTTCCCTGTTTTGCAGTTCATTACCTTCCATAATTTATTTCCATGTCTTGGCATTGAGACAGATCTCTGTGGGGCAGTGGCGTGCTCCTCATAAGGACTCACAGACTTGGTTGAAAGATTATAAAAAGGACTCTAAACTTCAGAACATTTTATTATTTCAAATCCAAGTAAAATAGTGTGTACATTTAGCAGTGTAATTGATTCTGTTGTATTTATTTTTCTTCCATGTAATGTCAATTCTTAAAAGTAAATTTAACTTGTAACTTAGCCAGAGCAATACTGTATGAAGCCTGCTGTTATTATACCCTTCATAAAATACAGGAGTGTATGTTGGACAACCTATCGATTTCAAGTGTGGAATGCCTCAATAAAAGGGTAATTATTAATTTTGAGGTGAGCTAAATCCATTCGTGCCAGGCATAAGATCATGGGGCAATTTTAGGCCTACCCGCCCAGCGGAAATCGGGTGGGTGGACAGTTAAAATCGCGTAGGTTACTTACCCGTTGGAAAGCCACCAGGAACTGAATGTTCTGAAGTTTAACCTGCTATAATGAGCAGGTGGCAAGGACACTCATACAAAGCTGGCAGGATCATTTTTTACATATACATGTTGGGTCCTGATGACATTGTTAAGTTCCACTGGTGGCCTGAGCGGGGATGCCTGCCTGCTGGATAAAGATAGTGAGAAGAAGAGCCAGGGTACTCCTCTGGGCCTCCCAAGGAAAGCATCATCCTCCCCTGTTGCCAACTCCTCCCCTTCCCGAACTCAAGACCCTTGCGAGATGGCCTCCGAATCTGATCCCGCCACCTATCTGATGTCAGCGGGCAGCCTCCAGGCTGCGTGATTTTCCACTGCTTCCCGCTAACTTCCCACCCATGTCCTTGTATAAGACCTTAGTTAGGCCTCAGTTAGAATACTTTTGGTCTCCTCACATGTTGGGGGATATTGAGGCTTTTTTAATCTTCTGATTTCTCAGTGATTCAGCTCCTACATTATAAATACTTACTCCAGCTTATATTTCTTTCTTGTCATTCTTCATTTAATGCTATCCATTTAAGTGTGGTCTATCCCAATTAAATAATTAATTCCTTTACCAAAAATATATCTATTTTCCACTCTCTTCCTTCTTAACAACATAATCTTTCCAACCATAAATTCTGGGCCCGTATTATGCTTTGCATTACCCTGTTGCAAATCAAAATAGGTATTGGCATCACTGCTGTTACACTTATTTCTTACAATCTTGAAACCATTTTCTTTTTTTTAATTCTTAGAACCTCCTATTGCCTGTAGTCTATATAATTTATCCCAGCATTGACAATCACAACAGCATAGTGTCTCTTCATAGGGAGTTAGGAGGTAAATTAAAAAATAGGACCTCAAAGGTAGTAATCTCAGGATTGCTGCCAGTGCCACGTGCTAGTCAGAGTAGAAATAGGAGGATATTTCAAATGAATACGTGGCTAGAGGAATGGTGCAAGGGGGAGGGATTCAAATTCCTGGGACACTGGAAACGGTTCTGGGGGAGGTGGGACCAGTACAAGCCGGACGGTCTGCACCTGGGCAGGGCCGGGACCGCTGTCCTAGGAGGAGTGTTTGCTAGTGCTGTTGGGGAGGGTTTAAACTAAAGTGGCAGGGGGTTGGGAACCTGAGCAGGGAGAGAGAGGAAAGCGTAACAGGAAGGGACAGAAGGTATGGAGTAATAGGTAAAGTGTTAAAAAAGGAAAAAGCAGGAACTAAGCGTCACAAAACAGATTTGAAAGTTCTTTATCTGAATGCACGTAGCATTCGTAATAAAATGGACGAGTTAACGGCACAAATAACTACGTATGGGTATGATCTTGTGGCCATTACAGAAACATGGCTGCAGGGTGACAACGACTGGGAATTAAATATGCCAGGGTATTTAACAATCAGGAAGGACAGGCAGGAAGGAAGAGGAGGTGGGGTGGCTATGTTAATAAAGGAAGGAATCACTGTAATACAGAGAAATGATATTGGGACAAAGCATCAAGATAATGAAACAGTTTGGGTGGAGATAAGGAATAATAAGGGAAAAAAAACATTAGTGGGCGTAGTATATAGGCCTCCTAATAGTTGCAACTCTGCTGGAAGAAGTATTAATCAGGAGATAGTCGGGGCATGTAATAAGGGAACAGCCATAATTATGGGGGATTTTAATTATCATATTAACTGGACAAATCAAATTGGGCAGAGCACCCTTGAGGACGAGTTCATTGAGTGCATCAGGGATGGATTTCTTGAGCAGTATGTAACTGATCCTACAAGGGGGCAGGCAACCTTGGACCTGGTCCTGTGTAATGAGTCAGGATTAATTAATAATGTCCTAGTTAAGGATCCCCTTGGAACGAGCGACCGCAACATGGTTGAATTCCATATCCAATTAGAGGGTGAGAAGGTTGATTCTCAAACAAGCGTACTGAGCTTGAATAAAGGAGACTATGATGGTATGAGAGCAGAATTGATTAAAGTGGACTGGGAAAATAGATTAAAGGGTAAGACGGTACATGAGCAGTGGTGTTCATTTAGGGAGTTATTTTACAACTTTCAAAATAAATATATTCCACTGAGGAAAAAAGGGTGTAAAAGAAATGACAGCCACCCGTGGCTAAGTAAAGAAATCAAGGATAGTATCCGACTAAAAACAAGGACATATAAGGTAGCCAAACTTAGTGGGAGGATAGAAGATTGGGAATTCTTCAAAAGACAGCAAAAAGTAACTAAAGGATTGATTAAGAAAGGGAAGTTAGATTATGAAAAGAAATTAGCAAAAAATATAAAAACAGATAGCAAGAGTTTCTATAGTTATATAAAAAGAAAAAGGGTGGCTAAGGCAAACATAGGTCCCTTAGAGGATGAGACCGGGAAATTAATGGTGGGAAACATGGAGATGGCAAAAATGCTGAACAAATATTTTGTTTCAGTCTTTACAGTAGAGGACACTAAGAATATCCCAACACTGGACAAACAGGGGACTCTCGGGGGGGAGGAGCTAAATACGATTAAAATCACTCAAGAGATGGTACTCAGTAAAATAATGGGACTCAAGGCGGATAAATCCCCTGGACCTGATGGCTTCCATCCTAGGGTCTTGAGGGAAGTGGCAGTAGGGATTGTGGATGCTTTGGTGATAGTTTTCCAAAATTCCCTGGACTCAGGAGAGGTCCCGGCAGATTGGAAAACTGCTAATGTAACACCGTTATTTAAAAAGGGTAGTAGGCAGAAGGCTGGAAATTATAGGCCAGTTAGCTTAACATCTGTGGTGGGTAAAATTTTGGAGTCTATTATTAAGGAGACAGTAACGGAACATTTAGATAAGCATAATTTAATAGGACAAAGTCAGCATGGCTTTATGAAGGGGAAGTCATGTCTGACAAATTTGCTTGAGTTCTTCGAGGATATAACGTATAGGGTGGATAAAGGGGAACCAGTGGACGTAGTGTATTTAGACTTCCAGAAGGCATTCGACAAGGTGCCACATAAAAGATTATTACTTAAGATAAAAAATCACGGGATTGGGGGTAATATTCTGGCATGGGTGGAGGATTGGTTATCAAACAGGAAGCAGAGAGTTGGGATAAATGGTTCATTTTCGGACTGGCAACCAGTAACCAGTGGTGTTCCACAGGGGTCGGTGCTGGGTCCCCAACTCTTTACAATCTATATTAACGATTTGGAGGAGGGGACCGAGTGCAACATATCAAAATTTGCAGATGATACAAAGATGGGAGGGAAAGTAGAGAGTGAGGAGGACATAAAAAACCTGCAAGGGGATATAGACAGGCTGGGTGAGTGGGCGGAGATTTGGCAGATGCAATATAATATTGGAAAATGTGAGGTTATGCACTTTGGCAGGAAAAATCAGAGAGCAAGTTATTTTCTTAATGGCGAGAGACTGGAAAGTACTGCAGTACAAAGGGATCTGGGGGTCCTAGTGCAAGAAAATCAAAAAGTTGGTATGCAGGTGCAGCAGGTGATCAAGAAAGCCAACGGAATGTTGGCTTTTATTGCTAGGGGGATAGAATATAAAAACAAGGAGGTATTGCTGCAGTTATATAAGGTATTGGTGAGACCGCACCTGGAATACTGCATACAGTTTTGGTCTCCATACTTAAGAAAAGACATACTTGCTCTCGAGGCAGTACAAAGAAGGTTCACTCGGTTAATCCCGGGGATGAGGAGGCGGACATATGAGGAGAGGTTGAGTAGATTGGGACTCTACTCATTGGAGTTCAGAAGAATGAGAGGCGATCTTATTGAAACATATAAGATTGTGAAGGGTCTTGATCGGGTGGATGCAGTAAGGATGTTCCCAAAGATGGGTGAAACTAGAACTAGGGGGCATAATCTTAGAATAAGGGGCTGCTCTTTCAAAACTGAGATGAGGAGAAACTTCTTCACTCAGAGGGTGGTAGGTCTGTGGAATTTGCTGCCCCAGGAAGCTGTGGAAGCTACATCATTAGATAAATTTAAAACAGAAATAGACAGTTTCCTAGAAGTAAAGGGAATTAGGGGTTATGGGGAGCGGGCAGGAAATTGGACATGAAGCTGAGTTCGGATCGGTCAATGCCCTGTGGGTGGCGGAGAGGGCCCAGGGGCTATGTGGCCGGGTCCTGCTCCGACTTCTTGTGTTCTTTAGATTTGTGGTTGGGATCAGATCAGCCATGATCTTATTGAATGGCGGAGCAGGCTCGAGGGGCCGATTGGCCTACTCCTGCTCCAATTTCTTATGTTCTTATGTTCTTCCCACTCCACATGGACCATTCACCTATGTTCTGTGGTACAATGTTTCCATTACCTCCACAGACCATTCTAACCATATATTAATTAATGGATCCCTACAGCAATTAGTGTTAGTCACTCTTTCTAACTCTTCAGTTGGAACCTTGCTCTTCGTATACTCCTCCAACTATCTACCTCTTTTCCACTTTCAATTTCCACTATGTTATCTGTTCCTACTTCCTCAACGTTGCTTTATATCGATTTAATATTGCTGGTTCATAAATAGAGGCCCAATAAGGAGTCAACTTCCTGTAATTAATTTATTTTTCCTCCCTCAGCACTTAACAGCACTCCTAAATGTACCAAATCAAAACCACATACAAATGTTCCTGTAATAAGATGCAAATTAGGTTAATACATGTGTGCAGAGTACACACGGGAAAATGAAAATGGCATCAACCCTGCAAAGCTGCTCACTACATAAATGACCTTCCTGCAGTGATCTGACATATTTAGACATTCCTCTCTTATTTTCTTTAAAGATTGCAATTCTAATTTAGGTGATATGATATTCCAATAAAGTTATTTTCTTATATTATTTCATGAACACAAAAATACAGTTGTGCATTCTACAATTGTGTTACATTTTCATCGAAACATTGCTGCTTTTATCACTTCTAAAATGATACCTATACCTCTTAATTAATTGGTATAATCATAATAATCTCAAGAGGAAGAGAATAAACTTCCATTTCCTGCTGTTATTCCAAGCTCATTTTAATAAATCTAACTTTCAGTAATGACCTATTAGATCAGCTGTGACTAATTGACATGCAAGAATTTGTTTTGTTTAATTTCACCAACAAGAATCTTAATTTCTTTGTTCATATGTTTCTTTTTTTCTGATTCTCATTCCACAGTTTGTCTACATTTTTATTTTTGACACGTATACGTTGAGGACATTCATTTGCTTCCTGTTAAAAGGCATTTGGTGTATTTCAGTCTGTATATCTGAAGGTTGTGTGTACAGACTTGGGAGGGGGACATGTATACACACATAGATTTCAGTAAATGTATAGATTTCTACAAATGTTAGCATTTTCACTAAAAGGAACACTGAATGCTTTTTTTGATCAGTAGCAGTATCACATATTCTAAAGGGTTATTTTTACAATGCTTAGAGGCAAATTGAGGAATCATAAATCCATAATTAATAGCAATTGTTGTAATGATGGATTTAGATTATATCTTGAATAATAATTATAGAACTTTTGAAAATACTATGGGCTAGAAATTGGGCTGTCTAGCACCCGTTGTTTCAGCGCTACGCAGTCTCTTGAAGTTTCAAGATGGCGTCTTGACTGCACACGTTTCTTGTGTGACGCGTGCCGGGTGCCATTTTGGCATAGGTTTTAACGCATGTGCAAATAACAAACGCCGGCTGCATGTAAAGTAAAGCGAAAATGGATACAATCAGTGTGCAACGCTGATTTAAAGTGATAGACACCATTTTGGAACTTAACGCTCAACTCAACGCACAGTCTTAACCACGACCATCTGAACATGTCTTAGAGTGCTTGGAGGGCCCCCACCAGCGCTATTTAAAGGGACCATGCAGGATTAACAGGGTAGTTGCTGGCTTATTGCTTTTGGCTGCTGATGCATTTGTAACTGTTTTTGGAGGTCTCCTATACTTGAATACTAGGAGGCGGGGACAAAGCCTAACATTTAGAGCCAGGACGTGCAGGAGTGAAGTTAGGAAACGCTTCTACACGCAAAGAGTGGTAGACGTTTGGAATGCTCTTATGCTAGCTCAATTGTGAATTCTAAATCTAAATTCTAAAATACACCTGAGAGAATCAATAATAATACCCTGCTTGTTATGGTGTTATTCTTTACTTTCAAGTTCTCTTTTAGATAGCACCATCCTAATTTTCTCTAATGCTGAATTTATATTGTATGGCACCTCTGTAACTTATAATGATGCAAGTGCCTCCGCTGACACCTTAAAAGGTGGTTTTACCAGTGCCACCAGAGGCACAGTGCCACAGCCAGCAAACAGAAATAGTTGCCACATGCTGCTGATTTTCCTGGCCACAGGTGAGCTGATTGCTAGTCTGAACTCTTACCAACATCAGGAAAGGCCCATGACTAGAAAATTCAAGATGTAATGTGCGTTTTATAATCAGCTATGCATGTGCAAGCTTGTGCATGGGCATTTGTTTATGTGTTATCTTTGATAATCTGAATCCCACACCTCAACATAAATGGGACAAAGTACACAACATACACAGAAACAGTTCCTGATGAAGTGGTTCTGTAGAGAAGGACTTTTCTGTTACAGTTATGATCCTGGGAGAGTGGCACTCAAATGAAGAACCCCAAACTCTGTGTGACATTCTCTGCTATTTACCTTCCAATCTCTCACGGCACTACTTGTAGGCTTCTTTGTAAAGGAGAACACAAGTTTCGCAACTGTGCATGTGCAAAGTGGACAGTGTACATCTATGTATATCATGATGCATACATTGGAACTGATTCTTCATGTTTATAATATAAATTGAGGAGGCATAAAATCTGATGGCAACTCACCTGACCAATAAAAATGTGAATATTTAATGCCGTTGGGATCGTCGAGGTTCGGTCTTTTATACTAAGCAGTACTATAGATAACACTCTATCAATGTAGAAGTGCCTTCATATAAATTTGATGTAACAGTGCTGGAAGACGTCAACCTATCCCGCTCCTTAACTGGCTAGACCGTATGGAGGCATTTAATGGAATGCTTATAGTGTACTGGGGAAGTGTTCCAAGATGTAGTACTGCAATGTTGCCTCAGGGTTGTCTGGTAATCAATCACCCCATTCAGATTTCAGGGTAGATTGCAGAACAGCTGGAGTAGAAAAATATCTGAGCACATTTATAGTCAATATGTTTATTTTATCAGGGAAATGCCACTGAAGCAAATTGTATAAATGTGTGCAAGAGGCAACTATATGTTCTTCTGGAAAACAAGGGAATTGAGGGATATGGCAAGAAGGTGAAAAGGTGAGATTTGAAATCAATCAGAAAGAGCTGGGTTTGTTGAGTCAAATGGTCGCCTTCTGTTGCTAAAGTTTCCTATGATTATACACTGAAGAAGCAAAAAACTAAATGTCACTTGAACAGCTTCTTCACACTTAAAAGTGTGGCGAAGTTAAAAAGACTGCCACTAAGCGCAGTAATTACAGACTCATCTGAAGCACTCCAAAAGGAAATGGACAGATTCTTAATTCAGAGGGGCAACATACTTAATGTAGGGGTTTGAGGGAGATTAAACAAATGTTTTTGTGCAAGTCCCGAAAGAGGTTCTCATGCCTGTCCCGTTCTGCTTCTTGGCATTTTCTAAAAACACAAATATACATTCACGGAATTCCCAGAATTCAATGTGCAACTGCGCTTGTTTGGGAGTCTGAAACAACATGGGATAGATTTTGGTGTGTGGTACAAATTGGGCGGGCAGTGAGCAGGGTGATTGGGCACTCGCCTGATGTAATCAGCAAGAGGCCCAAACCATTTTAACGGTCCGGCCTCATTTAAATGTCATAAGCACGATGCCTACTTATTTTACACATTCATCGGGAGCTCACCAATTTGGAGGGCGGGTTTTCCAGCGAGTGTGTTCCGGCGACCATTTAAAGCGTGTTTGCATCTCTGTTCTCAATTTGGGCTGAGAGATGTCGCATGGTAGAGCTCCAAGATTCAGTGATGGAGCAGCGGAGGTTTTGGTGGAGCAGGTGAGGGACTGTAGACAGGTCCTCTTTCCCTCCAATAGCAGAAGGCCAGGAAGACATTACAGCAGGCCTGGAGTGAGGTGGCAGTGATGAAGTTATATAAAGCTCTGGTTAGACCCCATTTAGAATACTGTGTTCAGTTTTGGGCACCGCATCTCAGGAAGGATATATTGGCCTTGGAGGGGGTGTAGCGGAGATTCACCAGAATGATACCAGAGCTAAAAGGCATAAATTATGAGGACAGGTTGCATAGACGAGGCTTGTATTCCCTTCAGTATAGAAGTTTAAGGGGTGATCTAATTGAGGTGTTTAAGATAATTAAAGGACTTGATAGGGTAGATAGAGATAAACTATTTTCTCTGGTGGGGGAGTCTAGAACAAGGGGGCATCACCTTAAAATTAGAGCTAGGCCATTCAAGGGTGATGTCAGGAAGCACTTCTCCACACAAAGGGTGGTGGAAATCTGAAACTGTCTCCCCCAAAAAGCTGTTGAGGCTCGGTCAATTAAAAATTTCAAAACTGAGATTTTAAGATTTTTGTTAGGCAAGGGTATTAAGGGTTACGGAACCAAAGAAAGAAAGAAAGAAAAACTTGCATTTCTATTTCGCCTTTCACAACCTTAGGATGTCCCAAAACACTTTACAGCCAATTTTGAAGTATAGTCACTGTTGTAATGTAGGCAATGCGGCAGTCAATTTGCACACGGCAAGGTCCCACAGCAATATGGTAATGACCAGATTGTCTTTAGTTGTTGATTGACGGATAAATACTGGCCAGGACACCAGGGAGGTCTCCCCTGCTCGTCTTTGAAATAGTGCCATGGAATCACCTGAGAAAGCAGATGGTGCCTCAGTTTTTAATGTCTCATCTGAAAGATGGCAAACTCCAACAGTGCAGCACTCCCTCAGTCCTGTATTGGAGTATCAGCCTAGATTTTGTGCTCAAGTCTCTGAAGTGGATTTGAACCCACAACCTTCTGACTCAGAGATAAGAATGGTACCACCGAGCCCAGCTGACACCAACCAAGGCCGATAGATGGAGTTAAGATATAGATCAGCCATGATCTAATTGAACGGCAGAACAGGCTCGAGAAGTTGAATGGGGTACTCCAGTTCTTATGTTCCGAAGTGTCTCTGTTGCAGAGCACTGTTTAGGAAGGAGAATTTTATTGTTGGGACCTGCCCTCATTTGTATTGGAATCTGACTTTTAGTGGGCCTAGCATCTGAGGTACTTCCAGGTTATGTTAGGTAGGGTTATACAGGTGGCACTTTGTAGGGCTCAGCCTCCCATAATGTCAGGAGCTGGCATCCAATGTGTAACATGCTACAGGAGCCAAGGATTGCATTATCAGCCTCATAAATGATTCCAATCCATTTGGCAACATCCTTTTTGGATTTCAATTGTGGATGTGATGGCCTTTCCTTTATATTATGGGATACTGGGCTTTATTAATAGAGGCATAGAGTACAAAAGCAAGGAAGTTACGCTAAACCTTTATAACACATTGGTTAGGCCTCAGCTGGAGTATTGTGTTCAATTCTGGGCACCACTCTTTAGGAAGGATGTCAAGGCCTTAGAGAGGATGCAGAAGAGATTTACTAGAATGGTGCCAGGGATGAGGGACCTCAGTTATGTGGAGAGATTGGGGTAGCTGGGATTATTCTCCTTAGAACAGAGAAGGTTAAGGGGAGATTTGATAGAGGTGTTCAAAATCATGAACGGTTTTGACAGAGTAAATAAGAGGAAACTGTTTCCAGTGGCAGTAGGGTCAGTAACCAGAGGACACAGATTCAAGGTGATTGGTAAAAGATCCAGAGGCAACATGAGGAAACATTTTTTTACACAGCGAGTTGTAACTATCTGGAATGCACTGCCTGAAAGGATGGAGGAAGCAGACTCAATTGTAACTTTCAAAAGGGAATTGGATAAATACTTGAAGGGAAAAAAATTACAGGGTTATGGAGAAAGAGCAGGGGAGTGGGACTAAAAGAGCCTGCACAGGCACAATGGGCTGAATGGCCTCCTCCTGTGCTATATCCACTATGATACTATGAATATCTAAGTTGGATCTAAACTTGTAACAGATGTCATTTCTCAATAGCATGAAACTAATATAGTTTACTGCTTTATTAAGAATGTGCTGAGATTCTCTTGGAAAATTTAGCTTTGTTATGTTTAGAGTGGATTGTGTACTCTGCCATAGTATCAATGTTTTTCTTATAAATGTCAATTCTTTAACAATTCTATGTTTGAAGTAATTGTATGAATAGCTTGTAATGCTATCTTCACACTTGTGTTGGTGATGGACTGAGCCCGCACAGGCACGATGAGCCGAATGGGCACGATGGGCCTACTTCAGCAGCTATGAGATATTACTTAGTCGAAAGATAGATTAGTGGCAAGTTGAACTGACATGTTGAACTGTTATTACTAATTGAAATATTGCTGCTAACCCTGCGATGATGCAGAAATAATAGATCCATCACCCTCAGTGAAATAGATTTGTGCTATTTTTACTTTTTGTAAGCCAGCCCAAAAATAAGTCTGATGTGACAGTAACAGCAGTTGACTGTATTATGATATAGTTTTCCTCAGAGAAATGCTCAGGATGAATCACTTTACAACAAAATCACTATAAAATAAATCAGTCACTTTTGGCAATGACTGCCCCTGGAACTGTTCTGATTCTGATTTCATTGCCAGTTCAGCGGGGGCTGTAATCGTTTGTACTGACTGAGATGACAAATAACAAAGTACATGTGTGCCTGGATATTGTGTACAAAAAGGGGCAATAGAATGATTTGATAATGGTGACATTATCAGATAAATAAGGCTATAGAAAGCAGTTGTTTCAGCGCAATTACCTCAAAACTTAAATTCTTTTGTATTTGGAATAAAAATAGAAGCTAAGGCACCAGTATCCTGCATCGTGAGGTGTTAAGGCTTGAGGCCTATGAGTACCTAATGCACTGTCTACAATAACCTGACCCAGAAGCTCCTGAGATAGTTGGAGCCTGCCAACCAGTTGTGCACTATGCTAATTAACCTCCCCAATACTGATGCACATCAGAGAAAGTCTGCCTTAATGCAACTGGAGCACTTTTAAAGTGCTTCATAAGCTAAGTGCCCTTATAAAATGGGCATTGCAAGTCCAGCTTCAGTTAATACCTTGTTTTTAAAAGTGCCTTGCTATTTTTGGTATATCTGTTTGGACAAGGAAAGTAGTGAAACTTCTTGCAGTCTTCCTGACAGCTTCTTAATGTTGCACAGCATGTCATCTTTGTCTGTTTGCCCACTGAACTGCTTTACAGTACTGATTTGGGAAGAATTGTGGGTATCCCTATAGGTTTTGCTCTCAATTTGCAGGTACTAGAGGAGGAAGAGGATCAGAGAATGCATACCAGACAGGTACATTTGTCCATTACGTCCTTAGGTCACCCTTCGTGTATAGAGCCACACTATCATATTTGGATATGTCCAAAGACAGTATACGTGGAAAGTACGATGCCCAAAGGAGTCCATCATGGAACAGTACACATTCCTTCAGGCAGACTTGGGAACAACCTCCAGGACAGGGATAATACTGTCACTGAAGTTTATAGCTGCATTAAATTTCTATGCAGTATAACCTTCCAAGCCATCTTTGACAAATTTCCCAACCTTCAGTGCTGACTTTTATTTTGCAGGTCACTGATGCATTGTCTGCTAGGACTACTGAATTCGTCCCTTTAGAAAGCAGCAGGCTGCCAGAAAAAGCCCTCCACTCCTACCACGTGGCAGGATTATCCACAGTGCAGGGCATAATTGATTGTACTCATCAATTGAGAGGGCTACCAATGCTTGACTGCCCAGCAGATCTGTAACCACAAGAAAATAATTATGCAGATGAGCACCTGTTATCTTGGCAGTTCCCATGATTCCTTCATTCTATGGCAGTCAACAATGCCAGTGTTATTTGTAGGGCCATGAAGACTCCAGTGATAGATGCTGGGGGACCAAGGATATACAGTGCAACCATGTAAGACCTGAGAAGAAGTACAATGTAGTACATGCATCTGCTGCATTTTGATCAAGCACACCATTGGCATTTTCAAGCCTGGCAGATAAGGGGTATGTTGACAAAGTCTCAAAGATTATTGTAACCTGCTGTACTCTGCACAGCTTTGCCCTCCGAAGAGATATAGCCATGGAACAAGCAAAAGCAGAAACAGCAGCAACAAGAGGAAGAAGACAAGCGCAACCACAAGATAGACATGGCTGAGCAAAAAACAATTCAGTCAACAAGAGTCATCAGGCAAAGTCTAAGAGACCAATGTTTACTTAAGTAAACTTTAATAACAATAATTATCTCCACATGGACCCAATACCCTTGCCAAATAAAGCATTTGGTTCATCAGCCCAGCCATACATTAAGACCCACGAGTGCCATATAATTTCTCAACAACAATCCGCCTCATACCAAAAGAATCATTGAGACAAATTCCAATATCAGTTAAGCCAACATTTATTAACTCTTACTTTTTAGTGTGTGCTGAAGTTACATTTTGTCTTCGTGAAATTTTTATTTCCTAAACGTTTGAGTTTACAACTTCAGCTAGTGGTGGCTTCACTGCAGAGGGCCTTGCAATGGTCAAATTCTCCATGGTGATCTGCAGCTTAGTTCGGTGGACATGCAAAACTGCAAAGATGGAACTTGTGGACTTCTTTGTAGATGTCTCCAAACCATATTCCACAAAGTGCTGATGCTGAGCTACCAACTTACAATTGTAGGCAGACCCTGTGAGGTCCAAATGCTTGGGCTTAGCAGCTGAAGAAGCCCTTGGGCTGGCCCTGCAGCCCACAGGCTGAGCCCCATCAATTCCACTTGCACTTAATCCTTCTCATGCTCTGTGCTTCAAGTCTTCCTTCCTGCAACTAATTGAACCTATCCCAGCCCGCCTCGAGTCAATATCTTTGATGTTACCTGCCACTGTAGGAGTGAGTGAGACTGGCTGCAGTGAGAAGCTCAGTTGAGGCTGTAGATTTAGCTCTGCCACCCCTTTCCTCTGGGAACCCAGAGGTGCAGAAGAACAACATTTTTTTTGATGTTGGCTGTAAGATGCTCCTGAAAGCATAGTTTCACATGGTAAGACATTGCAGCGTGCTTGGCTTTAATGTTGCATGTGTTTGAGGGAGTGAATGAGTGAGTGAATAAGAAAGTAAGGAATAAAAAGCAAAGGATATAAGCCATGAGCTTGAGGAAGTCTTCTGACATCCTTTTGCCTCACTCCTATTACCTCCATGTCCAGAATCTCCATTGCTCTCTCCACATAAGGAACCAGATGCTACAACTTTGTCTGCATGAACTATCTCTTGTTAAGTGCAGCTTTATCTGACAAGGAAATAAAAAAAGGGACATATTTTGGAAAGAGGAATGTGAGAGAAGATATGCACCACCTAAGTGACTTGGCCACCAGCCAGCTTCTGAGTGTGTGATCTGCAGCATTCAGGTACCTTCAGCAACAAGCTGGTGCTTGTTGCTTGCCACGCTTAATGAGCCACAGGGTTTGCACATTGATATAGCAACATCCAAGTGCCTTGGATCAACATGACAACATGTGGCCCTTGTTTTCCTTGAAGCATTTGATCATCTATCTGAAAACATATCTCTTTTACTTTCGAAACCTTTGATAATCAAATATTCATGCAGCTCTTTTTCTTTTAAAAAAAATCAAAAGAAATACAAATGCTAATCACAGTGACTACTTTGGAAATGCAACACAATTGTGCAGGTACAGAATGGATGGAGAGGGTTTGGAAAATTGGAGGAACAAGCCTGTTTTGCATCCAATTCCTTCTGCCTGTAATGTTTTATCTGGTTGTATCTTATGTGGAGTGCTTAAAGAATGTAAATTAATTGACATGGAAAAGAATTATCCAGTTTCCCAACTTTCAACCTCAATTTGAAACCACTTTGTCACAGAAAGACTCTCTGAATGACCCCAATGGCTTAGTTGGTGAAAACATTGCCTCATATGATACTGAGGAATGTCTTAGTTTTGACTTCAGTACCTCTTAGCTAGGAAAAGTGGACAAAAATTCAGTCAGAGTTTGTGCTCATAATGATATCCTATCAACATTAATTTTCTACATTCACATATGAAGCATGGCCATCAGAGAGCGGTACCAGAGCATAGCTAGTGCCTGTGGAACCATATCTTAGGGCAGATCAGTGCCTGAAGGAGAGGACAGGAAGGGAAAAAGTTGGAGGGGAAAAAGAACTTGCCACAGAACAAATTTGTGCTATTAAAGTAACCAAGAATATTTATAAATAGAAGTATCTTGCTCTGGAAGATTGAAAGTACCACCAATTCCAAATAGTCTCCAGTTGCAACTAACCTGCTGTGATCAAATATATATTACCACCAGATGGATACAAATAAAATGTAATTGAAATGTCATTGTGTTTGACAATGTGAAAACATTTCAGCAATGTCAGAGGATGAGTAGTTCACATATTTATCTTGTGCTCAGAGAAAGTGAAAAAACATAACAAATTACAGATTTTAACACTTTTCATAAAGGAACTATGAGTAAATATTACAAGCCAGGTTTAAATATTTAATTTCTTGTCGAATTTGATTCAAAGTATTTTATATTACCCAGCAATGTTCCTAAACATTAATGTATGAGATTATTCCTGGGTTCTCTGTATTAAATAGAGCTCAAA
This sequence comes from Heptranchias perlo, assembly GCF_035084215.1. Classification (NCBI taxonomy): domain Eukaryota; kingdom Metazoa; phylum Chordata; class Chondrichthyes; order Hexanchiformes; family Hexanchidae; genus Heptranchias; species Heptranchias perlo. Next base: position 57,759,804 of record NC_090331.1, read on the forward strand.
AATCACCATTCCGGTTTCATTGGGGCCGATTTTCAACTGCTGCCCTCCCATTTCTCACTTGAAAAATAGGTGGCTGGCAGTGCAAAATTGGGGTGGTGGTGGAGCACCTCACCTACCCTTGGTCACCCAAGGCCCACCTGATGTCATTTTCAAATGGGCCTATAAATGGGCATTCAGCACACCCACTTGAAGCAGGAAGGAGGCTGCATACAAAAGGAAATCAGGGTCTTACCCTACATGGTTGTATGATGTGGAGATGCCGGTGATGGACTGGGGTGGACAAATGTAAGGAGTCTTATAACACCAGGTTATAGTCCAACAGTTTTAGTTGAAATCACAAGCTTTCGGAGCTTTCCTCCTTCGTCAGGTGAGTGCAGGGTTCCATAAAGGCATAGCATATATAGTCAGAGAATAATGCCTGGTGATTACAGATAATCTTTCCAGCTGCCCGTTATCACAACTCGGCAGAGAGGTAATCACAGCAATCAAAGGAGTGGATGGTGTTCAGACAGGGGAACATTACATCCAAGACTACTGAATACACAGATCACAACGACAGAGAGAGAGAGAGAGAGAGAGAGAGAGAGGCACCCGAAAGGCAAAGAGAGAGAGAGAATGTCCAGTTGTATTAAAAACAGATAACTTTTTTTTCGCTGGTGGGATTACGTGTAGCGTGACATGAACCCAAGATCCCGGTTGAGGCCGTCCTCATGGGTGCGGAACTTGGCTATCAATTTCTGCTCGGCGATTTTGCGTTGTCGTGTGTCTCGAAGGCCGCCTTGGAGAACGCTTACCCGAAGATCGGAGGCTGAATGTCCTTGACTGCTGAAGTATTCCCCGACTGGGAGGGAACCCTCCTGTCTGGCGATTGTTGTGCAGTGACCGTTCATCCGTTGTCGCAGTGTCTGCATGGTCTCGCCGATGTACCATGCTCCGGGGCATCCTTTCCTGCAACGTATGAGGTAGGCAACGTTGGCCGAATCGCAGGAGTATGAACCATGTACCTGGTGGGTGGTGTCCTCTCGTGTGATGGTGGTATCTGTGTCGATGATCTGCCATGTCTTGCAGAGGTTGCCGTGGCAGGGTTGTGTGGTGTCGTGGACGCTGTTCTCCTGAAAGCTGGGTAATTTGCTGCGAACGATGGTCTGTTTGAGGTTAGGTGGCTGTTTGAAGGCGAGTAGTGGAGGTGTGGGGATGGCCTTAGCGAGGTGTTCGTCATCATCGATGACACGTTGAAGCCTGCGAAGAACATGGCGTAGTTTCTCTGCTCCGGGGAAGTACTGGACGACGAAGGGTACTCTATTGGTTGTGTCCCGTGTTTGTCTTCTGAGGAGGTCTATGCGATTTTTCGCTGTGGCCCGTCGGAACTGTCGATCGACTAGTCGAGCGTCATATCCCGTTCTTACGAGGGCGTCTTGCAGCGTCTGTAGGTGTCCATCGTGTTCCTCCTCGTCTGAGCAAATCCTGTGTATTCGCAGGGCCTGTCCATAGGGGATGGCCTCTTTGACGTGGTTAGGGTGGAAGCTGGAAAAGTGGAGCATCGTGAAGTTGTCCGTGGGCTTGCGGTAGAGTGAGGTGCTGAGGTGCCCGTCTTTGATGGAGATTCGTGTGTCCAAGAATGAAACCGATTCTGAGAAGTAGTCCATGGTGAGTTTGCTGGTGGGATGGAACTTGTTGATGTCTCTTCAGTGATTCTTCGCCATGGGTCCATAGGAAGAAAATGTCGTCGATGTATCTGGTGTATAGCGTTGGTTGGAGGTCCTGTGCAGTGAAGAAGTCGTGCTCGAACTTGTGCATGAAAATGTTGGCGCATTGGGGTGCGAATTTGGTCCCCATGGCTGTTCCGTGTGTTTGGGTAAAGAACTGGTTATTGAAGGTGAAGACATTGTGATCGAGGATGAAGCGGATGAGTTGTAGGATGGCGTCTGGAGATTGGCTGTTGTTGGTGTTGAGTACTGAGGCTGTTGCAGCGATGCCGTCATTGTGGGGGATACTGGTGTAGAGTGCCGAGACGTCCATCGTGGTGAGAAGTGTTCCTGGTTCAACTGGTCCGTGGGTGCTGAGTTTTTGTAGGAAGTCTGTAGTGTTGCGACAGAAGCTGGGGGTTCCCTGTACGATGGGTTTCAGGATGCCCTCGACGTATCCAGAGAGGTTCTCACACAGGGTTCCGTTGCCTGATACGATAGGACGTCCGGGTGTGTTGGCTTTGTGTATCTTTGGGAGGCAGTAGAAGTCTCCCACGCGGGGAGTACGTGGGATGAGAACGCGTAGGATGCTTTGAAGGTCTGGATCGAAGGTCTTGATCAGTTTGTTGAGCTGGTGGGTATGTTCTTTGGTCGGATCTGCGGGTAACCGTCTGTAGTGTTCCTGGTTGTCCAGTTGTCGGTATGCTTCTTTGCAATAGTCCGTTCTGTTCTGTATGACGATGGCTCCTCCTTTGTCCGCTGGTTTGATGACGATGTTGCGGTTGGTCTTGAGAGCGTCGATGGCGTTGCGTTGTGCTCGGGTGACATTCTGGACTGTCTTGTGAGTGCGGCGGATGAATCTGGCATTGACGCATCTCCTGACAGCTTGAGCATACATGTCAAGCTTAGGGCAGCGACCCTCCGGAGGAGTCCAGTTTGACTCTTTCTTCTTCGGTTGCTGTACTGCGGATCCCTCTGTCTGCTGTTCCGGATCGTTGATTGTCTCATTGGGTTCGCTGCTGAAATCTTGGGATTTGTGGAAGAATTCCCGGAGCCTCATTCTCCTGATGAATTCCTCTGTGTCCGCCGCGAGACCGATGGGGTCCATTTTGGTGGTGGGGCAGAAATTGAGCCCTCGGCTGAGAACTTCGATTTCGTCTGGTTGAAGGGTGTGGTCGGACAAATTGATGATAGACTTCCCTGTGGTTGCAACCGTGGTACCGGGGGAGGCTTGGTTGATGCTGGTGGTGATGCCGAGTTTCTCAAGCTTCCTGCTCTTGGTTTTCATGTAGGCAGCGTAGTTCCGTTGCCTCGACTGTTTGGCGGTGTCTCGTAGCTGGTCTGCTGTGTCCTGAGTACAGGTTGAGAGTATGGACTCTATCTTGGTTTCGAGGTTGCGGCGTCTGCTGTAGAGTTGGTGTACGAGATGTTTGCGGAGTGTGCAAGAGGTACGACGGCAGAGTCTCTCAGCGTAATCTGAGTTGTATGTCGACTTGAGTGGGTTCGTGACCTGACGAAGGAGGAAAGCTCCAAAAGCTTGTGATTTCAAATAAAACTGTTGAACTATAACATGGTGTTGTAAGACTCCTTACATGGTTGTAGGACCATGTTTTCAATTTTCCTTAAAGGGACCGCTGGAGGCTGCTCCAAAAATGACCTGGAAGTTTATTGGGGGAGATTTTTGTAGGGCCAGGAGATAGCTACTTCTGACCCCACAGAAATACTGCCGCTGCTGGGTAGACCCCTCCTGGTGCGCCTTCCCTCTCCCGGCCCTTTTACTAATGACTTCTGGCTTGGCTCAGGTATGAAGCGGTTGGATTTCCCACCCCTCGTCGGGGTGGCGAACTGTCCGCCAGGGCTCATTGAGCACTCAGCTGGTCGCCCAAATTTTGCTGATAAGACCCAAACCTGAAAATGGTTCTGGCCTTCCTACGCTGGCTTCGGGTGGACAGCGTTCTCCACTCCACCAACTACACGCCGGTTTTGGACAGAAATTAAATTCTTTCCCAAGATTTCTCGTTCCTGATATTGTGATCAACATGTGTTCTCGCAGAGATCAGCTAAGTGCCACACTTCACACTAAAATTTGGATACAAAGCACCTAATAAGAACACCTAATCAGAATCTAGACATAGATGCCAGTGTGTGTGTATGTGTCTTGAGGCAAACAAACCCAATGAAATTTCTGTAGTGGTTACTGTGCAACAATCAGAACTTTAGCTATTTTTTTCATCTTCAGGTTTGTGAAGGTGAAACTAGCTATATCACTCCATCCCAGCCCAACCCACCCCAGCTGGGGTAGCTAATTCAGAGCTGGCCACAAATCACACCTGGGACATTCATGCTCTGTTTTGTTCAGTGTAACATCATGCAGTGCTTTTACCAACCTAGCCATTTGAGATGGAATTTTGCATTTGATTTCCTCTGTATTGTCAGCATTCTTTATCCTTTAAAGAATGTACAATATCACTCATTCAGGATTACTTACATTACCATGACGCCCACTTGCCAAATAAATCTTCATATTTTAATGTTGCAAAGGGATGTTGTTTCTTCCATAAAGCTCATGACTATCATCCATTGAGGAAGATGTAATAGAGGACGAACTTTTATGTTGGACGTGGTGATACTCCAAGACATCGTATTATCTCTATTTTTACAGTAGTACGAAAATGGTACAATGTACATGATTACATAATATTCTTAAAATAAGAAAAATACTGCAAGGCAGAACTTCCTTGGAATCCAAACAAATCCTAGTTTATTAGCTCAAATTGGCAAGGAGTAGTATCTCAATACTTTCCACATATGCAAAAATACAGTGAACTGGTCAATATGAACTGCTTTTTGCAAAAGAAAACTTACTGGCAACAACACATAGGTAAATACAACAAAATAGAACAGCCGCAATATGTAATCTCTATAAATTATGCATTATTTGATCAGTTTGATTTTTTAAGCAGTAACTTGATAGATTAGCTTTTCCAAGACCACTATATCACCCACCATGTGAGGGGACCAAAACTGCATGCAGTACTCCAGATGCAGTTCAACCAGCGACCTGTATAATGACAGAAGGGGGTCCTTTGATTTGTACTGAATGGTTCTATTAATACAACCCAATACCGTTAGCTTTAACTACAGCTATTGGTCATGAACTTTCAGTGATCTGTGCACAATAACACCTGGATCTTTTTCTCTCTCAACCTCTTTCAGTATTATTCCCTGTAAATGATAGTGTATTCTGTGTTGGTCCTACCAACATGCATGACACTACATTTATGTGTTACTTGCCATTTTGGTGTCTAGCGGCAGGCAGGCCTTCCTGGGAGCTTCACTGGGTTCGTCAGCCATTCAAAGGTCCACCTGCTGCTGCTCCCAAGATGCCCTTCCACACAGGCATTGCAGCAGGCTGAGTCCCCAGGCATGATGGTGATCGACGACTATGAGCCAAGAGGTTGAGGACAAGGGGGGCTAGTGCACCACGACGACAGTGAGTTCCTCACAACTTGTTGTTGGAGGTGAGGGGTAGTTGGAGCGAGTTTATGGAAGTGATTGATGGGGTGGTAAAGGAGGGTTATCATTGCTCTCCAGGATGACCCTGGAGTAGTAGGCAGTCTTGGCAGAGGAGAGTGAGGCCTGAAAGTGCTTAATGTTGTCCATCCTGATATGGTGATGGATGGTTAAACATGTTGTGCACTGGATACACACAAACCTGTGCCCCTTGGGCTTGCAGGAGTGATGATAGGAGCCATACCAGGGGAAGGAAGGAAGTAAAGGAACCAAAACATGGCAGCGAATTTGCACACAGCAAGGTCCCAAAAACAGCAATGAGATGGTGTTGGTGAAGTGGCAGGGTGGGACTTATGCCTGCCCAGCAGCTACTCGCAATGTGGAGGCCTCACTCCCCCAGCAGACAATGGAGTTTCGTTGGAGCTTTTACAGATCATGCTGATAGCTTTCGACAAGGTTCCACATAACCTCATGTTTGACAAATCTATTCGAGTTTTTTGAGGGTGTAACTAGCAGGGTAGATAAAGGGGAATCAGTGGATGTAGTATATTTGGATTTTCAAAAGGCATTCGATAAGGTGCCACACAAGATTAGGGCTCATGGGATTGGGGGCAATATATTAGCATAGAATGAGGATTGGTTGACAGACAGAAAACAGAGAGTAGGAATAAATGGGTAATTTTCAGGTTGGCAGGTTGTAAGTAGTGGGGTGCCGCAAGGATCAGTGCTTGGGCCTCATCTATTCACAATTTATATTAATGACTTAGACAAGGGGACCAAGTGTAATGAATCTAAGTTTGCAAACAAAACAAAGTTAGGTGGGAAAGTGAGCTGAGGAGGATGCAAAGAGTCTGCAAAGGGATATAGACAGATTAAGTGATTGAGCAAGAAGGCAGCAGCTGGAGTATAAAGTGGGGAAATGTGAAATTATCCACTTTGGTAAGAAGAATAGAAAAGCAGAATATTTTTTTAAAAGCTGAGAAACTAAGAAATATTGGTGTTCAGAGGGATTTGGGTGCCTTTGTACACGAATCACAGTATGTTAACGTGTTGATGTGGAGATGCCGGTGATGGACTGGGGTTGACAATTGTAAACAATTTTACAACACCAAGTTATAGTCCAGCAATTTTATTTTAAATTCACAAGCTTTCGGAGGCTTCCTCCTTCCTCAGGTAAACGTTTACCTGAGGAAGGAGGAAGCCTCCGAAAGCTTGTGAATTTAAAATAAAATTGCTGGACTATAACTTGGTGTTGTAAAATTGTTTACAATTGTTAACGTGTTAACAGCAAGCAATTAGGAAGGCAAATGGTATGTTAGCCTATATTGCAAGGGGGTTGGAGTATAAGAGTAAGGAAGTCTTGCTGCAATTATATCAGGCTCTGGTGAGACCACATCTGGAGTACTGCGTACAGTTTTGGTCTCCTTATCTAAGGAAGGATATACGAGCCTTCGAAGGGGAGATTGAGTAGAATGGGCCTATTCTCTCTGGAGTTTAGAAGAATGAGAGGTGATCTCATTGAAACGTATACAATTCTTAGAGGGGCTTGACAGGGTATATGCTGAAAGACTGTTTCTCCTGGCTGGAGAGTCTAGAATTAGGGGTCATAGTCTCAGGATAAGGGGTCGGCCATTTAGGACTGAGGTGAGCAAAAATTTCTTCACTCAGAGGGTTGTACTTCTTAGGAATTCTCTACCCCGGAGGGCTGTGGATGCTCAGTTGTTGAGTATATTCAAGATTGAGATTGATAGATTTTTGGACACTACGGGAATCAATCGATATGAGGATTGTGCGGGAAAGTGGAGATGAGGTAAAAGATCAGCCACGATCATGTTGAATGGCACAGCAGGCTTGAGGGGCTGTATTGCCTACTCCTGCTCCTATTTCTTACATTCTTAAGTTCTTATGTTCGTAAATCTAATTTAATTTCAAATTTTAAAGAAGGAGGTGATATCACTACTTTTATTCAAGCTTTTGAATTATTAGCAAACTACCATTCGTAGACAGAGGTCTCCGGGCTGAACGGTTTATGCCATCTTTTTGTGCTAAAGCATTCACAGCTTCTTCTTATGTTTATCTGATGCATAGTGTGAACAATAAAACTGTAAATCATAACAGACGAGGCTTGTATTCCCTTGAATATAGAAGATTAAGTGGTGATCTAATTGAAGTGTTTAAGATGATTAAAGGATTTGATAGTGTAGATAGGGTAGACACAGATTTAAGGTGATTGGCAAAGGCGCCAGTGGCAACATGAGGAAACATCTTTTTATGCAGTGAGTTGTAATGATCTGGAATGCACTGCCTGAAAGGATGGTAGAAGCAGATTCAGTAATAACTTTCAAAAGGGAATTGGATAAATACTTGAAGGGAAAAAATTTACAGGGCTATGGGGGAAAGAGCAGGGGAATGGGACCAATTGGATAGCTCTTTTAAAGAGCCGGCACAGGCACAATGGGCTGAATGGCCGCCTTCTGTGCTGTACCTATTATAATGCTAGGATGCTACGATAGAGAGAAACTATTTCCTCTGGTGGGAGAGTGCAGAACAAGGGGGCATAAGCTTAAAATTAGAGCTGGGCCATTTAGGGGTGATGTTAGAAAGCACTTTTTCACACAAAGGGTCGTGGAAATCTGACACTCTCTCCCCCAAAAAGCTGTTGAAGCTAGGTCAATAAAAAATTTCATAACTGAGATTGATTGATTTTTGTTAGGCAAAGGTATTAAGGATTACGGAACCAAGGCGGGTAGATGGAGTTAAGGTACAGATGGTTGCATCTATTACCACCACTGTGGTGGAGCTAAGATAATTCACTATTGTCACCGTTAGGAAGTGGGAGGACAATACTTACCCAACCCTTTGTCTGAAATGTGTAATTTGATCAAGTCATTGTCAGGCAGGTTACAGAGTTCAGATAAGGCACAGCGCTAACACTACTGATTTCATAGAACAGATAGCGCTAACACTACCTAGTTCAGAGAAAGGACAACGCTAACACGACTGAGTTCACAGAATGCACAACGCTGACACTACCGAGTTCAGAGAACACACAGCGTCGACACTACCGAGTTCAGAGAACGCACAGCACTGACACTACCGAGTTCAGAGAACACACAGCGTCGACACTACTGAGTTCGGAGAATGCACAGCACTGACACGACTGAGTTCAGAGAACACACATTGCTGACACTACCGAGTTCAGAGAACGCCTGGTGCTGACACTCCCGAGTTCGGAGAACGCACGGCGCTGACGCTCCCGAGTTCGGAGAACGCACGGCGCTGACACTCCCGAGTTCGGAGAACGCACGGCGCTAAAACTCCCGAGTTCGGAGAACGCACGGCGTTGACACTCCCGAGTTCAGAGAACGCACGGCACTGACACTCCGGAGTTCGGAGAACGCACGGCGCTGACACTCCGGAGTTCGGAGAACGCACAGCACTGACACTCCGGAGTTCGGAGAACGCACGGCGTTGACACTCCCGAGTTCGGAGAACGCGTGGTGCTGACACTCCTGAGTTCGGAGAACGCACGGCACTGACACTCCCGAGTTCGGAGAACGTACAGCACTGACACTCCCGAGTTCTGAGAACGCACAGTGCTGACACTCCCAAGTTCGGAGAACGTACGACACTGACACTCCCGAGTTCGGAGAACGTACGGCACTGACACTCCTGAGTTCGGAGAACGCACGGCGCTGACACTCCCGAGTTCGGAGAACGCACGGCGCTAAAACTCCCGAGTTCGGAGAACGCACGGCACTGACACTCCCGAGTTTGGAGAACACACGGCGTTGACACTCCCGAGTTCGGAGAACGCACGGCACTGACACTCCCGAGTTCAGAGAACGCACGGCACTGACACTCGCGAGTTCGGAGAACGCACGGCACTGACACTCCCGAGTTCGGAGAACGCACGGCACTGACACTCCCGAGTTCAGAGAACGCACGGCACTGACACTCGCGAGTTCGGAGAACGCACAGTGCTGACACTCCCGAGTTCGGAGAACGCACAGTGCTGACACTCCCGAGTTCGGAGAACGCACGACACTGACACTCCCGAGTTCGGAGAACGCGTGGTGCTGACACTCCCGAGTTCGGAGAACGCACGGCGCTGACGCTCCCGAGTTCAGAGAACGCACAGTGCTGACACTCCCGAGTTCGGAGAACGCACAGTGCTGACACTCCCGAGTTCGGAGAACGCACAGTGCTGACACTCCCGAGTTCGGAGAACGCACGACACTGACACTCCCGAGTTCGGAGAACGCGTGGTGCTGACACTCCCGAGTTCGGAGAACGCACGGTGCTGACGCTCCCGAGTTCGGAGAACGCACGGCACTGACACTTCCGAGTTCGGAGAACGCACAGTGCTGACACTCCTGAGTTCGGAGAACGCACGGCACTGACACTCCCGAGTTCGGAGAACGCACAGTGCTGAGACTCCCGAGTTCGGAGAACGCACGGCACTCCCGAGTTCGGAGAACGCGTGGTGCTGACACTCCCGAGTTCGGAGAACGTACGGCACTGACACTCCCGAGTTCGGAGAACGTACGGCACTGACACTCCCGAGTTCGGAGAACGTACGGCACTGACACTCCCGAGTTCGGAGAACGTACGGCACTGACACTCCCGAGTTCGGAGAACGTACGGCACTGACACTCCCGAGTTCGGAGAACGCACGGCACTGACACTCCCGAGTTCGGAGAACGCACGGCACTGACACTCCCGAGTTCGGAGAACGCACAGTGCTGACACTCCCGAGTTCGGAGAACGCACAGCGCTGACACTCCCGAGTTCGGAGAACGCACAGTGCTGACACTCCCGAGTTCGGAGAACGCACAGCGCTGACACTCCCGAGTTCGGAGAACGCACGACACTGACACTCCCGAGTTCGGAGAACGCGTGGTGCTGACACTCCCGAGTTCGGAGAACGCACGGTGCTGACGCTCCCGAGTTCGGAGAACGCACGGCACTGACACTCCCGAGTTCGGAGAACGCACAGTGCTGACACTCCCGAGTTCGGAGAACGCACGGCACTGACACTCCCGAGTTCGGAGAACGCACAGTGCTGAGACTCCCGAGTTCGGAGAACGCACGGCACTCCCGAGTTCGGAGAACGCGTGGTGCTGACACTCCGAGTTCGGAGAACGTACGGCACTGACACTCCCGAGTTCGGAGAACGTACGGCACTGACACTCCCGAGTTCGGAGAACGCACGGCACTGACACTCCCGAGTTCGGAGAACGCACGGCACTCCCGAGTTCGGAAAGGAAGGGGTGAGGCCATGGAGGGATTTCAACATGAGGATGAGAATTTTAAAATCAAGGAATTGGTGGACTGGGAGCCAATGTAGGTCAGCGAATTAGGATACGTGCAGCTGAGTTTTGGATGAGCTTAAGTATATTGAGGGTGGAAGATGGGAGGCCGGCCAGGAAAGCATTGGCATAGACAAGTTTGGAGGTAACAAAGGTATGGATGAGGCTTTCCGCAGCAGGTGGGCTGAGGCAGGGACTGAAGCGGGAAATGTTGTGGAGATGGAAGTCGGTGTTTTTTGTGATGGAGCGGATATGGGTTGGAAGCTCAGTTCAGGGTCAATTAGAATGCCGCAGTTACGAACAGTTTGTTTCAGCCTGAGACTGTGGCCAGGGAGGGGGCTGTTATCAGTAACGAGGGAATGGAGTTTGTGGCGAGAACCATGGACAAGCAGTCTGACAACACAGAGGCAGTGGAGGGCTTGAGAGAGGTGGTGGAGGTAGAGCTGGGTATCATCAGTATACATGTCTTCGGATGATGTCGCCAAGGGGCAGCATGTAGATGAGAAATAGGTTGGGGCCAAGGATAGATCCATGGGGTATTCCAGAGCTAATGGTGCGGGTGTGGGAAGAAAAGCCATTGCAGGAGATCCTCTGGCTATGAATGGATAGGTAATAGTGGAACTAAGCAAAGGCATTCCCACTCAGCTAGACAATGGAGGAGAGGCATTGGAGAAGGATGGTGTGGTTAACTGTGTTTAAAAACGAATGAAATAAGGATGAGGAGGATAGTGCACCACGGTCACAATCACAGAGCATGTCACTATTGATTTTGATTAGGCCGAAACCTGATGGGAGAGGTTCAAACATGGAATTGCAGGAAAGATGGCAGACAGGTATGGGGCCAACAGACAGCAGCAATGCCCTCTACTCCACAGCTGCAGATAATGCACAGTGTCTTTTGGAATACAGGCGATAGCTGTTGGGAATTGCAGGCAACACAAACTGCACAGTGCCTCCTCGTCACTCCAAAGTTGCTCTGCCAGTTGGTTTAAACGTATCTATAAATGCTGCTCATCCTCATTCCATTGCTCCTCTTCTTCATTCAAAAAAATGATCACAAGATAACTATGGATGAGCAGGACCATTTGGCTTGTCTTGAATCAAGTGTTGATCCCTCTTGTGTGAAGAATGATTTCTTGATATTATTCCTATGAATCTATGTTGTTTTCTTTTATAACAGTGATCCTCCTTGTGGCTTTTCTCTGCACTGACCACAGCACATCAGTAGCTCCCTTGTGCCTCAATGGCCAGCACTGCACAAGGGAGTCAAGGTGTGGTCTGAGCAGCAGACTGTTCTTAACTTCCTCTGATGGAAAGTTGTTGCAGCAGCCCTCAGGTAATTGGGTTTGGAGGTCGGATCGGGATGGGGATCGAGGGGCTAGGTAATGCGAAGCCGGGGATCGGAAGCCCAAGAATTGGTGGGGTGGGCAAGGGAAAGCAGGGCCGGGGAACTGAGAATTGGGGGGGGCTGGGGATCATGGGGGCAGGGGCCATGCATCGCAGGGGCCGGGGCTGGTGATCAAGGGGGTTGGTGTCAAAGACCACGAGGATGATGGGGAGGGTTGGGAGGACTCCTGCTCCTCTCGGTTCCACATTCAGGTAAGTTACTTAACTTCTTTCTTGCAGGCGATCCCGAGGACTCGTTTCCCTGAGTGCAGCCTGCGATGGCGCTGGCAGCCTCAGGGCAAAGCGATCTTGGAGAAGGGACCTCAAGCAGGTGTTATTTACATATGCAAAGGGACTAACATATGCTTTCGGCATAGGTAAAGGACACCTCTTGTTTGTCCTTATCCAATATGGCAGGCGGCGCACTTCTGGCCGGAAATGGGCGCACGTTTTCTGCCCGCCATATTGGGGCCTTAGTAATGCAAGTCGCAGGTGGCGATCCAGTGTAACGGATCTACACCCCGATGTCTGATTTTTGTCCATTTTTCGGAAAATCTACCTGGCTGTATCGTCTATTTTTGCATTTTTTGCAGCTTTGTTGGGTGATTTAAAGCAGAAATTGGCATCGGGGTCTGGAGTCTGGCTCAAACAGTTGTTTGGACCATGATGTCACTGGATGCCCCAGTCATGCATTTCCACGATATTTATTGTAAAATCAGTTTGGAAGAAGGGGTCAGGTGCAGGGTTCAACTACAGCAAGCAGTCTGCACCTCTCTGAAGTAGATATAAGGGCTTGCTCCAAACTACTCACTGAGTTCCTTTAAGGGAAAATTCCAAGGTAGTGTGGGCTATAGCTTTGTTTAGTTATAATAAAAGTCTTGTGAATTAAATTATGAGAATAATGTCCTTTGACAGTTATATTGGGACCACCACCTCTCTCGACTCCTCCACTGTCTCTGATTTGTCTCACTGCTTGTCCGACATCCAGTACTGAATGAGCAGAAGTTTCCTCCATCTAAATATTGGGAAGACCAAAGCCATTTTCTTTGGTCCCTGCCACAAACTCTGTTCCCTAGCCACCGACTCCATCCTTCTCCCTGGCCACTGTCTGAGGCTGAATCAGACCGTTTGCAACCTTGGCGTCCTATTTGACCCTGAAATGAGCTTCCAACCACATATCCGGTCTATCACATAGACTGCCTACCTCTACTTTTGTAACATTGCCTGACTCCGCCCTGGCTCAGCTCATCTACTGCTGAAACTCTGATCCATGCCTTTGTTACCTCTAGACTCGACTATTCCAATGCTTACCTGGCTGGCCTCCTATTTTTTCTCCCTCCATAAACTTGAGCTCATCCAAAACTCTGCTGCCTGTATTCTAACTCGCACCAGGTCCCATTCACCCATCACCCCTGTGCTCGCTAACCTACATTGGCTCCCAGTCTGGCAACACCTCAATTTTAAAATTCTCATTCTTGTTTTCAAATCCCTCCATGGCTTCACCCCTTCCTATGCCTGTGACCTCCTCCAGCCCTACAACCCTCCGAGATCTCTGCGCTCCTCCAATTCTGACCTCTTCTGCATCCACGATTTTAATCGCTCCATCATTGGCAGCCAGGCCTTCAGCTGCCCTAAGCTCTGGAATTCCCTCCCTATATCTCGCTGCCTCTTTACCTCTCTCTCCTCCTTTAAAATGCTCTTTAAAACCCACCTCTTTGACCAAGCTTTTGATCACCTGTCCTAATATCTCCTTATGTGGCTCAGTGTCAAATTTTGTTTGATAACGCTCCTGTGAAGCGTCTTGGGATGTTTTACTGTGTTAAAGGCACTATATAAATGCAAGTTGTTGTTGTTATTGTTGTTGTTGTTGAGTTATATTTTTGGTATCAATCATGTGAAAAGAAAATTGTGATGAATCACATTTTGCTTTTGCAATAAAGGTCCAGTAAATTTATAATAAAAATAATACATTTTTGAAAGTCTTCTACTTTGCACTTCTCTGAGAGTTTTATCAAATTATTAAAAGAGGAGTTAAGGAAATTGAAAAGATATAGTGAATGGATGACATGTTATAGGAGATGTTTGTTTTATAGAAAAGATAAGGCCAAAAATCCGTAGGCAGTCAACCTGGCATAAGTGCCTGTGACCTTTGGCGCTGACCTCACTGAAGTATGCAGGATTGGGGGGAGTTCACCTCATTGAAATATGGCCAGTAGGCGCCCACACCAAGAAGGAGGCTGAAATTCTGGCATGGGGTGCCAAGGTCCGCCAGAAACAATCTTTAAATGGCCCATCAAATACTGGAAAATTTTTGAACAGCTTCAGACGTCCAGATCATGCTGTTCATCTGTAATATCTTCCAATTCTGAGGAAGGGTGCATAACCAGAAACATCTTGGCTGTTCTCTCCACGGATGCTACCTGACCTGCTGAGTGTTTCCAGTGTTTTCTGTTTCTGTTTCAGATTTCCAGCAACTGCAGTATTTTATTTTTTGTTCTTTGGGTTTTACTTTGTCCTGAAGGTGTGTGAATTGTTTGAATCAGGTATCTTAGAGTTTGTCCTTAAACCTTTTAAATCGTTTTGATCGACAGATCTGTAGCCAGAAACTGCCTGCATCTGGGGATAAATATGGCGAGCTCTCCATAGCCCTTTAGTGCCCTTCACACATTTTCATTACACATATTGTACATGTGAGGAAGGGTTCTGTTAATGCTGTGGAAAGTGTTATATAGCTAAACCCTGACACATCTAATGAGAACCTTAAGTGGCGGTGGTAAAAGTGCATTTGAGACTCTTGGCAGTTGGTTAAATGGAATACTTTTAATTATAGATTATCCTTTTCTTAATTGAAAGCTTTGTAATTGAATTTACAATTAAATTGCTGACCTCTTGATAGATGCAACATTTCCCTACCACAGTGTGTAATGTGAAACTGTAAATTTTAAAATTATGACAATGATGGATTGGGCACACCATATCTGTATATTTTTCCTCCGGTTTTCTGTCTCCTCTTTTCCAAGGATGACCCACTTGTACCTCGACAAAGTGACCATTATTCAGGTGTGAACCTTGATAGTTAGTGCCAGCTGGCTGTACAATTATGAAGGACATTACAGTTGAGCCTGATCCTGCTCTCAATGGGCAACTCACCTAGAATCCACACATGCATATTTCCCAGCAGGGTTTGCTGTATTATAGTCAAGATTGGGAACCATGGGAGATTTGGGTTTTCTTTTGCTTGCCCTAATCCTGGAGTGCTATGCGAATTGTAGATGTCTTATCAGTGTCCCAGTTGAGATCAACTAACTCAGCACAGTCCAGAAACCTGGAACCTTCTGTATGGTTTTATTTCTAAGCCACTGGGCCATATTTAATTTGAAAGAATTGAACAATACTAACTTTATTAAGTTGAGATCTCAGAGTCATAGTTGAGCATCATGAAAGGAACCATCAGCACAGAGGACACTTACTGGTTTGCAATTTCTTTGATAGCATCAAAAAGCCCTAAGAAATTACAGGCCCTTTAGAAAGTGTTTGAAATTCCAAGCCTCCCCCATCTCTGAGTGCCAGACAATAGTATTACGTTTTCTGGGGCAAATAGCTTTTGCTATTGGTTTGGAATGTATCCCTGGTTATTCTCCTGCCCCCAGGCTCAAGGAAATGAGCAGTCTGGCTGCAAATGCATCATGTACATGGCAACATAATTTTTCCCATCTGACAGATGTAAGTGCTTCTGGGATTTATGCACAGAAAAATGACACTGTGATGGAATTCTGACTTGGATGAGACATTTACATTGATGCTACTGGAAGGAAGAAAGAAAACAAGACTTGCACTTATATAACACCTTATCTCATCTCTGAAAAATATCTCAAACTGTTCTATACAAATTACTTGTTAAGTGTGGCCACTGTTATTATGTAGACAAACATGGCAGCTAATTTGCACACAGCAAAATCCTAAAGGTCAATAAGATGAGTGATCATTTACTTTGCTTTGGTGATGCTGGAGAATACTGTGCCTGTTGAGAGAGGAACCCAACAAGCAACCTTGTGACTTTCCTTCTGAGGTCAGGAGGAGCAGGAATGCTTCTCAAGGAAAATTTAAGCCTCCCTGCCCCGGGCCTCTCCCAACTGCGATGCTCCCTGAATCCCCTTCCAGTCACTTACCTGTGTGCTGGGGACCGTTCCTTTGGTGGGGGCTGGAATGCACAGGGGAGGAAGTGATACTTCAGTTGTACAGAGCCTTGGTCAGACCCCAGCTGGAGTACTGCATTCAGTTTTGGGCACCGCATCTCAGGAAGGATATATTGGCCTTGGACGGGGTACAGTGCAGACTCACCAGAATGATACCAGGGCTTATAGGGTTAAATTAAGATGACAGGATACATAAACTTGGCTTGTATTCCTTTGATTCTAGAAGATTGATGGGTGATCTAATTGAGGTGTTTAAAATGATAAAAGGATTCTCTTGGGTCGATACTGGTAAGCTATTTCCTCTGGTGGGGGAATCCAGAAACAGGGGGCACAATCTGAAATTAGGACCAGCCCATTCAGGAGTGAAACGAGGAAGCACTTTTTCACACAACGAGTTGTGGAAATCTGAAATTCTCTCCACCAAAAGGCTGTGCTGCTGGGTCAATTAAAATTTTCAAGACTGAAATTAGGTAAGGGGATGTGGATCAAAGGCGGGTAAATGGAGTTGAGGTACAGATCAGCCATGATCTAATTGAATGTTGGAACAGGCCCGAGAGGCAGAATGGTCAACTCCTGTTCCTATGCCTTTTTCAACTTTGTTTTTAAAGCAATGTACGATATGGAATTTATTTTATACTGGAAGCATTCCTCCACAACTTTCTTTCTCCTTTAACTGCAATATTTTCAATTTTCATTTATTTAAAAAAAAACTTTTAACAGTAATTATCTATATAATGCTTTCTAATTTGTTCAGCACTGCTGCAATTTCTATTGTTTCTTTTGTGTTTTCAGTTTGATGTCTGAATTACTTGACTCTACAAGGACATGCACAGCCTTCAATTTGGCTACATTAAAAATCTTTTGTGTAATTATCTATTGAGTAATACATAGGAGTCAGTAGTTTAATCTGTTTTTATTTTATACACAAATTAACTAAGTCTCTATCAGAAATATAAAGATATGGAGATTATACCTCCTGAACATATTATGAATAACTATGCAATTATTAATCAGGTTGCTAATTATCATGTCATGATCAAGGCTAGTGATAGAAAAGTTTAATTTTTTTCTCTGTTCTGCTTCTAAATAGTGTCCAAAATGGGTGCAATGAAGAGGAAGAATGGGTTCTAAGCCTTTGCTCCTATTTTGCTCCTGAACAGCACTATCAACAAAATTCCACTGTGGCTTTTCTGATGTTTGCATCTGACTGAAGAGGGTGCAGCATTGTAAATTTCATGCAAATGAATGTCAAGACTGCTGCAATAAAACTTCCTCTCATAGCGCTTGATGGAGCGCAAGGGAAAACTGCTCCCATTGGGACTGATTCTCGAGTTGCCGTTTAGATGCTATCTTAAGGGATAGGCTGGTATTGCTAAGAAAGGTCTTTATTTTTTGTTCTTTGAATAAAAAATGGTTTCGTTTCTTTGGTACTTGTTATAGAATGCTGTTAGTCCTTTACATTTAGTGATGGGGGCTATGTGCAGTACTGTGCCACCTGTCCTTTTGCGATATGGCTTATTTAGAGACGGATGAGGAGAAACAACAACAAGCCCCCTTGGCAGTCATTCACCCAACTACCTCTTGAACCATTAACACAGAGTAGGAACCTTAACCCCCTTCCTGATTGTACTAATGCTCCATGTCACTTGGAATAAAAAGCGAAGCCTCACAGTCAATCCAGCATCCTCCTCCTATTCCTGCAGCATCATTTTTCATACCCACATTTGATATCCCTGTTGCTGCACCTAATGTTCGGCATAATGATGCCACATTCTTCCCAGCATCCCCCAAGGTAGACTTGTAGGAGCATCTGGACTGCTGCTTAGGGAGCTGCTGCCAACCCAGCCACGGCACATGGGTTCACTGGGGACAGAACCTTTAAATAAAGTAAAAGACCATCAACATGTAAACCTCAGCTTTAGGCCACATATATTAAAGAAAAACTTATCATTCTTTATCAGATTGTGTCCAGGGGCAGGTCTGCGTTTGGAGCATGTCAGGCCTCGGGTAATGGCCTGAACCTGCAAATATTATCAGGTGCACATCAGGCACAGTACACGTTCGAAAAATCAGCCCCACTGAATCACCATAAATCAGTAAGCCTGGTCATGACTAGAATGACCACTACAAATTTACAGAGCTATGGGGAAAGAGCAGCGGAATGGAACTAATTGGGTAGCTCTTTCAAAGAGCCGGCACAGGCAAGATGGGCCGAATGGCCTCCTCCTGTGTTGTACCTACTATGATATGATATATCATTCAATGATGAAAGTTCTTCATGGTCTCTGGGATGGCTTGTGAGTCCAACCACTGATACAGATGCATGACCACACTCCATACATAATAGATTGCTTAGATGGAAGCTGGTCTTTGTGATTAGTTTGTGCTGTTCTTTCTGCCTTTTTTGCAAGATCACAGATATTTCCTTTCAACTGTTTTGAGGTCCCCAATTGCACGTTACAGGTTCTCCGATGTGTTGCACTGCACCTAAACTCAGGCAGACTGCAGTTAAATTCCAGCCTGCTCATAGCAGAACAGGTGTGAAATCACCAACTGCCCGTGGTTTCAGGCCAAAGTGCAGTCTTCTTACACTTACTGATTTTGCATCAATATGAAGAGGAAACCGCTTCACATCAACACAAAAACTGCATCCCAAAACAATCAGCCATCAAATTTTGTCTGCTTCCTTGTGACAAAGCACCTGGCCTCCACTTGGGGCCCACTCACAACAGCGCAACAGAGATTAACAAATCACCATGTAGAGAATCGTGGGTGTGAACACATGTTCTATCCTTCTGCGGTACAGCATGTTGCAGCTCCAGTGCATTACATCATACCATTTGATTAAGTTAATGTTCCGTAACTTACTGCCAGCATCTTTTATCTGATATTTAATGTACAGACATGAAAAGAAACCACAAGGCAAATAACTACCATTCTTCAATGTTCATGCAAATTGACTAGCAACCACTATAAGTGAAATACATATGTCAAGGCAGCTACTTATCTATGTTAATTTTAATTTGAGCGCATAATTTTAAGCAGAATTTGCATTGAAAATTGCCTCATTGTTTCCTCTGAGAATATCCGTTTCCTCCTAAACTTTTTCTGAATATCCAACTGCTCTTAATAATAGGTTCTGTTGAGACTGTAAACCGCTACGTCCAGTCTGCACATTCTTGTTGTATTATAGGCTTGAAAAACTGGTGTCCTGGCAAATTTTATGATGCATGGGGATGTGACATGATCAGGAGAGACACACACAATACGGAGATGGAAATAAGAAATGCATGTGTAAAGGTTCTCTGGGAATAGGGGACTGTATTCAGCAGATGTCTTTTACCATACGTCTCAGTGAACTGGCAAAGTATTCACCTTTCAAGACAAGACATACACCATCCCTATCTATTAATTTCTTTATGTACCACACACAAATGTTATTTCTATGTCTTAACTATACTGTTCCTCTTGTGCTGCTTGTATGCAGCTGCATGATACAAATTAATTATCCTTTTTTCTTAACTAGTAACTGAGATGTGTAGCACAAAATTTAAAAAAAACACATAAACCTAAAGCAGAGATGTACAACTGAAAAAAGAAATAGGAAGAGAACAATAAAAGCCATTTCTCCAGCACTCCTCCCATCAGAAGAAGGTCAAAGCACTTTACACAAAGAAAGGAAAAAAAAATGAGACTCTTCTGTTGTCGAAGTGCAACCAACCCATATATTCAATCCCGATGTGACAGATGCAAAATGACAGAAAGGTGTGATCAGCCACAATAAAACAGACATCTTACCTTTTATTTTGTTAATCTAAGGAATAGTTTTGAATTAACAATCACAGTATAAACTCATTAATTTTAGCTCAAATGACCACCATATCTTATGGCCAGACCGACTGCACACGCTTGGCTCTTCAACAATAAACCAACTGAGACCCCAAAGAAAAAGAGGAAACAGACATTGATATTTCTGCAACCACAAAACAGAAACCTTCAGCAAAATACTGGCCTCTGCAGTAGAAAAGAAGCCAGCCCAGATGGCATTACCTGGAGGGGAAGCACCGCTTGGGGTTTATGGAACAATTACGGCTGAGAACAGAGAGAGGGCTGAAAACAAGGATGAGAGAGAGAAAGCGAGAGAGAGAAAATGAAATAGGGAGAAAAAACAACAAGCATTTTGATAAGGTTTTTCACATGCAAGAAAACAACTCAAATCACTTTAGATTAAGGAAGCAAAGAAACAATGGATACTAAATAGGAGAAGAAAAGGTAAAAGTGGAGGGGGCTAAAGCAGAGGACCTGTTTGAAAAGAAAGGTTTGAGGAGATTTTTTAAAGTTGGGGAGGTGGCAAGCTGGAGGGAGCTCCAGAGGGTAGGAATGGCCACCAGTGGTGAAGCGGAGGGAGCAAGGGACAAGGAGACGTCTTAGGGGAGCAGAACGTGCATGTGAGGAGATAAGGCTGGAGATTAGAAATGTATGATAGAGTGAAGCCATAGGGGGATTTGAAAGCAAGAACAAAAATTTTGAAATCCACTCGCTGGGGCGCAGGGCGCAAGTGCAGTTTGGAGAGGATGGGGTTGTGGGATTTTGTGCTGGGGAGGATGAGGACTGCAACATTTAGGTGAGTTGAAGCTAGAGGAAGGTTAAGGCAAGAAAGCCAGTTAAGAGAAAGTTAGAGAATTTGAGCCTCAAGGCGATGAAAATATGTTCTAAAGTTTTGGTACTGGTTGGAAGAGGCAAAGGTGAAGGAGAGTAATGTTGCTAAAGTGGAAGAAAGCGATCTTGGTAACAGAACAAATATGAGGGAAGAAGCTAAGATCAGGTTATGCAACTCCTGACAACCTGAGATGGAAGCTGAGAGGTTGATGGGGTCAAGGCCAGAGGCAGATAGGTGTTGCTGGAAATCGAAAGAGATGTGTGTCAATTTAGCCTAATTAACCAGATAGTCAAATTCTCCATAATTGGCAAGACATACCTCTATTCATTAACTTTATTCCCACTGGTAAAACTATGTAGTCACTGTGACTTTGCCCTTGGAATAAATATAATACGTGGTGGAATGTCTTGCCAAAAATGTATTAAGTGTGGGAAAAGGTATGTGAGTAGACTTTCTGCAGGGATTCTCCTGATTGTTTATGTAATTTCTCCAGTGTTTCTGCCAATCCACAGACGAAGTTACAGTGGGAGATCAGGAGAAACCCCACAGAAATTCTACCTCCTTTTTCTTGAAAGGAAGGAGGTGCTATTTGGTACCAGACTGTTACTTGTTTATATCAATTTTTGTTCTCTTCTGGGTGAGCCTATTCCCTGAATGCCATACAGTTTAATGACCAAAATGAACAGGACAGAAAAGATAGCAGGGTCAGTTCTTCTTTCAAGCTCATGGTATACATCACAGTTTTGAACACGATGTCTTAATGATGTGATGACTAATGGTGTCTTTGGACTTTATGTTAAGAGAAATAAAAGTTTATAACCTGCAGACTACAAAGGAAACTGAGTGCAAAAGAGTTATTTGGCAAAATACAACTGCAGGTTAAACTGAAATTTTCTTAAGGTTGGGAAGTTTTGTGGGAAGACCCTGGTGCACAGCCCAAGGACTGTTAGAATCCTAGGGGTAAATTTTAACTTTCAGCCCAGAAGGGAGCAGGGGGAAGATTTCCGGGTGTGATTTCACGGCAGCCAGCCTGATTGACAGGCTGTTGGCCAGGAAGGCCTGCTGCAACAGGCCACAGCCAGGGATCAGAGGGAGGGAGGGATCATAGGCCAGGGAGAAGACTCGGTGTTGTGGGGGGGGGGGGGGGGTGGTGGTGTGAGGAAGAGATCGTGGGGGAGTGGGCGGAGAGAAGACTGGGAAGTGGGGGAGGGCTGAGGAAGAGATCGGGGGGAGCAGGGAGAAGATCGGGGGAGGGGTGGCTGGGGAGAAGACTGGAGGGGTTCCGGGGAGAAGACTGGGGAAGGAGGAAGGGCCGAGGAAGATATCGGGGGGCGGGGAGAGGATTGGGGGGATGCTGAAGAAGAGATCGGGGGGCTGAGAAGAAGATCGGAGGGTTGGGAAGATGATCAGGGGGCTGAGAAGATCGGGGGCTGAGAAGAAGTTTGGAGGTCGCTGGAGGTCGGGAGTAGAGTCAGAGGTAGGTGGGGTCCACCATCGGGGGGTGGGGGGGTCATCATTGGTGGGGGCCGATCGCAGGGGTCCTGTCGGCCAGGTGAGCTTGTTGGGTCTGAATTAAGCACTCCTACTCCTCTGAGCCCACAAGCAGTGCAATAAGGCACTCACCTCATGGATCTGGCCCTTCCCGCTTGCTTTCACCTGACATGGATCGGAAGTGGTGGGAAACCTGAACAGATAAGGTTAAATTTATTTTATTATTCTATTACACAAAATATTAAGTTCCTCAAGTATCTCAATGAGGTGCATTGCCCTTTTAAGTATCGGCCCACCAGCTTTAAGTGGGGGCGGGACTTCCTGGTTTCTGCTCTCCACACACAGACAAACTTGCCTGGGTTAAACCGCTCTGAAAACTGAGGATTTTTACTCCCGACCCACCCCCAATCCACCCATTCTTGGGGGTTAAAATTTAACCCATAGTTTCCATAAGCAGACATGCATTCCAAAGGAGAAAAGAAGCAGATGGGAGGTTTGCTTTTGGTAGGTAGCTCCACAGAGTATGGCTGAGGAGCCTGTAGTCTCTGCCACCAAATATGAAGTGAAGAGGAAGTAATGTACAGGATGCCAGAGCCGGAGGACAGGAGAACATGAGCAGGGACAAAAAGCTAATGAAGAGTATACAGATAGGGTGGGGTGAGGCTGAGCAGGGACAAAAAGCTAATGAAGAGTATACAGATAGGGTGGGGTGAGGCCATAGATGAATTTGTACATGAGAACGAGGATTTTAAATTTGATCTGTTGGGGGATGGGGACCAGTTTAGGCCAATGGGAATGGAAGTGATGGGCAAGCAGGGACAGGATGGAGGTGGAAGACTTTTGCTGGATTTAGTTTATGGAGGTTGGAATTTGAGGCTGGCATGGCTGCTTCATTATAGGAGGAGTTGTGAATGGAGTTGAACACTGTGGAATCATCAGCGAACAGTCCCACTCCTGACATTATGATAGAGGTAAAGTTATTAACAAAGCAGTGTTGCCAAGGATGGTTTCCTGAAGAACTCCCGCAGTGATGACCTGGGGCTGTAGTGACTGGCCTCCAACAACCACAACCATTTTCCTTTGTTTCAGGTATGACGGCAGCTGCTGGAAGGTTTTCCTTTTGACTCTCATTGACTTCCAGTTTTGCTAGGGCTCCCTTCTCCTCTGGCATTCAGCTCACGTTCCTATCTGGATCATGGCAGTGATGAGGTCTGAAATTGAGCGGTTCTGGCGGAAGCCAAAACTGAGCGTTAATCTTCTCTCCTTCGATTGCTTTCTATTATTTTACCCATGACTGATGTCAAGCTCACAGATGTACAGTTCCCTGGGTTATCCACCATTCCTTATAAATTGGCACCACAGACACCTCTTTCCAGACTCGGCATAATTTCTACACTCAGTGATTCCTTTAAAATATCTGTCATGATGTGAGTCATTTAATTTCCACCTCTTTTAACACATTATTGGGAAGTCTGCCAAAGTTAGATGCTTTGCTTTCTTTTCATGTTCTTCATCTATCTATCACCTTTTTGTGGGTAATTTCTATATTGATCAGTTTTTCTGCATCTTGCCCTTTAAATTCTAACTCTATGTGGAGAAGATAGTGGGTCAGGTTCATTTGACATAAAGAAATCAGAAAGGACACTTACCATTCTTTGGTCATTTGTCATCATGTCTCCTCTGGTTCCCTTAGGAGTCCCACTATATTCTTTGTCACAAATTTTACCTCATTATAGAAACATTTCACATTTTAAAAAATATTTATTGCAATTCTAATGTAATTTATTTTGGTTCTCCTAATCATTTCCTTTACCCCTTTTAACTTTTTACTATACGCATCCTTGTCTTAATCACCCCGTAGTTTATATTTAATGCAAGATATTCTTTTATTTCTCATGCTCTGTAATACTTATTTGTTGCCCATATTGAATTCCTGCTCCTCTACTGTACTTTTTACCTGATGAAGTATGCTAATTATGTCTCTGAATACATTCCACTTTTTCCCTGTACCTGCCTCATCTCACAGTGAATGTTGATTCATCATTTCTTAGTTCCTTTCTCCTCCCCTCGAAAGCTACATTTTTGAAGTTAAGTCTTTGCTGTACTTCTCTCCTTTTCTATTGTAGGTCTTATTTGAAACTGCACCATATCATGGTCACTATTACTGAGCTGTTCTCTAACTTTGGCCATATCCACCATTCCTTGGTCATTGCATAATAGCAAGTCTAATGTAACCCCCATTTTGTAGTTTCCACGATCATTTGAATCATGTAACGGTCTCTAATCATGCCCAAAAATATTTTTTTTATTGTCACTATAATCTTCCCAATTATTCCCAGGTAAATTAAAATCCTCCATCATAATTATATTAGCTTCTTTATAAATTTCTCTGATTTCAGCAAAATATGGCCTCTTCATAACCTTTGCCTGATGTTGTGACCTATTACACATTCTCATTACTAGTTTATTCCCTTTTTGACACTTAAGGCACCTGCCTGAGGCAAGTGGGGTGCTAATTAAAAGGAAAAGTTGGGCTACGATAATATCATACCAGCCCCCACTGAATTTTAAATTAAGTTCATGGATACTCTGCACATTCTTCAACTCGCCAGCAAAACCACTGGGATTGGTGCCTGAGAGCTGCTGATGTAATATGAATCCATACGGATTGAAACAAAGGATAAGAAGGGATCGATCACATTAAAATGTATATTCTACAGACCACCTAATAGTAGAAGGAAAGTGGAGGAAGAAGTATGTAAGCAAATCAATTAAATGAGTAAAAAACATTGAATAATAATCATGGGAGATTTCAACTACCCCCAAATAAACTGGCAAGAAGAGGTCAGGAAAGGGGATCAGGGAATGGAGTTTTTACAATGTGTACAGGATTCCTTTCTTACCCAGTATGTGAGAAGCCCAACAAGAGAGGAATCACTGCTGGATCTAGTAATGGGAAGTGAACCAGAGCAGATAAGAAAAGTAAGTGTAGGGGAACATCTAGGCAATAGGGATCATAACATAATAAGGATTCAAATAATGATTGAGCAAGACGTAAGTAAGACAAGGACCAAACAGTTGTTCAAGAACAAGTGAAAGGGAAAAGCGTAGAGCAGCGGAAAGAAAGTGTACTTTAGGCACGAGAGATAAAATAAAAACTAGAAGGTGCAAGGCGATTAACCCAGCATCAAAGCTGTGGCAGGGGGTTGGGAACCTGAGCAGGGAGACAGAGGAAAGCGTGTCAGGAAGGGACAGAAGGTATGGAGTAAAAGGTAAAGTGTTAAAAAAGGAAAAAGCAGGAACTAAGTGTCACAAAACATATTTGAAAGTTCTTTATCTGAATGCACATAGCATTGGTAACAAAATGGACGAGTTAACGGCACAAATAACGACGTATGGGTATGATCTTGTGGCCATTACAGAAACATGGCTGCAGGGTGACAACGACTGGGAATTAAATATGCCAGGGTATTTAACAATCAGGAAGGACAGGCAGGAAGGAAGGGGAGGTGGGGTGGCTATGTTAATAAGGGAAGGAATCACTGTAATACAGAGAAAAGATATTGGGACAAAGGATCAGGATAATGAAACAGTTTGGGTGGAGATAAGGAATAATAAGGGGAAAAAAACACTCGTGGGCGTAGTATATAGGCCTCCTAATAGTTGCAACTCTGCTGGAAGAAGTATTAATCAGGAAATAGTTGGGGCATGTAATAAGGGAACAGCTATAATTATGGGGGGTTTTAACTATCATATTAACTGGACAAATTAAATTGGGCAGGGCAGCCTTGAGGAAGAGTTTATTGAGTGTATTAGGGATGGATTTCTTGAGCAGTATGTAACTGATCCTGCAAGGGGGCAAGCAACCTTGGACCTGGTCCTGTGTAATGAGCCAGGATTAATTAATAATGTCCTAGTTAAGGATCCCCTTGGAATGAGTGACCATAACATGGTTACATTCCATATCCAATTAGAGGGTGAGAAGGTTGGTTCTCAAACAAGCGTACTGAGCTTGAATAAAGGAGACTATGATGGTATGAGAGCGGAATTGATTAAAGTGGACTGGGAAAATAGGTTAAAGGGTAAGACGGTACATGAACAGTGGTGTTCATTTAAGGAGCTATTCTACAACTTTCAAAAAATATATATTCCACTGAGGAAAAAAGGGTGTAAAAGAAATGACAGCCATCCGTGGCTAAGTAAAGAAATTAAGGATAGTATCCGACTAAAAACAAGGACATATAAGGTAGCCAAACTTAGTGGGAGGATAGAAGATTGGGAAGTCTTCAAAAGACAGCAAAAAGTAACGAAAGGATTGATTAAGAAAGGGAAGATAGATTATGAAAATAAATTAGCAAAAAATATAAAAACAGATAGCAAGAGTTTCTACAGTTATATAAAAAGAAAAAGGGTGGCTAAGGCAAACGTAGGTCCCTTAGAGGATGAGACCGGGAAATTAATGGTGGGAAACATGGAGATGGCAAAAATGCTGAACAAATATTTTGTTTCAGTCTTTACGGTAGAGGACACTAAGAATATCCCAACAGTGGACAAACGGGGGGCTCTAGGGGGGGGGAGGAGCTAAATACAATTAAAATCACTAAGGAATTGGTACTCAGTAAATTAATGGGACTCAAGGCGGATAAATCCCCTGGACCTGATGGCTTACACCCTAGGGTCTTGAGGGAAGTGGCAGTAGGGATTGTGGATGCTTTGGTAATAATTTTCCAAAATTCTCTGGACTCGGCAAAGGTCCCGGCAGATTGGAAAACTGCTAATGTAACACCGTTATTTAAAAAGGGTTGTAGGCAGAAGGCTGGAAATTATAGACCAGTTAGCCTAACATCTGTGGTGGGTAAAATTTTGGAGTCTATTATTAAGGAGACAGTAGCGGAACATTTGGATAAACATAATTTAATAGGACAAAGTCAGCATGGCTTTACGAAGGGGAAGTCATGTCTGACAAATTTGCTTGAGTTCTTTGAGGATATAACGTACAGAGTGGATAAAGGGGAACCAGTGGATGTAGTGTATTTAGACTTCCAGAAGGCATTCGACAAGGTGCCACATAAAAGATTATTGCTCAAGATAAAGAATCACTGGATTGGGGGTAATATTCTGGCATGGGTGGAGGATTGGTTATCTAACAGGAAGCAGAGAGTTGGGATAAATGGTACATTCTCGGACTGGCAACCAGTAGCCAGTGGTGTTCCGCAGGGGTCGGTGCTGGGTCCCCAACTCTTTACAATCTATATTAACGATTTGGAGGAGGGGACCGAGTGTAACATATCAAAGTTTGCAGATGATACAAAGGTGGGAGGGAAAGTAGAGAGTGAGGAGGACATAAAAAACCTACAAGGGGATATAGACAGGCTGGGTGGGCGGAGACTTGACGGATGCTATACAATGTTGGAAAATGTGAGGTTATGCACTTTGGCAGGAAAAATCGGAGAGCAAGTTATTATCTCAATGGCGAGAAACTGGAAAGTACTGCAGTACAAAGGGATCTGGGAGTCCTAGTGCAAGAAAATCAAAAAGTTAGTATGCAGGTGCAGCAGGTGATCAAGAAGGCCAACGGAATGTTGGCTTTTATTGCTAGGGGGATAGAATATAAAAACAGGGAGGTATTGCTGCAGTTATATAAGGTATTAGTGAGACCGCACCTGGAATACTGCATACAGTTTTGGTGTCCATAAGTATGACTGCCTCGAGACATACTTGCTCTCGAGGCAGTACAAAGAAGGTTCACTCGGTTAATCCCGGGGATGAGGGGGCAGACATATGAGGAGAGGTTGAGTAGATTGGGACTCTGCTCATTGGAGTTCAGAAGAATGAGAGGCGATCTTATTGAAACATATAAGATTGAAGGGGCTTGATCGGGTGGATGCGGTAAGGATGTTCCCAAGGATGGGTGAAACTAGAACGAGGGGGCATAATCTTAGAATAAGGGGCTGCTCTTTCAAAACTGAGATGAGGAGAAACTTCTTCACTCAGAGGGTGGTAGGTCTGTGGAATTTGCTGCCCCAGGAAGCTGTGGAAGCTACATCATTAAATAAATTTAAAACAGAAATAGACAGTTTCCTCGAAGTAAAGGGAATTAGGGGTTACGGGGAGCGGGCAGGAAATTGGACATGATTTTAGATTTGAGGTTAGGACCAGATCAGCCATGATCTTATTGAATGGCGGAGCAGGCTCGAGGGGCTGATTGGCCTACTCCTGCTCCTATTTCTTATGTTCTTATGTTCAAAGTAATAGATTGGAAGAAAGCTAATTTAGAGGGGATGAGAATGGAACTGGAGAAAACAAATTGAAAAAATTACTGATAAACAAAGAAATAGAACAGCAGTGGGAAACATTTAAAATGGTGATCAATAGCGTCCAGGAGAAATATATCCCAATAAAAAGCAGGTACAAACTACCCAGTAATTATAAACCATTGATGAATAAAGAAATAAGGACAAAATTGAAACTAAAGAAAAAGGCATACACTAAGTACATAGACAACAAAAGAGAGGATGACAAAAGGGAATACGAAGAGGTTAGGAAAGAAGTTTTAAAAAAGCAATTAGGAAGGCAAAGAAAAAATATGAAATTAAATTATCAAGGAATATAAAAAGAAATAGTAAAGTATTCTATGGACACATAAATAACGAAAGAAAAATCAGGATACAGATAGGGCCACTAAGGGATACACATGATAAAGTCACAGATAATGACAATGAAATGGCAGAAATATTGAATAATTACTTTGCCTCAGCATTTACCAGGGAGACTAATATGGTGGGCATGACATTAGAAGAAGAGATCAAAAAAGATATAAAGACATTTAAGTCAGAAAGGGGGGAGATAATTGATAAACTAATCAAATTTAGAGAGGATAAAACCCTTCGTCCGCGTGGATTGCATGCGCAAATATTAAAAGAAATTAGGGCAGAGATAGCAGAGGCACTATTATATATATATAAAAACTCATTAGAAAAGTGAATAGTGCCAGAGGAATGGCGGTCAGCAAATGTGATTCCTATATTTGAAAAGGGAGACAGAACAAGTCCAGGGAACTAGAGACGAGTTAGCTTGTTGTCGGTGGTGGGAAAGATTATGGAATCTTTACTCAAAGATGTCATAGAAAAACATCTGGAAAACAAAAATATAATAAGGAGTCAAAAGCAAAATACTGCGGATGCTGGAAATCTGAAATAAAAACAGAAAATGCTGGAGAAGCTCAGCAAGTCAGGCAGCTTCTATGGAGAAAGAAAGAGTTAACGTTTCAGGTCGAAAACCTTTCATCAGAACTGGAAGATGTTAAAAGAGTTCAAGTTTTTAAGCAAGTACAGAGCCAGGGAGAGTAGAGCGAGAGCAGGAGGCAATAAAGTGGCGACACACGGCTGACACAGTTGGAGTCAACTCACTACAAGCAGAAATTGAAAGATTGATGTCACAGGACAGCAGGTTGGTGATTGATTGATGAGTATGACTTTTTTTCTCTCTAAGTTAGGGCAGGGGTTTAACTAAGAGCTTAAATCAATAACTTAAACTACATAAATTAGTAACTTATTAATTTATGCAAATTAATAAAACTCAGAATAGCGAGAGATTAAAAACTCGAATAAAGTAAATAAATAAATTCTGGTTCGACAAGCGATGGCAGGGCAGGTGGTGTGTCGTAACCGCAGCATGTGCGAGTTGGTGGAGAGCAGCATGATTCCCGGTAACCACATTTGCAATAAGTATCTGCAGCTCGAGGAACTTCAGTTCAGAGTTGTTGAGCTGGAGTCCGAACTGCAGACGTTACGATGCATCCGGGAGGAGGAGAGTTACCTGGACTCTTTGATCCAGGAGGCAGTCACACCCCTTAGATTAGGTAGTAGTTTAGATTTGCTCAGTGGTCAGGGATAGAAGGTTCTGCTGAGACAGTTTGAGGAGCTAGGGTCCAAATTAATTAGCAGAACCTCAAAGGTAATAATGTCTGGATTACTACCTGAGCCACGTGTAATTTGGCACAGGGTCAAACAGTTCAGAGAGTTAAATGCTTGGCTCAAAGGGTAGTGTGGGAGACAGGGGTTTTGATTCATGGGGCACTGGCACCGGTACTGGGGAAAGAGGGAGCTGTTCCATTGGGACGGGCTCCAATTAAACCGAGCTGGGACTAGCGTCCTGGCAAATCGAATAACTAGGGCTGTAGACAGGGCTTTAAACTAAAAAGGGGGGGAGGGGGTCAGGTGAGGGGAAATTTAAAAATCTAATGAGAAAAATCAAGGCAACAGAGCAGTGCAGTGATTTGGGTAAAGATAAGCAGAGTGTGGCAGGAAGGGACAGAGAGTTTACCGATAATAGAGCATCAACAAGTAAGGTCAAAGCAGGAAAAAATGGTAAAAAGTCAAAATTAAAGACACTTTATCCAAGTGAATGGAGCATTTGTAACAAGATAGATGAATTAGTTACACAAATAGAGATAAATGGGTTTGATCTAATAGCCAATACAGACACATGGTTCAAGTGACCAAGATTGGGAACTAAATATTCCAGGGTACTTGACATATAGAAGACATTAGGAAGGCAAAGAAAAAATATGAAATTAAATTATCAAGGAATATAAAAAGAAATAGTAAAGTATTCTATGGACACATAAATAACGAAAGAAAAATCAGGATACAGATAGGGCCACTAAGGGATACACATGACATAAGGACAGTGGTGAGAAAGGACCTTGGCTCAGAAGATCAGGAAGTAGAATCAGTATGGGTAGAAATAAGAAATAACAAGGGGCAGAAAACACTGGCGGCAGTAGTTTATAGGCCCCTTAATAGTGGCTATACTGTTGGACAGAGTATTAATCATGAAATAACAGGAGCTTGTAACAAAGGTAATGCAGTAATCATGGGGGTCTTTAATCTTTACATAGACTGTTCAAATCAAATTGGCGAAGGTAGTTTGGAGGACAAGTTCATGGAATGCATTCGAGACAGTTTCCTAAAGCAATATGTCCATATGTCATGGAACCAACCAGGGAACAGGCTATTTTAGATCATGTATTGTGTAATGAGACAGGGTTAATTGGTAATCTCACAGTAAAGGATCCTCTGGGAGAGAGTGATAATAATATGATAGAATTTCACATTGAGTTTGAGAGTGATGTACTTAAGTCTGAAACTTGAGTCTTAAACTTAAATAAAGCCAATTACATAGGTATGAGGGGTGAGTTGGCTGAGGTAGATTGGGAAATTAAATTAAAGGCTATGATGGTTGAAAAGCACTGGCAAATATTTAAAGAAATATTTCAATATTCTCAACAAATATACATTCCATTGAGAAATAAAAACTCCATGGGAAAAGTGATCCACCCATGGCTAACTAAAGAAGTTAAGGATAGTATTAGATTAGAAGAAGAGGCCTATAATATTGCCAAGAAGAGTAGTAAGCCTAAGGATTAGGAGACTTTTAGAAACCAGCATAGGATGACCAAAAAATTGAAAAAAGGGAGAAAATAGAATATGAAAGTTAACTAGTAAGAAATATAAAAACAGATTGTAAGAGCTTCTACAAGTATGTAAAAGGGAACAGAGTAGCAAAAGTAAGCATTGGTCCCCTCGAGGCTGAGACAGGAGAAATTATAATGGGGAAACAGGAAATGGCAGATGTGTTAAACAAATATTTTGTATCTGTCTTCACAGTAGAAGACACAAAAAGCATACCAAAAATACTGGGGAACCAAGGGACTAATGAGAGTGAGGAACTTAAACTAATTATTATCAGTAGAGAAAAAGTACTTGAGAAACTAATGGGATTAAAAGCCGATAAATCCCCTGGACCTGCTAGCCTACATCCGAGGATTCTAAAAGAGGTGGCTGCAGAGATAGTGGATGCGTTGGTTATGATCTTTCAAAATTCCCCAGATTCTAGAATAGTCCCAGTGGATTGGAAAGTAGCAAATGTAACCCCACTATTCAAGAAAAGAGGGAGACCGAAAACAGGCAACTACAGGCCAGTCAGCCTGACATCAGTCATCAGCAAAATGCTGGAATCCATTATTAAGGAAGTCGTAACAGGCCACTTAGAACATCATAATATAATTAGGCAGAGTCAACATGGTTTTATGAAAGGGAAATCATGTTTGACAAATTTATTTGAGTTTTTCGAGGATGTAACTAACAGGATAGATAAAGGGGAACCAGCGGATGTAGTATATTTGGATTTTCAAACGACATTCGATGAGGTGCCACATAAAAGGTTGTTATGCAAGATAAGGGCTCATTGGGTTGAGGGTAACATTTTAGCATGGATTGAGGATTGGTTAATGGACAGAAAACAGAGAGTAGGGATAAATGGGTCATTTTCAGGTTGGCAGGCTGTAACTAGTGGGGTACCACAAGAATTGGTGCTTGGACCTCAGCTATTTACAATCTATATTAATGACTTGGATGAAGGGACTGAGTGTAAAATATCCCAAGTTTGCTGACAATACAAAGCTAGGTGGGAAAGTAAGCTGTGAGGAGGACACAAAGAGTCTGCAAAGGGACATAGACAGGTTAAGTGAATGGGCAAGAAGGTGGCAGATGGAGTATAATGTGGGGAAATGTGAGGTCATTCACTTTGTTAGGAAGAATAGAAAAACAGAATATTTTTTTTAAGTGGTGAGAAACTATTAAATGTTGATGTCCAGAGAGACTTGGGTGTCCTGGTACAATAAACAATTAGCACGCAGGTACAGCAAGCAATTAGGAAGGCAAATGGCATTTTGGCCTTTATTTCAAGGGGGTTGGAGTGCAAGCGTAAGGAAGACTTACTACAATTGTACAGAGGTTTGGTGAGACCTGACTGCATACAGTTTTGGTCTCCTTATCTAAGGAAAGATATTCTTGCCTTGGAGGCGGTGCAACGAAGGTTCACTGGATTGATTCCTGGGATGAAAGGGTTGTCCTGTGAGAAGAGGTGAGTAGAATGGGCCTTTACTTTCTGGAGTTTAGAAGAATGAGAGGTGATCTCATTGAAACATATAAGATTCTGAGGGGCTTGACAGGGTAGGGGCTGAGAGGTTGTTTCAACTGGCTAGAGAGTCTAGAACTGGAGGGCTTGATCGCAGGATAAGGGGTCGGCCATTTAAGACTGAGAAGAGGAGGAATTTCTTTACTCAGAGGGTTGTAAATCTTTGAAATTCTCTATCCCAGAGGGCTGTGGATGCTGAGTTGTTGAGTATATTCAAGGCTGAGATAGATAGATTTTTGGACCCTAGGGGAATCAAGGGATATAGGGATCAGGCAGGAAAGTGGAGTTGAGGTCAAAGATCAGCCATGATCTGATTGAATGGTGGACCAGGCTCGAGGGGCCGTATGGCCTGCTCCTGCTCCTATTTCTTATGTTCTTATGGGAAAGTGAGTGGAGTCAAAGGAGAAGTTGATCTACGTAACAACAAGTTCCGCCAGGTGGAGGAGGGTGGTGGTGGATGGGAACTGATTGGGCCTCTGCTCAAGAAAGAAATAGAGGGCCCACAGGTCATCCTGGTGGGGGTTGGAGGTGTAGAGGGACTGGACTTCCATGGTGAAAAGGAGATGGTTAGGGCCGGGGAACTGGAAACTGTTGAAGTGGCGGAGGGCGTTGGAAGAGTCGTGGATGTAGGTCGGAAGAGACTGGACAAGGGGAGAAAAAATGGAGTCGAAATAGGAGGACATAATTCCTTGGGGCAAGAACAGGCTGAAATGATGGGTCTCCTAGGGCTGTCCTGTTTGTGGATCTTGGGAAGGAGGTAGAAGCAGGCTGTGCGGGGTTGGAGGACTATGAGGTTGGACGCCATGGGGGGAAGATCTCCAGAGGAGATGAGGTCAGTGATGATCTGGGAAACTATGGCTTGATGCTCGGCGGTGGGGTCATGGTCCAGGGGGAGGTAGAAGGAGGTGTCAGAGAGTTGGCATGCAGCCTCCGCAAGGTACAGGTCTGTTCGCCACACAACAACAGGACCGCCCTTGTCAGCAGGTTTAATGACAATGTCAGGGTTGGACCTGAGAGAACGGAGTGCTGCAAGTTCAGAGGGAGGCAGGTTAGAGTGAGTGAGGGGAGTAGAGAAATTGAGAGGGCTGATGTCACGCCGGCAGTTCGCATTGAAAAGATCAAGAGAGGGTAAGAGGCCAGAGGGAGGGGTCCAGGTGGAACGAGAATTCTGAAGACAGGAGAAAGGTTCCGCTGTGCGGGGGGAAGATTCCTGGTGAAAGAAGTGGGTGCAGAGGCGAAGGCGACAGAAGAAGAGCTCAGTATCGTGTCGAACTTGAAATTCATTGCGGTGGGAGCCTAAGGGGATGAGGCTAAGGCCTTTGCTGAGGACTGATCGTTCAGGGTCAGAAAGGGAAGGTCAGAGGGGATAGTGAAAACACGACAAAGTGTGAGATTGGAGGGAGGGATGGGTTCAGAGGAAAGTGAAGGGGAAGAAGGATCAAGAGAGGAGAAGGATCAAGAGAGGTGTTGGTATCTAAGAGCTCTTGAAGCTTGCGGTCCTTGACACCTGAAAGGAAGAAAAAAAGATTTTTGTTCAAGTGCCGGATGAGGCGAAGGATGAAATGGACCTGTGGACCAGCACAGCTCTGAAATAGACTGAGTCGGTGCTGCTGAAGAGAGAGGTCGAGAGTGCGTGCGGCGGCGCATGGCGTTGAGCGTGGATCTCAGGAAGCGGCGAGAGCAGTGGTTCGTGGAACACTGAATATCATGGAGATATCTGTAATCACGGGTGGATCCAAAACATGAAGGGTGGAATTGAAGTTGGAAACCACATGGAATAAGTCAGGGCTGGAGACAGTTACTGAGGAAAGAGATGTGGCTGTGAAAGCGAGTTTTAGAAGAAACCTGATCAAACACGAGAAGGGAAATAGAAAGCAATGAAGGTGATCAAGGTAAAAGAGACAAACAGAAATCCTACCGTCCAGGGCCCCAAACATTCCTTCCAGGTGAAACAGCGGTTTACTTGTACTTCTTTCAATTTAGTATACTGTACCCGCTGCACACAATGCGGTCTCCTTGACATTGGGGAGACCAAATGCAGACTGGGTGATCGCTTTGCTGAACACTTCCGCTCTGTCTGCAAGCGTGTCCCTGACCTGCCCGTCGCTTGCCAGTTCTGATCTCCACATTAAAGAAAGGATATAGAGGCATTGAAGAAGGTGCAAAAAAGATTCACAAGGATAATACCAGAACTGAGAGGATATACTCACTAGGAAAGGCTGATCAGGCTGGGGCTCTTTTCTCCAGAAAAGAGAAGGCTGAGGGGTGACCTGATAGAGGCCTTTACGATAATGAAAGGGTTTGATCGGGTAGACATAGAGAAAATGTTTCCACTTGTGGAGTCCAAAACTAGAGAACATAAATTTAAAATAGTCACTAATAAATCCAATTGGGAATTCAGGAGAGACTGCTTTACCCAGAGAGTGGTAAGAATGTGGAACTCGCTCCCACAAGGAGTAGTTGAGGTGAATAGCATAGATGCATTTAAGAGGAAGCTAGATAAACACATGTGGGAGAAAGTAATAGAGGGTATCCTGATAGGGTTGGACGAAATAGGGAGGGAGGAGGTTCATGTGGAGCAGAAACGTCGGCATAGTCCAGTTGAGCCGAATGGCCTGTTCCTGTGCTGTAGACTCGATGTAAAAGGGGGTGCTCAGCTACATCTTTTGCAGGACAGGTTCACGCTTCCAGATCACGACTGCTACACTTTTGGTGCTGTATAAATCTTTGGTCGGGTTTCTATTTATTATGGGAGCCATTCATGCTTCTTTCTTCTAAATGGAGCAAGATTTGGAGGAGAAGGGGCAGCAGCAGCAGCCTCAGCAAACGCCGAAGCCACCATCTAGGCCTCTCAGAATACATCAGGTGAGGGGGGCTGCGCGCAGGATGCCATACCCAACACACAGGATCTACTCACCTTCCTGGACCTAACTGAGGGCCAGTGCAGGAGAAGGCTGCGTTTTCCAAGCAGGATGTTGCAGACCTCATGCCAGTTGCCCTCAAAGTCATCACAGCCCTGAATTCTTACGTCATTGGCTCCTTTCAGTCTGCAACAGTGGACATCAGCCGCATCTCTCAAATTGTTCACAGCTGCATTCAGCAGGTGACCAAAGTCTTATTTTGCAGGGTCGAGCAGTACATCATCTTCCCCACTGACCTTAGCAGTCAACAGGACAGAGCTTGTGGCTGTGCAGTAGTGGTTGGCTTCCCTCGTGTGCAGGGCATAATTGACTGTACACACGTGGCCATTGGGGCACCAGGACATGAGCCAGCAACATTCATCAACAGAAAAGGATATCACTCTATCAATGTACAGTTAGTGGCCGATCACAGGAACATCAACATGCAGGGCTGTGCAAGGTACCCAGGGAGCTTCCACGATGCTTTTATATTCAGACATTCGACCATCCAATCTGCTATTCTACCATGGGAGGAGCATGACAGGATGGTTGATGGGGGACAAGGGATAGCCCCTGCAGACTTGGCTGAT
Source organism: Heptranchias perlo (assembly GCF_035084215.1). Lineage (NCBI taxonomy): Eukaryota > Metazoa > Chordata > Chondrichthyes > Hexanchiformes > Hexanchidae > Heptranchias > Heptranchias perlo. Next base: position 57,796,520 of record NC_090331.1, read on the forward strand.
GACACCCCTGCGCATCCCCACCGCGCCCGAGTAGCACAGATACAATCAAAGCCAGGGCACAGCCCTTATACAGCACATGGTAGGACTGTTCAAGCAAAGGTTCAGATGTCTGGACCACTCACGGGGAGGGGCTCCCTGCAATATTTCCCAGATAGAGTGTCACGCATGGTTGAAGTCTGCTGAACATTGCACAATATTTCATTGGAGAGAGGCCTGCAATTGGAGGATGAAGAACAGCGGCAGTCGTCATCAGATGGGAAAGACATGGGGGAAGGAAAGGATGCAGCAGAGGAAGGAGGGCCACATCAGCGCCTTGCAGCAAGAGAAGTGAAGGATCAGCTCACAGCTCTACGATTCTGCTAAGCTTCTCTCACCCAGCCCTAAGAACTTACAAAGAGCCCCTCTGCATAACAGTCCTTGTCACATTCTTCACCACTCTCTTCATTCTGCTTTGAAGAACATTCAAACCATTCAGACAATGTCTCTACCAATTACATTCTGATCATGCAGACTGAGAAGCAGCTGTGAAATCACTCAACAGACCAAAGTCCCTCATGTGATAATTGCAATTAATTTAATGGCAAACAAGCTGGTGGAAGGCTGCTGTTCCTCAGGTCCGGACCCTTGAGATGCTCGTGGCCAGTAACTTCTGAGTGCTCGAGCCTGCGAAGGCCCAGCCGCAGGCTGCAGCAACTCGGCTGCTGCCAGAACAGTGTGGCTCAGCTGACTTGCAGGCACTATGGCGGGTACGGTTGGGGTGCCGGGAGTGGGGGTGGGGGATGGGGGTGGAAGGGGCAGCGAATGTGCAGACGTACTGATATCCTGAGAGAAGCCAGCACATACTGCTCCTATCACGCCACCGCCACTCCCTTGGGGCTGCAGTTCATCACTTCCAGTAATCTGCAGAACAGCAGATTGCAGAAGATGACTGACCCCTTCAAAGCCCATATCCATTCGATTCACCATTCTCTGCACTGTGGAGCCCAAAGCCTGCATGGCAGCCATTTGAGCTTCCCCCAAAGCTGCAAATTGTGCTTGCATGGACTCCTGCTGTGAGGACTCCGCTGCAGCATCCCTGGAGGATACCACACTATCCAGGATAGACTTCAGAATGCTGATGCCATATGAGATGACAGCACAGAGGCTGGATGCAGGCTCCTCCACACTGTCAACCATAGTGGTGAAAGTCATTGACACACCTTCCAATGCCTCGTATAGCTGTCTGTGAGAGGCCGGCAGTTTTCTTCTTATGGCTGGGCTCTTAAAGTCGTCGTCCATGACATCCTCAGCAGAGGTGGGAGACAGCCTCACCCTCCAGCAAGGTTTTCCCTGTGCTGTCTCTGCCAATTCTTCAAATTCTTGTCGCAGTTCTGGTCAGTCAGTTTCTGAGGCCAATCCCAGAAGGTTTTTTTTTCCATCGTTAAAATGCCTGATGGCGGGTTCCCGGCGGAAACAGGGCGGTAATTCAATTTTCGCGATTTTAATTGTTCATCTGCCTCATTCCCACCTGACGGATAGGATTAACATCGGGGCTACAGAGTTTCCAGACTTCTGTACCTAAATCTGAGTTGTTCATCTCAGGTGCCATCAAATATAATAATAGGTATAAAAGCTTACTTTATTTTTGTTCGGTTTATATGCTATTTGATATAATGGTATTACTGGATGCATTCAGGAAAAAGGTGCTGAATACTGAAAAGTCGATTGCAAAATAAAATGGTGCTCATGCTTTTTTGTCAGGGATTTCTGTCTTGCTAATTAGAAATTGCTCCATACAAATCAGTGAGCCAAATCATAAGTATCTAAAATGGTGTAAATCATGTCAGTTCATGATAATTATGTGAGGAGTTAATTGCTACTAAAATGCTCATTGGAAAAGAATCATTGCAGGCTAACTTATTCCACAAAGCATAAATGTATATTTTCATCTGATTGGGACATTCCTGTACTGTAACACTGATAAACAAGATCACATGTTTGAAATTAATCAAAAGAATAATGTTTGGTGACAATTTGAGCAGGCAGCCGTAGCTCCCACCTTTTTAAAATGCCCCTGAATTGGACATACATTTAAGGTGCAGTATGTGCTGCAGTGCATGCCAGAAATTCCTGACAATAAAATGCCTCTGCAAATACCAATTACTCCATAAATGATCTCATCATAACTTAAATGCTGTATAATGGAATAATTTAGCCTTAGTAACTGTCAGCTTGGCACATTAAAATTAATTCATTAATTCTAACTCTAATTGTCACTTTCAATATGGTAAAGTAAAAGTTTCATTGAAAAATATTAATGCCAAACTCCTTTATTTTTACAATATTCTGAGCCACAGAACCTGACAAAATCTCAAACATTCCAGTTTAATTTTATATATTTGGAAAATAGAGGAGTTCCTTTTCCTCAGTCTTTTCCACTCTAGGTTACATAGTCTATGCCTGCCTTTGCTTATTAAAACAGTTCTAGCTGCTCTCTGCAGTCCCGTGAGGGTACGGTTTTTGAATACCTTCTTCTGCACCAAGCATCGGCAGCTCTTCCTCTGGGGCCTACACTGACAAACTGTCAGAGAACCTCTCTTCAAGAAGTCAAACAGTTCCTCTTGAGACCATCAGCATTTGCAGTTCCTGCCAATATAATGAAATACAGAAATGAAACATGTTTTGTTACTGTGCACAATGTTTTGACAGGAAAAATGTTTGTTTACCCTACCATAACAGATCTGGAGGTTAAATGTGAGAAAAGCATTCACTGTGGACATTATTCACATTTTTACTTTCACTTTGTCATTCAATCTCATACACCAATCAAGCTTACAGCTGAACTGGAAAATGTGATTTATTATATAGTATTGGTTAGGGAAGAGTAAAGCAATGAACCTCAATATTGTTATGCCAGGAGAGACATGCTAATAATAATTTCTTATTTGTTCTGACTGTTGTGTCTCTTTAAATCCATTGAAACATACTGTGAGGAACCAGCGCTGAAACATACACGAAACTCTAAATTTCTTCAGAACCTGGGGCAGACTACCAATGTAAGAGGGATGGGAGAGGTAAGTTTGCTAACATGTGGCATCATTTTAAAATGTTGACTTACAGTGCATCTTAACTTAAGCATCTTAAAGGGAGAATGCACTGCACTTTACCAACTGTCCATCATTTTAAATACACATACATGCTCATGTTGTTCCTGGCTCAAGTATAGAACCTGTTGCCCAAAACAAGAGGCAATGCATAAAGACAGCAGGGGGAACTGCCAAAGCTGTGATCTTTGACTTCTTATGAAGAGAGGACCATGGAAATTTTGGGTATGGAGACAATAGAGGGAGAGAGGGAGGGTGGAGGCCCCCAAGCTCACAAATTGTGTTGCTTGTTTTACATTCGTTATCTGTTAATTCACTCCCTTCCATGCAGACATTGCAGCATTTCAGCCTAACACTGCAATATCTTGCCACATTACATTATTTTAAGAGGTGTCTTACTGCAGGCATTGTAAAATATATTTTTCTTCAGCTTGTCTATATGCCCAAGAGGTGGCACATGTTCAACTGAGCACCTTACAGCACCCTGTGTCATTCAGTCTTACAGAAACATGCACCAGTTCTGATATATCCATCGTGGTGGCAAAGGAGGGGGGGAAACCAGGTCAGCTAGCAAGGTGCAGGAGGAAGCACTTAATGAAGTGCAGAACATGAGTCAGGAGGAGCAAGCGCATGTGGAATTGTAGGAGGCACAACCTGCTGGCCAAAGGACAGCTTGAGGGTTCCTTCAACAAGGATCTAGACCTCACATGCCCTACTGCTGCATGACTCCCTGACCAAGTTGCAGAACATGACTACTGCAGCAAAGTCCCAAAGGGCCAATGTCATAAACCAAGGCATAGCTACCATCACAAATAATATGACTACTGCTGAACAGAATTTAGGATCCAAACTACAGCAGTTTCTTTGCTGGATGCACTATGTTGGAAAATCAGATTGAGCAGCTGGCAGCAGGGAAATGGCATGAGTTAGCAGAGATAATGGAGCTACCTCTCAGGGCAATGCCACATCTATACTCTTGTTCCTCCTGGCCCCACAAAGAAAAGCGCTGTACTTATCTTCTGGGGCAACCGCTCAGTAGGTCATTAAAATGGCTTTGGGGTTCTATCGAAGTGATGGGATCCCGATTTGCATATATTTGTAAATGCAAAATCAATAACACAATAAAAGTAAATCCCAAAGAGTGGTAAGAATGTGGAACGCGCAACCACAAGGAGTAGTTGAGGCAAATAGCATCGATGTATTTAAGGGGAAGCTAGATAAGCACACGAGGGAGAAAGGAATAGAAAGATATGCTGATAGGGTTAGATGAAGTAGGGAGAGAGGAGGCTCATGTGGAGCATAAACATTGGCATAGATCAGTTGGGCCAAATGGCCTGTTTTTGTTATGTAGACACGATGTAACTCAATGTGCTCCCCTGTAACATGCGGTGATATAAACTCTCTATCACTTCAGTCCAAATCACAAGATGTAATAATACTGAAGCTCATATCATGTGATTCCACCTGGCAGACTACCATTGTCATTATTTACTAAAAAAAATTGCCAAAAGAAGGATAATACGCTGCACAAACTCCACCTTTAAAGTTATATATAATTACACATGTTTCAAGGATGTAACACAGTTCAGAATTTTGATCATTTTAACAGACTACACGGGTACTGGTTTTGTGATGATGTCATCTCAAAATGTTCATTGTGTTACTTCCTTTTAACACATTTCAGCTTGTTGTTAAACATTTATCATTTATGAAACTGCCCATAGGTGAATTCTACTTTTAATTTGATTCTAGTCAGTATAATAACTGAGTTCTTAAAAGAAATAGAGGCCCATAATGACCAAAAGGAAAATACCAAAATGAACATTTTTAGCAAAAATAACAATAGCGGTTAGCAATAAATGAAAAACACATTTTGCAAAGGAAAGATAAAAGGGTAAATTTATGGATCCTCCACTTCCAGCAGGGAATTGTGCTCAAAGGGAGAATTGGCATTACAGTGGTTTAGCCTTATCGCCGATGTGCGATCCATTCAAGCACGGCTCCCTGCTGGCAGCACAGGATCAGAGAATTAACCCTTAAGAGTGCACTCCGTGTCAGAATTTGCTTTAAAGCTTGCTTTATATGTGAAGCTCATATTTATACTTACCCAGAGATGAAGCAAACAAGATCGTATCCACAATCATAATTAGTGACAACACTACATCACAATCATCAGGCTCGTATTTCATCTGATAATAGACTGAAAGTAATGCCAGTCACTGCCTGGCATCAACATCTGGGGCATTCACAGCATTGCACTCTCTTTACATAACAGAAATTGTTTCAATGATATGTAAAATAAAAACAGAAAATGCTGGAAATACTCAGCAAGTCAGGCAGAATTTGTGGAGAGAGAAACAGAGTTAATATTGAAACGTAACTTCTCTCTCCACAGATGCTGCCTGACCTGCTGAGTGTTTCCAGCATTTTCTGTTTTTAAAACTAAATTTAAAATGGTCACCTGTGGTAGATTTCAGAGTAGCATAACAGAAACCCGGGAATGATGTAAGTTCTAAGAAATGGGAAGGGGAGAAAATATCTCAAAAAGTGGAATCTTGCCCTCAACAATAAGATTGATTGCCAAAATATTATATATAATTTTTATATTGTTGATAAATTTTAAAAATATCATGTTGACATATTTGCAAATGAGACATTTCTATTTGGAGAGAACAAAGTTGAAGTGATGCAGACACACAGTGCCATGATTTTTTTTCTTTTGACAGTACTGGAGAATTAAGTCTTGAATTTATGCTTTTTGTGCAGTTGTGTTAAACTGGTTTTTGCACATGTATGTGGTAAAATGCAATTCAGTGTCTGCGAAACAAATTTGGTAGATTATAAATATTTTAACATATGTTAGCAACATGCACAAAGGTACAATTGAAGAAGTGCAACAATATTTATATTTTGGAATCTTGTTTCAGTAATAGGGCCAATTATACAGATTATTTTTACATGGTCAGCATTTTAAATAATATGTATTAGTAAATAAATAATCCTACATTTTCCATCATTACTTACCCCATGCTAAGTGATAAGCTGCTATTTTTCCATCATTACCCATCTCTGTGGAACAGTTCAGAAATAGAAAGCTGCAGGCAGTGATATGAAGTATGGTAATTGGTCAAGCTGAACTAAAGTAGCTCTCAAGTAAAAATCAAAAAGATCAAGTGAGAAGGTCACAATGTAAAAAAATTGACCAATTTATAGTAACTGCCATATCTATTGCTTTTTGAATTTAGGCCTCAATACAGTTTCTTGCTTTGCCTATTATTGTGCTTGTTTGTTCGTATAAAAATAAAGAACTGTTAAAAATACAATTAGATTCAAATGCTGGGGAAAATTTTCCTTGGAGATGAAGGGAAAACTTGTATTGCAACTGGGCTCTCAAAAAGAAGAATTGGCTAGTGCCAGCTGATCTTTCACCATAATTAAACATGTTGTCTATATGCATCTCATTTGGTACACAGTACATTTTGGAAAGTGAGGTGTCTTATTTAAATATTGGTAGCCCAATTCTAAATATTTTGTAAAGACATTAATATTCAAATTTCACTGTTTATTTTCTTTTTGTTCTGACATTTTCCTTCCCATTTTGTTTTCTTTCTCACTAATTTTATTTTCTCCTTATTTATTTTCTCTATATACCTATTTGCCTTTCAATTTCTCTCTGCTTTCTGTTCAGGCCAATTGCTAAAAACTATTTTTACAATTTAATCAAAATACCAAAGTCACAGCATGCAATTGTGCAGCATTTTGGGGTCACATAGTGACAGAATGCAGGCTTATGCTTCTAATTCCCTATACAGTGAGTTTCCAATCTAAGTTACACCATCAGGGAGACAAGAAGAGAAAATAACTGGAGGACAAGTCACCTTGGACCACTCTCAAGCACCTTATCTAGCCAGGTACAGACTGATATGGCCAGAGGGTTGGTGACAGTGTTCCAGGCCACTCTGTCAACTGGGTATGGTATATAGAAAAGTCACAAAAAAAAATATTGGCAAGAAAATAAATGTGCTACCCAAAAATGTATATTGATGAGTCATCAATTTAAATAATAAACTGAAACAGTCCACAAGATTCAATCTGTTACCTTGGAGTTTCAATGTCACTCACTGACGTTCAAACTTTCACAAAAATTATCAGTGCTGTCTAAAATATTTTAAAAATTAAGAAAAAGATCTTCTTATATATTTTTTATAAAATCACAACATCACTTTGGATCGTTACAAAGTGCCAATCATTTTGCCAAATCTTCAAAAAAGTCAGACAACAAAATCATGAACCAACGAAACAATACAAATATGCAAAGTACTTAACCAGATATTATTAAATGATGGAATTAGTAAACTTAAGATTACAAAGGCAGTTCAACTATATCATAGTAACTCAGCATCAGCTAGGCTTTCCTTACTACAAGTTGATATTAGGCTCAGTGTCCTAGATTGGCATGAAGTCAGCAAGTGTTTTTTTGAAAAATTGTTTTTGGGATGGGGGCAACGCTAGAAAGGTAATATTCCTTGCCCATCCCTTGTTACCCTGAAGACATTAAGCGTCAACCACATAGTGTGGGACTCGAGTTGCACAAAGGCCAGACCAGGTAGGAATGATTGGTTTTCTTCCCTGCAGAACATTATTGAACCAGTTGGGATTTTACAACAATCTAGTAGTTCAAAAATGACGAAATTTACTGAAATTAATTTCATAATTTACTATGGTGAGATTTGAACTTATGACCTCGAGCTTACTCGTGCAGCACCATAATGTTCCCCTCCAAGTCACACACCATCCTGACTTAGAATCATAGAATCATAGAAAGGTTACAGCACGGAAGGAGTCCGCGCCGGCTCTATGCAAGAGCAATCCAGCTAGTCCTACTCCCCCGCCCTATCCCAGAAGCCATGCAATTTTTTCCTTTCAGGTACTTATCCAGTTCGCTATTGAAGGCCATGATTTAATCTGCTTCCACCACCACCTCGGGCAGTGCATTCCAGATCCTAACCACTCACTGTGTAAAAAATATTTTCCTCACGTCACTTTTGGTTCTTTTGTCAATCACCTTAAATCTATGTCCTCTGGTTCTTGACCCTTCCACCAATGGGAACAGTTTCTCTCTATCTACTCTGTCTAGACTCTCCATGATTTTGAATACCTCTATCAAATCTCCTCGCAACCGTCTCTGTTCCAAGGAGAAGAACCCCAGCTTCACCAGTCTATCCACGTAACTAAAGTCCCTCATCCCTGGAATAATTCTAGTAAATCTCTTCTGCACCCTCTCTAAGGCCTTCACATCTTTCCTAAAGTGCAGAGCCCAGAACTGGACACAATACTCTAATTGTGGTCGAACCAGTGTTTTATAAAGATTCATCATGACTTCCATACTTCTGTACTCTATGGGGGTCATTTTAGGAGGCAATTGTGGGTGTGTTGGCTCCAACCCGCCGACTTCCGAGTTGCCCAGGGACCCACCTGTGTGCGCGCGAGTGACTTGAAAATGGAAGTCCTGCCAGCAATTATAGCAAGCGGGATGACATTTAAAGAGCCAAATGTACCTCATTGAGGTACTTAAGGCACTTTACATGTGACAGGTTAAGTACTTCGAAAGATTTTTAACTTACCAGGGCAGCTTGCCCACCGCTTCTGATTCACGCCTGAAGGGCTGGATCAGGGAAAAAGAAACAAAACAAAATACATCAAAAACCATAGACGGAAGTGAAAACACTAAATGAACCTATTTTTGCACCCTGCTGTGATGTCCGATGTCTCCCTCTCCGATGTCCACCTCTTCACCCCACTGATGTTCCCCCGATGCACCCCTCATCACCCCCCAATCTTCCCCCGATGTCCTCCTCTCCCCCCCGATCGTCCCCTCTCCTTCCCGATCTTTCCTCTCACCACCCCCACCTCGGTCTTCCAGTCTATCGCAGGATGACGTCTCGCTCTCTTTCTCGCCCCCCCCCCGCCCCGCGTTGCAGCTCCTGACGGCAGCCAGCCTGTCAATCAGGTTGGCAGCGGGAGGGTGAAGGTGCCATGCGCACCTTCACCCTCCCGCTGCCAACCCGCCACCATTGTAAAATCAAGCCCCATGCCTCTATTTATAAAGCCCAGGATCCCGTATGCTTTTTTAACCGCTTTCTCAATCTGCCCTGCCACTTTCAGCGATTTGTGTACATATACCCTCAGCTCTCTCTGTTCCTGTACCCCTTTTAGAATTGTGCCCTCTGGTTTATATTGCCTCTCCTCGTTCTTCCTACCGAGATGTATCACTTCGCATTTTTCTGCGTTAAATTTCATCTGCCACATGTCCGCCCATGCCACCAGCCTGTCTATATCCTCTTGAAGTCTATCACTATCCTCCTCACTGTTTACTACCCTTCCAAGTTTTGTGTCATCTGCAAATTTTGAAATTGTGCCCTGTACTCCCGAGTTCAAGTCATTAATACATATCAAGAAAAGCAGTGGTCCTAGTACCATCCCCTGGTGAACACCACTGTACACCTCCCTCCTGTCCGAAAAACAACCATTCACCACTACTCTCTGTTTCCTGTCCCAAGTCCAGAAAGATACAAACCTGTACTCATGGGATCATGTGGAGAGGATTTGATAAACACTGCAAGTAAAGAGTCTCTGCTTTATATTATTGAACTGAATCCCAAATCTTGGACTCCAATCTGATTTCCATTTTAGGATTATTATATATAGGAATTGTTTGTCTGAATATCTGCTTTTTAAATAACACCTTGTAAAATGAAGTTGCATTTACCTGAATCAAACATTACAGGTCATTGCAAGTCTGGATTGATCCAATTTGGAGAAAGTTAGAAATGTCTGAATTCAAATTAATTTGGAATTCAGACACAATATCAGTTCTTACAGCAATGTTCTTTAAATCAGAGCACTCTCACACATTTGTACCAGATGATCAGAGTGTGTTAAAACAACATCTTTTTTAATACATGGAAATCCTTTTTAAATCTTGTTATAAGTCTGCTGGACAAAGATACATAACAGTGCAGAATACAACAAATTAACTGTATTGTGATGATCACTAACTTAAAAGAATCAAGGTATAAAAGGTTTTTTTAAAAAGTTGCAAGATAATGGGCCAGAAATTGAGCGGTGTAGTGCCCGTTGTTTCGGCGCTACGCGGCCTCCCGAAGTTTCAAAATGGCGTCCGGAATGCACATGCATGCTTCTAGCGATACTTGCGCCGGACGCCATCTTGGTAAAGGGTTTTGCGCACGCGCAGATAACAAACGCTGGCAGCATGTAAAGTAGGGAGAATATGCATTAGATCAGTGCGCAACGCTGATTTAAAGTGATAGACACCATATTGGCACTTAATGCTCTCCACTCAACACATAGTCTTAACCACGAACACCTGAACATGTCTTAGAGTGCCTGGAGGACCCCCCACCACCGCTATTTAAAGAGATCATGCAGGTGTTGCAGGTTAGTTGCTGGATTATTGCTTCTGGCTGCTGGTAGAATAGGACATGTTTGTTGAAGCTTCCTATACTTGCAGAGAATTGCAATAGTATATTTGAGAGTGGTTTGGCAGGTATTGCCTTACAGTTGGTGTAATTTACAGCAGTGTTTGAACAAGATTCCTGGCAACCATGGGTGGTCTGCTAGGGCTCTCGTTGGGCATAGAACATTATTGGGAGCATGCAGAGAGGCCACGCAGAGCAGGTCAAGCTGCGAGGAGAGGAAAGAGGAGGAGGAGGAGGCGCAGGGCACTGAGCAGGAGGCCATTTCCCATGATGGTCTTCAGGGAACACCACTCTTACCTCCAGATGAGCGAGGATAAGTGAATCCGACAGCTGAGGTTCACCAAAGCGGTTGTAACTGAGATCTGTCCCCTGCTGCATCCACAACTGCAGCCTCAGAGCAGGGCAAAGACAGCATTGCCTGTGGCTGTCAAGGAACTTCTACAGCTCTGGATCCTTTCAGGCCTCTGCTGGCGAGCTGTGCAACATCTCACAGTGTGCAATGCACTGCTGCATAAGGGAGGCACTAAACGAGATGCGCAACAGGTTCATCACGTTCTCTCTTGATAGAGAGAAGCAGAACGAGTGAGCACGAGGGCTTACTCGCATTGCAGGCTTCCTCACGGTGCATGGTGCCATTGACTGCACACATATTGCCATGCATGTTGCACATGTCAATGTGCAATGGCCATCTTCATGAACCGAAAGGGGTTCCACTCCCTGAATGTGCAGCTGGTGTGCGACCACTCACAGAGCATCATGGAGGTCAATGCCCGTTACCCTGAGAGGAGTCACGAGGGTTCACGATGCGGCAGTCCAACGTGCCAGCTATCTTTCAACCGGCTCGGCAAGTGGAAGGCTGGCTACTGGGTGACAAGGGCTAACCCCTCATGAGGTGGCTCATGACCCCAGTCAGGAACACACGCACATGTGCAGAGTGGGCCTACAACGAGAGCCATGCTGCCACATGCAATGTCATTGAGCGTACCATAGGCATCCTAAAGCAACACTTCCGCTGTCTGAATCGTTCTGTTGGAGCCCTGCAGTACTCAGCTGAGTGGGTGTCAAGATTTGTCATGGTATGTTGCTTGCTGAATAACCTTGACATTATGAGGGAACAGCCCTTGCCACCGATTATCCAGCAAGACCCTGAGCAGGAGGAAGAGGCTGAGGATGAGGGGGAGGAGACAGAGGAGGAAGTGGAGGAAGATGCAAGGGGGCAACAAGGAACACTGGCTCTATCTGCCAGGGCTCTGCATGCTCACTTGATGCATGAGCGATATCAATAACATGAACGACATCTCCCAAGTCACCAACAGTGCTTTACTCCCCGCCCATCCTCTCCCACATGACCATCAAATCGCCCTCCTTATGACTACAAATTGTTTCCTCCCTCAGCCCACAGCAGAAATAAAAACCACCACCAAATGCAAATTCAAATTCACATTTATAAATTAACAGATGAAATGATGCAAACAAAAAGAGGCTATTCGCCCTTGTGCATTCCCTTAGTGCCTGTTCGTGTGCCTTTACCTATCCTAGTGCTCCTACAAGGTGCATCCCCAATGGCTGGCGCATAGGTGGTGGAAGGCTGCTGACCTTCAATGGAGTAGAGTGCAGATGGCCTTGGAGGACGACCTCGAGCAGCTCTGGGCCGGGAGGGCCCTGTTTCAGACTGCACCATCTTGGCATGGGTTCCAGCAGTCTGGCCTGGCTGGCTGATAGGCAACAACAAGAGCACTGGCTGAGTGGCAGGGGTGGGAGCCGGAATGCTGTCATCCGGACAGAGGACGGCAGGTTCGACTGCCATGGTGCCACTGCCACTCGTATGGGGCGGAGCCTCAGCACTCCTGGTAATCAACTGGAGAACGGATTGCTGGAGGGCTGTGACATCCTGGAAGCCCCATTCCACAGTGGCACCCAGTTCCACGATAGCAGCAGTCTGCGCTTCCATAGCAGTAGTGTGAGCTGCCATTGCAGCAGTCTGAGCTTCAATTGAAGCTTGCAGACCTTTGATCACATTGGTTTGTGCTGCAATGGAAGCCGCGACATCGGTCATCAGACGCTGCATCATGGTGGGTTCCACAGGTGTGCAGATAGAGGTGACCACTCGTTCCATGTGGGTAAGGATGGGCTCCAGGCTCTGCACAAAGCCCTGTGCCAAGTTCGAGGTGGACTCCACCATGCCCCTTAACATTGTGTGCAGGCTTTCTGGCAGGCTTTCCAGTGCACCAAGCATTTGGTGGTGTACGTCCATCAACCGTTTTCTGTAGCCTGGCCCATCGAAGACATCATCTGACCCCTCGGTTGCAGAACCATTGTGCAACCGCGCCCCCTGGTGAGCTGGCACCTGTGGTATCTGTTGCCCCCGTCCCAGCTTCTAAGCACTTGTGCCCGTGTCTCACCACGTGCAGATCCCTCCTCTAACCTGGCCTCTAAAGGATGCACAGTGTCAGTATCTGAGCTGGTGGATGCGTGTGTCAGATCGAGTGATGGTGTGGCTTCAGTGTCCTCCTCCTCCTCCACCTTGGATGGTACTGGGTCCAGTTCTTGGATATTTGCAATGACAAAGGGAAACAGGTTGAGTTGTGGAAAGTCGGTGGGGGGGGCGGTGGAGCAAGTAAGACATGTGCGCTGACACCATCTGCAGCACGAGTCAGAAAAAATTGTGGGATGAGGAAGATGTGGGAAACAAGAAGGAGGATTAGGTTTGCAGAGACCCTCTTTGTTGGGACATCCGGCGTTGCCAGTGGCCACGTCCGCTGCAATGGCCCACCCAATGATGCGCAACAGTGCCTCTTCCAGGAGGGGTGAGGATGTGTAGGCGTGCCTGTCCTCCCTCAGGTCTCTCCTGCTGCCGGCTGTTATGCGTCACCTTCTCCTGCAAGATAGAGGGAAGTGTGTCAGTGAGTATCCTGTAAGATGTCTGGGTGATATCCATGTCATGGTCGAATAGTTGCCAGTGTGTGGGATAAAAAAGGAGAGGGGTGGCAATATTGGTTAAAGAAACAATTACTGCTTTGAGGAGGGATGATCTGTTCAAAAGATCATCAAATGAGGCCATATGGGTTGAGCTAAAGAACAAAAATGGGGCAGTCACATTTCTGGAAGGATACTATAGACCCCCAGTCATAGGGAGATAGAAGAGCAAATATGTAGGCAAATTTCTGAGAAGTGCAAAAACAATAGGGCAGTAATAGGGCTTTCAACTACCCTAATATTAACTGGGACACAATCCGTGCAAAAGGTACAGAGGGCGCAGAATTCTTAAATTGCATTCAGGAAAACTTTTTTAGCCAGTACGTAGCAAGCCCAACAAGAGGTGGGGACAGTTGTGGATTTAGTTTTAGGGAATGAAGCTGGGCAGGTGGAAGGGGAGCATTTTGGTGGTCGTGATCATAATTCAGTTAGATTTAGCATAGTTATGGAAAAGGACAAAGATAGAACAGGAGTAAAAGTTCTAAATTGGGGAAAGGCCAATTTTACTAAGCAGAGAAGTGATTTGGCAAAAGTGGACTGGAAACAGCTGCTTGAAGATAAATCAGTGTCAGAACAGTGGGAGTCATTCAAGGGGGAGATTCAAGGGGTGCAGAGTAAACATGTTCTCACAAAGAAAAAGGGTGGGACTGCCAAATCTAGAGTCCCCAGGATGACAAGGAGCATACAGGGTAGGATAAGGCAAAAAAGGGAAGCTTATGTCAGACCTGAGAGCTCAATACAGCAGAAAGCCTAAAGGAGTATAGAAAGTGCAGGGGTGAAATTAAAAAGAAAATTAGGAAAGCAAAGAAAGAGCATGAAAAAGTACTGACAAGTAAAATTAAGGAAAACCCAAAAATGTTTTATAAATACATAAAGAGTAAGAGGATAACTAAGGAAAGAGTAGGGCCTATCAGAGACCAAAAAGGTAACCTATGTGTGGAGACGGAAGATATGGATATGTTTCTCAATGAATACATTGCTTCTGTCTTCACAAAAGGGGGACGATGCAGACATTGTAGTTAAGGAGGAGGAGTGTGAAATATTGGATGGGATAAACATAGTAAAGGAGGAAATATTAAGGGGATTAGCATCTTTGAAAGTAGATAAATTACCAGGCTCGGATGAAATGTATCCTGGGCTGTTAAGAGAAGCAAGGGTGGAAATAGCGGAGGCTCTGAACATCATTTTCCGATCCTCCCTGGATACAGGCATGGTGCCGAAGGATTGGAGGACTGCTAACGGTGTACTGCTGTTTAAAAACGGAGAAACAGATGGACCGAGTAATTATAGGCCAGTTAGTCTAACCTCGATGGTGGGCAAATTATCGGAATCAATTCTGAGGGGCAGCATAGATCGTCATTTAGGAAGGCATGGGTTTATCAAGGACAGTCAGCATGGATTTGTTAAGGGAAGGTTGTGTCTGACTAACTTGATTGAATTTTTTGAGGAGATAACAAGGACCGTCGTTGAGGGTAGCGCATATGATATAGTGTACATGGATTTTAGCAAGGCTTTTGACAAGGTCCCACATGGCAGACTGGTCAAAAAAGTAAAAGCCCATGGGGATCCAAGGGAAAGTGGCTAGTTGGATCCAAAATTGGCTCAGTGGCAGGAAACAAAGGGTAATGGTTGACGGATGTTTTTGCGACTGGAAGGCTGTTTCCAGTGGGGTTCCGCAAGGCTCAGGACTAGGTCCCTTGCTTTTTGTGTTATATATTAATGATTTGGGTTTGAATGTGGGAGGTTTGATCAAGAAGTTTGCAGATGATACAAAAATTTACCATGTGTTTGATAGTGAGGAGGAAAGCTGTGGACTGCAGCAAGATATCAATGGACTGGTCAGATGGGCAGAAAAGTGACGAATGGAATTCAATCCAGAGAAGTGTGAGGTAATGCATTTGAGGAGGGCAAACAAGGCAAGGGAATACACAATAAATGGGAGGATACTGAGAGGTGTAGAGGAATAAAGGCACCTTGGAGTGCACAGATCCCTGAAGGTAGCAGGACAGGTAGATAAGGTGGTTAAAAAGGCATATGGGATACTTTCCTTTATGAGCCAAGGCACAGAATATAAGAGCAGGGAGGTTATGCTAGAACTATTTAAAACATTGGTTAGGCCACAGCTTGAGTACTGCGTACAGTTCTGGTCACCACATTACAGGAAAGATGTGATTGCACTAGCGAGAGTACAGAGGAGATTTACGAGGATGTTGCCAGGGCTGGAGAGTTTTGGCTATGAGAAAATTTGGATAGGCTGGGGTTGTTTTCTTTGGAACAAAGGAGGTTGAGGGGAGATTTAATTGAGGTATATAAAATTATGATGGGACTAGATAGAGTGAATCGGGAGGATCTATTTCCCTTAGCAGAGGGGTCAGTGACCAGGGGGCATAGGTTTAAAGTAATTGGTAGAAGTATTAGAGGAGAGCTGAGGAGAATTTTTTTCACCCAGAGGACGGTGGGGGTCTGGAACTCACTGCCTAACAGGGTGGTAAAGGCCGAAACCCTCAACTCATACAAAAAGTATTTGGATGTGCACTTGAAGTGCCGTGACCTATAGGGCTACGGACCAAATGCTGGAAAGTGTGATTAAGCTGGATAGCTCTTTTTCAGCTGGCACAGACACAATGTGCTGCATGGCCTCCTTCTGTGCCGTAACTTTCTATGATTCACTGGGGGAAAAATTCCATATGGGTCCTGGACCTGGGCAGGCAAGACGCAAGTTTGGACCCAAGGGAGCACTTACCTGCAATCAGCGTTCCTTTCCGGCCTTGCATGTGGAATCAATGCAATTTGCACTTTCCACCACCAGAGGGAGCACAATCTCTTAAAGGGAGGATGTTTCTTCGAAACCTCTTAGCTGGCACCTGTTATTTGCTGAAAATAACAGTCCACTGTTTGCATGGAGTCGGAACAGAGATCAGACATCGCACACGTGAAACACAGGTGCAAATCCCATCCCTATGTTTACACACTGATGAGTTATGTTAAAACATTGAATAAAGGTTGCGCACTGCTAAATCCCACATCCTCCAATCTGCACACCAGACCTCAATCTGCCGATCTGAGTTGGTACCAGGCCTGCAAGAGTGCATGTACCAAGGTTCTCTGCTGATCCACTAGAGACCTTGGGTGCAAGAGGTGGACAAAAGGAGGGACATCCTATATTCGCCGGGGTGGGTGGGGGGGCTACAAGAAGCCCTCCAGATATATACTCAAAAGACAGTAGGAGGCAGCGGGGGACAAAGGCAATGCCAGGCGCACAGCAACATGAACATGGATGCAATGCAGGAAGAAGTTCAATGCTTTGACATGAGTGGTCAAGGTGAGTGAGGTCAATTGTCAAGTGGCATCTCCTACGAACTGCACCACTAGCCACATCCACTGCTCCACGCACTACACCCCCATCCCCCACATACCAATAAACTCTGTCCATCAGTACTCAACTCTTCCAATCAGATGCTTCCTCTCACCCTTACACATTACCACTGTTTCAAGCCGCCCACACACAACTCAAAGGCCACACACACTGGCAGCTCTTCAACCATGACAGGCACATCACCCAGGCACACATCCCGCTTTCTTTCAGGAGAAGGTGGTGCATATCAAGAGGCAGCAAGTGGCCGTGGCATTTAGCCCCTTGAGCCTGTTCCACCGTTCAATGAGATCATGGTGGACCTGTGACCTAACTCCATATACCCGTCTTAGCCCCATATCCCTTAATACCCTTGGTTCACAGAAATCTCTCAATCTCAGATTTAACATTCACAATTGAGCAAGCATCAACTGCCGTCTATAGAAGAGCATTCCAAACATCTCCCACCCTTTGCGTGTAGAAGCATTTCCTAACTTCACTCCTGCACATCCTGGCTCTAAATGTTAGGCTATGTCCCCGCGTCCTAGTATTCAAGTGTCGGAGACCTCCAAAAACATTTGCAAATGTCTCGGCAGCCAGAGGCAATAATCCAGCCACTAACCTGTAAATCCTGCATGGTCCCTTTAAATAGCGTGGTGGGCGGGGGGGGGGGTCCTCCAGGTACTCTAAGACACGTTCAGATGGTTAGGGTTAAGACTGTGCGTTGAGTTGAGCGTTAAGTCCCAAAATGGTGTCTATCACTTTAAATCAGCATTGCACACTGATTGAAGCCATTTTCTCCCTACTTTACATGATTCCAGCGTTTGTTATCTGCGCCTGCGCAAACTCCTTTACCAAGATGGCATCTGGCGCACGTCACGCAGGAAACGTGTGTGCGCATCCAAGACGCCATCTTGGATGTCGGAGAAGCCGTGTAGCACTGAAACAACGGGCGCTACACGGCTCAATTTAGCACCCTATGATTCTATGTGTGTGACCTGTGAGTTGAGGTTGTGTGGCCTGCAAGTGCGGTACTATGTGAGGGTGAGATGCAGTATGCGAAGTGTAGCGTTGCATACGGATGGGCAGCATTTGTTGGTGGGTGGGTGATGGGGGGTGTTGTGCGTGGAGCAGTGGTGCAGTTGGTAGGATGTGCCACTCAACACTTGCATTCACTCACCTTGACCACTCGTGTCGAATCTTGGATTTGGGCTATGTACATGGCGCTACTAATGCAGGTTCATTACATTGGGGAAAATATTGGTGTTTTATAAATTGGTTTTCCTGATAACATTGAGGATATATAACTTAACATGTTGAAAGTGGTGGAACAGTTTAAATGCCCTGGGTGACTATTTTATTACTTTATATTTGTGGCGCTGACTTTTTTATACACAATTGACATGGTTTTATGGCATAGTCAAGTTATCATGCCAATAATTTACAATTATACATACACCATGTTGGGTTGCAGTTATATTGACAATTTGTGTTGATGTGAAGCAATTTCAGGTGTGTATCAATGCAGCATAATTCAGGAGTTGGATCTCAATCTGACTTCTGACTGCACTAAAACTGAGCCATGAGATTCCTGCCAGGTGACCATCTCGGTTTGAGTTTTCACTGCCCGAGGTAAAAATGAGCCCAATGAGAAGCTGAATTTTAAAATGCTAATTTTCTATTGGACCATCTGGAAATTTTAATAACTTTGTATGGAATCTTTTTAATGTTGTGCAGAAGTAGAAACTCCCACCCACTCTCACCAAATATTAGAAATTAGTTATGTAATGGCTCATTAAATGACTCCTTATTAAACAGCATCAATAACATTCAGCAAGAATCCCTGGGGAGTGGAGCTCTGCACATATATCCAACCACACGTGTGCAAAGCTCTTTGGTCACTGAAATAAAAACAGAACATGCTGGAAATACACAGCAGCTCCTTCAGCATCTATAATTGTAGAATTTTACAACATAGACGGAGGCCTGAGATATTTTACTATCTTCCCGTCCCCCCTCCACTGAGACATATAACTGGTCACTACACCACCCCCATCCCCCACTGATAGCCCTCTCTTCTTTCCCCAGTTGGGTAGTTTCCCTCTCCTTGCTTACCCAATCCACATTCCTCTCCCCATCTCCTCCACACCTTCCTCATCCCCTTCTTTTCCCCATTCTCCTTTTCTTGCCACGTCCCCTCCTCTCCCTTCCCCATGTCCATCTCTCTCACCTCTCACCCCTCCCCCTCCTGCTCCCACTCTCCCCTTTCTGCTCTCCCTCACTTAGTTCCACTCTTCCCTAGCTCCAGCAATAACTTTGCTTCCTGTCCCTGCACCATTATCTCCAGGCCCCTCCTCTTCCTCATCTACATGGTGCCCCTTGGCTATATCCTCCATAGACCAGCGATCAGCATCCACACGTACGCCGACGACACCCAGATCTATCTCTCCACAACCTTTCTCAACCCCTTCACTGCCTGTGTTGTCAGACCGTTGTCCGACATCCAATTTCCTCCAGTTAAGCATTGGGAAGATTGAAACCATCGTCTTCGACTCCTGACAAACACTCCGTACCCTTGTCACCGATTCCATTCCCCTCCCCGGCCACTGTCTCAGGCTGAACCAGACTGTTAGCGACCTTGGCATCCTATTCAACCCTGAGCTGAGCTTCCCATCCCATATCGTCTCCATTACAAAAACTGCCTAGTTCCATCTCCATAACATTGCCTGCCTTGCCCCTACCTCAGCCCATTTGCTGCTGAAAGCCTCATCCATGCCTTTGTCACCTCCAGACTTGATTATTCCAATGCTGTCCAAGCTGACTTTCCATCCTCCACCCTCCAGAGCTCATCCAAAACCCTGCTACCTGAATCGTATCACGCATTGCTTGCCCGTCACCCCTGTCTTTGCTGATCTACATTGGTTTCCAGTCTCTCAACACCTCAAATTTAAAATTCTCATCTTTCTGTTTGAAATCCCTTCATGGCTGTGCCCCTCCCTATGTCTGTAATGCCTCCAGCCCTACAACCTTCCCCAAACTCTCCATTCAACTGACTCTGACCTTTTCGTCAACCCTCCTAATATCTCCTTCTTTGGCTTGAGGTCCATTTATATCTGATTACGTCTCTGTGAAGTGCCTTGGGATGTTTTCTATGTTAAATACACAATATAAATTCAAGTTGTTGTTACTATATCATGAACTTTTTTAATTTGTTGAAAAATGAAAAATGATTCTTTATTTTGATGTTTTAAACATGCATTATTTGATTATTTTAATGTAGATCTTTCCATAATTAGATCTATATTCTAGCAAAAGTGGCACAAGTGGAATGGCAAATTTCCTTCCTGGAAATACAATCTTAAAAGCTGATAGCTAGTGAAGTGGAATTAAGATTGATTTGTCTTCGTGAAAATAGCATATTTTTTCTGGAGGGCATGGGGCTGAAAGAATACTGATATTAATGTCATCCAAGTATTAGAATGCACGAGACACAAAAAAACTCCCTAATGATATTTTCCCTTCCTGCTTACACACAATGTATAGTTAACATAACAAATGCAGCAAGGAAGATTAACATGCATAAAAAAAAATCAACATGTTGCAATTTATAAGTTTAGCCCATGTACACTGCCCCTTTTGGGCCAAATTGAAAAATAACAAAATCAATAGACCATTGTAACAAACGCTCTGGCCCTGATACTATGCTGTAGGATACCAGTATATCAATGCTTAAATCATTTATTTGAAATTCCTTTCTTTGTGATTTTAATGGAGACGTTATCTCATATATTTTAAATGGATTAACGCCAGTGCTGTAACAGCATAGAGAGGAAATTCAGACAAATGTGTTAAGCTATTGTACACTAATATTTCACAGCCCAGTAGTCTGTACAGACAAGAGGAATCAAAATTCCATGTTTAATAACATTTTGAAAATCTCAGGATAAGCCATTGATTTTGTTATATGCACCCTAGGCATTCTTCCTCTGTAGTCAACAAAATAGAGGTTATGCTGGTCCTAGTGTAGACCACACTTAAATCTGCTCAACATATCCATGGCATACTATTCACAGGCCATGGGGTGGGGGGGGGGGATGCGGGGGGCATTAAATGGAAGATCGACACAGATACTCTAGAAGTTTACATACCAAATCACACTACTGCAAGCCAAAAAGGAAACTGGCCCTAAAACTGTGGCAATAGAAATTCAAGCTCAGAGTATTTTCTTACAGTTTAGTTTGCTAAAAAAATTAATAACAGTGATTTCCCTTGACACAAAGCTTCACTTATAGCAAAAGCAAAATACTGCAATTGCTGGAAATCTGAAATAAAAACAGAAAATACTGGAAACACTCAGCAGGCCAGGCAACCTTCACTAAAACCTGCTTGGTAAAATTGTGTTAAGTTACCAGGCCTTATTTTAGGTCTTTTTGGTACAATATCTACAAAGGCAGTGAGACATTACAAAGAGGTATAATATGAAATTATATTTATGCAGTGGGCTTCAGGCGTGCAGTATTAAACCTCTCAGATCATATGACCTGTGCTTATTGAACATCAAACATCATAGATTAGCAGATAAAGCGTTAAATTCTACTGCTGTGGTAATTCTGCACTGCAAAGGATGTATTTGGTTCAACAAAATTTCATAACTTTGATGTAAAAGCCAACTATAAATAAGGTTTGAGAGGGATTTAGATAAAGTGACCCGACGAAGCCGAATGTCGAGTACTTTCAGTCTGTCTGTAGAATATGTATAGTTGCAACAAACACCTGATTCATTGATTTTTGATGCATCACAGCTGCTTTCCCAGGCACTGCAAACCTACATGGATCAACAAAACATTCAAAATAAAATACAAAGAAAAATTAGGTCCACAAAACTGCAGGATCTTAAGATGAATGCAATAACCTATAGAAACTTGCTAAAAAGATGGTTGAAGAGGCAAAGAGGGATCTGGAAATTCTTCTAGTAATATAGCATAAAGAGGATTGTTAGAAAAGAGGAGAAAACTCTAAAGCATGTTAACAGGGCTGAAACTGAGGATACGCATAAAATAGTTAATTTAATTAATGATTACTTCTTCCAAGTATTCACTACAGAGGTCATGAGTAGAGTGCCCCAGCGATCAGTGTTGGGGCCCCCACCGTTTATAATTAATAACTTGGATTCAAAAGCTAAATATAAACAAGTGAAACTCATAGTCAATACCACAGTTGAAGATCCTGCTGACACTCACTGTCCGTCTCTGATTGAATAATGACCACTTGCTCAATTTTTTTTTGGGAGGCTGTCAACACCTGTTAAACCCTACCAAAGCACGAGCCACCAATTTCAGGAGAACAAAGGAAGGGTGGAGATAATGGGCTAGAGTTTCCTCCATGGCAGATTTACCACCAGAAGTGCACCAGAACTAAATTTCTGCCTGTTAGTGTGACCCTGCTGTAACGGGGTTTTTGACTGGGGGGAATTGGCCCCAGGAAACACCATCCCATTTTCCTCCACCATCTGCCCTGAATCTGCCACAAAATGGGTGATAAATGAAAGGGAAATTTTGCTCAGGTTCGCTGTGTTAACAAACTTACATGAAGCTAGTAATATGATGTTACAATACTGCTGTAAGGGAGATCCTGAAATTAAGTAATAATGGTGGCCTAGTGGATATTTTTGAATGTAAAACTATAATTTTGAATTGTATTACTGATGAGAAGCTATGAAAACAGAAATAAGTTAATTATAGTTATTATATATACCATAGTATTCATCTCTAGATTAAACATACATTATTAATAGCCTGAGCTTTTATGTGTATTATGTCCTGTCCTACATGCTGCTCCACTTCCATTCATCCTCATTGTGTTGAAATGAAGACACGTCGCACTGTCTCCTGCTCTATCTGATTCTTTCTCAGGATTTCAAAACAATGGAACTCTTTCCCTCCCTCAGTCTTCCCTTCTTCCTACAATCTACTGACTTTTAAAATCCAAGTTTAAAATCCATTAGCTAATCAGTACAACCTATTCCTGTTAATTCAAAGTCACTTAATTTGAATTACTGGATAATTAATTTTGTTAGCACTAAAAAGCCTCTTGTGCTGTATATTTCAATTGCTTAATTTAAATGACTGAATAATGTTTTTTTTAGTTTGAAAAACAACTTAGCATTAACAAGAGTAGGCTGTACTTCCTGGTTTAATTCATCTTCTCTGATACTTTTTTTTCACCCTTTGTAGTATTCTGTATTGTGGGTCTTGGCTCTGCACAAAGGCTTGTCAATAATAAAAACCAGAACTATATATTTCACTTCAGTTAGAGGTGCACTATTTGGAATGTTAGCAATGCTTTTACACAAGTTATCACCTTCAGCAAATTAGTTGAACAGTTTTTACATATATCATTATGAAGGGGATCATTATGGTTCACACTTTTTTCAGTTTTTAAAAAATTTGTTCTTGAGATCTGGGCAAAACTGGCATGGCAGTATTTAATGCCAAACATCAACAACAAGAGGCACTTCAAAGAGAGTAATCAGATAAAAATTGACATGGAGCTAAAGAAGGAGCTATTAGGAGGGGTGGCCAAAAGCTTGGGTCTTACAAAAAGAGATGGAGGTTGAGAGGTTTGGGGAGGAAATTCCAGAGCATGGGGTCTGAATGGCTGAAGGCACTGCAGCCAATGCTGGGGTGAAGGAATGGAAAATGCACAAAGGCCAGAGTTGGAGGAACGCAGACTTTGCGGAGGGTTGTAGGGCTGGAGAAGATTACAGAGACAGGGAGGGGCAAGGCCATGAAGGGAAGATGGGTGGTCAGCAGTTTAGTGGGAATAGAATCAAGGGAGCAGGAGTTGGGCCTCACAGACAAGAAGAACTCGGAAAAGGCATGAGAGGCCAAGAAACTAGAGAATTCGGGATTAGGACAGGGGCAAACCTTGGGGAAGGTTTGGCATGGCGGGGAAGGGGAAAGGGGGATGCAGCAGAGGCACTGAATGGGTGATCTCAATCTTAGTGATTAAGACATCTATGAGCTCTTGCACATATTGTTGGAGAAGAAAGTGGAGGGGGCAGAGGAGGGAGGTTTAAGGAGATGATTGGTAGTAGAGAAAGAAAGCTGGGGGTTATCCTTGCATGCCATAATGATCCTGGAATAGTGACCCATGTTGGCTGAGGAGAGGTCCAGCCAGATCTGGTGATGGGTGGCTAAACCAGTTGTGCACTGGATAACGCTAATGTCTGCACCCCTTGGACTTGAGGGAGTGGAGAATGGGGCCATGCCAGGGGAATCGACCAGGGTGAGAGAGAGTATGGGTTTTACTGAGGACAAGGACATAAAGGTGGAGGTGAGAGAGTGGTTGACTAGATCGACAGCTGCAGAAATATTGTGGCAAATGGAGTACCAAAGGCTAGACAGTTGGGAGTTAGCAAGTGCAGTTGAAAGTGACTTGGGGGAGAGTTTATTCCATGAGCAGGCATCATAGAATCATAGAATCATAGAAAGTTATGGCACAGAAGGAGGCCATTTGGCCCATCGTGTCCATGCTGGCCGAAAAAGAGCTTTTCCATCTGAGTCCCAATTTCCAGCACTTGGTTCGTAGCCCTGTAGGTTGTGGCACTTCAAATGCACGTCAAAGTACTTTTTAAATGAGCTAAGGGTATCTGCCTCTACCACCCTCTCAGGCAGTGAGTTCCAGACCCCTACCACCCTCTGGGTAAAAACATTTCTCTTTAGCTCCCCTCTAATCCTTCTACCAATTACTTTAAACCTATGCCCCCTGGTCACTGATCCCTCTGCTAACGGAAATAGGTCCTTCCTATCCACGCTATCTAGGCCCCTCATAATTTTATACACCTCAATTAAGTCACCCCTCAGCCTCTTCTGCTTCATTGAAAACAACCCCAGCCTATCCAAACATTCCTCATAACTAAAATTCTCCAGTCCTGGCAACATCCTCATAAATCTCCTCTGTACCCTCTCTAGTGCAATCACATCTTTCCTGTAATGTGGTGACAAGAACTGAATGCAGTACTCCAGCTGTGGCCTCACTAGTGTTTTATACAGTTCTAGCATAACCTCCCTGCTCTTAAATTCTATGTCTCGGCTAATAAAGGAAAGTATCCCGTATGCCTTTTTAACCACCTTATCTACCTGCCCTGCTACTTTCAGGGATCTGTAGACAAGCACTCCAAGGTCCCTCTGTTGCTCTACACCTCTCAGAAGTCTCCCATTTATTGTGTAATCCCTGGCCTTGTTTGCCCTCCCCAAATGCATTACCTCACACTTATCCAGATTGAATTCCATTTACCACTTTTCTGTCCACCTGACCAGTCCACTGATATCTTCTCGCAGTCTACAGCTTTCCTCCTCACTTTCAATCACATAGCCAATTTTTGTATCATCTGCAAACTTCTTAATCATGCTCCTTACTTTTAGGTCTAAATAATTTATATATACCACAAAAAGCGAGGAACTAGTACTGAACCCTGTGAAACCCCACTGGAAACAGCCTTCCAGTCATAAAGACACCTGTTGACTATTACCCTTTGCTTCCTGCCACTGAGCCAATTTTGGATCCAACTTGCCACTTTCCCTTGGACCCCATGGGCTTTTACTTTTCTCACAAATCTGCCATGTGGGACCTTGCCAAAAGCCTTGCTAAAATCCATGTAGACTACATCAAATACGCTACTCTGATCGATCCTCCTTGTTACCTCTTCAAAAAATTCAATCAAGTTAGTCAGACACAACCTTCCCTTAACAAATCCATGCTGACTGCCTTGATTAATCATGCATTTCTAAATGATGATTAATACTGTCTCTCAGAATTGTTTCCAATAATTTGCCCACCGCCGAGGTTAGGCTGACTGGCCTGTAATTACTAGGTCTAATCTTTTCTCCCTTTTTAAACAACAGTACAACATTAGCAGTCCTCCACTCCTCCGGCACTACGCCTGCAGCCAGGGAAGATTTGAAAATGATGGTCACTGCCTCTGTAATTTCCTTCCTTGCTTCGCTTAACAACCTGGCATATATTTTATCCGGGCCTGGCGATTTATCTACTTTCAAAGATGCTAATCCCCTTAATATTTCCTCCTTCACTGTGTTTATCCCATCCAATATTTCACTCCTCCTCCTTAACTACAATGTCTACATCGCCCCCCTCTTTTGTTGTGAAGACAGACGCAAAGAATTAATTGAGAACCATACCCACATCTTCCGCCTCCACACATAGGTTACCTTTTTGGTCTCTAATAGGCCCTACTCTTTCCTTAGTTATCCTCTTGCTCTTTATGTATTTATAAAACATATTTGAGTTTTCCTTGATGTTACTTGTCAGTACTTTTACATGACCTCTCTTTGCATGACCTCTCTTTGCTTTCCTAATCTTTTTAATTTCACCCCTGCTCTACGCTTTCTGCAGTAAATCTTTCACTCCTCTATGCTTTCTGCAGTAAATTTATTTTAAATTCCACAAGCTTTCGGAGGCTTCCTCCTTCCTCAGGTGAACGGTGTGGAAGGAGGAAGCCTCCGAAAGCTTGTGGAATTTAAAATAAATTTGTTGGACTATAACTTGGTGTTGTAAAATTGTTTACAATTGTCAACCCCAGTCCATCACCGGCATCTCCACATCTTTCTGCAGTAGTGAGCTCTCAGCGTCTGACATAAGCTTCCCTTTTTTGCCTTATCCTACCCTGTATGCTCCTTGACATCCAGGGGTCTCTAGATTTGGCGTTCCCACCCTGTTTCTTTGTGACAATATATTTGCTCTGAACCCTCACTGTCTCCCCCTTGAATGCCTCCCACTGTTCTGACACTGATTTACCTTCAAGTAGCTGTTTCCAGTCCACTTTTGCGAAATCACTTCTCAGCTTAGTAAAGTTTGCCTTTCCCCAATTAAGAACTTTTACTCCTGTTCTATCTTTGTCCTTTTCCATAACTATGCTAAATCTAACTGAATTATGATCACTACCACACCAAAATGCTCTTCCACTGCCCTTCCACCTACCCAGCTTCATTCCCTAAAACTAAATCCACAACTGCCCCCCTCTTGTTGGGCTTGCTACGTACTGGCTAAAAAAGTTTTCCTGAATGCATTTTAAGAATTCTGTGCCCTCTACACCTTTTACACTGATTCTATCCCAGTTGATACTGGGATAGTTGAAATCCCGTACGATTACTGCCCTATTGTTTTTGCACTTCACAGAAATTTGCCTACATATTTGCTCTTCTATCTCCTTCTGACTGCTTGGGGGTCTATAGTACACTCCTAGTAGTGTGATTGCCCCTTTTTTGTTCTTTAGCTCAACCCATATGGCCTCATTTGATGATCCTTCCAACATACCATCCCTCCTCACAGATGTAATTGTTTCCTTTTCCAATATGGAAGGAACTAGGGTTGGAAAGGAATAGGGGAAAGTGGGTGGTGAGGGATACAAGGAAGTGGTCGGAGATGGTATTGGCTGTGATCGAGATGTTGCAAGTAGAGAGGCCCTGTGAAATGGCAAGGCTGAGAGGGGTAACTGTGAATACGGTTAGGAGAGTTTATATGGAAGGAGAGGCTGCCTAGTTGTCCCTAGTTGCCCTGAGGGCATTAAGAGTTAAATGTGTAGGACTGGAGTCACATATAGGCCAGGCCAAGTAGGGGTGGTAGGTTGAAGCTGGGTTCTTATGACAAAGCAGCAGATTTCATAGTGACTTTTTGGTGTTAGCCCACAAATTACTAGATTTGTTGAATTCAACTCACAACTTGCTATGGTGGCAAATGAACTCACAAACTATGGGGTATTAGTCGAGAAGGGCGGCAGGGAAAAGCCTGGGAACTACAGACCGGTGAGCCTGACATCTGTAGTGGGTAAGTTGTTAGAGGGTATTCTGAGGGACAGGATCTACAGGCATTTGGAGAGGCAGGGACTAATTAGGAACAGTCAGCATGGTTTTGTGAGAGGAAAATCATGTCTCACGAATTTGATTGAGTTTTTTGAAGGGATAACCAAGAAGATAGATGAGGGCTGTGCAGTAGACGTGGTCTACATGGACTTCAGCAAAGCCTTTGACAAGGTACCGCATGGTAGGTTGTTACATAAGGTTAAATCTCACGGGATCCAAGGTGAGGTAACCAATTGGATACAAAATTGGCTTGACGACAGAAGACAGAGGGTGGTTGTAGAGGGTTGTTTTTCAAACTGGATGCCTGTGTCCAGCGGTGTGCCTCAGGGATCGGTGCTGGGTCTGCTGTTATTTGTTATTTATATTAATGATTTGGATGAGAATTTAGGAGGCATGGTTAGTAAGTTTGCAGATGACACCAAGATTGGTGGCATTGTGGACAGTGAAGAAGGTTATCTAGGATTGCAACGGGATCTTGATAAATTGGGCCAGTGGGCCGATGAATGGCAGATGGAGTTTAATTTAGATAAATGTGAGGTGATGCATTTTGGTAGATCGAATCGGGCCAGGACCTACTCCGTTAATGGTAGGGCGTTGGGGAGAGTTATAGAACAAAGAGATCTAGGAATACAGGTTCATAGCTCCTTGAAAGTGGAGTCACAGGTGGATAGGGTGGTGAAGAAGGCATTCGGCATGCTTGGTTTCATTGGTCAGAACATTGAATACAGGAGTTGGGATGTCTTGTTGAAGTTGTTATGGGCATTGGTGAGGCCACACTTGGAATACTGTGTACAGTTCTGGTCACCCTATTATAGAAAGGATATTATTAAACTAGAAAGAGTGCAGAAAAGATTTACTAGGATGCTCCCGGCACTTGATGGTTTGACTTATAGGGAGAGGTTAGACAGACTGGGACTTTTTTCCCTGGAGAGTAGGAGGTTAAGGGGTGATCTTATAGAAGTCTATAAAATAATGAGGGGCATAGATAAGGTAGATAGTCAAAATCTTTTCCCAAAGGTAGGGGAGTCTATAACGAGGGGACATAGATTTAAGGTGAGAGGGGAGAGATACAAAAGGGTCCAGAGGGGCAATTTTTTCACTCAAAGGGTGGTGAGTGTCTGGAACGAGCTGCCAGAGGCAGTAGTAGAGGCGGGTACAATTTTGTCTTTTAAAAAGCATTTGGACAGTTACATGGGTAAGATGGGTATAGAGGGATATGGGCCAAGTGCAGGAAATTGGGACTAGCTTAGTGGTATAAACTGGGCGACATGGACATGTTGGGCTGAAGGGCCTGTTTCCATGTTGTAACTTCTATGATTCTATGAATCATAACCATTAGGTGAGCATATCCTCTTCGTATCTATTTTGCAATGTAAATGGTTTAAATTTGGGCTGTTTTAATATTCCATTGATTTGTCTACTATCAGACCTCAATGACAGTGATTGGCTGAATTTATTTTGCAATAAGTATAAGCTTGGCTCAGTGGCAGCACTCTCGCCTTTAGAAAAAGAAAAGTTAGCTGAGCTACAAGGAGAACAAATTCATTCCTTTTTGAATGATTGATCTGATTACCAGGACAAAGTTCAAGTCACAACCAGTGTAAGTGTTTCAAGGGTTTACTTTATAAAATGGTTAACATAGAAAGTTGTTCTGTTTTCATTGACTGCAAAAAACACACATTTCTGTACAATTTCACAAGCAAAATTCATGACAGCTTTTCTCTTTTTCCCACCTTCCCTCCTCTCCTGAAGGTGCTCACTCATATTGGCATGTTGTTCCATGGATTATTTTTGTTCCTCAACAAAGTGGCTAGTCTTCATGTGTAATTCTAGATAGTGACTTTGGCAGGCTACTTAACCGTGGCAAGCATCACCTAAACCTGAAGCTGTCCTCACCCAACATCCATGCATGTGCGCTTTCTAACAGCATTCATTCGATAGCAATCAGGAATGAGAACCTCTGGCTGATATTTTTCATTCCTAGACCTGGAACACTTAAGAGAAGCAGAGTGCTCCCCACCCCCATTATGGATGAGAACAGCTAACTCACTGCTGGCCAAAGATCAAATATTTATTTTCCTAGTACATATGGCTTGATACATCGGAGAAGCCGCCATCAGCCAATTTAAAAGTTGCTATTTGGCTGGCAGTGCTGATTATCATGTCTTCATTAGCCGAAAGGAATGAGCTTCTGCCCCCCGGAGGTGAAGCACTCTTCCTCTGTGCAGTGTTCACACTAGTAACGCAGCCATGAATGAATAAAACTAGAGACAATCCCATATCAGCCAATAAAATCCTAACAAAATCAAAGCACTGGCAATAAGAATAGCCACTCTAAGCTTATTGTCTTAAATAAAAACAGAAAATGCTGAAAATACTCAACAGATCAGGCAGCATCTGTGGGGAGAGAAACAGAGTTAACGTTTCAGGTCGATGAGTATTTCCAACATTTTTTGGTTTTATTTCAGATTTCCAGCATCCGCAGTATTTTGCTTTTTGGCTTATTGTCTTAGTCTGCTTACCAAACGCTCTACCTCTGTGCTTGTATCCCTGTGTGTAATATTGATTTGTACAGTCACTTCCATAAATATATTGAAGAATTGGTAGATGTTATGGCAAACCTGAAAAGTGCACCAAAATTAGTTAAATCTACTCTGTATAAACTCAATCAGAATTATGACTGCTGTGTACTTAGGAAATGTGGCAAGCATTAATGGCAGAATCAAACCTGTTAGTTAGTTATTCCTTTCTTAATATAATAACATGGAATTAATTTTATCACAGTCAAACTTATATCAGTTTTAAATACTTGAGCACTAGCATTCGTATATTTAATAAAGATAGACCTATCTGAGGTATAATTATATTTGCTGTCTCCAGAAAATATTCCAACCTATTGAGCTATCAATCATCATTCACATCCTTAATAGACGAATGGTCCCCTATGTTTGTGTGTTTTGTCTTTAACCATCCTTATACAGCTATATCCTTTGTATCAGAAATACAAAGAGAATTATTATTGTTGTTGCCTTCTTGGTCAATAATGTACTTTCAGGCATGTTCTTGTTAACCACATCCAGCTTTAATTCTATGTAATTTTAGGAATAGTAACTTTGCTTCTATACCCCCATTTACACTGAAGAGCATTAGAACATGACTAGAACTATATCTTTAAATAAGCTTACTCTGCTTCAATTCTTAACCAGAGCATCTATTGACACCACTGTGTCAGCCAATGAGTTGAAGGCAGGTTGAGACCTTAGGCAGGACTCACAGCAAACAGTATATTTCACAGCAAACAAAGTCTATTTACTGAGTAAACAGAGTCCATTTAAACAGCGCACTGCAGCAAACATTCCACAGCATCTATTTAAAAAGAGTCTCTACGAAATACAGCAAGCAGAACTCATGACTGAAACTGCAGCAACTTCTTCTGATAAAAGCAGGGTGATTTCTCCAGCAAAATGCAGTGAGTGGAGGATAGTTACAAATTATGGGGCTGCTCCCAGGCCCCCCTCAAAAAAATACAGTTCTCCAGCTCATCAGTCCCCTGTCAGTTCCAAGATCTTCCAGACCATGACCCAGGTTCTTTCTGCCCCTACAAGGACCTAGAGGCTAGTTTCTTCTTGACGTTGATGTGGCTGCTGCAATATTCCCCTGGGCCTACCGCTGGGCGTTTGAGCCTCCTCTGAGCTGCGTCCTGCACCGTAGGCTGCAAGGAGAGACTGCAGATGTTACTGGCTCTCTGGAGAGCTGCATTGTGCCTGCTGCCTTAAGGCCTCCTCCAATGCCTACAGATGAGGGAGCTGCAGACATGGGCCTGGGACTCTTCGCCACTGATTTAGAAAGGCTGCCAGAAGCTGGTTCCTCTGGGATAGCTGCTTACCTGAGATGCCTTAGACTTCTCAGACTCCAGGGGGACTGTCCCACTCACTTCTCAACTTCATATCAATATGCGGGTACCTCCTAGGAGTAGTAGTTTAGGAGCACAAGGAAGTACGTTAGCTGGCACAAAGGGTAGACACAATGTTAAGAAATATTTGTGGATAGAGCGATTGGAATTTTTGGCACTTTATGGTGAATGTTATTCTGTAAAGTAAACATGACTTGTGCGCGTAGAATTCTGTGTTCATTTCTGCATGTTTTCAAATTTGGGGGATTTTGAAAATGGCAGGGGAAATGTAGACTTCTATCTTATGAAGGAACTTAACAGAAGTCTTTGACAAAGTGAGGGACTTTGTGAAGGTGTGAGGGTTGAGGGGGAGAACAGACACGTGTGAAGTGGTTTTTTGGGTGAGTCAACCTTTATTTATTGAAAGCACTGGGCTATCAATGGCTATTCATTGCCTTTCAGTGAGATCAACAATTCCACCAACTTTACGTGAATCTCGTCAGCCTGAGGCCTTACTGCGTTCATCATACTTAAGTTGTTTATTGCCTTGCAATTTGGGGATTACAAAGTTTATTAGTTAATTCTACTGCATTACAGCAGTGAATTAACACACATTCAGCTCAAGTGTAAACAAAATTATCGTAGTTTTAAGTGATGTACTGTGAGGTCAGAGGGCCAACAGAATTAACTAGATAGATGTGGGCATGTCAGTAGATTCAGAATCCTAGCACCAACTTTGAATTTGGAAATGGTATGTTCATTTCTTAATATTACCATTGGTTTTATAATTCATCTTAAGGTGTTCACTTTTCCAGTTCTTGCATTTACGTAAATGGCAGTAATGTTCCAAGTATAAAGTCATCAAATTGGGCAAATTTGGAGTGAAGGTTGTGAACTGATTCCACGAAGACTAGGGGGTAGATTTTGAGGCCTCCCGCCTGGTGGAATAAGGGCAGTAGCACCCCGGAAATGGTGGGGAATGACTTAATCCCCATTCCCACCGTTGACATGGCTGCCGCAATCTTCCCCCGGGCTTACCGCTGGGTGGCCAGAGTGCCCACCTGAGATGGGCAATAGGCCCATTTGAAATGTAAGTCGGGGTCCCATGACATACGTATAAAACGGATACGCAGTGGGTGGAGCGAATGCTGCACGTGCCTATTCATGTGGTTTCAAGAGGTCCAAAGAGGGCATGCAGGCTCAGATGCAGTGTTGAGGCCCTGGTCCAGGCGGTGGACAAGAGGAAGGAGATCCTAATCTCCCCCCACCCATCCTGGGAGCAGAAAACGCTCCAGGCAACCTCTCTGCACCAATGGGAAGAGGTGGCTGAGGGGGTCAATACCAGGAGCTTAGCTCCAAGGATATGGCTTCAATGTTGGAAAAAGTTTAATGACCTCACTGGCGTTGTCAAGGTAAGAATCTTACCTCTCACCTCAATTACTCTCTCCTTACACCTGCACTTACCACTCACAATACTCCCCTCCCCGCTTCCCTTCACTCTCCAACAATCACTGCATCACACCTCACTCTACCTATTTCTTCTCTTACTCACACACTCTGCACCTCCTACTCTCACCACTATGGCATCGCACTTCTCCACCCATCACATCATGCACACAACATCTATATTATTCAACCACGACAGGCACATTTTCAAAACAGCTCACAAGACTGTTGCTAACACAATCCCTTCTTTTTTGTGGTCGATGTTTGCATACAACATGAAGCAGGAGATGGCAATCGGAGGAGGCCGAGCTCGCCTCCATTTCTCACTGGAGGAAAACGTGCTGGGCATCACTAGCAGGGGGCGACAGTCACGACTGTGGCAAGTGGTAATGCAGGAGGAGACGTCGCGCAGGGTTTCTTCACATTATATCCTATTTTTTCTTCTTCTATCTCACTGTACACACTCTGCACAACAAACTGTAGCTGCTTTCAGCACCCACTCATCTCTTTTTGCTCTCCCTTCACACTGAAAGCTAATCTTTGATACTCTCTTTCATTTCAAATGCTGAAAATGTCAAGGGCCCTGTGCCACTTCAGGAAGAAGATTCCAGCTTTCTTGAAGATGCAGCGTCACTCGATCTGAACAGAGCAAGTGGCACCATACGTAAGGTATATAGTCACATTCGGAAAAATGTTGCCTGCTGCATAAGGTTTCACAGCAATTCTTATTGTTTCACTGGCCCTCAGAAGTGTAAGTTCTATTGTTTAATTCTGTGATTTCTCAGCACTAACTGTTTGTTCTGTGGCTCTCAGAAAGTTCTGTTGTTTCTCCACTTGCTTGCAGCATCTGTAGAATGTAGAGGGAAAGAGCTGCACATTTCAGTGACGTTGCGGTGGAGGTATTGGTGGAGCAGGTGTGGGAGAGGGGGCAGTCTACCATGGTGCGTGTGGTTACCTCTGTGGGTGCTGCAGACAGGACCTCTTCACAGGAGTATTTCATTAGCTCTGGCAACTTTGATTGAAGCTCAGACTGGTGCCATAAAGGCTCTGGGCTCCTCAGCATCCACCAGCTCCAAAATGCTGGTGGAACACATGGATATGGGCTTCCAAAGTATCGCTGATCTTGTAAAATCCCGCAGAACACCAGGAATGAATTCTTGCAAGCCTACGGGAGTGGCAGTGGCTCAATGGGAATGGCATGTTACCCTCTGTCAGGATGACAGCATGTTTCCTCCTGTGTCACCCACTGAACGAGTGCTTGCCATGATGCATGAAAGGCAGCTAGCCCAGACTGCCCCGGCACTAGCTGAGACATTGCAGTCTCCAGCCGGCCCTTTAAGGGCCTGAACTGCTAGAGGTCACTGACCAAAAGCATCTCAAGGACCCTCATCTGAGAATCAGCAGACTTCTACCACCCCTGCTGAAGCCACTGGGGAAGCAACGCCTAGAAACACTAAAATAGGTAAGAAAACACTTAAGAGGAGCATGATAGGGTAACACCAGAGTGAAATCGTTTTCTTATGTCATTATGTGAAGGCATTAAAAACTATAACAGCTGAATGGTGCAAGTTTATCTGTTGCAAAGGTTATACTGAGAAATTCAGTCATCAATGGCAGATAGCATCTGTGGAAATGATGGTCTGGGTATAGTTTTTTTTCTTACATTGTAAAAGGTTAAATGTATTAGTGTTATAGGATTGTTAATGCAGGGGTGGTGTGAATGGGTTGGTTCTAAATTTTCTTCTTTTTGAAGCATGGTCTATGAGCTGCTGCCTAACATCCCTGGTTGCTTGTGTAGGTCTTGGTGCAGCTTCTGCGGCATCCTCTTGTCTCTGAGCCTCTTCTTCTTCCAATGAGGACTGTTGCTGTTGCATTGTCTAGCTCCCATTGCAAGGTGAGATTATGCAGGATGAAGCAGACGACAATGGTAAGGGAGGCATGATGGAATTAGTACTAAAGGAAACCCCTAGATTTATCCAGGCACCTGAAATGCAGTTTCAGCACACCAATGGCTTGTTCGATTACTGCCCTGGTCCTCCCATGGCTATCGTTGTAGTACCTTTCAACTGGGGCTCATGGGTGCCAGATGGGCGTCATCGATGGCAATCACAAGTAACCATTGTTCCCCAGTAGACATTCTTGGACCTGCTGACGTTCCTCAAAAGGCCAGCAACATTGGAGTGATGCAGGTTAAACACACTATGGCTGCTCCCAGGGTACCTTGCACACATCTGTATGGTTCTTAGATGATGGTCACACGCCTGCTACGCACTGAGAGAGTGAAAGCCCTTCCTATTCATAAAATGTGATGGCTTTTGTGACGGTGCCCTAATCGCCACATAAATGCAGTCAGTAGCAGCCTGGAGATGTGGGAACCCGGTAACTGCGGCAAATCCCACTTCCCTGTCAAGTTGAATGGCAGCATCCATAGGGAACTTAATGTACCGGCTTGCCTTCTCAAACAGAGCATCTGTCACTTGCTTCAAGCAGGCATGTGCAGTCATCTATCTAACATATGCCATATTCCCCGCTAAAGCCGGGAATGACCTCGATGCAAAAAATTGAGGGCGTCCGTCACTTTGACTGCCACTGCAGAGCGTGGCCAAATGGCACAGAAGGCTACAGATTCTCCTCCAGGAGGCTGCACAGGTCTGCAAATGTCTGGCGGGAGAACCAGAGACTTTGGCCTGGAAAATGGATGGGGACGTGCCCATTAGCGGCCTGATCTTTGACTCCTCGAGATGCCTAATGGGCATCTCCAGGCAGCTTACCAGTTTGATGATATTGAGGCCCGATGCCCAATATTATGTGTGCCTCGGGCCTATCCATTCAAGTACAGGGATTGCACCCTACGTGCCTGATTTTGAGTGTGCTCAAATTTCTAGACCGTTATTTGCAAAAGTGCTGAACAATCCAGCTATTTGTCCCTTTAAATACTGCTCCTAAATGCCAATCCTGGCCTTCACAGTCAAGGATTACTGGTCAGACCCACCCCTCGGCACCACCCAGGCCACCTAATCTAAGGATCCTGGGGAAATGTGTTGGCATGCCTTCACCCGCAATTTTCAGGTTCCTACCGACCTGTTTCCGCGGGCGGGAGCCCTGACAAATCAGCCCTTAAATGCTCACATTAACTTTATTGTAAGTGTAAAATAATTCACAAGTGTCTTTCCCAGCACAAAAATTAAAATGCTCACCATTGAGGGTTATTAATATAGTTAGAGCATTATATCACCATGAAAATCAACAAAGTTTGCAAAGGAGGTTAAAGATCTCAGTACTGTTGAAAGTACATTCATGATTTATGATCATGTACTGCTTCACACAAAAACTGCTATCCATCACACAGAATGTGAAAACAGAAAGTTCCAACTTGGGCAGAAGAAAGCATGGCCAGAAAAATGTGAAACATGACTCTGACACTTCCGCTGGCTCCCAATGATTTTGCTGATTAGCATTAATTAATGTATATTATGTATTGCAAAAATATACATACAAATCCTTAAAAGTACATGCAATTATTCTTAGTCCATAATTATTTCCTATAACATAATTCCAGAACAATCAACTTTTTCCTGCAAAAATGTTATTGTGACTCTCTTTTGGGGTTTATGGATAGCTCAATGTTAACAGAACATAAATGTTTTTCCTTATATCTCTGATGGATGATTCTTCCACTTCAAACTCCTCATGATTAGAACAGAAATCCATTCTGATCTCAAAGTCAGGGGAGGCATCTGTCCACCATGAGGAACCTGGATTAGTTAAAGACAGCAAGAGATAAATGAAGTCCATGCACAGAAGAGTGTACGGTGTGTACGGTCATCTGTTGGGGAAAAACGCTGAAAATATAGTCACACTGACAAAATCCCCGTAGGAAATGGGAAAAGGGTAGAGTTGTGATGCATTGACTACATATCTACTTTCCCCTTATTTTCTGTTCACAAATTGTTTTACCCTAGAAAAATTGCTCTGTTGTTTTTCCCTTCCTGTTTTTGAGTAAAATAAACATTCCAGTACATCATTTTTCTCAGTCTCTCAGCAATGCCAAGCGTGACGATTTACATTTTGTTCTTAGAAAACCCGTTGCCAATAAGGAACTGTATCTTTGAAATATGGGTGGAATGTGGAAACATTCGTCCATAGCTTGCTAATCACAGATTTTTACTGGATATTCAAATAAAATTTTAGGTTTACAGAAGGCTAAAGACTAATATTGAAATGAGTTCTTACCATATAAAAGCAGGATTTGTGAGTAGAGAATATACTATTGCCTTTGTTTTGGAAATGCGAACAAAACTGCTGTATTTATTTGTGAAAATTGTGCATGGATAATTATAATGGAGATGCATTTTTGCAGAGATACAAAATATGAATGCATGTCTTTATGCTAAAAGGGAAGTAGCGGGTAAAAGTGGAACCAAGCAAGTTTCAGCAGAAATCAATTTAATAATAAGCATAAAGAACTGTTGATTGTTGAGTCAAAGAAACTTCTAAAAAATCTAAAATGGTATAAGACGTACTGATGCCATAAGATATCTGGCATGAAAATAAATAGTAGTCATATTTTAAATGCTAAGAGTTTAAATTCATTTATGAGCAGTGGAGGAAAAGGTATATTAATGTAAGCTAAGGAGAAACTGGAGAACATCAAACATTCGATCAAGTTCACAGAACGGTGTCCAAAATTCCAGGAATGGTTATGTATGTTGGAGGAAACATGTCATGAGGTCCCGATCTGCAATTTTAGTTGAAGGCCTGAGCGGGGGAGCACCGATGGCTTCCCTATCAGGCAAACCTGTTGAGAGCTGGATCGTGGGCCAGAAGAGGCCCAGAGAGTAAGTTTAAAAGTTTTATTTTAGGTTTCCTTGTGGGCCAGGAGGAACAGAAGTGCTCCTCCGGGCCTCAAAAGGAAGCCTTGGGTCTCCCTTGCGCTAGGCTAACCCCCTCCTGATCTTTGACATAGCCTTACCCCTTTCCCACCTGATCGTGGCAAGAACCTTCTAACCCCTCCCGATCAAGGCCAGAGCCTTCTCTACCCCACTCCCACTGACTGCTGGGGACCATTCTCATGGGTTCCTGGCTGCGGCTTTCTGCCGCCAGGTGTCTCCTCTCACCCGCCGCACAAGTAGTCAATCTGGCTGGATGTCGGGCGGAACTCTGCAGAGATTTGTTCAGTTGAGGCCCTGCTGTTAAGATCGGTAGGGCCTCCACATCCCCAACCTTGCCCGCTTCATCGCCACCCCATCCCCTAAAAATCGAGGCCCTAGTGCCACTGTGGAACAGCCTAAGTCTCTGCGCCTCGGTTGTGTCAGCCATCAGCCTTGATAGGTAAATAAAGGAGGTAAGTAGCAACATTTAAATCTAAATTTAAATTTAAATTTACTTTTTTAATATTTCACGCTCTTACAGGTTTCCATTAGCTGCCTTTCCTGACTGTCCTTGCTTCCCACTTTAACTTCTCAGTGTCCTAGCTCCTGCCTCCCACTTGATCCACCAGGCCATGGCCCTCACCCAGCCTGCCACATAAATCTACTGGTCATGCTGGCTCCAGTTGCACCAAAACCAGTATTTTTTTATTTTATGGGACGTTGGCGTCGCTGGTAAGGCCAGCATTTATTGCCCATCCCTAATTGCCATTGAGGTGAGCTGCCTTCTTGAACTACTGCAGTCTGTGTGGTGAAGGTTCTCACACAGTGCTGTTAAGTAGGGAGTTCCAGGATTTTGACCCAGCGATGATGAAGGAAGGGAGATATATTTCCAAGTCGGGATGGTGTGTGACTTGGAGGGGAACGTGCTGATGGTGTTGTTCCCATGTGTTTGCTGCCCTTGTCCTTCTAAGTGGTAGAGGTCGCGGGTTTGGGAGGTGCTGTCGAAGAAGCCTTGGTGAGTTGCTGCAGTGCATCCTGTAGATGGTACACACTGCAGCCACAGTGTGCCGGTGGTGGAGGGAGTGAATGTTTAGGGTGGTGGATAGGGTGCCAATCAAGCGGGCTGCTTTGTCCAGGATGGTGTCGAGCTTCTTGAGTATTGTTGGAGCTGCACTCATCCAGGCAAGTGGGGAGTATTCCATCACACTCCTGACTTGTGCCTTGTAGATGGTGGAAAGGCTTTGGGGAGTCAGGAAGTGAGTCACTCGGCGCAGAATACCCAGCCTCTGACCTGCTCTTGTAGCCACAGTATTTATATGGCTGGTCCAGTTAAGTTTCTGGTCAATGGTGACCCCCCAGGATGTTGATGGTGGGGGATTCTGTGATGGTAATGCTGTTGAATGTCAAGGGGAGGTGGTTAGACTCTCTCTTGTTGGAGATGGTCATTGCCTGGCACTTGTCTGGCGTGAATGTTACTTGCCACTTATGAGCCCAAGCCTGGATGTTGTCAAGGTCTTGCTGCATGTGGGTTCGGACTGCTTCATTATTTGAGGGGCTGCGAATGGAACTGAACACTGTGCAATCATCAGCGAACATCCCCATTTCTGACCTTATGATGGAGGGAAGGTCATTGATGAAGCAGCTGAAGATGGTTGGGCCTAGGACAGTGCCCTGAGTGTCCTAGGCCCAACCATCTTCAGCTGGCAGTGGCTCCCAGGTAAGTGCTAGGGAGGGGGTGGCTGTTTGCTGTTGGTAGCAGCCATCAGGAGGGCTGTGGAGCCGGGATGAACTTTCCGGCTCCTCCTGGCTCCACATGAATTAAAAAAAAAACGAACCTTACCTTTTCCTGGACCGAATCCACACCGGGTGAATCTGACGTGGCAAGCTTCGCTCTTCAGGACTCCAGTTTCCCAAGGGGGTCGTGAAACAGCATTAAGCCCTTCATTTACATACTTAAGGGGCTTAATGTTTGTTTTAGGTGGCCACCAGGGATCTTTTTGGAAGACGAAGAGGAGGAAAATCAGAGCGATAAAGGCTGGTCAGGCTGCATCACAAGTGCTTTGCACACCGAGTAGCACCCAAACCAGATTCTACAGGTAGAAGCGCACATTCTTCCACTTCTTACCTTGTAAATGTACTCACAGCATTAACAGTCCTGGCTCCATCTTCATGTCCTGCACAAATATGCCTTCACTAACAGTGCCTTTAATTTTCAATGCAATTCACAAATCTCTCATTCATGGTACCTGATGGATCCTGGTCCCAAACCTTTGCAAGAACAATCCCTGCACACAAAACAACTTCAGTTATTAAAAATATAATCATTGTGTCGGCCCCTAGTATTTTTTACCACTGTGCTTCCTCTTGGTGAGAGTGTTTGAAGCAGATACAGTATAACTAAGGTTGCCAAAATGATAGGGGCATAAAAACATTTTGGAGTTGGGAAAAAAAGGCTGTTTGACTGACAATCAAGAATCATTCAGGGTAATAAAGAGCCTATTTGCTTTCCAATTGGTATGGGAAAGCGGGGCGCCATGAGGGTGGACATGTCAGGTGACCAATGGTGAGAGCGTGGAGACTATTCTAGGCAGGTCATATGATGAAACCTCCCAGAATATGCTGAACCCTAGCATTGTGTTTCCTCTAGATGCTCGCTCAGTAACATGAAGTGGCAAACTGCTGTGTGTGAATAGGAACCTCCTGGGATTAGATCTTCTGTCAATGTCAATCAGTTGCCTGGGCTAGGCTGTGCTCAGTAGCAGTCAGTGGTGGCGCGACTGGCTGCACTGAAGCCTGGCTCACTATCCGCTGGCACATTTAGAGAAGTAGAAGATGAACACAAGTTATATGTTGTGTCTTGATGAACAGCCTTTACATGTAGCCTTCAGTAGAAAGAGTGACATGATAAAGGGATTTAGGATATACTTTACTGATAGTCTCTGAATGAGAACATAGGATGGGAAAGAAGAGCAGCAGAAATTACTAATGAACCCTGAGCTTGCAGAAAATCTACTTCCCCTTCTCTGGCACCCTTTATGGCCTCTCTTCCCAGGATTTCAAGGGTTTCTTTCTCATAAGGAGTAAATGGTATAAAGGGTTTCAGCTCCTGAAGTAACTTCTCACAGTTGATAAGGACTGTCTTCTCCTGCTAGAAGAGTTCAAAAAATTAGAATATCAAATTGTTAAGAAAAAAAATCAGCTGCAATCCAAAAAGGATCCCCTTTAAAAATATCTGCCATGCAATAATCCCCAAGTTTCAGCATGCAGCATATAACGGATGTGATGACATGTACATGTAACATTGAGCTACATTAGAAGGAAGGATTCTTTTGGGGTGAATACTTTCAAGGATATGAGTTAAGGAACCCTTCCAGGTGAAGTTTGGAAGTGTTAAGGTCATCTATCAGTGTCATGTTCAAACGTTCAAATCCTGCCACGGCAGCTGGGGAATTTAAATTCAATTAATTAAATAAAAATCTGGAATTAAAAAAAACTAGTATCAGTAAT
This sequence comes from Heptranchias perlo, assembly GCF_035084215.1. Classification (NCBI taxonomy): domain Eukaryota; kingdom Metazoa; phylum Chordata; class Chondrichthyes; order Hexanchiformes; family Hexanchidae; genus Heptranchias; species Heptranchias perlo. The sequence goes on from NC_090331.1 coordinate 57,838,026, forward strand.
GATGGCCATGAAACTACCGGATTGTCGCAAAAACCCATCTGGTTCACTAATGCCCTTTAGGGAAGGAAACCTGCCCTCCTTACCCGGTCTGGCCTATACGTGACTCCATACCCACAGCAATGTGGTTGATTCTCAATTGCCCTCTGAAATGGCCTAGCAAGCCACTCAGTTGTTCAAGAAGGTGGCTCGCCACCACCTTCTCAAGGGCAATTAGGGATGGGCAATAAATGCTGGCCCTGCCAGCGACGCCCACATCCCATGAATGAATTTTAAAAAAATCATGGACACTTATAAGCTTTGAAAGTTTTTTTCAAAAGTGTGAGGGGAGGAAAATTGCAAGTGTTTGGTGCATTGCATTAATAGAAGGTTATGGTGGGTTCTCCTCGACCTTCTAAGGTCACTGAACATTTTCCTGCACTGCTTTTATGTGTTGTTATGCAGGAGGCACTGACACTGGTGGCTAATCCCATTCCCCAGATGCTCTTCTTGGGGGAAGTGGGGTTGTGGCATTCAGTGGCAGAGAAAGCCCCCCCTCCTTCGCCTTACTTCCTTGAGAAGAATCTCTATGACCCCATTGCAGAGCTGTGCCTACTTCACTCCTTGCAGACATATTTTTGGCACAGAACCTTGCTGTTTCCTAAATTTAAAAAATTTGGTGTCTGCCTTTTACAGTTGTTACAGGCCATAAAATCCTGCAGCAGCAGCACACAATTTCCCACCCTTAATCGGCCAGCATCCAGTCACAGGAGTTTTCCATGCCAGGAGCTTGTCCATTATATTTAAACTGGGCTTACTCCAGAAACATGCATGGGGTCAGTACATGGAAGGTCAGACAAGCATGATTCATGCACTACCCAACTTCTGGGTGGGCTAAGCTTGATCAAAAAATCTAGTTTCAAGTATCTGCTGAGTTTAATTCAAGTTGGAAGTATTGTCCGTATTTGGGAAATCATCTGCAAGCAATCTTTATGCTGATTGGTAGCATGAGTTATTATTTGATTTGGCATGGGAAAGGATCTGGTTGAGATTTCTTAGAATGGATTGCTTTGACCCTTAATAGGTTAAAAACTGGAGTCCGTATCAATTCATCAATTCTTTCCAAAACCCTATTCCATGATCAGATGATTTGTTCCTCGGCAGATTGTTACACTATTGCAGAAAGTACTTAGTGAAAACAAGACACACTGATTTTTTTTGTTGTGGAACAGAACTTTATTTCAGTTCCATCAAACATTTTAATTTTTCTTCTGAAGTTGTATTGAAGGGTAATTGACCCCTTACAGACTTTTATGGTGTATATGTTTAAATATATCAAGCCCAGAAATCTCCAGACCCTTATTCCCGGTACAAATACTAAGGATGTGGGTGTCAGGAACCTCTGCCATTGACCCTGCTGCATAATCCGTAGCTCAGTGAGTGGGGACTTCCCAATTTAAATATTATTCACCAGCGCACAGTGCATGTCAGGTGCTTGCCAGGGTGAAGGGGTAGGTAATGTGGCAATGGGCTGTTGTACATGTCTGTTGCAGCAGCCCCAGCAAAACTTTTTGAAGGGGGTCCTTTTCACATGGCTGACTGATTGTTTTCTTCAGGTGGTCCCCACATATGCTGTGGTGAGTCCTGTATGTGGCGTTCTTCCTGCCCTATCAACCATCCAAAATAACCGAGACAGGTCGAGGAAATTTCCGATCTGGGAATTCTCTCACCTGGTCGAGCTCCCTCTGACATAAGGGGCCTTGTTTAAGACATAAGAGAACTGATGGAGGTTCTGCATCAAACAAATCCTCCCAGAAACTCGGAGTGAAGGCCAGCATATTCTCTGGGTCCCAGCCTAATTCCTGGGCCTTCCGCTGCACTCCCACTGGACCTATGCTGGGAGCGTGCCAGAAAGGCCCATGGAAATTCAGAGTACTTTTGACATTTGTCAAAATTTTGAGCTTCCTATCACTACATAATTGTAAGTAATTACAGTAATTGCTTTAGTCTGTAACTGGGTTATTATTAATCTTTGGAGCATACGTCTCTCTGAGGACAAATTACAGAAGAGTTAGTCATATAAGGAGTGCTTACGGAAACCACGGTTGGCCTACTGAATGAGAAGACAGTCTATAAAACTGGAGGTAAAGGCCTCAGAGCAAAGTCTAATGCTGCATTTGTATTACAGCACTGCTCAAAAAGGCTCAAGCAAAATAATTGCTCATGCACAGTTGTTTGAAAGTATCATGGCTTCATTTCCTGCTTGCTAAGCAAAAATGATGGCTACCTATGCCTTTTGAGGCTGCACTTAGATTTTCTGCCTGGCAATGCTGCCACCAGAGACATCAGTGAACACCTCTTCTTTAGGTGGATATTGGACCTCCAAAGTCAGCATTGCCATCTCATTTACCTCATTGTGCTGCTTCCAGAGTTGAGCCTGCCATTAGCTGCAGCACTGTAAAGTTCATGCAGCATTATTAAATTCCAGGCAAACAGGCCCCTTTTCCACCTCTTGAATGTACTCATTTGGGAGACTCTGATAGTGAACAACGATGAAAAATGAAGAAAGATCAATTTACTGACAATTAAATGAAGCCCATTAATATGGGAATCAACAGCCTTTTTATAGCCAAAGAAATGGTTTAAAATGTTGGAGTTATAAACAAAAAACCAACTGAAAGACCTAGAAGTCCTAAATCTCAAATCTCAGTTAAAAAGCTATTTGCTGTAATAACATCACTTATCATAACTTTAAGAATAATCTTCTGAAAGGTTCAACTAACTTAGAACTTGGACAGTATAATGAATTATGTAATCTGGTTAAAGTGTACAAATCTTGCACACAAATTATATATATATAAAACCACAAAAATTTTAAATTACAGAAAAATCCAGTCAGTATAAGGTCCAGAAGGGAGTACGGCAGGAAACATGCCATGTGGAGGATACTTGATTTGAAGGAGAATGATTGACTGCTCTTAAAAAAGGAAATAAAACTGGGGAACCTACTGATAACAGACTTCCTTTGAAGTGATGCCACGTGTGGCCCTGCAAAATGAGTAGTTCACTGATTTTCAGCTGTTTAAAGTGCAAAGTAGTCTGTAACCCAAGGGTATTATCAGACAATAGGTACGAATGAATCAGCTGTTTGTTGTAAAAGGTAATTGACCAATTTATTCAGTGAGTAATACAATTCAGTATTCAATAATTTTTTAACAATTTGAATGGAGATATACCTAAACCAGCAAAAGCAATCGTATATATAACCTATGCAGCCGGTCGGGGTGGTCGCTCTGGCTGCCTGTCTCTCTTCCGCGGCTTTGTCCGCTGGTGGGTGGCCCCGGAGGAGAACGAGGTGTCCGCCGGTACACTTGAGACCTTCTGTGACCGGTGGACACCGCAGGGACTGAAGTGCTTGGTCAATAAAGGAAATAATATTATTATTTAATTTGATAAGTTTCTGTTGTCTTTTGTGTAATTTGGGTGATATTAGTTGTGCCCCTCTAAAAAGGGGACACTTTTGTTAGATATTTTAGTTGATGACACTGGGGCAACCCAGTGTCTCTGTATGGGCTCACCAAGAGGCATAACCTATAAAATCTCCATAAGTTCAATGATTTTTATGGGAAACATGGCATTTAAGAGACCTGTGTCACCCTGAAACATTTTGTCGTGACAGTTTGACGAGATATTTCAGATTGTTTTTACAACAATCTGGTAACTATCATGGTTATTATTTTCCCTGGTGCTAGCTCACAAATGACCAAATTTAGAGAATTCAATTTCGTAACTTGCTGTGGTGGGATTATGAACTCTCAATTTCTGGGTTACTAGTCCAGGACTATAACAATGATACTATCATACTCCAGTATTCAAGATTCCTGTAGTGTTAAAAAGTACATTGATAGTGGTCTTTAAGTATTAATACTTTGAGGTTCAAAGATTCATTTTAAACTACACTTTGAATTAAAGCAATAAACACTTTTGAGGAGAGTTCAGCAATGACTCAGATGAAATCATAAAGATAAAGAAAACCTCTTTAATTTGAAGCAGAGAGGCTTGAAGTTAAAACCTGGGGATGAATAAGAAATTGGCTTAAGGATAGGAAGCAGTGAGAACTTGTTCGGGGAGTAATGTGGAGAGGGGTAGAAAGCACTGAAAGTAGTGCCACAGGATAACTGTTGAGATCCATCCTGTTTCAATTTGGACCTGAATTTAGAAGCTCAATGCAAACTGGTCGTATTTATTGATACCAAACTGGGGAAGTGGGGGTAATCTGAGGAGGTGGCCAAGGAGCTGCTGAATAAGTTACATAAAATTTATCTACACAGGTAATAGGATTGCTCATGATCAGAACAAAATGGTTGAAGCAGAAACTATGTCAACATTCAAGATTAGATTGGATGGGTGGATGAAAGAAGAGATGAAGACATATGGGAACAAGGTGGGTAAATGTGATTTGGACTATTTGCTCATGTGAAGGGAAAATGTTGAGCTGAATGGTTTGTTTCTGTATTGTAACTTCTATGTATTAAATTAATTAAGGAGTGTACTTCACTGAAAATTCATTGTAAGTACTTATAGTACCTATTACTCTCGTAGGTGGCAATGTGATAGGCATTTTCAATGTTAAAGCCGTCACACTGGGTGACACACAATAGCTGCTATTAATAGTGAGAGTACATCACCCTGTGATTGCACAATCTGGTTACCAGGTTTCCACAAATCACTTAAAATGCTTTCTAAAGTGTTTTAATCCACAATTTTTCCACAGTAGCTATCATTCTAATGTCCCAAAAATGGGTTAAATTTTTTTAAGAAATCAATAAATTATAAATTTTACAGTAACATAATTAAATTTGTCCACTGAATTTTATTTAATGTCTTTTAATCCCTTTGTTAAAGATTTTACTTGAAGGTGCAGCCTTTCCCAAAAACCTGGGCTTGGATTTGATATTTTTGTGCAGCGTTATGACTGTGTGAACTGAATTTGGATTGTACAGTCTCAACATGTGCAGTGTATCTGATTTCTAGATGTATTAGTATCATTCTGTTAGCTTTACTAATGGGATATTTTTCTTCAGCTTCTAATGCTTACTGCCCAATAGCCTTGCTTCAATAATTCTGAAAGAGGACAAATTTCAAAAGATTTCCTGAGGTAAAATTTATACTTAAAAAAATGCATAAGTGTGTGTATATGTATATATCTGTGAGAGAATGCATAAGTGTGTGTATATCTATCTATCTGTGAGAGAATGACAGTGTTCTGATGTCATACCTGTTATAGCTATTGTTTTATCTTTTATAAACTTTAGAAAGTGTATTGCACTGAGGGAAGGAAAGAGAGTCTCAGAGGGAATGAGAGAGAAAAAGGTGGGGGCGGGGGAAAGAGAGAAAGGTTGGGTCAGAGACAGTTGAATCCTGAATAGAATCATAGAAAGGTTACAGCATGGAAGGAGACCATTCGGCCCATCGAGTCCACGCCAGCTCTATGCAAGAGGAATCCAGCTAGTCCCACTCCTCCGCCCTTTCCTCGTAGCCCTGCAAATTTTGTTCTTTCAAGTACTTATCCAGTTTCCTTTTGAAGGCCATGATCAAATCTGCCTCCACCACCCCCTCGGACAGTGCATTCCAGATCCTAACCACTCGCTGTGTAAAAAAGTTTTTCCTCATGTCACCTTTAGTTTTTTTGCCAATCACCTTAAAAGGAACCAAAGATTGAAGCCACCTACTTCTCTCCATCTGTGTTTTTTTTTGATAGAAAAGGTCAATATCAATTGCATACAGCTATGAGATAGAGATTCTAATTTCTAACACCTATGAGACAGAGGGAGAAAGACAGAGAGAAAGGAACAAATTAAGAGAAAGGAAGTTAGGCAGTTTCTTTCCTTATTCTTATCTTATTTCTTTAAAAAATCAAGTTGAATTTTGAAAGCAAACAAAGCCTCTGAGGGAAACAAATAAGAAGGGAGGATAGGATGGGAAGGGGGTGCTTGAGGGTGAGGAGGCATCAGGCCTCTCACTACCCACTCTTGGGGGGATTGTGTGGGAGTGGATGGAGGCCTTAAGGTCAGGTATGTGACAGCAGAGTAAAGAAGCAGGGAGGATATAGGGTTTGAGCAGGTTAATTCAAAGGGGATGGGGTGGATGCAGTGATGGGAGTGAGGCACGGTAGGAAGGCTAATTGCAAGTGGGGCAGGGAAAAGAATAGGGGGCATGATGGGAGCAAGGGGGTGGAGAAGCACAAGTGATTGTGGGAGGGAGTGGGAAGGGTGACACCAAGGGCCACATTTTCCCCGCAACACTACCCATCCCAATATAGCCTGCAGCCACTGGTTTCCTGTCACACTACGCGATATCATCCACCAACTCCCATCTGAGGGAAAGAAAAGAAAAAGACAGAAAGAAACAAAAAATGTATCAGAGAAGAGAAACAGAGACAGAAGCAGAGGAGACACAGCGATAGAAACAGTAATACAAAGGCAGTTAAGAGGGAAACTATAATCTCTGACATACTGTGTGCAGCACCACAGGAGATCGAGGAGTTGCATATTAAATTTGGTACATGGGGTGTGCATTTCATTTAATACTCCTTATAAGTACTTGCAGTATCTGTTACTCCTGTAGGTGGCAATGTGATTTGTTATTTCAGTGTTAAAGGTGACTTGCAGTGTGCCACACAGTAACTGTTATTTTATAATTGTAAACAATTTTACAACACCAAGTTATAGTCCAACAAATTTATTTTTAATTCCACAAGCTTTCGGAGGCTTCCTCCTTCGTCAGGTGAACGGTATGGCCATAACTTGGTGTTGTAAAATTGTTTACAATTGTCAACCCCAGTCCATCACCGGCATCTCCACATCATGTTATTTTATAGTGAGAGTATACCATCCTCTAATTGCACAATCTACCCACAGATGATGTCAAAAAAGAGAAGACCCCTAACGTTTATGCACTAATCCCAATTGCAGAGGAACCCCTGCAAATCTGGTGGTGAGAGGCCACAAGGACTGGAGATGGGGAAGTAGAAGGACTTGGTTGTGCAGGACTCATACTGACCACTTTCTCTTGCTCTTTGTTCACATCTTAATCTCTCGTTTGTTCACTAGCAGCAAACTATATACTTAAGTATTTTACCAAGTAACTCATACTGGAAGCTATATGTGAAGGCTTCTCATAAGGACACAAACTGTAACATTTCTTGTTCTCTTTCTTTTGGTGTGCCAGACGAAATGGAGCCAGACACCACGCAATCACTCACTCTATCCCTCCTGAGTACCAGCTCAGATACATCCACCCCAAGGGTATGGTTGACAACCCTCCCGGATTGTCATGGAGTCTCCAGGAATGGAAGATTATTCTCTGGGGCACTGCTGCTAGCAACCTGGGAGAAAAGTAGAGTTTGGGGTCGCACTAGTACTTTCTTTACGGGCATGCAGGCGGCCTCTCAGAACTTCTCACGCGACAGCTACTAGCGAGAAAGCTCCAGGCTCCATGTTGGCCTAGAATTTCCTTGTAACTGGTCCGCCCCGCTGCTGTAACTTCACTGGAAGTGTGACAAAATTGCATTTTCGGCAACCGAGCGGGACCAGCTACCAGGAAATTCCCAGCCTCACTTAGTAAGAATTTCAACTTCCGAGTGCAGCCTGCGACTGGTAAACGAAAAGTTATCAAAAATGTCAATTATTTATTTCCTAAAAAAAATCTGTACCAGATTCTGGAGTGTGAATATGGTCTTTTACAAAATCAATGTCCCAATGAGCTGTGACGGACTGACCCCCCCCAAACAAGCGACCTTTGTACATTTGGGTAGTTTAGAAGCAGTGCTGTCAGTTCAATGACTGAATTTGAAAATAAATCATGAAATTACAAAAAGTGGGGTTTGGGTATGGAATTGACTTCTGCGCCTGATATGTAAAAACAAAAGATACAGGTAGCGAAGTGCGACATCTAGATTTTTAATCAAATATAAAGTTAAACCACTACTCACTCATCACTTGGTCAATTGTTCATATTCTGCTGTGTAGAAAAGCCTAGTAAATTTTCTAAGCAGTAAAGGCATTAAATGCTTCCTGAAAACTGCTATCTTTAACAATCCACTATGTGACCACAACTTGACCTTCACAGTAGAGGCAAAGGCAGCTTGTATCCTCTGAAGAGCTCCGTGATCCAAACCTGCTCATTTCTGTTTCACTACTTGCTCTCTCAGGTGTCAGAACTTCTGGATGTAGGAGCAGAGTGCACTTCAATCAAACCATAAAAATGTAATTTTCCTAACAGCAAGATTGACAGGATTAATAAAAATCCTTCAGAGTCTGCCCAATAAGTACCCTGGAAATGTTTTTGCTACTGAGTTTTGAGTTGTAGTACAACTGACTTGTATTGAGTACAACCAGGTGTACAAATACAGCATTGAATCAAATGCGTCTTTTACATTTCACAGTTGAGCCATACATCCACTTCTTCACTACCAGTGGTGAATACTGCAAGCAGATTCTACTGTGTTTTTTGTTGCATGATGTGTTTTTTAATGCTTTTAGTTTAAAAAGGAGTTACATTCTCTCAGAGCATTGGGTGAGTGAAGTTTGACGAAATCTTGTTGATAGTTTTCCTTTCAATGTGCCTGATTTTTATTCCAGATTTCATTTAGTCAACTGAAGTTATTCAGAAAAAAATCCAAAGTGTTGCAAATGCTGGAAATCTCAAACAAAAATGCTGTAAACACTCAGCAAGTCAGGTCACATCTGTTAAGAAAGGATAATGTTAATGTTTCAGGTTATCGTATGATCAGATGTCATGTGGTCAAATGCCACATGATCAGACCTCCAGAAATACATCCAACTAGAACTCTGTGTTCCTCCAACTCTGGTCTCTTCTGTACCCCCAATTTCTTTCACTCTATCATTGGCGGTCGTGCCTTCAGCCATCTAGGCTCTAAGCTCTGGATTTCCTTCCCCAAACCTCTTCGCCTCTCCATCTCTCCTCCTTTAAGACGCTACTTAAAACCTACCTCTTTAACCAAGCATTTGGTCATCTGCCTTAATGTCTCCTTCTTTGGCTCGGGGTCAATTTTTGTCTGAATATGCTCCTGTGAATTGCCTTAAGGTGTTTTACTATGTTAAAGGCACCATATAAATGCTCATTGTTGTTGAGTTACCAGAATGAATACCGCAGCGGTTCAAGAAGGTGGCTCACCACCACCTTCTCAAGGGCAATAAATGCTGGCCTTGCCAGTGACTCCCACATCCCATGAACGAATAAAAAACATAAGACGACTGGAGAATAAAATCAATGAGAATAGGCTCACTGAAGTAGAACTCTTGGAGAGTAAAATACTAAGTGGGGAGGCGGGGGGGGGGAAGTGATGAAGATATTCAAATTAATAAGGCAGGGATGTAGAGAATCAGCCACGGAATTTTGATTTAGTACCGAATAGTGGAATAAGGGGACACAAGTATAAGCTGAAAAGAGGTAGATTCAGGCAATACATAAAAAAGCATTATTTTACTGATAGGGTGGTGAGTTTTTGGATTAGCTTACAAAGAGAGGTTGTCGGAGCAAGAAGCTTAAACCTCTTCAAGGTCAAATTAGACAAGTATATTGAAGAGAAACAGATCACTGGTTATAACTTCTAGGACAGCAGAAAGACAAACTAAATAGACCTGTGGTCTTTTCTGGCATTATTTTCTTTGTTTCTATCCCCATACATTTCTCTAACCCATGTCATTACTGAAACAGGTCTCCGTCATCGTCTCCCTCTCTATCAAGATCCCCCAGGTCAACCATTTTATTCCTATATAGAACTTTGAGAAATACATTTTCCCTACTGCCCAAACTTGATTTATTTTTTGTTAATTCCCTGTGTGATATCTTTATACTCCACACACTAACTTGCTGTATCAGTGTTTGCACATGAGCAGCATCTAACAGTCCCTACTCTGTATCATAATATAAGAACATAAGAAATAGGAGTAGGAGTAGGCCAATCGGCCCCTCGAGCCTGCTCCGCCATTCAATAAGATCATGGCTGATGTATATTTTCTACCTCCATCATTCTTAATTTCCCTCTTTCTATGTTTGCAGTTTTCCCCTAACCCATGATACAGTGGTGTTGCACCCGATTACCCTCCCCTGTGGCTGTCTTTGTCCTCATCATGAGTGTGAAGAACTGAATACTTTTTAGACCACAGGGCATTTGTGTACTGGTTCCTCTTCCTCCTCCCTCTTTGGGTAATCATCCATTTCCCTTGCTCTCCTTCACTATTTCTCTCTATCTGTGGGGTTATCATCTTCTGGATTCTGTCTTCCAGAAATCCTTCCTCCCCAAGTATGTTGTGGAATGAGCCAGCTGGTCCTCAAGCTCAGTCTTTCTCTGCTTGAGCAACACAATTCTCAAACACTTCATGCATATGTATTCCTTTGGATCCAGAACATTCATGCATAAACATCATTAGCCTAGGACCTGATCCTGCTATTACTGTACACTTAAATTCTATGCTACTCTAACCTTAATTAGAACTATTTCTTGGTGGTTACCCCATAGGGAGAAATAGTGAAGCAGAGCAAGGGGAATGTTACCGTCTGGTCTTGCAGGTTCAAGCCCATTTTGTCTCGATGCCAAACTCCTTTTTAGGCCAAAGTTACTTCTTTACCTCCTCAGCAAAAATTCATCTGTCAGCATCTCACTCAAAGGGCTCCTCACAATTCTACCTTACATATTGGTACAGAATATTTCAGGGAAGGGAGGAGAAAAAGTAATTTTATAATCTAGTTTACCTGAGCTACCTTCTACTTCCAAATAAATTGCAAATTAAAGACTAGGTCCTTTTGTAGGTCAGGCTATTTTTGGTTGTGACGAATGATGGCCTTTTTATATTAAACTATCTCTACTAAATTAAACAACCTTTTTTTGGAACGTTTTCTGTTAGTTTTCTCAACTGGAAGTTGGTTCATTATACAAGCAATGAGAATATGGCTAAAGGGAGGCATCTGTGGAAACATATATGACTGTAAATAGTAATAAATTGTTTTTTACACTCAATTCAGAACTTGAAATCTGAAATACAACTTGAACATTAAAACTAAGATCAATTATGTAAAATAAATAAACTTAAGAATAAATACATACACTACTGATGAACAGATTTATTTTCTGTTGGCAAGCAGATACAATGAAATAGATAAAAGACATCCTTATATGACAGAAAAACAGGTGTTCACAACAAATGTTTCCTAAAAGTAGAACTGTGATTTTTTTAAAAGATGTACAGGTATGACAGACGCTGACAAAGGTGGTGGTGGTGGGGGGGGGGGGGGATGCGGGGAGTGGGTACAACTATACCGGGCCCTGAGCTCGGGGGGCCTTGATTTTATGAATGAAACTGATCAGTGATAATAAAACATGCAGTAAAGAAAATAGAATAAAAAGAAGTTTCTGAATTTCTGCATAATTTATTTTAAGATTTTCAATTTATAACAGTGCTTTTCTTGCCTTTATCTCAGCAAATGAATCAATGTTATTGAAATCTACAAATCTTGCTAGATCACTTTCAATGACAAGAGTTGCTAAGCCATTAAGTCTTAACCCGTAGTTGCGTGGTGGTAGTTCATCATATGTTTGAGCACACTTAATGTACTTTCTGCACTGACCACAGACACTTGTATGCAGCAAAATATGCGAAGTGGAACAATCAGGTTGGGGGAAGAGGTTCAGAAGAGAGACTTCATTCAGCATGTTTAGTAAATGAAACGACAATAGTAATTTTTGATCAATGTTTTCTTTGTAAACACATTTGAGGAACTCTAATTCTTCTTTTATATCATCAGAAATATCAGTGGAATAAAAATTGGGAAAATCATTGAGATCAACTTTTTTGTTTTCAAAAACGGTCCAAAGGAATTCAAATCTTTTGCAGATACAAGCGGGTGCATTAAAGCACCTTTTGAGACCACTTTTAACAGAGTCCACGATGGGAAAGAAAATACTGTCCCAAAGTTGGTCCTTCACAGGTTGTCTTGATCATCTGCGGCTGCATCAACATTTTCTTCCCTCTATCTAGATGATGGCGTGAACAGCGTGATGCCACTGATACCTCTGGAGGGTGGATGCCAAGGTTTGCTGCAACAAGCTCACATTCATTAGAAATTTTGTTCCATTTTCCTCTGAACTGCACCAGTTCAGTGATAAGACTGTCTATGTTGTCTCTTTCGACACCGTGGAGCACCTCAGTACTAGATTACGTTCATTGATGGAGATTAGAATTTTTAGTCAAATTGATGCGAGTAAAACACATTTAAATTTGCACATGTATTTGAATAGACTAGCAATATTACTTCTGGTTGTGGAAGTCAGGTTCAATTAAATCAACTTATTCAATGCTATTTTTAAGGCTTTTAGATTCTTGGCACCTGAGTTAAAAGGTTGTGGGTTCAAGCCCTACTCCAGAGACTTGAACACTATTGGTAAGATTCTCCCGCTATCCTGGCCAATATTTATAACTCAACCGACATTAGTAAAAAAGAAACAGATTATCTGTTCATTTATCTCATTGCTGTTTGTGGGACCTTTTATTTGCTTACATTGTAACAGTGACAACACTTCAAAAGTACTTCAATGGCTTTGAAGCACTTTGGGACGTTCTGGGGTTGTAAAAGGCACTGTACTAAAGCACCGTACTTTCCTTGTAACTCTTTCACATTCTTATTCTCCTTCAGTAGGGTAGGTGGCTTATCACTTGTTATTTCGACATCCCACTGAACCAGCGAACAAAAACTTCTAGGGGTGAAAAGCAGAATTTCATAAGATCTTTTTGAAGGATTGCAACTCCACAACACACTCAGAGCTGCTTCACCCGAAGGTATGCAAGGTGAAACACGCACTGCAAGTCCTCTTTCTCCTTTCGCTCGCTTTTGCCATGGATCGCTTCATCCAGCAAGTTTGATCATGAACGACAGTTTTCGCATTCGTGAGACTCGTTTGTAGTCAAGCACCACGACTTTTGCACTTCCATTTTCAAAAATGTAGGTCAAGTAATGACCACATGAAAACGAATTATTTTAACCTATAAACCACACATTGTATCTGTACACGTGATTAAATGCAAGAAATTTGCTCACCTCTTTCATGTCTAAAATCGCAACTGATCTCCATAGAAAAAGTTAACACTCGCAGGATTCGTTTTGAGTCTTTGTTTCACAGGTAATCGATCCCTTAAGATAAAAATAAATATAAACAGTTCAAAACGTGTATGGTTCTGGCAGCCCCTCTTTCAAAACGGATGTTCTGAGTGAGAAAACAAGATCCTGCTTCTAAGTTGACGTCAACCTTTCAAACCCGAGGGATCTTGTTTTCAGTCGCATTTAATGTAATCCATAAACTGGTCAGTGGGAGGGCATTTGAGCGAGAGACGGTTCTTACTGTCGCGCGTGTTTAAAGTGCAAGTGAACACACGGCCGTTACCGGTCATCGCGCGCGCCCCCTCCCTCGGCGCGTGCGCGGTGGCGCGCTCAGTGCCGCTGACTCGGCGCGATTCGTGCGCCGGCGGCGGGAGGCGAATCAAACAGCCGAGCGTGTGTGTGTGTGAGAGTGAGTCTAAGGAGAAATAGAGCTCGGTTTTCGGACTCAATGATTAGATCGTGGGCTTCTCACACTTTTTGATTTCCTTCTCTTCCCCCCCCTCCCCCTCCCCACTTGGATTATTTTTCAAATATAAATTTGCTTTCTTTTTTAAAAAAATATTTATTTTTCTCTCTTAAAAATCGGCTGCCCACCCGTCATTTCGGCCGCAGGCCTCGGGCTTGGATCACCCTAAGGTAAGGAGGAAGTTGGCTGTCAGTTTTTAAGGTAGAGAATTCGGTCGGGAAACTTGACAAATTCCTCCTCATTGTTCAGCGGTTGTCGAGAGAGCCGAGTTTACGCATCAGTTGCTGCACCACGCTGATTGGAGCGCCCCGCTTTTTAAAAGGACCATTTAAAATATATATAAAAACAGTCACACAAGCCGGTCACAAATTTCCGACCCTGACCTCCTTCAGACTTAACGGCCTCCACTGCTTCAGTCTAGTACCCCCCATTCTGTTTAAATGATCGTCAAGATCGTGTAATGTTAAAATCCCGAGCAGTACCACCGTACACAACAAAACCTCGTTTTATAGCAGAGAGACACCCCCTTACCTCTCCCCCGCCCCCCAGCCCCCCACAAACACAAAGACAACTTGATTTTTTTTTCAAAGAATACACTTTGTAATTCTTAAATTATGTTTCTAATCTCCGTCGACGGTATGTAAATCCAATGCAAAGTGTGTTTTTAAATCTTGGGGGGAGGGAAAGAGAAAAAAAAGACAGCGTTGCTGTCTGGCTGTCCGCTCTGTGGCCACAAGCATTGCTTCTTGGTGTCCATGCGAGTCGTTAGTTTTCAATAGTATTTGAGCTTTTCCCTTCTCTTTGGTGAATGTGGTAATTTTTGTGGCTTCTTTTGACGCTGAAGGGAAGATGTCCAGCGACAGGCAGAGGTCTGACGACGAGAGTCCGAGCACTAGCAGTGGGAGCTCGGATGCCGACCAGCGTGACAATCCGCAAGAGGAGAGGAAAGAGCCATCCTCTCAGCAACAGCCGAAAAAGAAAGACCCCAAGGTATCCAGCAAAACCACAGCCAAACTCTCCACCAGCGCTAAAAGGTAAGTACAAAACCCTTCTTCCTTTTTGTCTGTGTTTCTGCACTCGAGCACCGGCATTTTGCCAATCCCGATTGCACTCCTTTAAAGTCCTTATCAAATATGTCAATATAAACACTCCTCTCTTCATTTGCATATAAGCTTGGAAAGAGAATAATTTCGGGAAATCCGCTCTTTAGCGGGACAAAATACCCTTGTTTGAGTCTTTGCTGTACCGTTCTACCCGTTTTAGGCTAAATTATATAAAATGAAAAGCGACAGGTAGTGGAAATTTGTGAAAACTTGTCCTGTTACGGGATTTGGGTATAACGCTGTTGAGAACAAAGAGGAAGCAGCCATGTTTTCCACTCTGGTTGGGTGAGCTGCTGAGGAAAGGATAGTGATAGAGGGCACTGTAATCGTTCCTTTACGTCTAAATGCATGCAGCATAGTGTTTTGTACTGAATATCTCTTCTTCAATTTTTAGAATTCAAAAGGAACTAGCTGAAATCACACTGGATCCGCCCCCGAATTGCAGGTAAGTGAGGTTGATCAATTAGCAGGTTGGAAAATGTGATTAAATTACATAACAATGATGCAATTTAAGTGAATGTGTCATGCCGGTGAATGCATGTCTATTGTAGTTTCCTGGACAAACGGAGGCATTTGGTAGATAGTTAATATCATAAGAGGGGCACGAGATAAGGCATAAATTATTGGGAATGATAAACTGTTCTTTGTAAATGATAGACTTCCGTGACTGTAAACGATCGACATCTGTGAATTCTTGAAAGCAGGCCAACATCTTAATAATAAAGATATATATATATATTATGTGTTTTTAATCTTGTAATAGATGTTACTGTATGTTTTAAATTGTTGGTCGTTACTGTATATATACTGGCTGGAAAAATTGCTAGAATAAGCTTCTCTTTTGTAGAGGTGTGAAAAGGGGAAAAGAACTGTTGTAGCTGGAGTGTAACTTTTGTGCTGTTGGAGTAGGACTTTTTTTTGTCTTCCTGAGGAAAATTACTGACTTTTTGTGTTGTTAAGGTGCAGCTTACTTTTAAACTGAATTATCAAAACTTCAAATTTTACTTTGGATTAATTAACCAATTTTTGACACCAATTGCTATCTACAGTCAATATAGTAATGCACATTAGTTATACCCTGGGAGCTCCAAGAAGTTCTCAATGTGGAAGAGGAGTGATTTAGGTTATCTTCATTCTGTAAAATGGAATGATGATGAACTGTTAACATTCTACAGACACCTATTGAGTTTCACAAGCAGCAGTTTTTTTTTGTTGCTTGCAGGATAGTGATTCATGTGTGTTTTTTTCCGATTTTGGAAGGATTTAAGTTTTTGTGTTCATAAATGTCATGAATAGTTTTGTGGTGTAAAGTTTTACAGCACTTCATATATTTGAGATTTTTTTTACTGTTTGAGGAATTATATTTTCTGAGACAAGTTTTTCATGATGACATCTAAATAAATGGAGTTACATTGTTAAAAAAAATTGAATCAGGAGTGTGGAAATCAAGTTTACATGGAGTCTGTATTAAATGTCTTTAACCTAAATTTGTGAATTAAAATTTGGTGACTGTTTTACCATCTTAAGTAGAGAAAATTTGAAGTTGTGTAGTTATTAAATTTGAAACCCACTTTTTTATAAATGTTTCTGGATTTAAAAAAATAATTGCCCTGATGAATATTATTGTGATGACCTTTACAGTGCATGAGGAAAATGTAACGGAGTAGAATGTTCCAGGTTGTTATTTAACTCATTGTCCTCATGAGAGTCCTTCTGAATGGTACTTCAATTGATAACCACAAAGTGCTTTTACTTCAATAGTTTTTACCAAATATTTCAGATTTTGATGCTGATACCTGCTTCAGACCAGTGCAAACTGGCAGCTCTGTACTAGTGGTATCTATGGGCTCTGTACCAGTCTTTACTGTGGGATAGGGAGTGGAGCTCTATATGTACATATGTAAACATGCACAGAGCTTTGCTGAGGATGCCAATGATATTTTAAAAATCAGTTAACAATTGACTATTGGCTTTTTATTAACATTAAAACGTTTATTTAATAAAACCTGAATGCAGACCATTTGGGGTCTTTGAAGCCATTTTTTAAACTGAAACTTAAAAAATTAAATCAGTTGTAGTCATAAATCTGTGGTCTCGTAGTGTTTACCAAACTTTGAAGCATCCTCAAATTTGCAGTTGAAACTGGACGTAAGCTACACTTTCTGTCTCTGGCTACACTTTCTGTCATGATGCAATGTGGCTTTCACATCACATCGACATAATACAAAATAGGTGGCCCATAAGCTTAAAAGCAATGAGAGATGTTCAACTTTTGGTTCTTGCATTTAGATAAATTCATACTTTTGAATTTGTTCAATATAAATGTCCATAGTGAAATTCTTTAATGTTTCTGGCTTATGACTTGCTTTTGAACAAAATCACAATGCACTTAAACTATGAGAGCTTAATTTAAAGTGGAGCCAAAATTCCATTTCTTTTTGCACTGTATTTGATATATTACATGTAAGTTAAATTTTGTATTCTTCCTTTGAAATTTTTAAACTTTCTATGGAAGGATGCGCTGGACACACTGTATGACCTCCCTCATCTGCACTTACCTTTTTGATACTTTGAAAGTTAATCAGTTTAAAAGGAAAATTCTTCAGTTTAGTGTTGCCTGGGGATTTGAAGGGAAAACATGGCCAGTTCCTCCCAGTGTATTCCAAGCTACTTTGCAGTTTTTACAGCAATTGCATTTATACAGCTCCATTTTAATGTAGTAAAATGCCCCAAGGTGCTTCACGGGAGCATAATCAGATAGAAATTGACACGAGCCAAAGAAGGAGACATTAGGACAGATGACCAAAAGCTTGGTTAAAGAGGTAGATTTTAAGGAGGAGGGAGACTCTTAGGGAGGGAATTCCAGAGTTTGAGGCCCAGACACCGGAAGGCTAATGGTGGGACGAAGGAAGAGTGGGATGTACAAGAGGCCAGAATTAGAGGAACTCTCGGAGGGTTGTAAGGCTAGAGGAGATTTCAGAGATGGGGAGGAGTGAGGCCATGGAGGGATTTGAACACGAGGATGAGAATTTTAAATTTGAGGTGTTGGTAGACCGAGAGCTAATGCAGGTCAGTAAGCACGGGTGGTGAGTGAACAGAACTTGGTGCAAGTTAGGATACAGACAGCAGAATTTTGGATGAGCTAAAGTTTATGGAAGATGGGAGGCTGGCCAGGAGAGCATTGGAATAGTTGAGTGTTGAGGTAACAAAAGTATGGATGAGGGTTTCAGCAGCAGGTGTGTTGAGGCAGTGTCGGAGACGGGCAATATTACTGAGGTGGAAGTAGGCAGTAGAGGATATGGGGTTAGAAGCTTAGCTTGGGGTCAATTAGGATGCCGAGGTTGCCAACAGTCTGGTTCAGCCTGAGACATTGGCTGGGGAGGGGCATGGAATCAGTGGTTAGGGAATGGAGTTTGTGGCAGGGGCCGATGCATATGGCTTTGGTCTTCCCAATGTGTAATTGGAGGAAACTTCTGCTCATCTAATACTGGATGTCAGACAAGCAGTATAACACAGAGGCAGCGGAGGGGTTGAGATAGAGCTGTATGTCATCAGCGTACATGTGGAACCTGACGTGTTTTTGGATAATGTTGCCGAGGGACAGCATGTAATTGAGAAATAGGAGGGAGCCAAGACTAGATCCTTGGTTGGAGGGGGGGTCTCTAGATGTAAGTAACAGTGTGGGAGTGGGAAGAGAGGCCTTTGCAGGAAATTCTGTGGCTATGACTGGATAGATAAGAACGGATCAAAACGAGGGCAGTCCCACTCCCCTGGACAACGAAGGAGAGGCGTTGGAGGAGGATTGTGTGGTCAACTGCGTCAAAGGCTGCAGACAGTTAGAGAAGGATGAGGAGTGATAGTGCATCACAGTCATATGCATTGTCATTTGTGACATCGATAAGTCCATTTTATTACAGTGGCAGGGGCGGAAATCTGATTTGGAGAGGTTCAAACGTGGAGTTGCAAGAAAGATGGGCATGGATTTGGGAGGCGACAACACATTCAAGGACTTTGGAGAGGAAAGGGAGGTTGGAGATGGGGCGGTAGTTTGCAAGGACAGAGGGTTAAGGCTGGGTTTTTTGAGGGGGGTTTGAACACAGCACAGAGACCACCCGAGAATGCGTTTTTAAGAGAAAAGATTACATATTTGTAGCAGCTTTTAAATATGTTTTTAAGTTGGTCCTTGCTGTGTGCCTGCATACTCAAAATATGCTTCAGATCTGATTAAGATAAATACCTCATCTTTGTCGCCACCTAAAGAGGAAGGAAAGTCTATTGGAAAACCTTTTTGTTTCAAGTATGCCTATTGTAGGGAGAAATAAAGAAGTAGATTTATATAGTGCCTTAGTGATTCGCAACCAGCTATCTTTGAAGTGTCACTGTAGGCAAACGCAGCAGCTAATTTGCGCACAGTTTGGCCCCATAAATCAGTGAAATGAACGAAGTTATTCGGGGTGTTTTTGATGGTGTTAGTTGATGTATTGGCCGGGACACTCCGAGAACTCTCTGCTCTTTTGAATAGTGAAAATTGTCACTGAAAACTACTTAGTGTTTTTTTTAAATCATCTTGTCACCATGGAGACTGTCGAGTCAGGTCTGCCACCCCTTTTTGGCTCTTCTGGCAATGTTGATCATGAAGAGTGGCTCTATTGCAAATAGTGGGAGTATGATTTCAAACCGATCAGAGTGGCTTAACAGTGATTCTTGGGCTGGTCTACATATTACATACCCTGCCATGGAATCATTTGGGGAAAACTACCTCTAAATGTCCTCGGCTTGGGTGTCTCAACAAGAAAATTGATTTTTTTTTTTAAGAGATAAGATTTGTTTTGGTGAAATTTATTTTAGGGCATAATTGAACATTATTTTCCCTTTCTATATCTGTCTGATTTGCATTTATCAAGACATTACTTGCATTAACACTTACAACATGTTAATAGCTCAAGTTGCATTGTATAGTCACAGAAAGGATCTCCTGCATAATAGGCATTTTAAGTATGAGATAGTTATGTAATGCACCTTTTCCTTTTTCAACTTGAAAGACCAGTGTTTGATATATAATACTGTAGGTATAGTGATGAACTAATTTTTGAGGAATACGCTGTACAAATATCCTACTGGAATTGCTATTGTTTCCAAAACTTTGTGATGTTGTTAGATTCCAGTTGTGATTGCTCGTAATGCATTAGGTCAGTGTTAATAAACTATTCTAATGCTTGGATTTCAAGCTCTTTGTTATTTTTTAAGGCGACAGATATTTTCTCTATCAAAAATGCTTTTTAGCTTTCAATATTGCAAAAGCAAGTTTAAGTGCTACTTGTTCTTCGTAACACTAATATTGGTGGTCAAGTGCAAGGTTTTTTAAAAAGTTATCTTAATATTTGTAAAATCTTATCGACTTTAAGAATAGAGGTGTGTGCTTTTTTTTTCTAAAATTAAGTCATCGGCTATCTGTGCGGTATTGTTAAAAAATATAATTTGATCAGAAATATACCCCCGTTTTCCAAGATTTTTTTTGTTGAAATTAGACTCGTTACAGTTCAAAGGAGGTAGAAAATATGTGTGCAATGATACAATGGTGTATGTAACTGGTATATGGATAAATTCCTTGAAATGCCTAGTAGGAATGTATTCCACACAGCATTTCTTCGGTCATCTAAACTGCCAGACAACCAAGCAAAGCCAGTAAATCTTTTGCTTCTTGCCAGACTTATGCACTTGTTGGATTGTCCACATGCCTAGAACCCTCATACATAATGCTACCCATTCCTCTCAGACATCTGTATAATTCAGATTTTGATACTTAACAATCCAATGTCTGTAAATAGTTTTCTGTCGTCTTCCTAGTTGAGAACAAAAGCCTCAAAGTTCTTCCTTTGCCTTTGTCTGATCAGCTTCAATCTTTGACAAACAGTAACGATTGCCATTGCTTTATAAATGCAAGTTCTTTTTTTCTCTTTGCACTGTTGCTTTCACTGAAGAGAATCTTTTTCTGACTCATGCGAATGACCTACAAAATAATTGAAGCCAACAAGATAAAATAGAATATACAAAAACACCATTGCATCCAGTTCAAACTGTATAGCATTTGACCATTGAGAGCACCTAGTTTTTTTTTTTGCTGCATGATTGTTTCTACTCCGTAATAAATATGCAGGCACAAATGATGCTTCTCCCTCTTTTCTAACCCTGCCCCTCTAAAGTTCTGCCAAATCTCAGTTTCCCTCTCCCGTGTTACTAGACTGAAGGATCTCCAGCAGTCCCACCACAGTGCTGCCAAGCTCTAAGACTCCACTCCAGTTCGACCAAAGCGCAAGACCAGTGCAACTAAATCCTACTTCCCCCTATCCAGTATAGCTAAATACTGGATATCTCTTAACTTGTACATTTCTCACTTTTATTTGCTGTGTATCCTCTGCTTTAGAGCTAGTAAAGAATGAAACATAAATCCATAGGTAATTCAAAGGAAAATATATCTATAATTAACTATCAGTCTTGGGCTGCATGCATTTCCTGCTTGCACAACTTGACTTCCTGTTACCATGTTTTTGTCACACTGTCAACTTTTTCCCATTATAAGTTCCTATGCCCATCTTTATAATGAGTTTTGCCTGTGCAATCTAGCCAATGGGTTCCCACAACAGCGCAAATTTTTTTATAAAAAACTTTTTCGTGTGCTTTTTTTCCACAGTAGCTAAAAATTTCCACTGTTCAAAATTAAAATTTTAAATTTATCTGATTTAAATTTATCAATTGGATTTTCTTGGCATTAAAAGACGCATTTGATTAAAGTTTATATTTGAAAGCCTTGGCCTCTCCCAAAAGGCTGGGCTTCGACTTGATATTTTTGCCTTGACCTGTGACTGCGTTGACTTTGGATTATGTAATCTGAGTACGTGCAGTGTACCTAATATCCCAGGATGTATCAGTACCAATCGGTAAAGTGTACTGATTGAATATTTTTCTTTCGATTTTGGGAATTTCTGCTCAGAAGATTTTAGCTAGAGGATAAATTTCAAAAGCTTTGTTCAGTTAAAATGCAATATTGAGTTTTTAAAAAAAAGATAGCTGTGTGTTTATTTTAACTAGAAGCTGAGTGTGTTTGAGAGAGTGGGGGGGAAAGACTACGAATTCCGTGGCTGTTGTAGCTTTTGTTTGTGTCCTGTAAACTTCAAAAAGTGCATTAAGCTCTGTGTCTATCCTCATTGCAATTGAGTTCATTTTTCAAAAAAAGTACCTGAATTTTGAAGCAAACGGTCCTTAATTATCTTACCTGATTATCACCTATGTTATGTTGATAAGTAAAAAATGTAAACATTCTAACTGCTAACAGCTGTTGGACACTGAGCGAGAGAAAGCGAGATACTTTCTGGCTTTCCTCGTTTAATTTGCTTTTTCAAGTTGAGTTGAATTTTGTTGTTATAAACATTCTAATTACTATCTTCTTAGAACTGAGAGACACACAAAGATACACATCCAGGAATTCATCACAAAACACAAAATTCCCGTGTTTGCAGAGATCCCGTGGTAAGTCACAAACAAGTGCCGTCACATGTGCGATTTCTCCGCTCCCTCTACCCACCCCCCTAGCCAGTGCTATCAGGCGCATGGTCTGGCCGTCTCCTTACAGCTGACAAAAATACACTAGTTTATCAAGTCTCTCATTCCACCCCAAGTTGTGGCAACCTTAGGTTAACTCCACCTTCAACAGTTCTGCCAAGCATCAGGTTCCCCCTCCACCCTAATTCCAAATCAGATGATCCCCATTGCTGCCATACTTCAGCAGCCCCACTGCCTTAGTGTAAAATTCCAGGACCCCACCCTAGTTCTGCCAGAGTTTAGGACCACCCCCCGGTGCTACCAAAGGCTCAAGACTGTCCCTATTGCTACCATATTAAAGGGGCCCTCAATTTTGCAACTAAATTCCATTCCCCTCCCCAGTACTGCTAATTATCAGATAGTTGTCTTCTAATTGGTGCATCTTGTATACAATTTTGCTGTATATTCTCGGCAATTAAAATGTTAAGGGATAAAAATTAAGTATATAGTTAATGGGGTATTATTAAAATGTAACGCCCACTTATTTACACACTTTCACAGAATAATGGACAGCTGTGAAATTTAATTCCCAAAGCACCAGCAAAAATGTTGTTAAAATGGAATTTGACTTGGCCGCTGTGAATCAGTGGCCTAGATGTTATCCCTATGGGGCATAATACTTATTTTGTTATAAGACAATAAAACCTCTGACTGACCGTAAGCAATGCCATGGAAGACCTTATAGTAATAGACGAAAACTGGTGTATCTGTTCGCACTTGTCGGGGTGTAATTTACACTCCTACCAGTGGAGATGTCACCGTGACCACCTCCAGGAGGGTGTAATTACAGTATTGCAGGTTTATGTAGCATAATGAATCCATATGTGGGCACAGAGATTTATTATGGTAATCTAACAATAAGGACAGAATGCATGACTTTAAAATGGCAACTGAACTATGTCTGAACGCCTTGGTCCAATTATAAGTAGCTGCAATTACCTGGATCTGCTAATTTAGAACAATGGCCCCAAAAGCGCAGATCAGCTTAACAGCTAAGCATCACAGACATACTCCAGACCTGAGACAACATTGTGAGCAATGTCCTGGGAAAACTGCAGTTACATAATCTATGCTGTCATGATGTGTTTCTTATAGGCAGACTGGAACACAGTTGTCATGTTTAGCTGCTAACCAGACTTATATTATAAAGGCTACTGCTGAGGTATTCTCCAGGCAAGTGGTTTAAACAGGTCATGAGGTCAATTAGAGCATAGTTATTGTCAAAAGTTTTTCTAGATTGGCAGCTTCTAGGCTCCTCTCCTTGGAGAGCTGGTTATCTGAAAGTCAGAATAGCAGCAGGAACTGACTTCTCTTTATATACCTGTTAAGTTATGATTTGTCATTGTTTTATATGAAGTGTAATGTTTGGAGTGTGGTGCACACTCAACTAATGAAATATATTTGCTGCTGCAAATTAGTGGTGGAATGGAATTGATATGTTATCCAAACACTGATCACCAGCGAAAGAAAGAGGTTGCATTTATATTGCACCTTTCACAACCTCAGGATATCCCAAAGTGCTTCACAGACCATGAAGTGCGGTCACTGTTGTAATGTAGGTAAATACGCCAGTCAATTTGCACATCGCAAGGTACTACAAATAGCAGTGAAATAAATGAGCAGATGATTTGTTTTTAATGATGTTGGTTGAAGGATAAATGTTGGCTAAGACACAAGCAGAACTCCCCTGCCCATTAAAATTTGCCATGGGATCTTTTATGCTCACCTGAGAGGGCAGGCAGGGCCTCAGTTTTAATCTCTTATCTGAAAGACAACACCTCCCTCAGTATTGCACTTAAGTGTCAGCTTAGATTATATGCTTAAAACACTGGAGTAGAACTTGAACCCATGATCTCCTGACTCTCAGTCATGTAGGCTACAGCCTCAAAAACATTAAAATGTTTAAATGTATGCCCATTTTGCTGCAAAATAAGAAATACTTGGCATACAACTTTTATAAAGTATGACTGACAATCAAAATGCTCGTTACACCAATTAGTTTGTATAATTAACATTACACTTTAACCTCATTATGTTTACTGATTTGAAAGAATTGTGGGCTTCAGGTTTAAAAAATAAATACTTCAATTATGTTGAAAAATTGACTCTTTGAACAAGAATCAGCTTGACAGGATAACCAAACATGTTGGGCCAGAAATCGTTCCCGAAATAATGGAGGAGCTCAATAGCACACTCCAGTTTTTAATGGTGAATCAAAGGAGGATGTTCCTGCATTTGCGCATGCGCAGTAAAATGCAGAAATTGTGAACTTGCTCCTAGTGGTTTGCCGGTGATATGTCAGCTTTGAATTAAAGGGCCATCGCATGTTACAATCGGAGAAATAATTGGAAAAAGCGCCAACTTGCTTATCTGCCCAGCTGGACGGTAACTAATTATGTCACTAAACAGTTATGCTTAAAAAATACCAGGTCTAAACTAAGTTTTAACAGCACTGTTAGTCTTAATTGCCAAACAACTAAAAATTAGCTTTTAAAAATGTGGATTTCATATTACTCATTTTTAATAGTTCTTGGTCATTAAAACTTTTTTTAAAGATTAAAACTTTTTTAGTTTTCCCTTGTCTCTTTAATGCAATCATTTCTTTGCCTTTTTCCTAATAAAAAAATATTTTTTTAAATTTAGAATGATATACAAAATACTAATTTTAAATGAATGAGCCTGCTTGAGCAAAGCAGCTTGAATCTGTGGGCGTGACTTGTCTCAGACTTTTCCGGCTGCGCCGCAACTCACACTGTGCAGAGGCTGGGCTGATAGAGCATGTTTTGTTTAAAGTTCAACAACATGGGAGGATAGAAGATTGGGAATTCTTCAAAAGACAGCAAAAAGTAACTAAAGGATTGATTAAGAAAGGGAAGTTAGATTATGAAAAGAAATTAGCAAAAAATATAAAAACAGATAGCAAGAGTTTCTATAGTTATATAAAAAGAAAAAGGGTGGCTAAGGCAAACATAGGTCCCTTAGAGGATGAGACCGGGAAATTAATGGTGGGAAACATGGAGATGGCAAAAATGCTGAACAAATATTTTGTTTCAGTCTTTACAGTAGAGGACACTAAGAATATCCCAACACTGGACAAACAGGGGACTCTCGGGGGGGAGGAGCTAAATACGATTAAAATCACTCAGGAGATGGTACTCAGTAAAATAATGGGACTCAAGGCGGATAAATCCCCTGGACCTGATGGCTTCCATCCTAGGGTCTTGAGGGAAGTGGCAGTAGGGATTGTGGATGCTTTGGTGATAGTTTTCCAAAATTCCCTGGACTCAGGAGAGGTCCCGGCAGATTGGAAAACTGCTAATGTAACACCGTTATTTAAAAAGGGTAGTAGGCAGAAGGCTGGAAATTATAGGCCAGTTAGCTTAACATCTGTGGTGGGTAAAATTTTGGAGTCTATTATTAAGGAGACAGTAACGGAACATTTAGATAAGCATAATTTAATAGGACAAAGTCAGCATGGCTTTATGAAGGGGAAGTCATGTCTGACAAATTTGCTTGAGTTCTTCGAGGATATAACGTATAGGGTGGATAAAGGGGAACCAGTGGACATAGTGTATTTAGACTTCCAGAAGGCATTCGACAAGGTGCCACATAAAAGATTATTACTTAAGATAAAAAATCACGGGATTGGGGGTAATATTCTGGCATGGGTGGAGGATTGGTTATCGAACAGGAAGCAGAGAGTTGGGATAAATGGTTCATTTTCGGACTGGCAACCAGTAACCAGTGGTGTTCCACAGGGGTCGGTGCTGGGTCCCCAACTCTTTACAATCTATATTAACGATTTGGAGGAGGGGACCGAGTGCAACATATCAAAATTTGCAGATGATACAAAGATGGGAGGGAAAGTAGAGAGTGAGGAGGACATAAAAAACCTGCAAGGGGATATAGACAGGCTGGGTGAGTGGGCGGAGATTTGGCAGATGCAATATAATATTGGAAAATGTGAGGTTATGCACTTTGGCAGGAAAAATCAGAGAGCAAGTTATTTTCTTAATGGCGAGAGACTGGAAAGTACTGCAGTACAAAGGGATCTGGGGGTCCTAGTGCAAGAAAATCAAAAAGTTGGTATGCAGGTGCAGCAGGTGATCAAGAAAGCCAACGGAATGTTGGCTTTTATTGCTAGGGGGATAGAATATAAAAACAAGGAGGTATTGCTGCAGTTATATAAGGTATTGGTGAGACCGCACCTGGAATACTGCATACAGTTTTGGTCTCCATACTTAAGAAAAGACATACTTGCTCTCGAGGCAGTACAAAGAAGGTTCACTCGGTTAATCCCGGGGATGAGGGGGCGGACATATGAGGAGAGGTTGAGTAGATTGGGACTCTACTCATTGGAGTTCAGAAGAATGAGAGGCGATCTTATTGAAACATATAAGATTGTGAAGGGTCTTGATCGGGTGGATGCAGTAAGGATGTTCCCAAAGATGGGTGAAACTAGAACTAGGGGGCATAATCTTAGAATAAGGGGCTGCTCTTTCAAAACTGAGATGAGGAGAAACTTCTTCACTCAGAGGGTGGTGGGTCTGTGGAATTTGCTGCCCCAGGAAGCTGTGGAAGCTACATCATTAGATAAATTTAAAACAGAAATAGACAGTTTCCTAGAAGTAAAGGGAATTAGGGGTTATGGGGAGCGGGCAGGAAATTGGACATGAAGCTGAGTTCGGATCGGTCAATGCCCTGTGGGTGGCGGAGAGGGCCCAGGGGCTATGTGGCCGGGTCCTGCTCCGACTTCTTGTGTTCTTTAGATTTGTGGTTGGGATCAGATCAGCCATGATCTTATTGAATGGCGGAGCAGGCTCGAGGGGCCGATTGGCCTACTCCTGCTCCAATTTCTTATGTTCTTATGTTCAAGCAATTCACTGCCACAGAGCCTGTAGTCTGTATTTTTTCTAATTAAATTCGCAGGAGCTGTGGTGAGCGTTGCCTCTCCGCTCTGCGCAATGTCTGGCCCATTACGTTAACCCAACATTGCAACCAAAACACAATCCTACATTAGATGCATCACATTTTTCCTTTATTATTTTTGTTCTTTTTTGTAATAGTATTTGAGGCTTAAATAATGTATTCCACTTCCTGTAGCAAAATGTCAGTACTTACAAGAAAGTGATGTGGCTGAAATTGAAGCTTCAGTAACCTAATTAAAAGTTACATAATTTAAGCAGTCCAGAGAAATAATATAAGTTGGCTGGTTCCTCTTGTCTGGACCAGTTGTGTCCAGTCAAAAATTGGATCACAAACCCAGAATCTTCTGTGGTGAAACTTAATGAATTTCATCAGTTCCCAGCCTGATCATCTTACTGAATAAAGAAAGATGGTAAAAATAGCAGTAAAAGGTACAAGTTCTCTTATCTTTTCAACATAGTCTGCCTTTTCAGTAATATGTTCCATTTACTTAGATACAGTATGTTCTTCTGCTATAATCTGTTGAAATGAAGATGAGTACTTATTTAAAGCAGTGGTTTTTAAACTTTTCTGTGGAGTAACACCTTGTAAGTGTCACACTCCCATGTTCCTGTTTTTCCAACACCTTTGCATTGTATAAATGGCTTAATGACAGTTTTGCTTAGAACGCCACTCTCCTAGGAACTGAAACCTATTTCTCTCTGCCATATTTGAGTTTGAGTCTGTGTTTGTGTAGGCTAAGTGTAACAGTTAACCCGAATCATAGTAAATTTTTTATTCAAGAATATATAAGATGACCACTATGTCTCCTGTCAGTTTGGACAACTGAAAATATTACATTGTTGGACCACCATAGGCTAAACTGCTGTTCTGGATTACTTGCAAATAATCCAGATTTACAGAAGCAAAAACTTAGGACATGACATACAGTACAGCACAAGCGAATTGCACTACCCGTATACACAAATGGGTTGGCTGACTGCAATTCTTTCAGTTTATCTTTGAAAACTCCATGCACCTTATGTATGTGATAATGCAAAAGAACACAGACTTGAGAATTGTGAAGTTGTCTGATTATTGAGGAGGTTTTCCTTTGAAGTTCAAGCCATCCCTTTTTGAAGCAGTTCGATAACCAAAGTGGACTTATCTATACCTTGCTAGACATTAGTTAATTTTCAGCATTTTCCACCAGCCTATTTTCACACTACCCTATATGATTAAAACAGCATCTATTAACATCTTTAATGGCTGCCTTCCAAGGGATGCCTGCTTCATGCAGATGGTGTGTCAATACCCGTCATAGAATCACAGAAGGAGGCCATTTGGCCCATCATGCCTGTGTCGGCTCTTTGCGAGAGCCATCCAATTCGTCCCACTCCCCTGCTCTTTTCCCAGAGTCATGCAATTATTTTTTCCTTTCAAGTACTTATCCAATTCCCTTTTTGAAAGTTACTGTTGAATCCACTTCCACCACCCTTTCAAGCAGTGCATTCCAGATCATAACAACTTGCTACGTAAATATAATGTTTCCTCATGTCGCCTCTGGTTCTTTTGCCAATTATCTTAAATCTATGTCCTCTGGTTACCAACGCTTCTGCCACAGGAAACAGTTTCTCCTTATTTATTGCATCAAAACCGTTCATGATTTTGCACACCTCTATCAAATCGCTTAACCTTCTTTGCTGTAAGGAGAACAACCCCAAGTTCTCTCGTGTCTCTACATAACTGAAGTTTTTCATCCCTGGTACCATTCTAATAAATCTTTTCTGCACCCTCTAAAGCCTTGACAACCTTCCTAAAGTGTGGTGCCCAGAATTGAACATAATACTCCAGCTGAGACCTAACCAATGTTATGTAAAAGGTTTAACATAAGTTCTTTGCTTTTGTGCTCTTATGCCTCTATTAATAAAGCCCAGGATCCCATATGCTTTTTTTATTAGCCTTCTCGACTTGTTCTGCCACCTTCAAAGATTTGTGTACATACGGCCCCAGGTCTCTCTGTTCCTGCACCACCCCTTTAAAATTGTTCCATTTAGTTTATATTGGGGTAGAAATTGCTCGGAGCGGTGAACCAACTCTGCTCGTTGCTCCATAGATTTATTCTAACCCACCACATTACCACGGTCGTTTCTTCGGCACTTCCTTGAATAGGAAGCAGAGAAGAGCCAGCATCAGTTCAAGCGAAGCAAGGATCTTGGGAGAAGCGAGAGGATCACACTCTCGCCTTGACCAATCAGATCACAGCATTTTTGACATGCTGCCTTAACTATCTTTCTCTGCAGGCTTGGTACATTAAACCAGGAAGTACAAGGTACAACATTAAAATGTAAAATCAGTTATAGACAGTGGAAAAAAAAATAGAGGGTAAGAAATAATTGAATTGAATAAGAGATGGGAAAAGTTTTTTAAAAAAATCAATTTTTAAATTTTTTTACGACCAAAAGTTATTAAAATCAGGAGTAATGAGACTCCACATTATTAAAAGTTAATTTTTAGTTGATTGGCAGTCATTAAGACTTACTGCACTGTTAAAACTTAGTTCAGACCTGGTATTTTTAAGTGTACCTGTTTTGTGGCATAATTAGTTACTTTCCAGCAGGGCAGATAAGCAAATTCGCAATGATTTCTCTGATTGCAGCATGCAATATATCTTTAATTCAAAGCTGTCATGTCGCTGGCGAACCAGAGGAGTAAGTTCCGGATTTCCGCGTTTCTTCTGAGCTGGCGTTTCACTGCGTATGTGCAAACGCTCCTCCATTTCGCCACTAACAACGGTGAGTGCTGTTGAGCTCACTGTTATTTCGCAAGCAATTTCTGCCCCGTTGTTTTGCTGAAAAAGGAAGGAGGGTAACATTGAAAAGGCCTATCGCAGCACCACCTACATGGGTCACAGTGCGGGTACTTAAAACGGCCTTTTACTGAAATGCCCACCCCACGCACTTAACATAGATTTTTTTTTTATATAGGTGAAGGATGTTGATGCTGTGGGAAACAATACTTGACATTTTAGCCACCCAGTGTCAGCATACAGCACTCTCAAATCCGGTATGGCTATCGCTGTGAGATATAGAGTAAATTTCTTGCCTGCATCAGTGTGGCAATTTTTTTCATTTTCACACCAGTTATTGTCAGGTGTGTCTGAGTGACATTGCCAATTCATGCTAAATCAGGGGCACTTTTCTCCTGTATGCCCTATCCACCAGGAGCTGGATTCAGTTTGCCAAAACTCATTTCACAAAGAACCCTTACAACCAGTAGACAGAAGAGACTTTCATTCTATTAGTCTGGGATGGATTTGAACCAACAATGGAAGGCCAGTGTTTAGCCTTCTGTGTCACCCTGTTCCCAGAGATGTCTTTGATATTGCAAGAACATGTATTAGCTATTTCCTTTTCCAGGTATTGATTCAAATGGCCTGCCTTAGGAATGATCAAAAGTTGTACCTTTTACGCTACATGTATGGGGAGTGTATGGTCTGTTTCCTTTTACTCCTTCCTTTTTCAGCGGTGTAACTTTAAATATTGCCAATTACTCTCACTGAACTCCTGTCAGTGAATTTCTGAGCATTAATTTGTTGCATCAGCAAAAAAAAACTTAATTGGATTTTAAATTTCATGAAATGCTTTCCTCATCAGACACTTCCCCTCAACTGGGTGTGCTTTGAGCTGTGGATGGCTTTGTCAGAGAAAAATTATTTTACACTAGTGACTTATAAATTATGCTGTTTGTAAGTGGTTTAACTGATCTATACACCAAAAATGTAGATGCATTTGCTCAGGTTTTTATATTTCACTTTGATATAATGGGAAGTGATCTGAAAGCTTCAATTTCAAAATACCAGATCAATGATGTGTTTATTTGGAGTTCATTATTTTTGTTGGCATGTCAGAATGTTTTGTGTGTATGTATAGTATGCGTAGTAGGTCCTAGTATATTCTGTGCACAATGTTCTTATTGATTTAAAATGTTTAAACAAGCGATCACAAGGACTTAATGGTTCAGTGGGCTAGCACACTTTTTTCTTTCTTTAACCCCCTGAGACCTGGATTTGAATTCTCACATTAATGAGATGAAATTGGCTCTCACCAGCAGTATGAGTTATAAGTGATGCACTAGAACTATTTTAGGAGACTTTTGTATGGATCTAAATCCAGACCAAGTTCTGCATAAATTAGCAGTGTTGCTCAGCCATGAGGATTTGTGTTGGAGGAAATGGAGAAGAAATCGCATTTATGCGAAACACAAGGGGTACTCTTCTAAGCTGGTGTTTAGGCATAGTGTTGAGGCAGAGAAGAAAGAAGTTACTTGCATCTGACCATTGGTGTACTTGGCCTGGGATTGTTGAGGTTGGGACTGTTTCCCACTACTGATACCTTGATGAGAACTTTTTAAAATGCTATTGCTTTTTTTTGTTCTGCAGTACTTGTTCAAAGTCTTATAAACAGCATAAGTGATGGTATATGCTTAGATCTGATGGATATTGTACTGTAATTTAAGTATGTGCCAATATACTCCAACTATTTTGTCAATGGCAAATATTTAAAGGAATATATCTTTGGATTGAGAAACATGTTTCATTTTCTGTGTGGTCTGTTTTTTAAGAAGGGTTTCTATATATTTGGGTACCATTCTACTCCCATCTCATAATTGAATAAACTAAATTAAACTCACCTGACGAAGGAGAAAGCCTCCGAAAGCTTGTGATTTTCAAATAAAACTGTTGGACTATAACCTGGTGTTGTCAGATTCCTTACATTTGTCCACCCCAGTCCATCATCGGCATCTCCACATCAAAGATAATTCAATTAACCAAGTTGGCTAAAAGTGACCAGAATTTTCTACAAATTTTCTGGGGTAATCATTTATAGTATTAAATACCTCAGCTAGGAACTGTCTTTCTGCAGACTGACCGAACAGTCAAGAAAATTTGCAGTAATTTAAGTTCTGAGTTATCCACTAAACAGTTGAGTGCCGTTGGTTGTGACTCTGGCTTCTGGCCTTCTTTGCCTCTACATCAATGTAATTTAATTGGTTTATTATGTAGATAGCCTTGGGCATTTAAGAGATTTTAGATGGCATGAGTTCTGTGAATTTTCGACCTGTCATTTGTTTCTAATATACATAGGCTTTTGATGTATTTTTATTTATTTGAAATACAGTATCTTCTGAGGGTGTGAACTGTCTTTTGTGCCTTATGGACAGTTGTAAAGAGTTCCACAGACAAGGCCATCCCTGAAAGCATTGTGACTATTAAGCTGCAAGTGGTTTTTATTTTTTTAAGAAATGGGTTCTTGCGCATTTCAAAACTTATACCATTAAGGATAAAGTGAAAGTTTGTTCTGAGTTGCCATGTTCACTGGATTTTCGGAAACAAGAAATAAATAAATTTAAAGGAATCAGCCAAGGCTTAGCTGTGCAGTCACTCTTGCTGCAAAGTGCATATATGTATACGTCAGATAGGCACAGGGTCAGGCTCCAGGGTCAAATAGTTTTGTATTGGTCACTTGCAGAATTAACTCTTACAACACCTTTCCTAGTCTCTCACCCTCCTCCCATCATAAACACCAACTTGTGCAAAATTCTGCTACTTGTACCCTATTGTGCACTAAATCTCTTTGTAAATTACTCTTGTGCTTGCTGAGGTTGACTGGCTCCTTGTCTCTCAAATCTTTGTCCTTGCCTATAGCCACCCCCCCCCCCCCCCCCCCACCATGAAATCAATGGACTTACTGCACCCTACCTCTGCAAGCTCCTTCAGTCCTATAACCTCACCTGAAAGCTCCAATTCTGGCCTTCTATTCATCCCACGATCCCTTTGCATCCTTCCCACATCACCATTGGTGGTGGAGCCTCCAGCTGCAACATACCTCTTCTTTGGAGCTCTCTCCCTATATTTCTTCTCTTATTCATCTTCACACATTTTCACAAAACCTGTATTGTTCCCATCCCATTTCCTACTCTCTCTTCCTAGTTTGGCATTCATTTCCAGTTGCCATCTGAGATGTCTTGAGATATTTTCTACATTAAGACACTATAGGTTCAAGTTGTCATCATTATAGTCAACAATCGCTGTCTCGGGTCACACTTGAAGATTGACCACTTGGGTTGGGTACAACTGCTATTAAACTAATACAGGCCAAGATGAGATCCTAGTTTTGGGAAAATGGTGGGAGGCTGTAGATTATTTATTTAAGAACAGTGATAGAGTTGGGTCTCCAGCCCTCTTGTTTAGATCTATTGAATGCTGAAAGACTCTGCTTTTATGAAGGAGTGTACCTGCTTTTTAAAATATGCCCCTTTTTGCTTGGTTAGCAATAAATTAAAACGAATATCTTGACATAGCAGATCAGGACAATGTGTATTTTGATTATGGGGAGCTAGTTTTCAGACTTTGACTAACTTCATTAGAAGTGGTGTAAAGCCTGCTGTGATATGACATTAGTTTAGCAACTATATAAATATTACTTTAGATTTGCGCTGTAACTAAGGGAGTTCAACTGATGGACAGTCCTCAAATTTGAACTGCTGACTACCTGATTGGCACAGAATGCTGAACAGCTCTGCCAAAGGCTTCTCAGCATTTGGCATTTTTTTCATCTCTATTCAGTATAACTTAAAAAATGTGAAATGAATGAGCTTTGGCAACAATCATTACACACTTCTGTATTTGATATTTTTAAATATTGCTGGCTATCCTGCAGCACCAGTATTTTTTTAAATGCAGTAGCTTGAATCAAATATCGAGCACAAGAGTCACATTCATTATTGCGGACATCACGATTCTAGGGTATGAGGTTTCTTTATGTATTGCTATGTTATGACTACTTGCTTATTGAGATTAAGGGGCTGAGCTAAATTGGTTCAGTTTTTATTTGAAGTAACAATTTCATTGTGTGCAAACTGTTCATAGTTTTTTTTCTGAAAAAAGGGCTTATAAATTGTGAATCTTTCTGTAATTCTTAAAAATAAGTGATACTTATTGTCGAATCAAGTTGGTATCTTTAGTTACTATATTATAACACCATAAATACTCTCGCGTCCTCACAAAAATCCACCCCTGACCCCTCTGTCCTTTCAAACTACTGCCCAATCTCCCAACCTTCCTTTCTCCTCAAGTTCTTGTACATGTTTCCACCTCCTAGATTAGTGCTGATCTCTTCGGCAATTCCATTTGAATCTCTTCATTCAGGTATCCACTTCTCCCACTGCACCGAAAGTAACAGTTGACATTCTCTGACTGTGGTGTATTTTTTCCTCTTTGACCTCTCTGCAGCCTTTCATCTGTTTAACTATACCATCTTCCTCCAAAGCCTCTCTGTTGTCCAGCTCAGTGGGACTGCTTTTGCTTAGTTCCAACTTTGCCTGTCTAATGGTAGCCAGACCATTTCTACCAATGCTTTCTCTTCCTACCTTTTGCAGCCTCGCATCCTTGGCCCCTTCATCTACATGGTGCTCTTCAACAAGAACATTATCTGCAGACATGGGGTCAACTCCCTATGCGTGCTGACAACATTCCACTCTGCTACTTCACTGTCCTTCCACTGCCTGTGCTGTCAAACTGCATGTCCGACATCCAGTCTTGGATGAGCTGCAGTTTCTTTCAGCTAAACATTGGGAAGACCAAAGACATCTACCATGGTCTCCACCACATGCTATACCCTCGACACTGACTCCATCCTTCTTCCTTGGACACTTTGGCTAGCTAAACCAGACTGTTTGTACCCTTGGCATTCTATTCAATTCTGAGCTGAGCTTCTGACTCCATATCCTCTCCCATCACCAAGACCACCAACTTCCACCTCTGTGATATGGCCTGCCTCTGCTCTGCTGAAACCCTCATCCATGCCTTTGCCACTTCCACGCTTCATAAACTTCAGCTCATCCAAAACAATGCAACCTACTTCCTATCCCACACGGCCCCACTTAGCCCATCGTCCCAGTCTTCACTAACCTCCGGTCCACCAGTGCTACAAATTTAAAATTGCCGTTCTTATTTTTAAATCACTCCATGTCATCGCCTCTCCCTATCTCTGGATCGAGATTTTCCAATTGCATGTATGTATTGGACTATCTGTGCCTCGATCAGACAATTGCAATTTACAACCCACTGAGGAGCTGTGCTAGTTGGACTCATTCGCTGTGTTTCACCGTGTAAGTGAATTTGCAGTTTTAAGATTCAATTTATGTCGAGAGCTAGTTTGGGAGAAATACCTTCATTGGTAAGTTGGTAATTTACTGTAACATTCACTGTTTTCCACAGAGGACAGTTTGTTTACCGGCTCAATTTAAATAAATTATTGACTTTTAGCCTGAGTCTTGTTCCAAAAGAGCAGTTATTAAGACCGCCAGCTGAAGATGATAAGAATCACCTTGCGCAACATGATGCATTCTAGTAAACTGGCATATAGTGGCATGGGTTCTTTGTCCGATCCCTCGCTCTCATTATGACGCTGAAGCTGAGTAAAATGGGCAACAATTGGGACCAAGGAAACACCAAACCCATGCCAGAGCATTGTTTGAATCTTGAAGTTTCAACTAATTTAACCATCATTCACGCACATTGGGGATAGCATATTTAAGAACCTGTAAATGGAGAAGCTTTTCAATTTTTAATGTTACTTGTGCCATAAAAATGTATTAAAAGAAACAGAAAATACAGAGCAGGTCTCAGTGAGCATAATTTTTTTTAAAAAAAGCTCAAATTGCAATTAAAAGTCCAGAGAAATGACTGTTTCCTGCTGCGCTTGAAAATCTGCTCTCAATATTGAGACAACCCAAACAAGCGCAATTGGAGGATATTTGCAGTTTGAACATCGGGAGCATGGTCTGTTTTGTGGGCAGAGATTCGTTTGGATGGACGGAGATTGAGAAGACTTGGGCGTATTGTAGCTATGCGTGTAACTCACTTACACCCAAAATTTCATGATCTTTTAAGCCATGTAATTTGTTTGCGCTCAAGTTATTGGTGTATTTAGTTGCAGTTGCAGAGGAAACACCTGGCCTGGGAATACAGCCATTTAAAACATCTAGATGTTATACTTAGATTTAACTGAATTTCAGCCAACTAAGTTTTATTGTGCCACTGATAAATGAACTGCTTTTTCTAATAGATTTTCCTCATTGGCATATTAAGCTGCTGGTTTGAGTTACACCCAGCTTCTAGTTGTCACTTAAGTGGTTTTGCTTTGTTTTTAGCATTCTGCTGTTTTGCAGTATGTGAGTTTTACCAGGAGGGCAAAAAGATGGACAAATCTGTGCATACGTAAGCATGCTGCATGCATTTTTTTCACTCCACTATCTCCTGACTTACAGAGCTAGCAAGGAATCGAATACTGCCAAGTGTTAGTAAAACTGCTGCACTGCCAGAACAAAGAGGAGCAACTGGTCTTGGAAGTTAGGCTGGTGGCAGCAATAGCTGGACACCAGTGACTTTGCTTCTGCTCTGTTGATTGACAGAAAAGTCAAGCCTGGTGCTTGGCTCAAGGAAACTAATGACTTTTGGTGAGTTTCCAAGCAATTGATTTTTTTGACATTTTGATGGTAAACTAGCTGGTTGACTGTTCAATTCCTTTTTTATTGCTGTATATGAGGAATTGTTTGCAGTTGTCCTATTAACCTTTGTCCTGCTGTATTTAATAAGATTAGCAGAACAACCTCGTGTAACAGACGCAAGTTTAAATTGCTAAGAGTCGTAATTATTTTTTGAATGCAGAAGTTGCTGCTGTGTTATAGTTATAATAAACAAAATATTTGGGCTGACTGAGCAATTTGAAGTGCCAGGGGATGCAGTCTGCCTATCTGAAAATCCCTTTAACTGGATATGCCTTTTATCTTCTGAGCAGGGGTGTTCAAGATATGGCTTGTGAGCCAGATTTGGCTCACAAGTTTCTTCTACCCAGCCAAAGAAGCCTCTGTCAATTTCTTTCTTTCTTGTGCATTTGTGTGCAGTGCTGACTTCCATTTCAGTTCAGCCTCTTCAATCTTTCTGGGCCTGTGGGACTGGAAAAGGGTGCTTTTGATTAGTGCAAAAAAGGCTGTTGATCATCCATGTCCTCCAGGCTTTGGGCATTTGAAGACCTGAGGTTAAAGCTCCAGTTTTCGAACTTGGGCAATAGCACTGGGCATCCAACATGGAAGACATGGTGAAGGGAAAGGCAGCAAATACAATGGGAGTAGAGGGGAGCAAGACCTGTTTGGGAAGTAAAGGTAAGTGAGGTATAGAGAGTCAACCAATTTTTCGCTGGAATGGCTTTTGTGTATTTGGCGAGGGAGGGTGGGGGCTCATTTTTATGTATGGGTGCTAGCATTTTTGTGCAAACAAACTTTGTCGGGGAGGGGGTCTCTTATTTTTGTGTAATCAAACTTAAGCCCAGCCCTACTGCAAAAGATTGGAGGTTTTCAATCAAAATACCTTGTTTCTATGGCAATGTGATGCTGCAATTGGATCTGTGCTGGTGGGTAATTGCACTATCCAGTTATACTAATTGACCACTCCATTAAGTACTAGGTACAGGTGCTATGTGACAAGAAACGACATGTGCATGTGTCAAGACATCACTTTTGAATGCATGGTCTTTATTTTCATCACCTATCATGTTCAAATGAGAGTAATCAAGAAGCAGTTGTGGGAAAGTAGTAAAGAGTGGAATATTGTGGCCAGTCGCAGAAATGTGAATTGTGAATTTTAGAAAATTTACACTAGTGCATCCAAATTTGGGTTAAGATAATTTGCAATGATGCTCCTTTTAAGCCGTTAAATTTCTAGACAAGATGTTGGTATGTTTCTAACTTTTAAAACTGATGGAATAAAAATATTGCAGTTCTAAATGTTTAATTCATGCAATTTTAATAATTAATTGACCAAGCACTTTTGCCCCCTTAAAGAGTCATAGTTGGACCAGTAATTTTTGAGAAAATCATTGTTTTTAGCTGGGGTAAAAATCATTGAACAGTAACGTATGTGTTTTGTGCAACAGTTTTTCTACTGCTGTTAATTCTTGTGGAGGAAATGAATCCTGTTCCCTTCTGGGGCGATCGGGTGCTAGCTGTTGGTCCGGGGACTTGGCTGCTGGAAATGCTGTTTATTTTTGGAGGGGGTGGGAGGTTTGCAAGATTACTGTGTGTCATTTATGGTATTCAGCTAAGTCTTTGGAATTCAGCGGTTGATGTCATGTGGTGCTGTTCATGGACAAAAAAAGTTATTTTCTGGTAACTGCCTGTGCTTGTCTCTTCCCAGCTGTTTCTATGCTGTTCAGTCACCGGTGGTTCCCATATCTTGAGCTTGAGCAGCTGGTGTAAATATGAAGATAAACTTAACAGATTTGTAAAGACCACTGGCCCGAATGACTGACTGACTTTTTAAAAAA
The DNA here is from genome assembly GCF_035084215.1 of Heptranchias perlo. Taxonomy (NCBI): domain Eukaryota; kingdom Metazoa; phylum Chordata; class Chondrichthyes; order Hexanchiformes; family Hexanchidae; genus Heptranchias; species Heptranchias perlo. The sequence continues at coordinate 57,876,641 of NC_090331.1, forward strand.
AAACTGCATCTTCCTGGCTGCCACTGGTCTTCTTGGTCCCAGTAAGCATGCTGTTAACGCAGCAGTACATTTACAGGTAGTGACATAATTAATACCTGTAAACGACTATAGTGTCCTATCAACATGTCAGTCTTTCATGCTTGCACATTGGTCAACTGTCATGGCCAGTATGTCCATGTGCAAAATAACAAACCTCAGTGCAGTTGTTCTACAGGAAGACGAGCTGCACCATCTACCAGTTAATGCAAAAGAGAGGCGTAGTTAGATTGCTCTCCCAAGAACACAAGCTGCAGTATAAAAGTAGCTTTGATCTTTCTTCCCTTTATGCCTCCTGTACCCTTTTTTCTCGTACTCCCTTCTTTTAAATATCAGATTTTGCTTCTAAATATTTATGCGATATTACTTTGTAGTTTCTTACAATGCACAATTTGTGCCACTATTTAAAAATATACATACCTCTCGACCCCCTCCATTGCCTCTATATTGTCAGCTTGTTTGTCCAATATCCTCCAATCAAACTTTGGGAAGACCAAGACTATTGTCTTCGGCACGGCCACAAAATCCATAGTCTCCCCACTGATTCCGTCCCTCTCCCTGGCCACTGTCTCAGGTTGAAGTGGTCTGTTCACAACCTTATTTGACCCTGATCAGAGCTGCTGACCACATCCTGTATATCCCAAAGGCCGCCTATTTCCACTTCCGTAATACCGCATGACTCAGCTCATCTGCTGTCAAAACCCTTATCCATGCCTTTGTTACCTCCAGGGTCGACCATTTTAATGCTCTCCTGCTCGACCTTCCATCCTCCGCCCTTTGTAAACTTCAGATTATTCAAAACTCTGTTGCTTGTATCCCAAACCGCACTAAGTCCTACTTACCCATCACTCCTATGCTCACTGCCCTTGGTTCACATTGGTTCACGGTCCCTTGATAATTCCAATTTAAAATTCTTACCCTTTTGTTTAGATCCCTTCATGGCCTTGCCCTTCTCCAACTCTGTAATCTCCTCCAGCCCTACAACCCTCCAAGAACTCTGCTATCCCCCAACTCTAGCCTCTTGTGTATCCCTCACTCCCTTCGCCTCATCCATCTAGGCCCTAAGCTCTAGAATACCCTCCCCGAGCCCCTTTGCTCCTCCACCATGCCTTTAAGATCCTTCTTAAGACCTACTTCTTTGACCAAACTTTTGTTCACCCCTCGGTGTCCATTTTGGGACATTTATTCTACATTAAAGGCATGATATGAATGCAAGTTGTTGTTGTCCTGTTGCATTGAAGAATTCATGTTGTCAGAAGTGCGACATGCTAGCAGGCAGAAGTTGTAGTGGGGTGGGGGGTTGTTAGGTGAGGAAGTATAAATGGGCAGGTCAACCAGCGGGATTGGTAGGGATTTTTTTTTTTAGCAGAATGTGGAGGAAGCAGGACGGTCAGTTCGAGGTTTCCAGAGTCTGGGAAAACGCAGTGGGGCCAAGATCTGAGACAAAAGACAGAACCCGAGATGTGATGGGAAACTCGGAGGAAGAGTGCTGACGCGAAAGGTACCAGTTAACTTGTATAGGGGGAAAATTTTAAAAACGTTTAGCTTTACGTTGACAATTTCCTCCTGTCGTTTTCAACTTGGCTTTCCCTTACCAACATGGCTGACAACACTGGAAGCTAGGCACCTGTAGCTGCTCAGTTGATTCTCCCTGCTTAGTGGAGAAGGGATGTGAGTGGGCAAAAGTCAGTTTTCTATTCCAAGTGGGTTGGGGAATGGGTGGGTTCACCGTGCCAACAATTTCACTGCACAGGAGGTTGGAGAGGCTGAAAAGCAAGGAGGGAGGAGTAGTGGCCAAGATGCTGCTTGATATGGGAGGGATCATAACCAAAGCAGGAGGACAAAGAGCCACTTAATGGTGGGGGGAATGGGGGTCAAAATACCGCTTGGAGGGGGATGTTGATTAAATATGTTCTGTGGGGGATTCAAGGTCAAGGGCCCTGCTGCACGAGTGGGCGGATCCAATATGCGGATCCATGGCATGTGTGTGGGCTGGCTAATGTGCTCATGGCAGGGGTAAAAGGAGAAGTAGAGAAACTGGTCATTGTGTGGCGGCAGGTCCAAGTGCTTGGGGTGGGGGAGGGTGCAGGCGGTTGGTTTAAGACTGAAATGTTGCTAGTGGAAGGATGCCAAATGATTCTCTGTGTGAAGGGGTAATTGGTGTAGGGGACAATGTCCAAAGCAGGTAGAAGTTAGTGCTGCTTAGTGGTGGGGGAACAGGGTGTGAAATGCTGAAATATTGATAGGGGCTGGAGGGGTTGTTGAGGTACCATTAAAATGTGGGGGAAGCAAGACAGGGGACATGCTACATGAAGGGGGCCCTAGGATGTTACTCAGTGATGGAGTGGGTGACTGCCCAAAATGTGTCTCACTGGGAACGGGGTTGGGGGGGGTGGGGTTTGTGCCCGATGTGTTACTTAGTGGAGGGAAATTGTTGTGCATTCATGGGTTGGGAGAAGCTTTTGCAGGGGGAGGAGTGCACCATGGTAGCCAAGGGAAAACACTGGCACTCTTTCCAGAGTGCTCATGAATGATTGGATGGGCAGGCAAGTGAAAGGACTTGGTTCTGAATGTGTTAGCAGGTGAAAAGCTTGTGGTTGCACTGCCTGACGAGGGAGAAATGGCAGCCAGCCCATGGAAGGCGTTTGTGGTCGCAGTGTCTGGGATGCAGGCAGATGGCCACAAAAGGTGCTTCTGGTTGTTGGAGCAGCAGTTCAATGTTGACCGCCACAGGAGATGTACCCATATGCCCGAGTTTGGGCTTCTGATGCTCAGAGGCCTTTGGGATGGTGGAATGTTTTGGGGAAAGGGTTGTTGAACTAGAAGATTGCAAACGGGGGTGGGGGTGGTGAGGTGGGAGGCAGTCCGAAGGAGCTGTCAGTGGGCCAACATTTTTTAAAAAATCTAAATTTTACTTAACGTTGAAATTTACCTGGATGACTTACCTTAACCAACTTGCCTGCTGGTTGAAACAAAATGAGGCTGCTCCAGAGTGTAATTTGATGACCAAAGCCTGTAACCGCACGCAGTCTCCACCCTTTTTTGGTATTAACTCTCAATACTCTTACATGGCTGTTGTTTTAGCAGCTAAAGTTAAGTGACATTTAACATTGAAGAACCCTATCACAGTACTACCTACAGGTGTAATGGGTATTGCAGGTAAATGTTGACATTTATTATTTGAGTATGACATACAACTTTGAAGTGTATTTTGGAATGGAATGTTGTGATTTACTTGGAAATGTTAATATATAATGTATACGTCGCTCAGCTCCAAGGCTGTGAAAGCTGATGAGAAAACTTAAGGTACTTGCCACTTGAACTGTTATTATACGATTCTTGTATATGCTATGTAAAATTCTCGGTCCCTGTTGCTTATATTAGTAGAATGAAAGATTCATCTTTTTAAGAGGACCTTTTATAAAAGAATTGAGAGGTGAGCCCATAACTTTTTAGAGAACATACCATTGAAGTTGTGTGCTCAGGATGCATAAATTACCGAATAAACTCCAGTGCTAACCCCATTAATAACTCGTAATTCCAGCTCCTACCACTTAAGGACTGACTTCCATTTTTTTTTTCTCCAAGCATTATGATTTGTTAGATTTTATTATCTGTTGGTTCTTTTGATCACTGAGTGAGTAGTATAGTATTGAGGGACAAAATATTTAGAAGTAGAAATTTTGCCATGTTCTGTTCAATTTGTGAAGAAGGTAACTAAGATTTTATTTGTTTGCACTAATGCAGCATTCATGTGTCGTTCCAGAAATCCTCCCTTGTTCTGAGGATTAATGAAAGTTTTGGCATAAATTGGGTTTAACTTGCTACTGCCTTGATCACGATCGACTTATTATGCTGTGATTACTGAAGGTTGGAGAGGTATTGGAGGCAATGGTGTGGTCGACCTTGTCAAAGACTGCAGAGAAGGTGAGGAGATCCATGGTCACTGTCATGGGGAATTGCTTGTGACTTTGGCTAGTGCAGGTTCAGTGTTGTGGGAAGGGCGGAAATATGAGTAGAGGGATTCAAGCAGGGAGTTATGGGTGTCAGAGGTACGGATCTGAACAAGTTCAAGGGAAAGTGAGGTTAGAGATTGTATAGTCGTTTGCATGGACAGAAGGGTTGATGGTGGGGGGGTGGGGGCGTGGTTTGAGGATGGGGTGATGACATGGGTTTTGAGACGGAGAGGGACAGTCCCTTCTATAGAATCTGTATGGGGCGGTTTTAGCAACAATGGACTGAGCAGTTAGTATCAGTCTTGGCTCAGTAGTAGCACCCTTGCCTCTTGAGTGAGAAGGTCGTGGGTTCAAGTCCCACTCCAGAGACTTGAGTATATAATCCAGGCTAACACTCCAATGCATTACTGAGGAGAGTGCTGTGCTATCGGAGGTGCCATTCTTTTGGATTAGAAGTTAAACCGAGGTCCCGTCTATCCTCTCAGGTGGACATAAAACGTCTTATTCAAAGAAGAGCAGGAGCGTTCTCTGTGTTCTGGCCAGTATTTATCACTAAAACAAAACATCTGGTCATTATCTCATTGCTGTTTGTGGCACCTTGCATCTTGACCTAAGCTGATTTTTCTCTTATTAAATTGACACCCTCTGTGTGGGTTAATATGTTGAGGATGTTACTTAATATATACAATAGTGATGCACATGTATGTAATAAACATTCAATGTGTTATAAAACATCTGCAGGATTATCTCTGCTATATTAGCATAAAGGTTGGCTGCTCTTCTGATGCACCACTGTTTTATTTCATTGGGCTTAGACCTACTCCTTGAAGGAATAATGGAATACATTTTTCTTGCATTTAAAAAAAATCAGGTGTGCTGTACTGTAAAAGAAAAACCTGAAAACTTGGTGGAGTCTTTGTAATGTGCAAAAGTGGATCCTCATTTCTGCAAAAGTGGATCCTCATTTCTGTGCTCTTCTGCCAAAAAGTGGAGAATGGTCCTTTTTTCTTGCATGTTGGCTTGCACTGTAATGTACTCTCTTCGCAGACAACAGTTTGATTTACAACCCACAAAATAATTCATGTTGGTGGCATTTTGTACACAACAGCTGTCAGGCTCAGACAGGTGGATCAGTGCAACTGTACTCCAAAAAGTGAACGTATCGATTTAATGTCCTGAACATTATAGACACTCAGACTCAATTGGCTTGTGGATTAAAAAGCCTGTTGGGAGAGGATCTGAGAGGAAGCATAATATGAGTGGAGTTATTATGGTAGTATAATTTATAAGCTTAAATGTCTTTGATCCTCACAGTTTCTATCACCATCCCAACTAGAACAATTTCCATGCTTATAGATTTTAATTAAATTCAGTGCAGAAAGTACAAGCTATTTTCTATGAAATTAAGTTCTGCAAATCACATTCCTCTCTAGGTTGAAAGTAATGAACAGTGCCATCTCTTGAATTTTAGGGAACTCGGGACCTGTCTTTTATTGAATATAAACATTGCTTGTGATTAAAAGTTACTATGCTTTTTTAAAAAATAAACAGTTTTCATGTGATAAGTAATGCCTGTTAAGATCTTGTGTTGTTTTATTTGTGAAGGCTTCAGCGGTAAGAAATGAAAATGAAAAGCTATTACATGGGGTCCTGTTAGCTGATCATAATATGATATTGGTGGAAGTCCTGGGAATGTTTGTGCTCTGAAATATGTTGAAGGAAAGATTTAGCTATAAGAAATTTATATTCCATAAAGTGCATGCTAGTTAAATCTGGTTATTTGATTATTCTGTACTCTAACCAACCAAATTGTTACTTGTTAATGTAAATATTTTCATCATTCTCTGTAAACTTTTCAAAAAGTAAGCCAATGTTGAATCTATCCATATTATCAGGTAGAGTTTGATTATTTGGCAAATAAACAGGGAACTATATAAATTGTGTTGGATTTTCATGCTTGAAGTAACTGATTGTAGAGGCTGCAGTATTGTTGGAAATAGAATGTAAGCATGTGACTTTTCAAGCTAGTTTTTTTTTACTTGAAATTTTAAAGCACACTTTTAAAAAAAAAAATAGGCTAGTAGATTACTCCAGTTTGAGGAGGAGGGTGGAAGATATAGATACTTAAAATGTTGTTCGGGTATATCAGGATAGAAATTATAATAACTTGGAGAGATCTTGCACATGGTGTCTCAGGTTTTCTGTGACTTGGGATGCATCGACAATGTGAAGGCATTCAGTGCATTTCTCATCTTCACTGGTTTGGGAGAACTCCATTAATGCCGAGTTGTAAAAGTTCTTCAGGAGTAACCTGGTTTGCCATGCATTTGTGTGTCCCTGATATGGTGAGTTCTGAATTTAGCTCCCAAGTGTGTTTTCTGACAGGCAGGAGAATAGGAAGGCAAGCTAACTTCTGGTACTCTCCTGCATATCCCAGTTGACTGCTTGAAAAAACACTTGGGGGTAGGAACCTAAGAAGATGCTGGAGTAAAATTTGAAGGTGGGAGGGGAGGGGAATAATCATTGTCATTAAGTACAAATTATTTTCTTTCTGATAGAAATAATTGCAATTGTGGCCAGATAAGTCATGTTGGAATATCATGAGAATTTACAGTTGACCAAAGTGTAGACTCTTAATACAAATATGCTTGACTTGAAATGTTCTTAAAAGTGTGTGTGTGTGTGGAAGAGAGGAGAGTTACAGATGGATATATCCCATGTGGGAGCATACTGTCAGAATCCAAAATTGCAGAGGATGAAATTTGCATAAAACTACCATGAATTCCACCTGTTTTAAAAAAAAATGTACAGCTAATGTATTAGTTGGAGTGTTAATGCATCCATTAATGTTTTGCATATACCGTGTTCAAGGAGTTCAGATGGTGTAAACCATAATAACTAAGTTAATGTATAGTTTTAAAGGTCAACAGAACCTGAAAGTTGGATCAGGAGTAATTCCACTGTCACATCTGATCAGGCCACAATCCTAACGTTATTTTGTAGCAAAAGTGTACGAAGCGTTCAGCGTGGTAAAGCAGGAGATGGGATAGGGTCCACAGGACATGAGAAGACGACTGAAATAGAATTTACACAGATTGACAAAAAAATGTGGATAAGTGGGAAAAAATTAGGTTTCTGAAAGAGGTTAAATGTTGGCGGTGTGATTCTGAAAATGCAGGCTGGAAGCATGTTTTGATATTGTCTTCAGATCTCGGTTTGGAAAATAGCAGTAGATATAGCTTCATAGGCTAGGGAAGAAATAGACAGAGATCCAAAATGGGTATCTTGGACCACATTTCTGCTCTTATGGCACTTGAAGTGATTCTGTAATGATTGGTGGCAGTGAAGAGACGTATGCTGATATGAAGGTCACAAATGCTATCTGCTTTCAGTGGGGAAAATAGATCACTTGAAATCTTTTGGAATGCTTGGCTTTTGACAAGGACAACAAGTAGTTTTTCAATCAAATCTGGAGATGCTTTCTGAGAGCCCTTGTGGTCACAAGGGAGAAATGCTCTTTGTGTGTATTTTCTCCCATGCCATGGCTCACGGTTAGCTGTGATTGTTGTTACAGAATGACCTCTGGTGCAACCAAAGATAACAGGCGTGTTTTATAAGTAACAGTGCCTATCTTCGGAGGAAGTAACAATAGCAGCCATACAGTCATAGCATTACCAATTGATTTCCATGTACAATTGTGACAGGCTCAGAAAATACTAAAGATTTTAACATATTACTAGTGGATCTCCAGTCACACTGCTGATGGGAAGTCAGCGGCATTAGTCATTTGTAAGGAAGTGGATGTGAAATGGTTTTGGTGATGGTAAATGATAGGCTATGCTGTTTGGGAAGGGATGTTAGTTATGTGATGACTTGAGAGGTGGCATTAAGAGTAGTTTAAGGGATTGTGGAAGTGAACTGTAATGCAGGGTAGTGAGTAGTTTGGAGTGGTGACTAGGTAGAACAGGAAAGAATTGAGGATTTTGTTGGAAGAGCAGGTGAAGTGGAGCACTGAGTAGTTAAGGTGTAGAAAGCATTTCAAGAATTGAGATATTTGGGGAGGTGGGGTAGTGAGCAATGATAGTGAATGATGTCAGTTATTGAGGATGTGAGCATTAGTACGTGGGGGATGGGTACTAAGTATAGGTGTGATGGGGAATTGACGGTGGTGGGGGAGAGAAGCTGTGAAGATAGAGCATTTGAATGGTGGGTGGGTTGGAGGAGAAAGTGAATAGTTTGAAGATGAGTAGTGAATGGCTTTGGGAATGTAGACTGGCAGGGTAACAAAATGGGGGAGTTTGTCGAGGTAGTGTAGAATGAGACTTGTATAAAAGACTTGCATTTATATAGCACCTTTCATGACCTCAGGACATCTCAAAGCGCTTTACAGCAAATGAACAACTCATTTGAAGTGTAGTCACTGTTGTAATGTAGGAAACGCAGCAGCCAAATTGTGCACAACAAGCTCCCACAAATAGCAATGTGAAAATGACCAAATAATCTGTTTTAGTGATGTTGGTTGAGGGATAAATGTTGGTCAGGACACTGGGGAGAACGCTTCTTCTCTTCAAAATAATCCGTGGGATCTTTTACGTCCACCTGAGGGGGAAGACGGGGCCTCGGTTTAATGGCACTTCCGACAGTGCAGCATTCCCTCAGCACTGGCACCAGGAGTGTCGGCCTAGATCTTTGTGCTTAAGTCTATGGAGTGGGATTTGAACCCACGACCTTCTGACTCCGAGGCAAGAATGCTACTGAGCCACAGCTGACACCTGTAAGGTGTAAGGGTTGAAATAAATGTAAACTGAGTAGAATATACCTGGAGGGAGGAATGGATACAGAGAAATAGAGAGAGAACGGGCCTGCATGATTTGTTTAGCTTCAGATGACATTTATTTAATTATTTGTTCAATACGTTAGCAACTAGCCACGTGATTAATTAGAAATCCAGATATGGCTAATTGCATTTTTGATTAGTAACTAAAAAGTAAGTTCCAAGCACCATCATTGGGCATGTGAGCTCAGTACTCATGCATACTTAAACCTTTTTATGCGTTTCTTGGTAAAATGGTGTACCAAGGGTGAATACGGCAGACTTCAGCACCATGGAAACACCAGCAACATTGTATGGAGATGGGAGCTGTCATCTTGGTCAGGTCAACCAATTGGAATAACTGCTCCAAGCCAGCAGAAGAAAGCAAGCCCGATCCATAACGAGTAGCTCCAACAGGACACACAAAGGCGAAGGGCAGGCAACATCCATTTGTGTTCTGGATAGAGGGCAGGGACTGATCTGGCGCGTCGTGCTTTTGAATCAACATTCTCCGCAATCACTCTGATCGCAACTGCTGGACAAAAACCTAGCAGTTGCACTAAGATGTGCTGTTTCTGATAAATTCATGCCAAATTTGGCGAAAGAGAAAGACTGCAAAGTTTTGCACTGAATAGTGGTAGATGTTTAAGTAAATATACACATGAATTACATTTACCTGTATTATGTGCAAGGCATTTCTACTAAAATTAGTGCATGTGGTTAAAATAGTGTCACCGTAGACACTATTGTGGCTAGTCAGCAATTTCTGTTGTTTAACACTGATTCGTTAACAGTACATTAATTTTTGAGGCTGTTATGCTCTTTGCAAAACCTGATTTCATCTATTAAGTTCTGACTTGTATTAATTCATGGTTGACTTCTTCACCCTGAATCCTTCTTATACCTATTCAGGGGACATTTATTTAATCAATTCCTGCCTGTCCTGTGCCCCAGAGTCTGAATTTGGTGATTAGAAGCTGCCCGAATTGAAGTCTGAAAGCTAGATTTATTTCATTAATTTGTTGCTGTTAGGCTCTGCCAAAATCCAGTTTTGTATGTTGAGGTCACATTTATTTGAGTTATGTTCGGCCCTGAAAGTTATATTAATTTTTTTAAATTATCTAAAAGATAAAATGCCTTGTACATAGAGGCATGAAAGCTGGTTGAAGACGAAGCTTGGAGAGATACAATACCACCTGTGCTGAAAGGCAATGACTGGTAAATAGAATGGTAATTTTGACAGGTGTGAATAGCTTTCTCATTTAAAAATAATATAACCATGCATTACCAAGTGTCAGTGACTAAAATTGTTGCACTGGAAGTAAAAGGTGGAACTGAGAATGTACACAATCATAAGATATTTAATATATTACTCGTCACCACCTGCCACTCTGACAAACTTCCATTTATTGCAATCTTTCCCATCTTTCAGCCATCTCTTCCATACTGTCAATTTCCCTTTTATGCAATAGGCCTAAGTTTCTAAACCGACTTTTTTGTGGCACTTTATCAAATGCTTTATCGAAGTCCATATAAACTACATCTGCATTTATCCCCAATCAGTAGTTTGTAATTCTCTTCAAAATTCCATCAGATTAGTCAAGCACATTCTACTTTTCAAAAGCAAAATGCTGCGGATGCTGGAAATCTGAAATAAAAACAGAAAATGCTGGAAATACTCAGGAAGTCAGGCAGTATCTGTGGAGAAAGAAACAGAGTTAACATTTCATGTCAATGAGCTTTCGTCAGAACTGGAAGGTGTTGAAAATTTAACAGTTTTTAAGCAAGTACAGAACCAGGTAAAAAGCGGGGGGAGGGATGGGAGGAAAGAAAAAAGGGAAGGTCTCTGATGGGATGGAGGACAGGAGTGATTAAATGACAAAAGGGATGATGGTGCATGGCAAGGAGGGTGGTAATGGGACAAGTGAAGAAACAAAAGATGGGGCCTAGAGTAGCTCCAAATGGCAACCTCAGCACCATTGCCAGCACCTGCTGTCCAAAAAAAAAATGGGAACAGTAGTTATGATCTGAAGCTATTGAAATCAAGGTTGAGTCCAGAAGGTTGTGAAGTGCCTAATCCTACCTTTCACAAATCTATTTGACTGTCTGATTAATCCATATCCTTAGAAGTATTCGTTATTTTGGCATAAAATTCTCCTTCTAGGAACATATGTCACAGAATTTCACACTCCGACCTCATGGTTTTCTTTCAGATGAAATGAATAGAAAATCAGGGGCTGGGATGGTGCAGTTTCACGATGTGCACCTGATGTGTGCCGGAGGACAGAAATTGAATTTTTACCCCATTATTTTTAATTTTGTTCTCTTTCAATTCTCTTATGTATGGCCAGCTGATAGTTATTTTTCCGTCTTTTTGAATAGAAATGTGACATTTGCTTCCCTTCAGTAATTTTGTGCAGCTCCCGATTCATGAAATTTTTGAAAATCATAGGTGGTACCTTTGCTATGTCCACTAACCACCTCTAATATTCTGGATTTTTATCATCTGGTCATGTAGAGGTATCAATTTTTAATACCCTCTGCCCCATCAGGACTGTTTTTTCTTACTAATGCATAAATCTGTTGGTTGCTCCTCTGTTCTCATCTGCAACTTTCACTTTTCTCTATTAACTACTGAAGTAAAGTATTCCCTAAGCAACTCTAGCATAATTTTACTCTGCTCATTTTTCAGAGGCTCCACTCTCTCCTTAGTAATTCTCTTCTTCCAAATCTATCTATCTAATGTATAACACAGTATGAAAAAGAAAAATCGAGAAAGGCAGGCATTTTCTTTGCTGCTTCTAATTGTTTTTTTTTTAAAAAAGCAGTTGGATTTTGAAAGCAAACAAAGCCTCTATAAAGGAAACAGTTAGGAATGGAGGACAGTGTAGGAGGGGAGAGGAAGGAAACTGATGGTGAGAGGGTGCTGCTAGCCGATCACCAGGGAGTGGGGCGGTGGATGGGTTCATAGTAGGTATAGCACAGGAGGAGGCTATTTGGCCCATTGTGCCTATGCCGGCTCTTTGAACCAAGTCCAGGTCATTAATATATATCAAAAAGAGCAGTGGTCTTTTTAAGGATGAGGTGAGTGACAGCGGAGCAGTGGATAAGGGAGGTTACGGGAGGATACAAGGGTTGAGTGGGGAGTTCAAAGGAGAAAAGGTGTGCAGAGTGAAGAGTTGGTAGGAAGGGGAAATTGTAGTGGCAAGATGAAGGGTAGAAGTGTGATGGGAGTGGAGTGCCAAATGCAGCTTACAGCTGGTCTTGGCTCCTTTCCCTGCCACCCCACACAATAACATTCAACTGCCTTCCACCTGAAAGGAAAGAATTTTAAAAAAAATAAAGTAGTGGAAAAGGACAGACAGAAGCAAAAGAGGAAACTGAGAAACCGCAAAATGAAGACTGGAGAGATGCAAGACATTCTCCAACTTAACAGGTGCAACATTACGAGTGATAGACTTGTAATATAGTAAAGTATTGCGTCTGCATGCACTTCCTGTCAACTTTTTCCATTATAAATCATAATGACCACATTTATAATGGAAACTGTTTATTGTAAATCTGTTACACTTTTTTTATTCATTCATGGGATGTGGGTGTCGCTAGCAAGGCCAGCATTTATTGCCCATCCCTAACTGCCCTTGAGAAGGTGGTGGCGAGCCGCCGCCTTGACCTGCTGCAGTCCGTCTGGTGAAGGTTCTCCCACAGTGCTGTTGGAAAGGGAGTTCCAGGATTTTGACCCAGCAACGATGAAGGAACGGCGATATATTTCCAAGTCGGGATGGTGTGTGACTTGGAGGGGAACGTGCAGGTGATGTTGTTCCCATGTGCCTGCTGCTCGTGTCCTTCTAGGTGGTAGAGGTCGCGGGTTTGGGAGGTGCTGTCGAAGAAGCCTTGGCGAGTTGCTGCACTGCATCCTGTCGATGACACACACTGCAGCCACAGTGCGCCGGTGGTGAAGGGAGTGAACGTTTAGGGTGGTGGAAGGGGTGCCAATCAAGCGGGCTGCTTTGTTCTGGATGGTGTCGAGCTTCTTGAGTGTTGTTGGAGCTGCACTCATCCAGGCAAGTGGAGAGTATTCCATCACATTCTTGACTTGTGCCTTGTAGATGGTGGAAAGGCTTTGGGGAGTCAGGAGGTGAGTCACTCGCCGCAGAATACCCAGCCTCTGACCTGCTCTTGTAGCCACAGTGTTTATACGGCTGGTCCAGTTAAGTTTCTGGTCAATGGTGACCCCCAGGATGTTGATGGTGGGGGATTCGATGAAGGTAATGCCGTTGAATGTCAAGGGGAGGTGGTCAGACTCTCTCTTGTTGGAGATGGTCATTGTCTGGCGCGAAAGTTACTTTGCACGTATCAGCCCAAGCCTGGATGTTGTCCAGGTCTTGCTGCATGTGGGCTCGGACTGCTTCATTATTTGAGGGGTTGCGAATGGAACTGAACACTGTGCAATCATCAGCGAACATCCCCATTTCTGACTTTATGATGGCGAGAAGGTCATTGATGAAGCAGCTGAAGATGGTTGGGCCTCAGACACTGCCCTGAGGAACTCCTGCAGCGATGTCCTGGGGCTGAGATGATTGGCCTCCAACAACCACTACCATCTTCCTTTGTGCTAGGTATGACTCCAGCCACTGGAGAGTTTTCCCCCTGATTCCCATTGACTTCAATTTTACTAGGACTCCTTGGTGCCACACTCGGTCAAATGCTGCCTTGATGTCAAGGGCAGTCACTCTCACCTCACCTCTGGAATTCAGCTGTTTTGTCCATGTTTGGACCAAGGCTGTAATGAGGTCTGGAGCCGAGTGGTCCTGGTGGAACCCAAACTGAGCATTGGTGAGCAGGTTATTGGTGAGTAAGTGCTGCTTGATAGCACTGTTGATGACACCTTCCATCAGTTTGCTGATGATTGAGAGTAGACTGATGGGGCAGTAATTGGCTGGATTCGATTTGTCCTGCTTTTTGTGGACAGGATATACCTGGGCAATTTTCCACATTGTCGGGTAGATGCCAGTGTTGTAGCTGTACTGGAACAGCTTGGCTAGAGGCGCAGATAGTTCTGGAGAACTTATTAGACCTTCCTGCCATCAGAAGAGTTACAGCACCACCACTGGCAGGAGGATCTAATTATAATATGGAAACACTAAGCCGTTTCCATTTGAAAAAAATGTGGTCATAGGAATTTATAATGGATATATATTAAAATAAGGACATAATTTAAAATAGGGGCTCTGGCCCTACTTCACCTGAACAATACACTTTGTCTTGACTCCTCATATGCAAGGTCACAGGAGATCGACTAGTAATGTAAAAATAATTCTTAGGTCAATGTGCACTTCCCATCTACAAAGTCTTATTTTCTGTCATTGCATTTCTCAGTCAACTTTTTCCAATTCTAAATTGCTACGTGGGCATTGATAATAGAAACTCATTATGGTGTAAATCCATCAATAGTCCCTCTGTGTTTTACATCTCTTAGCTTGTCAGCCTAGTGCAGAAAATAAAGTCAAAGTATTGAATAAAAATATGGAGAGAATTCACAATTTTCCATTGGGGATTGATAGATATCTACATGCCGTGGTCCAGATTGGAAAATTGCACATAACTCCGCTATTTAAGAAAGGTGAGAGAGGGAAATCAGGGGATTGTGGACCATTTAATCTAACATCTGTTGTTGGGAAATTACTAGAGTCTATAATTAAGGATGGAAATTTTTTGGCTGATCAGAGAACCAGCATGGATTTTTTTTAAGGGTAGGTCATGCCTGACAAACCTGATTGAATTTTTTGAAGAGGTAACTAAAGTAGTGGACAGGGTAATGTCTGTGGATGTTGTTTATGTGGGCTTCCAGAAGGCATTCAATAAAGTCCTTCATAAGAGGCTGTTAGCTAAAGTTGAAGCTCATGGAATTGAGGGAAAATTATTGACCTAGTTAGGAAAATGCCTCCTGCTGCTCAGCCGGAGATTAGGGATAATGGGCAGGTACTCAAATTGGCAGGATGTGACTAGTGGTGTCCCACAGGGATCCGTGTTGGGGCCTCAACTATTCACTATATTTATTAATGATTTACATGACTGGATAGAAAACCACACATCCAAATTTGCTGATAACACAAAGATAGGCAGCATTGTGAGCAGTGTAGATGGAAGGATAAAATTACAGAGCTATTATTAGATTAAATGAATGGGCAAAACTGCAGCAAATGGATTTCAGTGTAGGCAAGTGTGGGGTCATCCACTTTGGACCTAAAAAGGATAGATCAGAGTACTTTCTAAATGATAAGCTCAAAATAGTGGAGGTCCAACGAGACTTAGGGGTCCATGCACACAGATCATTAAAATGTCATGGACAGGTACAGAAAATAATCAAAAAGGCTAATGGACTGCTAGCCTTTATATCTAGAGGATTAGAATACAAGGGGGTAGAAGTTATGCTACAGCTATACAAAGCCTCGATTGGACCATACCTGGAGTATTGTGTTCAGTTCTGGGTACCGCACTTTCGGAAGGATATATTGGCCTTGGAGGGAGTGCAGCGTAGATATACGAGAATGATACCTGGATTCCAAGGGTTAAATTGTGAGGAGAGATTATACAAACTAGCATTGTATTCCCTGGAATTTAGAAAATTAAGGGGTGATTTGATTGAAGTTTTCCTGTTATTAAGGGGAACTGATAGGGTAGATAGAAAGAAGCTATTTCTGCTGGTTGGTGAGTCTAGGACTCGGGGACATAGCCTAAAAATTAGAGCCAGGACTTTCAGGAGTAAAGTTAGGAAACACTTCTACACGCAAAGGGTGGTAGAAGTTTGGAAAACTCTTCCGCAAATGGCAGTTGATGTTAGCTCAATTGTTAATTTTAAATCTGAGTGTGATAGATTTTTGTCATCCCGACATCCCTTAATACCTTTGTTTAAGGCGGGTAAATGGAGTTAGGTCACAGATCAGCCATGATCTCGTTGAATGGCGCAACAGGCTCGAGGGGCTAAATGGCCTACTCCTGTTCCAATGTTATGGCCTGCCCACTAATCCCACTTCATGTGTTTTGGTCTTGACTTCCTATATGTCATGCCACAGGAGATAAATATAGACAGATGTAGTTCTTTCTAATCATATTTTGAAAACCAATAAAGTGTCATCAATTCCTACTTGATCAGTCGAGGCAGTGAGTGGTTGAGAATTAAAGCTGCAAGTTCACTAGTGTGTCTTGTTCATTCTGCTGGATAAACTAATCTCTGCTAGAGCAGTGGTAGCTGTGTGACAGTTGGACTCAGTGTTCCTGTGTTTGGTGCAGGCGAATTAGCCATTTTCCCCATTCCTAATCACTATTTAGTCACCCTCCTGGAAACGACCCTGTGTGGATGTTCGGCAAGGACCGTATTCGGCTTGGTTATAATGCCTCTCCACAGCCCACTGACTTTGAGACTTTCATCATCTGAGCTAATGAGAAGAATCGCCACCTGGGTAAGGTATTTGAGAGCCACCAACACCAACTGAACCATGCCTCAGCAAGGAGTCCATGCTTTCATGAGAGGGGGAAAATGTAGGAAAAAATTTAAGTTTAAAAAGTGCTGTTTCTCTGAATTCTTGAATGAAATACAGTAGAAATCTAATGTATTAGGGATGAACAAGTGTTGAATATATTTTGTTTTTAATTGTTGAAACAGCCTTGTTGTTACACTAAGAGCAATATTGTATCTTGGCAACAGTTTGTAAAGTATTTGGAGATAGCTCTTGAAGCCTGATTTTGATCATTGCAATTCCTGTTTTTGTTGAAATAAAAGTTAAGGTGATGTTAAAATCTTCAGCACCTTAATTCATACCAACTTGTACAGTGGGCACTCATTATTAATAGTTAAACTTAATAACATCCATTTATATAGCACCTTTTTTAAGTAGCAAAATGTCCTAGTACTCTTCAAGATGTAATAAGAAAAAAGCCAAAGAAGGAGATATTAGGAGGGTTGATCAAAAACTTGGTCAAAGAGGTGGTTGGTGGCGAGGCTGAGGATGAAAATTTTAAATTGTCGGCATTGGATGACCGGGACCCAATGTAGGTCAACAAGGACAGTCATGATTGGTGAGTGTGACTTGGTGTGGGCTAGGATATGGGCAGCATAGTGTTGGTTGAATTGAAGTTTATGGAGGATGGGAATCCGGCCAGGAGAACTTTGGAATAGTAAAGTCTGAAGGTGACATAAGCATGGATGAGGGTTTCAGCAGCAGGTGGCTGAGGCAGGATTTAGACAGGCCATGTTACAGTGGTGGAAGTAGGAGATCTTTGTGATGGAGAAGATAATGGTGGAAACCTTAGATTGGGGTTGAATGTGACCCCAAGGTTGCAAACAGGCTGGTTCAACCTGAGACAATGGCTAGGGTGGAGGGTGGAACTGGTGGTAAGGGTGCAGAGTTTATGGCAAGGGCCGAAGACATTGGCTTCGGGCTGTTCAATACTTAATTGAAGGAAATTGTGCTCATCCAAGACCAGATGGCAGACAAGCACTCTGAAAACACAAGAAAAGTGGGAGTGGTTCTTAGAGGTGGTGGAGAAGTAGAGCTGGATGTAATCAGCTTATGTGTGCAAGCTGACCCCATGTCTTTGAATGATATCGCCAAGGGGCATCATGTAGATGTGGGGGTCAAGGATCCTTGTGAGATTCTGGAGGTGATGGTGTGGGGGTGAGAAGAAAAGCAATTGCTAGAGATGCTCTGACTACGATTGGATAGTTTAGAGTGGAGCCAAGCAGTCCCACTGAGTTTACAATGGAGGAAAGGCATTCGAAGAGAATAATGTGGTCAACTGTGTCATAGTTTGCATAGAGGACAAGGAGGGATAGTGCATTCGCAGTTACAGAGGATGTCATTTTTGATTAGGACCGTTTTTGTGCTGTAGCAGGGAGGGAAACCTCTTGGGAGATTCAAACAGGGAGTTGTGGGGGGAATGGGCACAGATTTAAGATGCAACAATATGTTCATGGACTTGAGGGAAAAGTGAGGTTGGAGATTCGGTGGCAGTTTGCAAGGATGGATATTTTGAGAAGGTGGGTGATAATGGTGGGTTTTAAAAGGGAGGGGGCAGTACCTGAAGAGAGGGAGCCATTTGCAATGTCAATTAACACGGGGGCCAGGAAGGGAAGTTGGGTGGTCAGCAGTTTAGTGGGAATGAGATCACTGGAGCAGGGCGAAGTGTGTGTCCTAGACTAAGATGAGCTTAGGGAGGGTATGAGGGGAGGTAGGAGAGAAACTAGAGAAAGAAGAGGGTTCTGGGCTTGGGCAGAGTGAGAGCCTGCGGCGGAGATTTGGCTTAGTGGGGAAGGGAGGGCAGCAGCACAGACAGCTGAACGGATCATCTCAATCTTAGTGACGACGAAATCCACAAGTTCTTCACACTTGTTGGAGGAGTGGGTGGAAGGGGGAGGCAATAACAGTGCAAGGAGATTGTTGGTCGTGGAGACATGAAGCTGAAGGTTTTCTGTTCTCCAGGATGTTCCTGGAGTAGTGAGTTTACAGAGGGAATTCTAGAGTGTTAGGGCCTTGACAGCTGAAGGCATAGTCGCCAATGGTGGAGTGAAAGGAGGAGGGGTTGCCCCAGATGCTGGGGTCAGGGGAATCATGAGTTTGGGGAAGAGGAGGTCTTTCGGGCTGAAAGAGGCAGCACAGATAGGGAGAAATAGTCATGGAAGATTTAAACACAAAGATGAGAATTTTAAATTTCTGATGTGTTGGTGGACTGGGAGCCAATGTAAGTCAGCGAGGACGAGAGTGAGATCTTGGTGTGGGATAGGATACAGAGAGCAGAGTTTTGGCACAGCTGAAGTTTACAATTTTCTGATTAGATGATCAGTTCTTTTAGTGTTCCAAGATGTGCACAATAATATGTAGAAGCCTGTTAATTGGAATTTAGTACTATCATATTATGCACACTTCTGCTGACAGATTGCTGAAGAGATGGTGTTTTGGGCCTGCTAAGTGAGTTAGTGAACATGATGTTTAATTAATTTTCTGGAATGTTGGGATTTGAAAAAAATGTTTAAATCCAAATATGGCTTTATCATCCTTGTGGATTAAAGAATTGAATGGATTTGAGAGGACATTTATCAGCTTCTTTTATGTTGGAATTTTTTTTTTAAAATACAGTTTTGGGTTTTAGACTTTCTTTTTCAACAGCAGTTGACTTTGATTTTGTTTGCTATGATCTAGAAGGTGATATATCTTTTTATATCTTTTTTGTCTTTGTAGAGATGTAAACCCAAGGGATTAACAATTGCTCTACTTGCAGTAATCTGCTTACTGGACAATGTAGCCATGTGCTAAACTGCCATACTCTGAAATGTGAATATTACCATATAGACCATATTTACAGACAAAAGCAATTAGTATCTTTGTTCACAATTGGGTGCAAAAATTCTGCACCTGAAGTACTACGTATGAGGCGAAAATCCGTAAGGGGTGTCTACTCTTAGTGAGAACTTCAGATGGAGTATAAAATTCTCAGTAGATTTCAAAACCAAGTACTGTTTTTTTTGACTACATTAATTCAGCTGAAGGCTGGTTTTATCTTGTAAAATGGTCTGCATCAGCAAATCATACTGTAACATTACCTCTCATGAAAGCAGGGAGAGCAACAGACCCTGAGGTCTAATCAAATACCAGAATTCAGCAGAAACCTAGCCTTGTTTCACGCTCCTGTATTTAACCCCTTGGGGGTTAAAATTACCACTTTTTAAGTGTAGCATTTAGGAAACCTAGAGAGAGAGCTAGAGATGTAGATCTATATATATTGTTTTGACATAACTGGTGAATCATATAAACTTGTCTGTGTCAAACAAACATAATTTACACTATCACATATCTATTGGACATATGCGTAGAGGATAAAGAAGGGACATTTGTAGAGAATAAAGAAGGAACAATCTTTGGAAGAAGGTTGCATTATCTTCAGAATTGTAGTGAAGCAGGAAACACTGTCACAATGCTAAAAATGGTGAATGTAATGAGTAGGATTTTTTTTTTATTTTCCTCTTCATGGGCAGACAGAATCAAAGGACTTTCCAAAACATTAGGTGTGAGGTGTTTCTCGATTTCTCAGGCAAGCTAATGAATTGCTTATTGTTTAGTCTCTGGGGTAAATGACTTCTGCTTAGCATGTTAACCACCTTCCGTCTTGGTACTTGAGTATTCACTTGGCTTCATAAAATGTCAGTGGAAAAATAGTCAAAACAATCCTGACCCCTGACCATGTGTAAACCAAATCGATGTTCAATTAAATAAATCTTCAGATGCAAAAGTTGAAATCCCCCAAAATCTGATAGTTTGAGGCCCGAATTGTCAATCACAGTGTAAATGTGATCTTCAGTGGTTGAGTCCCAAATGGCAAAGTTGAACAGGGCTATCCTGTCTAAAGTCATACCTCAATTGATTGCACCTTCTGGAGATGGCAATAATTAAAATATTAATGAGTCCAAAATTAACTACTGTTTTTTGTGCCTGCATTGTGACATCACAACATTGCCACTCATTGTGTTTTGAAGTTGCCAGT
The DNA here is from genome assembly GCF_035084215.1 of Heptranchias perlo. Classification (NCBI taxonomy): domain Eukaryota; kingdom Metazoa; phylum Chordata; class Chondrichthyes; order Hexanchiformes; family Hexanchidae; genus Heptranchias; species Heptranchias perlo. The sequence goes on from NC_090331.1 coordinate 57,896,984, forward strand.
ATTACTCAGCTTTTCAAATCCAAAGTGAACTCGAGTGATTCACTCTGAGTTTGATTCTGTTATGTGAATGCGCCATGATTTAAATTGTTTTGGTTGATGATATTCAGTTAAAAACATGTGGTTTTTCAAGTGAGATTTCACAGCAGTGAAAATATAAAACTCATGAGTAAATCAATAGAAAGTTACTTCGGAAGACAAGAGCAAATGGATATATTCCTGTAGAAGAAACAATCCGACACCTTGAACAAAAAGCAAAATACTGCAGATGCTTGAAATCCAAAACGAAAACGGAAAGCATTGGAAACACTCAGCACGTCAGGTAACATCAATGGAAAGAATAGAAGTCAATGTTTCAGGTTATAAACTCCATCAGAACTGGAAGATATTACAGAAGAACAGCATTTAAAATGGAAAACAAGGGAAAGGAGGAATGGAGCAATACATTGATCACACATACAGGGAAAAGAATAGAAAAGAAACCTGACACCATTGCCATTGGAACTACTCTGGGATACGATCGGCTACGTGCAGGATGGGGGTGAACACCTGCCTCGTCAGCTTGGACCAGGAGAAGGACTTCGACAGAATGTCCCACGCGTACATGATGGATGTGCTCTTAAAAATGGGGTTTGGGGAGGGAATCTGCGATTGGATCAGATTGCTCTACGCAGACATCTGTAGCGCAGTCCTAATCAACGGGTGGGAGTCGGAGAGCTTTCCGATCAAATCTGGAGATTGGCAGGGCTGCCTTCTCTCAGCGGTCTTGTTCATGTGTTGCCGCGTCCATCAGGAAGGATGCAGGTATTGGGGATGACGATCCCAGGCAGCGGAGGCTATCTGGTTATGGCTCCGGTCAGCAGTCGGTCCACAGACTGATGGGCATCTGCGACCAGTTCGTGCTGGCCTCGGGGGCCAGAGTGAACTGCAGTAAGAACGAGGCCATGTTCTTTGGCAGATGGGAGACCCGATCCTTTGTCCCCTTCACCGTCAGGTTCGACTACCTGAAGATGCTGGGGATCTGGTTCGGGGGGCCCCGGGCCTGCACCAAGAACTGGAGGAGCTGGTTGTCAAGGCCAATCAGAAGCTTGGTATATGTCGGGGGTGCTCCCTCTCCATGGCCGGCAGGAACCTGGTGATAAGGTGTGAGGTGCTCGTAGTGTTGCTCTACGTGGCCCATTCTCTGTCGCCACAGTCACCCGAGCCATCTTCAACTTTGTCTGGAGGTTCAAGATGGACCTCATCCACAGGTGTAAACAATTTTACAACACCAAGTTATAGTCCAGCAATTTTATTTTAAATTCACAAGCTTTCGGAGATTTTCTCCTTCCTCAGGCAAATGTTTCAAGAACTCCTTGAAGCCTACGCATTTATACATATAGAACAATACATGGTGTTTACAGACTGCCCCTGCAACTGCCCGTTGCCAAGGCAATCACCGTGTTCAGACAGAGAGGTGTCACCTGCAGAACCCCCGAATACACATTCAACAAAAAAACAAACAGGGAAAAAAAACAGAGAAAAAAAACACAGAGAGAGGCAGAAACATCCGGAAGGCAGAGAGAGCCAGCAAATGACCCATTATATTAAAAACAGATAACATTTGTTCGCTGGTGGGGTAACGTGTAGCGTGACATGAACCCAAGATCCCGGTTGAGGCCGTCCTCATGGGTGCGGAACTTGGCTATCAATTTCTGCTCGACGATTTTGCGTTGTCGTGTGTCTCGAAGGCCGCCTTGGAGTACGCTTACCCGAAGGTCGGTGGATGAATGTCCATGACTGCTGAAGTGTTCCCCGACTGGGAGGGAACCCTCCTGTTTGGCGATTGTTGCGCGGTGTCCGTTCATCCGTTGTCGCAGCGTCTGCATGGTCTCGCCAATGTACCATGCTCTGGGGCATCCTTTCCTGCAACGTATGAGGTAGACAACGTTGGCCGAGTCACAGGAGTATGAACCATGCACCTGGTGGGTGGTGTCCTCTCGTGTGATGGTGGTATCTGTGTCGATGATCTGGCATGTCTTGCAGAGGTTACCGTGGCAGGGTTGTGTGGCGTCGTGGACGCTGTTCTCTTGAAAGCTAGGTAGTTTGCTGCGAACGATGGTCTGTTTGAGGTTGGGTGGCTGTTTAAAGGCGAGTAGTGGAGGTGTGGGGATGGCCATAGCGAGGTGTTTGTCCTCATTGATGACATGTAGAAGGCTGCGGAGAACATGGCGTAGTTTCTCCGCTCCGGGGAAGTACTGGACGACAAAGGGTACTCTGTTGGTTGCGTCCCGTGTTAGTCTCCTGAGGAGGTCTATGCGATTTTTTGCTGTGGCCCGTCGGAACTGTCGATCGATGAGTCGAGCGTCATATCCCGTTCTTACTAGGGCGTCTTTCAGCGTCTGTAGGTGTCCATCGCGTTCCTCCTCGTCTGAGCAGACCCTGTGTATTCGCAGAGCCTGTCCATAGGGGATGGCCTCTTTGACCATGCAGACGCTGCGACAACGGATGAACGGACACCGCGCAACAATCGCCAAACAGGAGGGTTCCCTCCCAGTCGGGGAACACTTCAGCAGTCATGGACATTCATCCACCGACCTTCGGGTAAGCGTACTCCAAGGCGGCCTTCGAGACACACGACAACGCAAAATCGTCGAGCAGAAATTGATAGCCAAGTTCCGCACCCATGAGGACGGCCTCAACCGGGATCTTGGGTTCATGTCACGCTACACGTTACCCCACCAGCGAACAAATGTTATCTGTTTTTAATATAATGGGTCATTTGCTGGCTCTCTCTGCCTTCCGGATGTTTCTGCCTCTCTTTTTTTTCTCTTTTTTTTCCCTGTTTGTTTTTTTGTTGAATGTGTATTCGGGGGTTCTGCAGGTGACACCTCTCTGTCTGAACACGGTGATTGCCTTGGCAACGGGCAGTTGCAGGGGCAGTCTGTAAACACCATGTATTGTTCTATATGTATAAATGCGTAGGCTTCAAGGAGTTCTTGAAACATTTGCCTGAGGAAGGAGAAAATCTCCGAAAGCTTGTGAATTTAAAATAAAATTGCTGGACTATAACTTGGTGTTGTAAAATTGTTTACAATTGTCAACCCCAGTCCATCACCGGCATCTCCACCTCATCCACAGGGACACAGTGTACAACTGCCCAGACAAAGGGGGGAAGGACATCCCCAGTACCGCCCTGATTCTGATGGCCACCTTTGTATGTGATTGCCTCAGGATGTGTGTAGAGACCTGGTACGCAAACACCAAGGGGTGATTTTAAACCCCAAGAAGGGTGGGTTGGAGGCAGGTGGGAGTTGAAAACAGTTATTTTTTTGGGTTGCAACCGCAAAATTTTTGGACTCTGCATTCCCATTGGGAAGACTGTACTTCTCTGCGCCGACGTTAAACCCGGCAATAAAGCCGGGTTGCGGTCCCAACCCAACAAACAACTGTTTTCAACTCCCACTGGGGGTTCTTCGGGTTCAAAATCACCCCCCAAGTGTCACTACGTGCTGAGTTTCTACCTGTCCACCATACTGAGAAGGTTGGGTCTGGCCACGCTGGCCGAGCAGAAGCAGGACGTCTCGTCCAATTGGACCGTACCCCACCACCAGTCCCAGGTAGAGAAATTCCTAAGGAGGAACCCTTTTGACCACAAGGTCGTCGAACATTGGTTGGCACGGAACATTCTGGTGGTCCTGCAGGGAAAAGAGAGGGTGGTTCCTCGACCAGACAGTCCAATCCATTTGGTAGAACACCTCATTGCCGGAACTGACCAACGGGCACCGGGATGTAGCTTGGATAGTGGTGAGAAGGGCCCTTCTAGTGCGGTCTTTCCTGCATGCGTGGCATCTCAGCGCCACGGCGAGCTGCCCTCGAGGCTGCAGAGGGGACAAGACCATCGTCCATCTCCTGGCGGACCACCCCTTTGCACAGAAGTTGTGGAGAGAGATACATTGTTATCTGTCCCAGTTCATCCCCAACAGACGCTGTGCTTTATGGGCTATTCCCTGGGACGCACGCAGAGATAGGTATCAACTGCTGCTGGAAAACCATCAACTCTGTGAAGGAGACCTATTGGTCCGCCTGAAACCTGCTGGTCTTCCAGCTGAAGGAGCTGTCCACGACAGAGTGTTGCCGACTGGCACACTCCAAGGTGCAGGAGTACGTGCTGCGGGATGCACTGACGCAAGGTGCGGCCTACGCAAAGGTGGGGTAGCCTTCCATCGTGGCCTTCGGGGAAAGACCACTGTGGAAGGCCACACCACCTTTGTATTGTTCACCATGTGTTATAAGATATGTACTGTGTTTGAATTGTAATATTGGGATCGTATTGTTTTGCATTATATTGCTTTGGAATTATGATATCTACAGTGAACTGTGTATCTTTTAAATTTTATGAAATAAAGTATATTTTGAAATTTTTTAAAAATTTGTTCATGGAATGTGGGCATCGCTGGCAAGGCTGGCATTTATTGCCCATCCCTAATTGCCCTTGAGAAGGTGGTGGTGAGCCGCCGCCTTGAACCGCTGCAGTCCGTGTGGTGAAGGTTCTCCCACGGTGCTGTTAGGAAGGGAGTTCCAGGATTTTGACCCAGTGACGATGAAGGAACGGCGATATATTTCCAAGTCGGGATGGTGTGTGACTTGGAGGGGAATGTGCAGGCGGTGTTGTTCCCATGTGCCTGCTGCTCTTGTCCTTCTAGGTGGTAGAGGTCACGGGTTTGGGAGGTGCTGTCGAAGAAGCCTTGGCGAGTTGCTGCAGTGCGTCCTGTGGATGGTACACACTGCAGCCACGGTGCGCCGGTGGTGAAGGGAGTGAATGTTTAGGGTGGTGGATAGGGTGCCAATCAAGCGGGCTGCTTTATCTTGGATGATGTCGAGCTTCTTGAGTGTTGTTGGAGCTGCACTCATCCAGGCAAGTGGAGAGTATTCCATCACACTCCTGACTTGTGCCTTGTAGATGGTGGAAAGGCTTTGGGGAGTCAGGAGGTGAGTCACTCGCCGCAGAATATCCAGCCTCTGACCTGCTCTTGTAGCCACAGTATTTATGTGGCTGGTCCAGTTAAGTTTCTGGTCAATGGTGACCCCCAGGATGTTGATGGTGGGGATATCGGCACTTCTGGCTGAAGATGGTTGCAAATGCTTCAGCCTTGTCTTTTGCACTCACATGCTGGACTCCGCCATCATTGAGGCTGGGGATGTTTGCAGAGCCTCCTCCTCCTCCCGTTAGTTGTTTAATTGTCCACCACCATTCACGACTGGATGTGGCAGGACTGCAGAGCTTTGATCTGATCCGTTGGTTGTGGAATCGCTTAGCTCTGTCTATTGCATATTGCTTCCGCTGTTTAGCATGCATGTAGTCCTGAGTTGCTTCACCAGGTTGGCACCTCATTTTTAGGTATGCCTGGTACTGCTCCTGGCATGCTCTTCTACACTCCTCATTGAACCAGGGTTCATCCCCTGGCTTGTTGGTAATGGTAGAGTGAGGAATATGCCGGGCCATGAGGTTACAGATTGTGCTGGAATACAATTCTGCTGCTGCTGATGGCCCACAACGTTTCATGGATGCCCAGTTTTGAGCTGCTAGATCTGTTCTGAATCTATCCCATTTAGCACGGTGGTAGTGCCACACAACACGTTGGATGGTGTCCTCAGTGCGAAGACGGGACTTTGTCTCCATGAGGACTGTGCGGTAGTCACTCCTACCAATACTGTCATGGACAGATGCATTTGCGACAGGTAGGTTGGTGAGGACGAGGTCAGGCAAGTTTTTCCCTCGTGTTGGTTCGCTCACCACCTGCCGCAGGCCCATCTGGCAGCTGTGTCCTTCAGGGCTCGGTCAATAGTGGTGCTACTGAGCCTCCTTGGTGATGGACATTGAAATATTAAAAAAAACCTCCAGAAGCAAGGGCTTCGCTCTCTGCCTCTGAACAAAATCACTGCTGGTGGCAAAACTAAACTGCTCGTATTGGTGGCATTTGGTGTCATGAGTTCAAATGTAGGTTGTAGTGATTCGGAAACCAATTTGCCTCAAAAGAGTTTGTAGTGGAAGTGATCAATGAATTGTGTATTTATAATCCTTGTCATAATGTTGTATTTACGAAGATGAGATGGATTGCATGAAGTTGACATCGCAGAATAAAATTGATAAGTCCATTGTTGTGAACCTGTTAATTCCCTTCAGCTGTCTTTATGGAATGTATGGGGAATTAATTCCATTTTCTATTGTGTTGGGCAAGGCATTGTATGTAACTTTTTAAAATTCTTGAACAAGTTAAAGCCTTGTTCAAGGTAGATTTCAGTGTTCGAAAAGTTGTGGTGTGTGCACTACGAAGGAACCTTCCGTTTCAGGTAATTGTTCCATGACACAATTGTGATATCTGACAGTGAATGATTAAAAATGTCATTTTGTTAGCAGTTGAGAATACTGTCTTTTGTTGGTTCTACTACCTAATGAAGAGCAATGTAATGAACTATGGTAAAAGTTAATGGGAAAGCTTAATTTTTCCCAACAGGTGATTGCTTTTCTGAAGGAGCATATACCTTGCGGTTAACTTTAGAGGTTGAGAGATTTAGAATCTTTCAGCTTGAACATCACATTCTGGACCTATCGTTTTGTTCCAGCATAATATGAATGTAGAAGTTCAGTGATATTGGGATGATTCATTTAAAAATAAAATACCTCAATACCTGTTATGGTTAAAAGTTATCAACATGAAACTCAGCCGCAAAGATTTGTAAGTTCCCAGATTCAATCCTTGGTCTGTGCAGTGTTATCTGATCTCAGCTGATCACTTGTGGTTTCACGACAATTGGCCTCAGTGTCCCAGGATAGGGAGGGGGAAACTCAAATTTGGGTTCTTTGCTCCTGTTCAATAGCCACTCACCTCTAATCTAAACACAATGGATTTGAAACAAAAAATAACAGTTAAGTGAGACCACTTCTTCAGCCCATTTGGGAGGAAAGATTTTGTCTCTGCTATTTGTAGTGAAATTGGTTTTATAAACATATTTTATGATTTTGTTGCACATCGCATAGCGAGAAAATCTTTTCCCCCCATATAAAGTTTGTGTTGGAAAATGAACATCCTTTACATGATACTTGTTGAATTTCTTTGGTACACTGTTGGAGAGAGTTGCTTTTCTCTACAGGCATCCTGTTTATTTTTTAGGGGTTTAGTACTGAACTACGCCGAGGTTTTGAGGTCAAAATTTTTGACAGCATTTTTCCCCCCTGCAATTTTAATTTTACCTTCGTATCTGAATGATATTGTGGAGGGCAGAGGGTTTAGTGTTGGAGATATTCTCCAGTCCAGAGGTATGTTGTTTATACATCTGGCTTATTTCATATAATATTCCTGATGTATTTTCTTATTTATGTAAAGGAAAAGTGCTGGATATTTTCTAGTATTGAAAATGTAATTGTACATCTGAGAAATTTGTGATATTAAAAACTGCCGTAGCTATTTTTCAAAGATTCAAAATGTTAGGGATCAATTGAAAGATTTTCGCGTACTCTTTCTGTAACTTGGAACATTTTTTGCTTTCAGAGGGATTATGGTGTTGGCTCAGATGCATTGTTTTTGAGCAGTATAGTATACATTTTCAGCTTTGGGCTTAGTGGCTATAATTTTTTGTCTGTAGAAATTGATTAATCAATGACTGAAAATGAGTCTGAAGGGTATTTTAATCAGTAAAGATCTAAATTTTTTTTTTAAAAAAAAAGAAAATTCCCGTCAATTTTTTTCTGAAGGAGTCTGCAAATAAGACCTGAAGAATCCAGTTCCAACTTTTTTTTGGTTGGATATCTTTCCCAAAAAATTCATACACGTCAGTTATCAAATAGACTGCCTACCAATTATATGTTCATGTTTTGTTCTTTTTCCCCACTCAGTCTTCCCATTGTTATCCTGAGAAACTGTTGCCAAAAGATGCATAATTATGGAAACTGCAAACTGCACTGGCTTGTACTGCTCTTCGGCCCTGTTGTGAACTGAGAATGGAATTGGCTTTCCAAAATCCCTAAAATTGCACAAACCAGTTTGTAATCGGCAATCATTGTAAACCAGCCTGTACTATGCAATGTGCTACTGAGTTTCCAAAAACCTGAAAGGTTGACGAGAGGTAAAATCTTACTTTTCACATTTAATAGTAAAATTTCCTGGCTTGGTGCTTCTGATTGCGAGGCTACAGTGCAACTTTGGGATGCCCACTGGCTACCCTGTAAATTCATCACCAAATGGCTCCAGAGTGAGAAGACAGCTGAAATGTTTCTCCACTTTGGGAAAGAAAAGAGTTGATTAAATTGATATTTTCTGCTAAGCAGGAGATACCATCTTAAGTTATTTTTAAGTTGAGGTGGAGTGCATGTTCCCTTATAATTAATCTTGACTGTTTATTAATATTGGTCACTATTCTTGATGGATTTTTTTTTGTTACTTTTTGCCTTGATTCCTATAAGAATTCGATTACATTATTAGCTTATTGCAGCAATATAATTGTGTTTTCATGAAATTCACCTCATGGCTTTATGTCCTGCTTTTGCTTGTTGCTTGGAATGGTGGAGAAGAAATTGGCCAGCCATTTTTATGGATACCATCAGGTTGGTTTCTTGATCTCACTGTCCCTTTATTTCCATCCTTCCCCCATAGTACACTTTTCGGCCATATGTGAATATGTGTGCGGAAAATCCTGTTTTTTTTTAAATTGTGAACTAGGATGATCTTTGGAACCCCATTCAGGTATATACATTTTGATACCCTGTAAGTTATTTTTCAGTGAGACAATTCCAATGGAATTTAGTTTGATGCTCTGTTCTCCTCACCTTGGATTCTGTCTTTAGTCTCATTACCAGTCCTCTGTCCTCATCTCACTTACCCTCGTGCAGTTAGCTTCAGCACCCCTATTCCTTTGTGAAAACCAAGATACCTTAAAAAAAAAAGGCGTCTTGGGCATTGCTGTTTTTCAAATCCATACCTTGCTGTTGGAGCCAAATAAGTCATGTCATTAATGCTGGCATTAGGAGCTGGACCCTGGATCTGTGCTTGATACGTACACTCGGTGATGGGGTGGAGGAAGAGAGTGATTAAAAACACTGCTGCATTGAACAAGCGCATTCACAAACACACCCTGGAGAGGAAGATATCTCAAGTTTCATCACTGGGACTCTTTTTTTTGTTTCATTTATTCTTTTTCATCATGACTTCATCTCCCAGTGTGGCCTGTGTAACTGGCTTGAAGTTACATAGAATGCACAGCACAGAAACAGGCCATTCGGCTCAACGGGTCCTTGCCAGTGTTTATGCTCCACTCGTGCCTTCTACCTCCCTACTTCATCTACCCCTATCAGCAAATCATTCTATTCCTTTCTCCCTCATGTGTTTAGCTTCCTCTTTAAATGCATCTATGCTAGTTGCCTCAACTGCTCCTTGTGATGGCGAGTTTCACATTCTAACCACGCTCTGGGTGAAGACATTTCTCCTGGATTCGCTATTGGATGTATTCGTTACTATCTTTTATATTTATGGCCCCCAGTTCTCAAACCCTTTCATAATCTTAGACCTCTATCTGGTCACCCCTCAGTCTTTTCTGAAGAGAAAAGAGCCCCAGCCTGTCAAATCTTTCCTGATAGGTATAAACTCTTAGTTCTGGTTACATCCCAGTAAATCTTTTTTGCACCATCTCCAATGGAGACCAGAACTGTTCACAGTGGTCCAAGTATGGTCTAACCAAGGTTCTATATAAGTTTAACATAACTTCTGAGATTCAATTCTATCCCTCTAGAAATGAACCCCAGTGGTTGGTTTCCTTTTTTTATGGCGTTGCTGCCACTACAGCTCTGCTTGGTCTGGTTGTGCGCCTCTACCTGCACTCACTTTTTCACAAGGGATCCCTTGCTGGAGATGAAGTCTTGCCATCTTATGTATTTCTGCCGCATGATGTACTGAAGTTCCAGTTTCCTCATGTGACAACAACTTGCATTTGTATAGCGCCTTCAACATAGTAAAACGTTCCAAGGCGCTTCACAGGAGTGTTATCAGACAAAACTTGACACCGATCCACGTAAAGGGTTATTAGGACAGGTGACCAAAAGCTTGGTCAAAGAGGTAGGTTTTAAGGAATGTCTTAAAGGAGGCAAGTTGGAGAGGTTTAGGGAGTGAATTCAAGAACCTGGGGCCTGGACAGCTGCCAGTGGTGGGGCGAAGGAAATTGGGGATGTAAAAGAGGTCAGAATTGGAAGAGTGCAGAATTTGCAGAGGCTTGTAGGGCTGGAGGGGGTTACAGAGATATGGAGGGGTGATGGCATGGAGGGATTTGAACATGAGGATGAGAATTTTAAATTCGGTCATCGCTGGACCGGGAGCCAATGTAGTAGGTCAGCACGCACAGGGATGATGGGTGAACGAGGCTTGGTCCAAGTTAAGATACGGACAGCAGAGTTTTGCACGAGCTTGCATTTAAGGAGGGTGGAAGATGGGCAGAGCCCCTGTTTCTAAACAAGGCCCTGTGGACTTGAAATAGTGAGAATGGGATGGAGTCTCGTGGCTGGACCTAGAGCAGAGCAGCTACAATGCTGAAGGGACTAATGTGGCAGGAAAGAACCCCAGTGACACTGGTTTATATGCTTTTCCCTTCCCCAAATTGATGTTGTGTTGCTCAGTTGACTGGTTACTTGTGCCATACTCTCCACCTTGTGTGATTGCTGCCTGTTGCTACACCATCAGGTTCATACTTCCTTCAATCTATCTCCCAAGTTCCACTGTGGTGTTTTGTATGCTTTTACAAAGTACCTTCTTTCTACTCTAACTAGTCAGCATCCAACCATGACCCCCTTGAGCATTCCAGAAGTAACTGGTGGTGAACAGTTTTCATTCATAATCAATTTTTCTTTACTGAATTGAAAATTATATTTCATAGTCCAATAGATAAGTGTAAAAGGAACTAATGAAGTGCAGTGAGAAAACAGAAGAAAAATAGAGCTGATGAAGAAAAAAGTGAGTGTAAAAATGTATAACCCTGTTGGATGTTTTTTTCCTTTCGTTTTATTTCCTTAACGCATACATCATGGTGTATTTTAAAGTAACATTTCCTGACCGTGTGAAATTCTTCCAGTGCTACAACAGCAAGAGGAAAGGTAAAAAGCATAAGGTGCAAATGGGCTTGAAACTCAAGATGAGCACAAAATAGTAAACATTCTGAAAGATTACTTCCTATGTGTATTCACATGGGAAGACATGAGAACACTCCCTCCGGAAACAAAAAATGTCCCACATAAATGAGATGCAATTCTTGGAAAGGTTAAAAGGACTCTAAAACAAATAAATTCTCACGGATAGATGGCATTTGTCCCAGATTGCTGAGAGAGGCTAGGGAAGAAATTTGTGATGCACTAAGTTATTGTGAGGAAGTCGATACACTGGGCAAGTACCAGTAGATTGGAAACAGACTATTGTGCTCATATTCAAAAAGAATGAAAAAACAGCCAAAGACAATTACAGACCCATTAGTCTCACTTCTATTCCATGTAAAATAATGAAATTGATTATCAGGAGTAAACCTGAGGATCATTTGCACAATAACAATATTGTAAAGAGCAGTCAACGCTCAAGGGGAAGATCTTGCTGGACCAATCTTGTCAACTCCTTTGAGGAAGTGACAACCCAAATAGTCTATGGAAAGTCCCTCTGTTGCAGTTTGATTTCCAAAAGGGCTTTGATAAAGTACCTTATGAAAGGCTATTAATTAAACTTAAAAGCTGTGGGGATTTAGGGTAAATCCTGGAAATGGATGAAAAAAAAGTGGCTGATGGGCAGAAAACAGTGAGTTACTTATTAGAGGAGTTAAGTTGAAGTAAAGAGAAGTACTGAATGGGATATCTCCAGGCTCATTACTGTGTTCACTAAGTCCAATACACATACATGACCTGGATAGGAAAACTCTATGCATAGTGGTCAAATTTGTAGATGATATCAAACTAGGAGAGGCAGGGCAGAAATTACAGTACGAGTTGGACGAGATATGTAAATAGGCAGAACAATGGTAGATGAAACTTAGTGAAGACAGTTGTAAAGTGCTACATGTAAGAAAGAAAAATAGATAATGGGTGTATTTCCTGAACAGTGTTGAAATAGCTAAGGATGAAGCTGACAAAGACCATGGTACTAAACATGTCCATCACTGCAAAGCAGTAATCAACATACAAGTCCAAGGAAGCACTGACCTAACTTTATAGTGCTCTGGTTGGAGTGTACTTTGAATACTGCGTCCTGTTCTAGCTACCATGAAATGAGGGTGACATTGAAATACCAAAGGCAGTGTAAAGAAGAATGCCAGGGGTCTGCTACGAGGAAAGACTAGAGAAATAGTCTTTAGTCGGGTACGGTAGCATAGTGGTTATGTTACTGGACTAGTAATCCAGAGGCCTGGACTAATAATCCAGAGTCATGAGTTCACATCCCACCACGGCAGCTGGGGAATTTAAATTCAATTAATTAAATTCAATTAATTAAATAAAATCTGAAATTAAAATACTCGTATCAGTAATGGTGGCCATGAAACTACCGTTTTGTTGTAAAAACCCATCTGGTTCACTAATGTCATTCAAGGAAGGAAACCTGCTGTCCTTACCCGATCTGGCCTGTATGTGATTCCAGACCCACAGCAATGTGGTTGATTCTTAATTGCCCTCTGAAATGGCCTAGCAAGCCACTCAGTTGTACAATCTCGCTTAAAAAAAAGTCTTAACAAGAATAAAACCGGACGGACCACCCGGCACCAGACACGACAAAGGCAAACCAAGCCCAGTCGACCCTGCAAAGTCCTCCTCACCAACATCTGGGGACTTGTGCCAAAATTGGGAGAGCTGTCGCACAGACTAGTCAAGCGACAGCCTGACGTAGCCATACTCACGGAATCATACCTTTCAGCCAACATCCCAGACTCTTCCATTACCATCCCTGGGTATGTCCTGTCCCACCGGCAGGACAGCCTGACCAGAGGTGGCGGTACAGTGATATGCAGTCTGGAGGGAGTGGCCCTGCGAGTCCTCAACATTGACTCTGGACCCCATGAAATCTCATGGCATCAGGTCAAACATGGGCAAGGAAACCTCCTGCTGATTACTACCTACTGCCCTCCGTCAGCTGATAAATCAGTCCTCCTCCATATTGAACACGACTTGGAGGAAGCACTGAGGGTAGCAAGGGCACAGAATGTACTCTGGGTGGGGGACTTCAATGTCCATCACCAAAAGTGGCTCAGTAGCACCAGTACTGAGCAAGCTGGCCGAGTCCTGAAGGACACAGCTGCCTGACTGGGCCTGTGGCAGGTGGTGAGCGAACCAACACTAGGGAAAAACCTACGTGACCTCGTCCTCAACAATCTACCTGTCGCAAACGCATCTGTCCATGACAGTATTGGTAGGAGTGACCACCGCACAGTCCTCGTGGAGACGAAGTCCCGTCTTCGCACTGAGGACACCATCCAACGTGTTGTGTGGCACTATCACCGTGCTAAATGGGATAGATTCAGAACAGATCTAGCAGCTCAAAACTGGGCATCCATAAGGCGCTGTGGGCCATCAGCAGCAGCGGAGTTGTATTCCAGGACAATCTGTAACCTAATGGCCTGGCATATTCCTCACTCTACCATTACCAACAAGACAGGGGATCAACCCTGGCTCAATGAGGAGTGTCGAAGAGCATGCCAGGAGCAGCACCAGGCGTAACTAAAAATGAGGTGCCAACCTGGTGAAGCTACAACCCAGGACTACATGCATGCTAAACAGCGGAAGCAACATGCTATCGACAGAGCTAAGCGATTCCACAACCAACGGATCAGATCAAAGCTCTGCAGTCCTGCCACATCCAGTCGTGAATGGTGGTGGACAATTAAACAACTAACGGGAGGAGGAGGCTCTGCAAACATCCCCAGCCTCAATGATGGCGGAGTCCAGCACGTGAGTGCAAAAGACAAGGCTGTAGCGATTGCAACCATCTTCAGCCAGAAGTGCCGAATGGATGATCCATCTCTGCCTCCTCCCGATATCTCCACCATCACAGGAGCCAGTCTTCAGCCAATTCGATTCACTCCACGGTCCCGACAACATCCCAGCTGTAGTGCTGAAGACTTGTGCTCCAGAACTAGCTGCGCCTCTAGCCAAGCTGTTCCAGTACAGCTACAACACTAGCATCTACCCGACAATGTGGAAAATTGCCCAGGAATGTCCTGTCCACAAAAAGCAGGCCAATTACCGCCCCATCAGTCTACTCTCAATCATCAGCAAACTGGTGGAAGGTGTTATCGACAGTGCTATCAAGCGGTACTTACTCACCAATAACCTGCTCACCGATGCTCAGTTTGGGTTCCGCCAGGACCACTGGGCTCCAGACCTCATTACAGCCTTGGTCCAAACATGGACAAAAGAGCTGAATTCCAGAGGTGAGGTGAGAGTGACTGTCCTTGACATCAAGGCAGCATTTGACCGAGTGTGGCACCAAGGAGCCCTAGTAAAATTGAAGTCAATGGGAATCAGGGGGAAAACTCTCCAATGGCTGGAGTCATACCTAGCACAAAGGAAGATGGTAGTGGTTGTTGGAGGCCAATCATCTCAGCCCCAGGACATTGCTGCAGGAGTTCCTCAGGGAAGTGTCCGAGGCCCAACCACCTTCAGCTGCTTCATCAATGACTTTCCCTCCATCATAAGGTCTGAAATGGGGATGTTTGCTGATGATTGCACAGTGTTCAGTTCCATTCGCAACCCCTCAGATAATGAAGCAGTCCGAGCCCGCATGCAGCAAGACCTGGACAACATCCAGGCTTGGGCTGATAATTGGCAAGTAATATTCGTGCCAGACAAGTCCCAGGCAATGACCATCTCCAACAATTGTAAACAATTTTACAACACCAAGTTATAGTCCAACAAATTTATTTTAAATTCCACAAGCTTTCGGAGGCTTCCTCCTTCGTCAGGTGAACGGTGTGGAATCATCTCCAACAAGAGAGAGTCTGACCACCTCCCCTTGACATTCAGCGGCATTAACATCGCCGAATCCCCCACCATCAACATCCTGGGGGTCACCATTGACCAGAAACTTAACTGGACCAGCCATATAAATACTGTAGCTACAAGAGCAGGTCAGAGGCTGGGTATTCTGTGGCGAGTGACTCACCTGACTCCCCAAAGCCTTTCCACCATCTAAAGGCACAAGTCAGGAGTATGATGGCATACTCTTCACTTGCCTGGATGAGTGCAGCTCCAACAACACTCGAGAAGCTCGACACCATCCAGGACAAAGCAGCCCGCTTGATGGACACCACATCCACCACCCTAAACATTCACTCCCTTCACCACCGGCGCACAGTGGCTGCAGTGTGTACCATCCACAGGATGCACTACAGCAACTCGCCAAGGCTTCTTCGACAGCACCTCCCAAACCTGCGACCTCTAGTACCTCGAAGGACAAGAGCAGCAGGCACAAGGGAACAACACCACCTGCCTGTTCCCCTCCAAGTCACACACCATCCCGACTTGGAAATATATTGCCATTCCTTCATTGCCGCTGGGTCAAAATCCTGGAACTCCCTTCCTAATAGTACTGTGGGAGAACCTTCACCGCACGGACTGCAGCGGTTCAAGAAGGCAGCTCACCACCACCTTCTCAAGGGCAATTCGGGATGGGCAATAAATGACGGCCTCGCCAACGACGCCCACATTCCATGAACAAATTTTTTAAAAAGTACAGGGTTTTCAGCCTTGAAAGGCGGTGTCGTGAAAGTTAAGGCATATAAGATTGTTAAAGGTACTGAAAAAATTAACCCAGAATAATATTTTAAAATAAACTATGGAAGTGGAACAAGGGGCTATCTGTTCAAACTGGTAAGAGGTAATTTTAGTACTGATACCAGGAAGTTCTTCATTATAGTGTTGATGTTGTGGAATAACATTAAAAGTAAAGGAGACAAAACCCCTGCAATCCCTGCATTTAAGAAAGAATTGGATACTACAATGAGAGGATGTTGAGATCTCTCTGGATGTATTAATATCGGCCAAATGACCTTTCTCATCCATAATTATCTTGAGATTACTGATAAACTGCTTGGGCTTCACTATTGCAGTTTAAGATATTTCCTCAATCCCTCAATTATTTTTTATTCATTCATTCATGGGATGTGGGCATCGCTGGCAAGGCCAGTATTTATTGTCCATCCCTAATTGCCCTTGAGAAGGTGGTGGTGAGCCCCCTTCTTGAACCACTGCAGTCTGTGTGGTGAAGGTTCTCCCACAGTGCTGTTCGGTAGGGAGTTCCAGGATTTTGACCCAGTGACGATGTAGGGATGGCAATATATTTCCAAGTCAGGACAGTATGTGACTTGGAGGGGAACGTGCAGGTGGTGGTGTTCCCATGCGCCTGCTGCCCTTGTCCTTCTAGGTGGTAGAGGCCACGAGTTTGGGAGGTGCTGTCGAGTTGCTACAGTGCATCTTGCAGATGCTGCACACTGCAGCCACGGTGCGTCAGTGGTGGAGGAAGTGAATGTTTAGGGTGGTGGATGGCGTGCCAGTCAAGCGGGCTGCTTTGTCCTAGATGGTGTCAAGCTTCTTGAGTGTTGTTGGAGCTGCACTCATCCAGGCAAGTGGAGAGTATTGCATCACACTCCTGACTTGTGCCTTGTAGATGGTGGAAAGGCTTTGGGGAGTCAGGAGATGAGTCTCTCACCGCAGAATACCCAACTTCTGACCTGCTCTTGTAGCCACAGTATTTATGTGGCTGGTCCAGTTAAGTTTCTGGTCAATGGATGTTGATAGTGGGGGATTCAGCAATGGTAATGCCATTGAATGACAAGGGAAGGTGGTCATTGTCTGGTACTTGTCTGGCGCGAATGTTATTACTCAATTGGATGGATTGCTGCCTGCCATGTAATGTTGTTCATGATAAAGTATCCTATGAAACTTGCAATCTTTTATTTCTTTTTACAGGCAACACAAAGTAGCAAACATTGGTATGAAACTACTTAGTTTTACACTATATATGTGACCATTTAAAGAGTGAACAGAAAGAATACCTGAAATGAATATAGTGTTGTAGGCCTGTACACATTTTGTAATTTACTGCGTATGTTTCTCAGTCTAGTAAAAAAAATCAAGAGTATATATTTTTTTCTGTATAACGTGAAAGACAGGTGCCTTTTAGCAAGCCAGAGTTACGGAATAATGCCTTTCACTTTTCTGCAGTGGAGCTTTCTGTTAATTGCTTTTAAAATAGTTGGTTGATATGCACTGTGTGGCAGAGATATTGTTCAGAACCAAAAGGAGTATTTTTGTGTGGCTACTGAGGATTTATGGTTATTTGTCAGTGATTGTATTGTTGATGGCTACACCCTCTGGCAGGTTGCCAGTTTGGGAGTGTATTACAAACCAATGTCCTTGGCCTGCAGCAATTTCGAATGCGGTTATTTAGTCTTGTAACAAGTGAAAGGGCAGCTGAGGTATAATTTTCTCAGTTTTGAGAATTAAGACGAAGTCATGGTTTTTAAAATATTTATTTTTATATTTTTTTGTAGGTGCATATCCATGTCCTTTTTTATTGGTTACAAGCGTATTGTGTCTGTGCTTTTTCTAATTTTGTTTATTTTCCGTTTTGGTTACTTTGCTGTACAGATTTTCATATAGCCACCATGACAGTTCACCACCCACCTAAAAGCTATTATACATTACATCATACATTATATCACGGTAATCTCTCTTTCATTACTTCCAATATATACTGTATCTATGCAAGAAATGTTACCATCTCAGTCATTCACAGCACTTGACTTGTTCTGGATTTCTTTCACTGTTCTTTCATTCAGGCAGATTTCATTTCATTGGCAGATGTCGCTTAGAAAAAGTTGAATTGTTTACTGTCTTTGTTCCTATAGTTTTCTTCTGAATTTTTGGATTGTTTTCTAAGTGTGAATGTAAAATTTTTTTTAAATGACTTTTGTGCCATTTTCTGTTTTTGGTTTCCGTGTCCCTGCACTTTTCCTAAAGCATGGATTTGATTTGCACTCCAGTCTCAGTCAATAATGCACATTAGATGCTGTTTTCTTTGTTTTTTGTATGCCGGACTGATTTGTTGAGGGTCTGCTACTACTGGCACTGATTTCAGAACCCGCTCATTCTGCCACTGGCCCATTCTTAATACTGACAGTTACCAACGGTGTTTGTTACCTGATGTTACATAACTTTGAAAAATGTTGAATGTCTTTTTTTGAGAGTTTTACATATCACCTTTAGACCAGTTGGTTGTACTCTTCTCTCTGAGTCCAAAGGTTGTGGGTTCAACCCTCAGCACAGACTTGAGTACATAATCTAGGCTGACAGTACTGAGAGAAGGAGTAGAAAATTGGATGAAGCATTAAACCGAGGTCTCATCTGCCTGCTGCGGTGGATATAAAAGATCCCATAGCACTGTTTGAAGAAGAACATGGTGTTTTCCCAGCTATCCTGCCCAACATTCCACACTTAACCAACAACAGATTATCTGGCCATTCGTTCATTTGCTGTTTGTGGGACCATGCTGCGCATAAATTGACTGTCACATTTGCCTACACCACAGTGACAACACTTCAAAAGTAACTCATAGGTTGTAAAGTGCTTTGGGACATTGTCTGGATCTGTTGAAGCTCTATGTAAATGCAGGTTTCTTTGTTATATGAATATCTGGCCCATATCTTCCAACGTTTGTTAGCCTGAACTATATGAACTGTCATCATGGTGTATTCTAGCCTGCCACAGATTGGACATGTACTATGGGCAACCAAAACAATTTCTTGTGTATAACCCCTGTGCTCCAAGATGGATTCTTAATCCTGAGGCAATCCATTTCCAGTCAATTCATGCTTACGGCCCGGTTTCGTATCATGGGAGGGTGATGTCTTTTGTGATGACCATGGGTCTTTTATCCAATATTGCAATTCTAGTTGAGTCTTTTTGCTTCTGCTGCAGTCAAGCCATTTGCATTGAATATGATGAATGCACCATCCGCTTTGGCTGTTTTTGGTCCACATCCATCCTTCGACATGCTTTAAGTAAGCCTCCAAAATATTGTGTACCAGTGAAGTGACCAGAGTACTTCAGTTCCCGACCAGTGCCCATGCAATGTTTTCCATTACTCGTATAGCCATTAGTGCAGGTTAAGGCCGACTCTTCAGAGTTTCAATCTTTCACCAATTCACTCATCTTAAAACATAAAACAGTGGGCCATTTTATGGAAAGAATTTGCATTTATATAGTGCCTTTCGTGACCTCAGGACGCCACAATGTTCTTTACAGACAATAAAATACTTTAGAAGTACAGTCACTGTTGTAATGAAGGGAAATGATAAAGCCTCCCAACATCTGCTCAGCTTCATGTAGGCTTTTTAAAATTCATTTCAATTTTGATCAAATTTTTTAATATGATGGAATCTTGGAATAGTATACAAAGAAATAAAATTCAGTAAATTGAAGTCAAAAATGGAAGTGATTTAAATTAATGAAAATCAGTAGGTTTTATATTGAAGCCAACTGAGCAACTAGAACTGACTTATCCATTCATCAACAACTTGCATTTATATTGCACCTTCAACGTAAAAAAAAATGTCTCAAGGCACTTCAGAGGTACAACAAAACAAAAACGAGCCAGAAGAATGAGACCGAAAGCTTGGTCAAAGAGTTGGGTTTTAAGGGAGAAGGATCTAAAATGAGGAGAGAGAAGTGGGGGTGGGGTGGGTGGTGGGGGTTGGAGGGGGGGGGTTAGGGAGGGAATTCCAGAGGGCGGGGCCTAGACCGATGAAGGGATGGCCACCAATGGTGGGGCAAAACAATAGAGATAGCTTAAAATGAATAGTATAGTTAACATCTGTGGAGGAAAAAAAGAGTTGACTGATATGTGAATTACATTAACATTAAGCAAAATGCACTCACAAACAAAGTAGCTAACCAGAGTAACTTTGTGTCTTGCTCTGTATTTGAGCTGTTAAAAGTGTCTTATTCTACAAATAAGAATTCAATCTGAGATTATTAACCTAGGATTATGCTTTTTGTTTTACAGCATTTTTTTCCAACTGAATGTTGGCACTGAGTGAGATGATTACATTAAGCTTGAGGATGAGAGAGCTTACTATATTTATGCAAACATTTATTTTTGCTTTTGGGAAAGGGATGAATAAATCTGTACTGTTTAGACCCTGGAATGGGAAAGAATATCTTGTGTCCAGTGCATTTGCGGAAAAGCTCAATGGATACCTGACTTGCACAGACCATGAATGTTCTAGGGTCAATCACTGTCCGCTGAATTAACTGATATTGGCTGTGATAACAATAGGAGTTACATTTAACTGCTGCATGTCTGTTAGGAACGAGAAAAATCAGCCAGAATTTCTTTTGTTTATTACTGTCCTGTGACACCTGCTGGAAATACATAGAAATATTTGGTGAGCACAAATATATTTGTACATTATATATTTTTTAAATTGCTGCTTATAGGGCAAGAGTTTTTAGGTAGTTGCTGTCCAGATAAATTCGGCAAAGATTCTTATTAAAGGTACATGGGCCAAATTGATACAAGGTGACTTCTGTTGCTAATAATTGGGTGGCAGTTCTTGTTAAATTTTGAACCTGTGCACTGTTCCGATCAAAGGAAATGGATCGACAGTTTGGACCAGTGATTTTGGACTAATTTAGCTGCCTGGACAATTATATAATTAGGCTAAGATGAGTGTTTTCTAACTTTAGTTTCTCTTATCATACTCAGGCTGACAATTTTGTTGTCATTGCAGCAAGTGTTTACACTGTATACCAATGTGAACAGCTGTGTCAAAATCAACTGATTGCATTCATTTGAAAAGTTGTATGCTTCAAGTTAATGCTTTTGTTCAGTTACTTGAGATATATTGTACCGATTTAATAATTTTAAATTTGTTGCATCAGTTAACCTGAACCAGCCACATATTTCATGGTAAAAATGATTTAAAGTGATTAAACATGAACCTGAGTACCCAATGTGTCTAATTTATGTGTACTAAAGTACACTTCAACTGTACAGCATGTCAAGCTATCAAATGCTTGTTTCCCATCAAAAATGTAGGATGTGCTGTGCAGCAAATGCTCTGACCCAGCAGCTCCTTTTAGTCCCTTTTCTTTTAGATTTTTTTTTAGTTGGGGGAGGGGGGGTTGATGGGAGGTGGAGTTAAGTATTATTTGGCACACTAAATCATTTTAAGATTATAGTTTTTGAAGTAAGTAATGAGAGATAACTCCAGCTACCTCCTGATAATAGCCTCTAGCCATTACATTTCCTTTATCAATTGGAAGGACATAACTGTGTCCATTGCAGACTTTTTGGCAACTGATTGGGCTAAACATTTAAAAAAAATAAAAATTGGTGTCTATTTTCTGTGGTGTGGTAGAAGTGGTGTGTATTGGTGACTTTGCAGCTATTCATTTTCATTTGCATTTGTTTTCTCTGCAATGTGAAAGCTATTGCATTATGACAATATTATGGAGCTGTTAAGTTATTACAATGTGTGTATATAGATTTTTGTTTTATGTCGTTGAGTATTAGATTTATCTAGGGGAGCGGGTAGAGGTTGGAAAAAGTGTTTGGCATACATTGTAAACTTAAATGTCATAAAATTCGGAACAGTATTAAACTTCTTTTGTCAATAATTCTTTTGAACTCCATTTTATCAATATTTAGAAACCAATTCACAGGCAGATAAAATATTGACCTGGTTAACTGAAAAAAATTCCCAGTGAGTCTTGGTGTGTGTTTGCATAAGATTTTCAATAGGTTCTTTAACATTAAGGTCAAGTGTCAGATTTATTAAGCATATAGTACATGCAATAGTATTAAACATGTACTTACAACCACACCTGATGATGGTTTGGTTGAGGATTTAAATGCATTACATTTACGGGCTTGGTCTGCAGGCTGATCAGGCCTTACTGAATTCTAGATATCTATACAAACTGCCATGTTTTTAAAATTTATTTCCCTAAAAAAAACTAAATAAAATCTGTAATAATAAGCTGGTATCAGTGAAAGTGACTATGAAATTGTCGGATTGTGGTAAAAGCCTAACGGTTCACTACTCTCCTTTTTGGGGAAGGAAACCTGCTGTCCTTGCACAGTCTGGCTTATACATGATTCCAGCCCCACACCAACGTTGTTGACTCTTAACCACTGAAATGGCCTAGCGAGCCATTCAGTTGTATTAAACTATGACAAAAAAGAATGAAACCGGACGGACCACTCGGCTGCGATCTGGGCATCAAATTTGGTCTCGACAAAGGTACATCCAGCCCAATCAACCCTGCAAAGTCCTCCTTACTAACAGCTGGGGACTAGTGCCAAAGTCTAGTCAAGCAACAGCCTGATACATAGTCATAATCACAGAATCATACATAGCCCAGACTCCTCCATCAGCATCCCTGGGTATGTCCTGTCCTATTAGCAGGACAGACCCATTAGAGGTGGGGGCACAGTGGTTTGCAGTCAGGTGGTAGTGGTCCTGGGATCCTTTACATTGACTCCGGACTCCATGAAGTCTTATGGCTTTAGGTCAAACATGGGCCAGGAAACCTGCTGATTACCACCCACCATCCTCAGCTGATGAATCCGTGCTCTTCCATGTTGAACACCACTTGGAGGAAGCACTGAGCACAGAATATATTCTGGAACACCCTCCATCATGTTGTGTGGCACTACGACTGTGCTAAGTGGAATATGTTAACAACAGATCTCGCAGCTCAAAACTGGGCATCCATGAGGCTCTCTGGGCTATCATCAGCAAGAGAATTGTATTCAACTATAATCTATAACCTCATGGCCTGGCATATCCCTCAATCCTCCATCACCATAAAGCCTGATGACCAACCCTGGTTCAATGAGAAGTGTAGAAGAGCATACCAGGAACAGCATCAGGCATACCTAAAAATGAGGCGTCAAGCTAGTGAAGCTGCAACACAGGACTGCATGCATGCATCCTTAACCAACAGATCAGGCATAGCCCTGCAGTTCTGCCACGTCCAGTCGTGAATCGTGGCGGACAATTGAGCAAGTAATAGGAGGAGGCGACTACATGAACACCCTCTCTTCAATGATGGAGCCCAGCACTTCAGTGCAAAAGACCAGACTGAAGCATTCGCAGCCATCTTCAGCCAGAAGTGCTGAGTGGATGATCCTCCTCGACCTCCTCCTAAGATCTCCACCATCACAGATGCCCGTCTTTAGCCAATTCGATTCACTCCACGTGATATTAAGAAACGGCCGAATGCACTGGACACAGCAAAGACCACGGGTCCTGACAAAACACCAACTGTAGTGCTAAAGGTCTCTGCTCCAGAACTAGCCAAACTGTTCCAATACAGCTACAGCACTGGCATCTACCTGCCAATGTGGAAAATTGCTTAGGTATATCCTGTCCACAAAAAGGACAAATCCAACCCTGCAACTTATCATCCCGCCAGCCTAAATCATCAGCAAAGTGATGGAAAGAGTTATCAACAGTGCTATCATGCAGCACTTACTCACCAATTACCTGCTCACCGAAGTTCAGTTTGGGTTTCGCAAGGACTACTCAGCTCCAGGCCTCATTACAGCCTTGGTCCAAACGTGGGTAAAAAAGCTGAATTCCAAAGGTGAGGTGAGAGTGGCTGCTCTTGACATCGAGGCAGCATTCAACTGAGTATGGCACCAAGGAGCCAGAGTAAAACTGAAGTCAATGGGGGTCAGGAAGAAAATGCTCCAGTGACTGGAGTCATACGTGGCACAACAGAAGATGGTTGTGGTTGCAGGACAATGTTCTAGGCCCAACTATCTTCAGCTGCTTCATCAATGACCTTTCCTCCATCATAAGGTCAGAAATAGGGTTGCTCACTAATGATTGCACAGTGTTCAGCTCCATTTGCAATTTCTCGGTTAATGAAGCAGTCCACGCCCGCATGCGGCAAGACCTGGACAGCATTCGGCTTGGGCTGATACGTGACAAATAACATTTACACCACAAAAGTGCCACTCTCTAGTATGAGAGTGTCTGACCATCTCCCCATGACATTCAGTGGCATTACAATTGTTGAATCTGACACTATCAACATCCTGGATTGCCAATTACTAGAAACTCAACTGGACCAGCTACATACTGTAGCAACTAGAGCAGGTCAGAGGCTGGGTATTCTTGGCAAGTGGCTCACCTCCGGACTCCTCAAAGCCTCTCCACCACCTACACAGCACAAGTCAAGAGTGTGCAGGAATACTCTCCACTTGCCTGGATGGGTGCAGCTGCAACAACACTCAAGAAGCTTAACACCATTCAGGACAAAACAGTCCATTTGATTGGCCCATCCATCACTTTAAACAGCCACTCCTTCCATCACTGGTGCACTGTGGCTGCAGTGTCTACTATCTACAGGATGCACTGCAGTAACTCAGCAAGGCTCCTTTGACAGCACTTTCCAAACCCGCGGCCTCCACCACCTAGAAGGACGAGGACAGCAGGTGTATGGGAACACCCCCACCTCCAAGACACACACCATCCTGACTTGGAGATATATTGCCGTTCCTTCATCAGCATTGGGTCAAAATCCTGGAACTCCTTAAGTACCAGCATTGTGGGAGTATCTTCACCACATGGACTGCAGTGGTTCAAGAAGAAGGCTCACCATCACCTTTTCAAGGGCAACTAGGGATGGGTAATAAATGCCATCCAGTAGGACCTGGAGTGAGGCATCATTAAACCTGGGAGCAGCCTTCCCCCCCTGGGCTGCTCCATGCTGTAATTTTTCCTATTTCTTGCTGCATCAGTTAGTGGAGGACTGCCTCTTTAAATAGAGCTCCTCCAGCTGACAGACCTTACTGCGCATGCGCGCAGTCTGCCTGACGCGCAGCTCAGCAGCGGGGAACCTGGAAGACCAGGTAAGTGGATCCAATTAGGCTGTGATCGCGCGCGGGGCAGACTGATTTCACCGGGCGCGTTACCCATGCGCCCAATCGCGAACCCGCCGCCCTCCTAATATCGAGCCCATCGGCTTCACTTTTACAGCCTCCTTTACCTTACAGCCTTACTTTTAACAAAGGGATCCACCCAAATAGGCTTGTCAGCAAAATTGAAGCCCATGGAATAAAAGGGGCAGTGGCAGCATGGATATGAAATTGGCTAAGTGACAGGAAACAGAGATTCGTGGCTAGCAGTTGTTTTTCAGACTGTAGGAAGGTTTACAGTGGTGTTCCCTAGGGCATCCTCAAGCAGTTTATAGGGTATTTCTCTTACGAATCTCAAAGGCAACCCTTCAGGCAATTTTACGGGGCACGGTTCCTGCAAGACTCATCTGCAGCCAGCGCCAGAGGACAAGACTGACGATAATCCTGAGGATATCACAGCAAAAATAGTTTTTCAGTCACAATGGACAGTAAGCCAGATTCTCCTCATGGAAACTTGCAAGTGGCTGACCTGCCCATTTCACCAACGGACCGGCCCACGTGCACAATACGCAGTGGGCCAGAACAACATCCTCTGCACTACAGTCTCTGCAGCTGAAGAATGACACTAATTAGGAGATGCAGGTAATGCAGATGAGAGCAAGAAGTTGCAAAGGGACATAGACAGATTAAGTGAGCGGACAAAATTATGGCAGATGAAGTTTAAATTGGGCAAGTGTGGAATCATCCGCTTTGGAGCTGAGAAAGATAAATTGAACTATTTTCTAAATGGTGAGATACTAGGAACTGTAGAGGAGCGAAGAGATTTTGGAGTCCAAATCATTTAAAGCTAGAAGACAGGTACAAAAAGCAATCAAAAAGGCTAATGGAATGTTGGCCTTTATCTCAAGTGGGCAGGATTACAAAGGAGATGAAGTTATGCTTCAGTTGTATAGAGCCTTGGTCAGACCCCTCCTGGATTACTGCATTGTTTTGGGCACCGCACCTCAGGATTGAGAAATTGTCCTTTTGAGGGGGTGCAGTGCAAATTCACCAGAATGATACCGGGGTTTAGAGGATTAAATTATGAGGACAGGTTGTATAAACTTGGCTTGTATTCCCGTGAGTATATAAGATTGAAGGGTGATCTGATCGAGGTGTTTAAAATTAGGATTCAATAGGATAGATAGAGAAACTATTTCCTCTGGTGGGGAATCTAGAACGAGGGGGTCCTAATTAAATTAGAGCTCGGGCATTTAGGAGGGAAATGAGGAAGTACTTTTTCACACACAGGATAGTAGAACTCTGGAATTCACTCCCCAGAAGGCTGCGGATGTTCAGAATGCCTCAATTTTGATCAAGTAAATCGGGAAAAAACAATTCCACTGGCCAGTGAGTCTGTAACTAGAGGGCATCAATTTAAGATCATTATTAAAAGAACGAAAGGAAAAGTTAGAATTTTTTCTAAATGCAGGCTGTTGTTAGGACATGGGTTGCCCTATCAGAAACAAAAGTGGAAGCAGAATCCCATAATGGCTTTTTTAAAAAAAGTGGGTAAATAATGAAAAAAATAATTAGAAGGGTATTGGAAAAAGGGAGGGGAATGGAACTCCTTCGATAATTCTTGCATAGGCACGATTGGTTGAGAGCTCTCCTTCAGTGCCGTAGGAGTCCAAGAACTGCTTAAGCTCACTACTTAAATTTCCAAGTGGATGTACCTATGCTTGTGCTTACGATGGGCAGGGTGAGTGATGCTGCGTGCTGTAAGGGTTCTTCAGGGGGATTCTGAGCTATGGCTGGTTTATGAGCAATAGCTATAGAAACAGAAGAGAAAGATATATTGGAATACTGGTTGTTAGATACCCTTTGAAATATTACTTGTTTGTGTCTGTTCAATTAAATTTAAAATTGAAGTGAAAGCAAGGCTTTCCATAGTGGATTAAAGTAGTGTTTGCATGGCTTCCGTATTTTTACAACCTAGTTTTCTTGTGCTTAATGTATAGATTACCATTTTAAAAAAAAACTGATGTACAAAATGATTGATTAAAAGCAGCTATACGAGAACACAGTCCTGCCAGACTGTTAATACAAGCTGTAACTTTTTTGTCATTTGTTTGCCATCAGCAAAGCAGAGGGCTACTTGTCTCATTACCTTAATCGCAGCTTGAGGAATGTTAAGTTTGCGGAACTCTACTGAAACCTACGTTACGTCATATTACATTGCAGGCTTTAACCCATGTTATGTTCTGTTATATTGTAGACTTATGAAAGTCATACATCTTTAACCACCATTCTATCTTTTTGAAGTTTATGATGTTTGGTCAAAGTGCAAAGCACATATATACTTGGCCTTCAATTTTTTTCCATCAAATTGTCATTGTAGATAGCTTTAATGTGTGAAAGCACAAATATTTTTAAGGTTAAATCCATTTTGTCTGATTATTGTGTAGTCATTTAAAACAACTATTTCCTAAATAACACACTCATCAGGTGGTTTATCGTGGACAGGTGACTTAAGGAGTGTGCATTTGACAGAATGTACCTGAGTATTTGACTTCTGCCCACTTCACTTCTGGGCTTGTAGGTAAAAACGTTGTCTTTTAATGGCAACATGAGGCTAGATTTGCCCCACAATTTAGTTTCCCATTGCCATTACAAATCTGCTGAATTCTTTGATTCTGAATTAGCTCTGGAGTGCTCCCAGCAGCTTCTGCAAATTTTTAAAAAAGGAAATTGCATTTATACAGCGGCTTTCATAGACTCGATGTCAAATACTTAACATCCAAAGAATACTTAGTCGCTATTTTGTAGGCAATTGCAGCAGCTAATTTGTGTGAGCTTGCTATGCACAAACGGCAATGGTCTGAATGACCACTTGATCAGTTTTGGTTGAGGGATGACACTAAGACAATTCCCTGCCACTTTTCAAAGAAGTGACATAGGATCTTTTGCTGGGCAGACTGACAAGGTCTTGGTTTAACATTTCATCTGAAAGATGACACCTTCAATAATGCAGCACCCCCTCAGTGCTGCATTGAAGTGGCAGTCTAGATGATGTGGTCGAGTTAGGTTTGAACCAACAACCTTCTGATTCAAAGATAGGAGTACTACCCATTGGGCCAAGCTGACACTGTCTACTAAACTAATAACTGATTCTCTTGATAATTCATGCTCATGTCTTTCTCCTTTACCCCCGCCCCCCCCTCACTTACCATAAGTGTCCCTTCCAAAAAGAGAAATCACCTGCATAAGAATGCACATGACTAAATAGTTTGCATTCATGTATTATGCATGCCCTTTTTTTAGAGAGGATGCATGGAGGGGAAATATGTATGTTCATAGAAGCACTTAAGTCAAGTGACATAGTGAATTAGTAACAGGACAGCCAGAACAGCAGGAGTATGCAAAGCTATTATTTCTGTTACTTCCCCTTCCCCATACGAATGAAAATGGGACAATGCCACTGAAGCCGGTAGCAGTTAATTTAAATACTATAACAGTATTTTGGCTTTTATGCTCAACATAAACATAAGACACTTGTATACTGCTGCTTGTTTAGTTTGGACTTCTGGCGAGTGGTATCTGACTGTGTGCAACCTCCATGTATTTACAGTGCTAATCCTGACTTGTGCACTAACACTGCTCCAAGCTAAACAGGTGCCAATGTACAAGTGTGTCTGCAGTTTGTTTCAGGTTGCATCATCTCCATGTGGGTTGAATACTGCTATTGTATAATCTCTTTTGAGGTCACTAGTAAAGGACCTATCCTCTTAAGTACTACGTAAAAGGCAAACACATTCTACCCTCACAATTGCAGTCCTTGGGAGCCCAAGCATTTTATTATTTGCTGTAGTAAATTGTTCATTGTTGCAAAGTTGGGAGCTAAAGTACAGTAGCTGCATGAGACTGAGAATGAATTTTCAGAGAATATATTTCAAAATTGCAAAATATTTATTAGTGTGGATGTGGTTCAGTTACTGGAAATAACTTAATTCTTTGCTATAAGAATAGAAACCAGCAATCATTGATGCAATAGATTTTTTTAAACTTCTAAATCAGTAGAAACCTGGATTTAGTTTTGACAAAAGTACACAGGATGGCACAAATCCATCGCCATTTTGTTTAAAAGTAAATTTAGTACCGGGGAGGAAAGAGAAATTCTTGAAAGTAAAGCATTTCCTTCCCCCGCCACCCAAAAAAACACTATTTGGGCAAATTACAGTTAATGTTGACCTATAAAAGTTGCTGCACTCAAAATAATTTTCTGTGCCAAGTGCTTTGAGATGTTTCATAGAGTCATAGAGTTATACAGCACGGATAGAGGCCCTTCGGCCCATCGTGTCCACGCCGGCCATCAAGCCCTGTCTACTCTAATCCCATATTCCAGCATTTGGTCCGTAGCCTTGTATGCTATGGCATTTCAAGTGCTCATCCAAATGCTTCTTGAATGTTGTGAGGGTTCCTGCCTCCACAACCCTTTCAGGCAGTGAGTTCTAGAATCCAACCACCCTCTGGGTGAAAAAGTTCTTTCTCAAATCCCCTCTAAACCTCCCGCCTTTTACCTTGAATCTATGTCCCCTTGTTATAGAACCCTCAACGAAGGCCTAAAGTTCCATAAGTGCAATTCTTTTTATATATTTTATAAAAAAAAGAAATCCAGGTTCTCAACTCGGGTGAGTGCTGTGGTAGGTCCTTTTCAGATAGCTAAGTTTAGCTGCTGGTCAAATATGGTCTAACCATACTATAGCATAAATCTACTCCTTCCTTCCATTAGATTTCTGCTGTTCCTGTTTGCATATTGCATATTCCATATCCCAACCAAGAAATTCATGGCCAGCTTAGTTTTTTTTTGTTTTAATAACATGTGGTGTGCCTCATCTGTGTGTACAGGATAAATAGCTGATTGCTCTGATTGGAAATTGAAACTTTGAGAAAATGCACAGTATTTTAACAGAAAGCACTTGGGTAATGTAACATTATGTAATTATTTTACTATTGTTCATAAAGAATTTGTACTGAATTTCTTACAAAAATTTTGAATTTCATGCACTAATCTCAAGTTTCATTCAATTCTGTTCATTTTCATGTGATGAACTAACCATTCACTGACTTTTTAATGGTTAACATTCTAACAGTCTAAAGGTGAAAAGTTAATTGGTTATTGGGGTGTTTCTGTGTGTTAGGGGGAGCAAGCTTGCTGTCTTAATGTGCTTTATTAACTTGCTGGGTGGTGTAATTGGACACTTGCCACCAGCTGGCTGAAGGGATGTTTGCTGTTAGCTTTACTAAAAATATTTAGAGTTTCTCTTGGAAAACTGGATGGTAGCCAGCGGTCACAGTGTGGCATTTGTAACTGTCAACCAAGTTGTGAGATCTGAAGGCCATTTTCCATGCTAATTATAAGAAATATATTTGTACAGTTGTATTTAATCTAATCAACACAATTGCTAATAATAAAAAACAATGCAAAAGTATTTAGTTGATACAATGAAAGTACTAGCAAATGTCTAGTTACTAATGGTGATCAAGTAAAACACTAGAAGTATAATGGTATCCTAACAGTAATTTTACGAGGGCAGTTGGGAGCCTTATTTAAATTTAACAGCAGCCGGCCAGATTTCCTAGGGCTCGGGAAACCTGGCTGCGAAATAGAGACGGGAGCAGCCAGCTCCAGCAGGTAAATGCATTTTAGAGCACTTCTTGTGGGCCAGGAAGAGCAGGAGTGCTTCCCTCGGCCCCTCAACCAAACCTTCAGCCTCCCTCCTGCCGATCGGCCTCTCCTTGCTGCAGCAATAGGCCTGCCCCATGATCAGCCGACCACCACCCCCTCAGTAAACCCCCGATCTCCGGCCTGCTCCGCAATTGGCTGACAGCCCCCTCGCACCAGGACCCCCGATCTCTCCCTGCCTCCTGGTTGCCAGGCTCTGACACCCCCCCACCGACCCCTACTCCCACCAAGCCCCAATCTCTCCCGATTGCCAGGGGACGTCTCCAATGATCCCTAGCTGCGGCCTCCTGCCACTGGCTTTCCTGCTCGGCAGCTGTCCAGGCTGTCAATCTGGCCGGCTGCCGGGCGGGACACGGAAGAAGAAAATGATAATGAAGTCCTGCCGTTAAATCCGGCAGGACCTCCGCGATTTACGGATTTCCCCTCCGCACCCTCCCCACCTCCCCATAAATATTGGGGCCATTGTCTCTTGAATTAATTCATTTTACTAGAAGTAAAATAGATGTGGTTTCTTCAAAATGTGTCACCATCAAGTTCTTTTGCAATGAGGCATCCATCCAGCACTTTCTAAAGGAGTTAGTTTGACATATCCGTAACTACTTTTGATGATCATAGCTGTTGCTCTGGAGAATTATTTTTGACTCAGTTCTTGCTTGAGGCTTGTTAATTTTATAATTCATGCCATCTAATTCAGCCATAACTATTTAACAACATGGTTATACTGACATAATGTACTATGACTATTGTGATAACTTGATGTTTTAAGTGTCATAACCATGCTTTGCCATAATCTACCGTCTTTTTGGAGATGAGCTAAATCAAACTTTATTAAAAATATTTAATTTCATACGCCATATTTTGGAGATGATAAAAATATTTGTTTGCTGTTTGTTATATCTTAGATTGCAAAGTGAAATAAAGCTAATGGATCTTTCTAGAATCCTAACTTCATATAAGCTGTTGTAGATTTTACTTACGCAGGATTTTCATTTACCTAGCTTTCAGAGACTCCAACTGCAGCATGTACTCGTTAGTAGGCAACATTATACTCTCGCTATGATTTTTTTTTATAAGAAAACATCTATCCTTCTATTGTTCTATTTCAATTTCTTACTCATTTTTCAGTCATGGTTCTTATTTAGAAGTTTTCTTCGTTTAAAAGCTGTTCAAAATGCATCAGGAGTAAATCTGAAGCTAGATGGTATTAAACAGAAGCAATATTTCTGACCCCTCATCTGTGCTGTATAAGCAAGTATTCTTTATAGCCCACCTCAATAAATACTGTCACCCTGAAATTGGGTCACAGAAATACGAACGTACAATACTTAATGTGTTTGTCCGAAATTTTTCTCTCCGCTGTTTAGTAGAAGGGTTAAGTCTGTGGAAAAATAGAGGGGAGAGGAATTTCAGACAAACTTTGAGCATTTGTACACTAGTATCCCACAGCGTAATTTCAGGCTGTAATTTCAAGGTTCTTCACAAAGGCGGAATAAAATAAATGGCTACCAAGCCAAAGGAGGAAATACTAGGGGAGGTTAGCTTGGTCAAAGAGGTGGGTTTTAAGGATGGCACTGGCAGCAGTACTGGGGAAAGAGGGAGCTGTTCCATTGGGATGGGCTTTACCTGAACCATGCTGGGACCAGTGTTCTGGCAAACCGAATAACTAGGGCGGTAGAGAAGGCTTTAAACTAAATAGAGGGAGGGAGGGCTCAGGTGGGATGAAGTTTAGATTGATAAAGAGAAAAGACAAGGAAGTAGTACAGGAAAGTGATGGGGGTAATGATAAACAGAGTGTGTCAGGAAGGGACAGAGCATACAAACACAAGAGTGCACTAGCAAATGGGGCCGGGGTAGGAAAGAATGGTAAAAAGACAAAATTAAAGGTTCTTTATCTGAATGCACGCAGCATTCGTAATAAAATAGATGAATTGACGGCACAAATAGAAACAAATGGGTATGATCTCATGGCCATTACAGAGACGTGGTTGCAAGGTGACCAAGGTTGGGAGCTAAATATTCAGGGTTATTTAACATTTCGGAAGGATAGGAAAAAAGGTAAAGGTGGTGGGGTAGCTCTGTTAATAAAGGATGAAATTGGTATAATAATGAGAAATGATCTTGGTTCAGAAGATCAAGATGTTGAATCAATTTGTGTGGAGGTAAGAAATAGCAAGGGAAAGAAATCACTGGTGGGGAGTAGTATATAGGCCCCCTGACAGTAGCTACACTGTAGTGCAAAATATAAATCAGGAAATAAGGGGGGCTTGTAAAAAAAAAGTAATGCGATAATCATGGGCGATTTTAACTTTCACATAGATTGGACCAATCAAATTGGCAAAAATAGCCCTGAGGAGGAGTTCATAGTGTATTAGGGACTGTTTCTTAGGCCAATACGTCGGGGAACCAACCAGGGAACAGGCCATTTTCGATCTGGTAATGGGTAACGAAACAGGAGTAATTAATGATCTCAAAATAAAGAGTCCCTTGGGAAGCAGTGATCATAACATGATAGAATTTCACATCCAGTTTGAGAGCGAGGATCTTGGGTCTGAAACTTCTGTATTAAACTTAAATAAGGGCAATTATAAAGGAATGAGGGCAGAATTGGCTAAAGTGGACTGGGTAAATAGATTAGATGGTATGATGGTGGATACGCAGTGGCAAACATTTAAAAAGATATTTTATGACTCGCAACAAAAATATATCCCTGTGAGAAGGAAAGACTCCACAAAAAGGGTGAACCAACCGTGGCTAACTAAGGAAGTAAAGGATGGTATCAGGTTAAAAGAAAAAGCATACAACATGGCAAAGATTATTGGTAAGTCCGAAGATTGGGAAAACTTTAAAAACCAGCAAAGGATGACTAAAAGAATAATAAAGAGGGAAAAAATAAATTGAGAGTAAACTAGCAAGAAATATAAAAACTGACAGTAAAAGCTTCTACAAGTATATAAAAAGGAAGAGGGTAGCTAAAGTAAACATTGGTCCCTTGGAGGATGATACTGGGGAAATAACAATAGAAAACAAGGAAATGGCAGAGGAATTGAACAGATATTTTGTATTTGTCTTCAGTAGAAGACACTAATAATGTACCAATGATAGTAGAAAATCAAGGGGCAAAGGGGAGGGAGGAACTAAAAACAATCAGGTAAACTAACTGGTCTAAAGGCTGACAAGTTCCCTGGACCTGATGGCTTGCATCCGATGGTCTTAAAGGCGACAGAGATAGTGGATGCTTTGGTTGTAATCTTCCAGAATTCACTAGATTCTGGAAAGGTCCCAGCGGATTGGAAAACCGCAAACGTAACACCCCTATTCAAGAAGGGAGTGAGTCAGAAAGCAGGTAACTATAGACCAGTTAGCTAACATCTGTCATTGGGAAAATGTTAGAATCCATTATTAAGGAAGAAATAGCAGGACATTTGAAGACTCAATACAATCAAGGAGAGTCATCATGGTTTTATGAAGGGGAAATTATGTCTGACAAATTTATTAGAGTTCTTTGAGGAAGTAACGGGCAGGGTGGATAAAGGGGAACCAATGGATGCAGTATGTTTGGATTTCCAAAAGGCATTCGATAAGGTGCCACATAAAAGATTACTGCACAAGATAAGAGCTCATGGTGTTGGGGGTAATATACTGTCATGGATAGAGGATTGGCTAACTAACAGAAAACAAAGAGTCGGGATAAAAGGGTCATTTTCAAAATGGCAATTTGTAACTAGTGGGGTGCCGCAGGGCTCGGTGCTGGAGCCTCAACTATTTACAGTATATATCAATGACTTGGATGAAGGAACAGAGTGACTTGTGGCCAAATTTGTTGCTGATACAAAGATAGGTGGAAAAGCAAGTTGCGATGAGGACACAAAGTGTCTGCAAAGGGATATTGACAGGTTAAGCGAATGGGCAAAAATTTGGCAGATGGAATATAATGTGGGAAAGTGTGAAGTCATCCAATTTGGGAGGAAAAATAAAAAAGCAAAATATTATTTGAATGGAGAAATACTACAAAACGCTGCGGTACAGAGGGATCTGGGTGTCCTCGTACATGAAACACAAAAAGTCAACATATAGGTGCAGCAGGTAATCCGGAAGGCAAATGGAATATTGGCCTTTATTTCTAGGGGGATGGATTATAAAAGCAGGGAAGTCATGCTATAACTGTACAGGGTGCTGGTGAGACCACACCTGGAGTACTACGTACAGTTCCGGTGCCCTTATTTAAGGAAGGACCTACTTGCATTGGAGGCAGTTCAGAGAAGGTTCACTAGGTTGATTCTGGGTGTGGAAGGGTTGTCTTATGAGGAAAGATTGAACAGGTTGAGTCTATACTCATTGGAGTTTAGAAGAATGAGAGGAGATCCTGTTGAAACATGCAAGATTCTGAGGGGACTCGATAGGGTAGATGCTGAGGATGTTACCCCTCATGGGGGAATTGAAAACTCGTCTCAGAATAAGGGGTCGCCCGTTTAAGACTGAAATGAGGAGGAATTTCTTCTCCTCGAGGGTCGTTAATCTTTGGAATTCTTTACCCCAAAAAGCTGTGGAGGCTGAGTCATTGAATACATTCAAGGCTGAGTTAGACAAATTTTTGATCAGCAAGGGAGTCAAAGGATATGGAGTCAAAGGATATGGGGGGAAAAAGCGGGAAAGTGGAGTTGAGGTAAAAATCAGATCAGCCATGGCTCGAGGGGCCGAATGGCCTACTCCTGCTCCTATCTCTTATGGCCTTAAAGGAGAAGAGGGAGGTGGAGAGCTGGAGGGGTTTAGGAATGCAATTCCAGAATGTGGGGCCCAGGCGGCTGAAGGTACTGCCGCCAACGGTGGGGCAAAGGTGGGGAGGGATGCACAGGAGTCCAGAGTTAGAAGAACAGAGTTTGGAATGTGGGGGTGAGGATTGTAGGGCTGGAGGAGGTTAGAGAGATGTGAGGAATGAGGCCATGAAAGGATTTAAACAATAGGATTTTAAATTTGCGGCTTTGGGGAACTGGGCCAAATGTAAGTCAGCAAGGACAGGCACAGTGATTTGAGAGGGATTTGAAGCAGAATAGGAAATGAGCCGCAGAGTTTTGGACGAGCTGAAATTTATGAAGGGTGAAGGACAGGAGGCCAGCCAGGAGAGCCTTGCAATAGTTGAATCTGGAGGCGACAAAGGCATGGATGAGGGCTTCAGAAGTGGATGGGTTGAGGGAGGAGCAAAGGCAGGCGCTGTTTCAGGAGTGGAAGTAGGCAGTCTTTGCGATGGAGAGGATATGGGTTTGGAAGCTCGGCTTGAGGTTGTGAACAGTGTGATTCAACCTGAGATAGTGGCTGGAGAGGGGGATGGAAACGATGGCAAGGGTACAGAGAATGTGGTGGGAGCCGAAGACGATGACTTCAGACTTACCCCTGTTTAACTAGAGGAAATTGTGGCTATTCCAAGACCGGATGTCGGACAAGCAGTCTAACACCACCAAAACAATGGGGTGGATCGAGAGAGGTGGGGGTGATGACAGTGGCTTTGAAATGGAGGTGGGACACTAGCTGAGGAGAGGGAATAATTTGTAATGTCATTTGGCATGGGGCCGGGAAGGAAAGTTGGGTGGTCAGCAGTTTACAGGAAATGGGGTCAAAGGAAGAGGAGGTGGGTCTCATCGACAAGTTTAAATCAGAGGTCATGAGGGGAGGTAGGAGAGAAACCAGAAAGATACTGGTTCATGGACGGTGCACGTGGGAGGTTTGGTTTAGTGGACAAGGGAGAGGAGAAGCAGCTGAGACAACTGAACAGATGGCGTCTTTGTGACATAAGTTCATGAACTCCAAACACTTGTAGGAGAGGGGGGTTTAAGGAGATGGTTGATAATGGAGAAAAGAAGCACAGGGTTATTTTTGCTCTCCGGGATGATCCTGAAATAGTGGGTAGTTTTGGTAAAGGAGATTGAGGCCAGATGACGTTTGATGTGGTTGAGTCAGACCTGATGATGGATGGTTAAACCCACTGTGTGCCATAAATGCTTAAGTCCGTGCTTCTTGGACTTGAAAGTGAATTTGGGAGCCCTACCAGAGAGGGAAGGGAGAGACAGTAAAGCTTTTCTTGGGGTGAACAGCATCATTGGTGGAGATGAGGGAATAGTTGAGCAAATTGATAGCTGCAGAGGTATCATAGAATCATAGAAAGTTATGGCACAGAAGGAGGCCATTCGGCCCATCATGTCCGTGCCAGCCGAAAAAGATCTATCCAGCTTAATTCCACTTTCCAGCACTTGGTCTGTAGCCCTGTAGGTTACGGCACTTCAAGTGCACATCCAAGTAAGTACTTTTTAAATTAGTTGAGGGTTTCTGCCTTTACCACCCTTTCAGGCAGTGAGTTCCAGAACCCCACCACCCTCTGGGTGAAAAATGTTCGCCTCAGCTCCCCTCTAATCCTTCTACCAATTACTTTAAATCTATGCCCCCTGGTCACTGACCCATCTGCCAAAGGGAAATAGGTCCTCCCTATTCAATCTATCTAATCCCATCATAATTTTAAAACTCCCCTCAACCTCCTTTGTTCCAAAGAAAACAACCCCAGCCTATCTAATCTTCTCTCGTAGCTAAAATTCTCCAGCCCTAGCATCATCCTTTTAAATCTCCTCTGTACCCTCTCTAGTGCAATCACACCTTTCCTGTAATGTGGTGACCAGAACTGTATGCAGTACTCAAGCTGTGGCCTCACTAGTGTTTTATACAGTTCTAGTATGACCTCCCTGCCCTTATATTCTATATCTCGGCTAATAGAGGAAAGTATCCCGTATGCCTTTTTAACCACCTTATCTACCTGTGCTGCTACCTTCGGGGATCTGTGGACATGCACTCCAAGGTCCCTTTGTTCCTCTACACCTCTCTGTATCCTCCCATTTATTGTGTACTCCCGTGCCTTGTTTGCCCTCCCCAAATACATTACCTCACGCTTCTCAGGATGGAATTCCATTTGCCACTTTTCTGCCCACCTGATCAGTCCATTGATATCTTCCTGCAGTCTACACCTTTCCTTCTCACTATCAACCACACTGCCAATTTTTGATTCATCTGCAAACTTCTTGATTAAGTCCCCTGCATTCAAGTCCAGATCACTAAGATATACCACAAAAAGCAAGGGACCTAGTACTGAGCCTTGTGGAACCATACTGGAAACAACCTTCCAGTCACAAAAATACCCGTCAACCATTCCCCTTTGCTTCCTGCCACTGAGCCAATTTTGGAACCAACCTGCCACTTTCCCTTGGATCCAATGGACATTTTACTTTTTTGACCAGGCTGCCATGTGGGACCTTGTCAAAAGCCTTGCTAAAATCAATGTACACTACATGCAACACGAGGCCCTCATCGATCCTCCTTGCCTCCTCAAAAAATTCAGTCAAGTTAGTGAGACATGACCTTCCCTTATCAAATCCATGCTGACTGTCCTTGATTAACCGTGCCTTTCTAAATGATGATTTATGCTGCCCCTCAGAATTGATTCCAATAATTTGCCCATTATCAAGGTTAGACTGACTGGCCTATAATTGCTCGGTCTATCTCTTTCTCCCTTTTCAAACAACGGTACAATGTTAGCAGTCTTCCAATCTCCTGGCACCATGCCTGCAGCCAGGGAGGATTGGAAAAAAGCAGCCTGGGATACGTTTCATCCGGGCCTGGTGATTTAATCTACTTTCAAAGTTGCTTAACCCCATAATACTTCCTCTTTTGATATGTTTACCCCATCCAATATTTCACACTCCTCCTCCTTAACTACAATCTCTGCATGGTCCCCCTGTTTTGTGAAGACAGATGCAAATCATGGTGAATGGAGGACAAAAGGCGAGACAGTTGGGAGTTTGAAAGTGTAGTTATAAGTGACTTGGGGAAAAGTTTTTTTTTCCCAGGGGCGAAGCCAGAGGAAGCGGGCTTGGAAGGTGTTAGGGGGTGTGGGTGGTGAGGGATACAAGGAGATGGTCGGAGAGGATCTTGTCAGTGATCGAAATCATGGGAGTCAAAGCCATGGGCTTTGGTTGTGAATATTGGTATAAGAGTTTATATGGAGGAAGAGGTATCTGGAGGATAGGAGGGTAATACATTCAGAGGAGAGAGGGCAAGGAGAACCGAGATGGAGATTGAAATCATCGAGGATGATGAGTCGCTCAGTGCAGGGATTGAAGGAGGCAAGAATGAGGATACCTTGGGGTGAAACTCAGAATGGGGCTAAGAGGGTTAAGTAGACAATGAGGATTTTTAAAGGAAGAGGTGAGAGGGGTGGAACGAGGTGAGGTGCTCAAATGGATAGGGTGCCTTAGGATTAGAGGGAGAGGCTAATGTGTGACATGGTGATAATGGCCACACTACCATCAGTGTTTTGGGCGGGGCTGAGGGAGAAAAGTATAGTCAGGTGGGGAGGCTTTTATACGGGGCAAGGTGTTGCCATCCATGAGCAAAGTTTCAGTGAAACCCAGGGTTTCCATGCAATCATCCACAATAATGTCACGAGCATTAAGGATTGTTCATGAGTGAACGGATATTCTGGAGGGAGATGTGGAGGTGAGTTTTCTGCAGGATTGAGTGATTGACATATTCCTTTTATGCTACTCATTGCAATTTAATCTGTGAAAGGAATAAATATACAGTCTAATTTGCTTCATGACATGAAAGTTTTTTTCATTTCAAGACCAAGAGATTAGGCACACTAATGTATCATGTCACTGCTGTCTTTGAACATCTTATGGTGAATAATGAGTTAACCATGTTCTCTCATTCCATGTTTTACTTGCTAGTTGAAAATTATTAAAATCCAGTAGTATTTTCTTTCAGCCTTTACCAATAGTCAACCTTCATCCTGAAGCGGCCAGAGCTCCATGTAATCAGTGTAAGAAATACTGTGGCCAATGTTTTAAGGATTAAGTTGTTGATTGGGGGTTTGAATCAAGAAAATTTTAGTGTACGGTGTGCCTTGTATGTGTTCGTGCTTGCTCTTTGTCTGTCTCTCTTTTTCTTTAACCGTGTGTCACTCGCTCGCTTTCTACTATCTCTCTGCTTTTTCTGTGTGTCATCTTGAAGATGATTGATAAAACATTTAAATCTTTCATAACTATGGCTGAAGGAATAGGAAAAGCAAAGTACCTGCATCAACAGCAGGACAGCAAAATTTAAACTACTTTAAATTATTGGAAAAAAAATCTTCGTGCTCCACTGTTGAACAATTGAGAAGTATGCATTCAAATTTCTTGTGCCGTTTTGGATTTAATGTGAACTCTTTGTTTATAAATCCTGCACATTATGATGCATTTTCTCAGATTCTGTTTTTTAGCATTTAGATTTTTTTATGAACAATTCTGAGGTTCAGAAGACATTTGGTTGTCTGACACGTGCTTTGTATTTTGCAAGTATACTTACCATGGTTAGAGAATTATGAAAGACACATAGCTTGATTTGATTGAAGAAATCAAGTTTAATGTTCACTAACTGCAGACATTAATAGTCATGTTTTGTTAAGGCATACAGAGCGATTGGCTTGGCCCATGCAAAATGTGAAGACCGATTTATCGAATTTGTATATTTTGGTTATATTGTGAGGCACATGAACAGTAAAAGATAGAAATTGAAAAGAAACTTAACTAGTTCAACCTCCACATTTTAATATATATTGCTGTTACTGAACCAATGAAAGTTACTTGGAATCCAATCCCTTATAAGAAAGTCATGCCCTGAGCAGTCAGACTTGATCTTTCACCACTCTGCTTTTTAAAAGGTCTCACTCCTGTTGCTTTTTCTGATTGTTAGTAACCGATCTACAGTTTTCATTATTACTTAGTTTTCTGCTCGTTGAAAAACAGTCAAAATCGTTTTCTGCAATCATTTTCAGAGGAAGTTCTTTTGAAGGCTTTACAGGTTTTATGTAATTTCAGCCTGCAAAGTGCTTCCTGTTTTCTGCAATGACATCTTGAGTAGAGCCCCCTCCCATACACTTGCCACAATTAATGCAGTCTCCTGGATTTAATGTAGACTGCCATGGACCCTCCCCAGCTACTTTTTTTCATAAAATAAACTTTATTCATAAAATTTATAGCAAAACATACAAAACAGTTGTCATATTACATTCCAAACGTACACAATAAGGATTATACAATTTGCAGGTTACATCAAGTACAGTTCAACGAAAACATTGTACATAATTACAGTTCATGACACTCTCGGGTGTCTCTTTGCATTACACTCAATACAGATTTTGGATTACAGATTCATTACAGGTACATTACATCAATTCGAATTTTACATTCTGCCCGGGGGGTTTCTCTGATTGCAGCCCCTTGGTATACAATGGCGGGAAGGCTCTAAATGGTTGACCCTCCCCAGCTACTACTACTTGTGATACATCTGTTGCCATCCATTGTTGTGTAATGTTTCTAAGTAGGCAGCCCAGTCCAGGCTTAACACAGGGACTCAATGCAACTGGCCAATCAAGGCAGTCATGGGTGTAAGAATGTCAAAGATGGTTACTTCTCAACAAGATCTAGTTTAGCATATAGGTGTGTCAGAAAGCATTTATGAAATCATTCCCATAAAGTGAATTAGTTGAGCCACCCTTTTTGTTTATATTTCAAATAAACTTTATTCATAAAATTTGTTAATGTACATACAATGCAATTCAAGTCACGTTTCAAACAATACAATATAGGTCATACAATTTGCAATGGTACATACAGTACAAATCAACAGTCCCGGTAAAGTCGCACCATATTGTAAATACAGTTCATGGCACCCTAGGATGCCTCCTTGCATTACAGTCATTACCGGTTACAGATACAGTACATTTCGTTACGTTCATTACCTGTTACTATTGGCTCAAGCTATAGGTTCAGCCAGCAGTCTGCAATCAACAAATGTTGGTTCTGGCTAAGTGGTTACACCATTGTAGTTTCTGGTTCTATTTCTCTTTCAAAATCACTTGGTGCTGCACAGCCATAAGCCAATTTTTACAGGCTCCTTCGGGCACTCACCTGCCACTCCAATCACTGTGCTTGCCACAGACCTCCGACAGCTTACAAGAAATGATCCCCTGGTACCAACCACAGGGACCTATCTACATAATTGAGCACTAAATGAATAAGGGGTCACTTTTCAGCATTCCAATTGCCAGCCAATTCCGTGCTAGTCTCAATTACACTCCTCTTCAGCAATGTATTAATTTTTGAATTTGCCACCTCCATCGAGAATGTCAATGGAATCACTGACGTAAGCACATACTAACTTTCATACTCACCTTTGTTACTTGGGGAAGGGTGCATTTTGGGTCAAGATTGTTTTTGACTTGTTGGGTTTGTGGGTTTGGCAGGTGCACTAAGGAGTTTTTCATTGGTGGATCAGCTTTGCTGCACTATATGATCTTGCCAGCAAGACCAATGGAATTGAGTGCTGCTGGAAAGGACTGAAGTGGGTATGTGGCCCCTCCATTATGGGAGATAATTAAGGCTCCATTGTATGTGGAGGTTAAATGAGCAGAAGGAATTACTTTTTTGTCCTATTTCTTATTTTGTGCTGTTTTTTGAAGTGTTTGCAGAAAATCAGTATACTTAATAGTGTGCTGTATTGAGTGCTGTATTGAAATACCTATTGTACTGTTTCTCAGCATTTGGAAGCAAGCAACTGATACCATTTTTAAAGAGATTTACCCAATCCAGACCTTAAGTTCAGCTCTAAAACCTTTATCAATTTGCGTCAAGATGTTCCCATATAGTATTCCTTAAAGACTTAATAGTGATTTTCATGTTCAGAACCCAATGTCAGCATAATCTTGCTGTTGTGGTGACCCACAAACTCGGGATTATTGACTTTTTTTTTCTATCCACAGCTGCAGCAATTAAGTGTTTGGATAAGTTTTAATTTTGGGACCTGTTAGTGGTGATGATGCACAAATTTATGCAACCTTAGAATTGGAATGCATCCATCTTGGTATGCATAGGGGCTGACTACTTGAGTTATTTTGTGGAAGTCCTGCTCTTTTTAAAAAAAAAACGCAAGCTTTAGTCACCACCCTCATCAGTATGGCTGATGATGAGTCCTTTCCCTGTGGGAAGGTATCCACATCAAACAACTTTGTGCCACACTGTAGTAACGAGCCTTATATTTCCCCTTGTCCCTTGTTGTTTCCTGTATGTCAGGGAAAGGAGTATCAGAAGTGTGTACTGGGTAAATGCTTCATTAGGATATAATTTGAGAATTAAGTACTCACCTAATGTGCATCAAATTGGCTGCTTTTTAAAAAGAAAGTATATGGAGAAAACAATTCTGTGAATTGCTTTGAAACTAGATTTTTTTTTTACCTTCCTCTAAGTGTTCAGGATGGCAGCAACAGTATTATATCTAAGTATTCTAGTATCTCTAAACATAAAGTTATAAAAATGACTATAGCAACTTGGTAACTATTGCAATAGAATGATGGACTTTTCTTCAAGTGGTCTTGCTTACTCTCTCAGCTGCAGTGTGTGCGATTGTATATATACTGGACCTGACTTCAGTGGAAAAAGAACAAACATTTGCATATGTATAGTGTCTGACATGTTCTCAGTAACTTGCTTTACAGCCAATTAATTACTTTTGAGGTTTATTTTGTAGGCAGTAGAATTACATAGAATTTACAGCACAGAAACAGGCCATTCGGTCTAACTGGTCTACGCCGGTGTATATGCTTCATGCGAGCCTTGAATACTAGCTTTTCATTTTGTTACCTGGGCACATTTTTCATTTTATCTTTTAAAATTTATTTCAATTTCCTCCGATCACTCTCTTGCAAACACACTCTTTTTCTTGCACAGCATTACAAGCTGACACTCTTGAATCATTTTTTTTCTATTCTTTTTGAATATCACAAGCATGCATTCTCAAATGCTTTCCATCCTTCAAGTTAGAAATTCAGCTCCTTAACTTGGGAATATCATTTTATGTACATTGGCCTAAGAAGGATAAGAGAAGTAGTAGAAGGTGGAAATCTTCAACAAAATGTGGCCTTCTGTTACTGTTGGCCACTTGAATCACCTGTGAAATCTGTACAGCCAAGCGATGCCCAGTTTGACAGGTTGCGGAAGAAACCTTACCTCAACCTCCTCAACTACCTACGCTCCAAAGCCAGAGAGAACACTAGATTTGTTAAAGATGGCTTCCTTCTATTTTCTTCCTCCTAATATAGTTCTGAGTTTTCTATAACATATGAATGGAGGAGCATCACAGGT
Organism: Heptranchias perlo; assembly: GCF_035084215.1. Taxonomy (NCBI): domain Eukaryota; kingdom Metazoa; phylum Chordata; class Chondrichthyes; order Hexanchiformes; family Hexanchidae; genus Heptranchias; species Heptranchias perlo. Next base: position 57,940,846 of record NC_090331.1, read on the forward strand.
CTCCATTTTTTATATCCGGAGCTACTTCAGAAACATTGCAATAGACTGCATCAATTTGGATGGTTTGAATAAAACAGTGAAGCTATCTTTTGTGTCCAGTTGTTGAAATACGTAGTTAACTACCACTTGCTGAGCCAAAGTTGTTGGGTTTGGGTTAGACTTTGGGAAACATACAATTTGGCAGCTGATACCAGAGCACCATTTCTTACATCTTTTGTGTCCCCCAACAATCATCAGGACCAGATTTTGAAATATATGCTACAGTAGATGCACCTTGTTAGGTCATTTAATTATGTAAAACAAATGAGAGTGCTGGTATGCTCTCTCAGCCATGGAGAAAAAATAAAAGCTATTGACTTGATGGTGAAAGTTGCAGAACAGGATAGATCTGTGTGGTTCAGCTCATAAAATGCAGCTCAGCAATAAAAATTGAGAGCTAATGTAATTAGTTTATCACTGTTATGAACTGATTTTCTACTTCTTCCAGAACAAAAAAATATATAGTACTGAGACTTGGGAATTTGAAATGTCACTTGATTTGATTACCCTCTGTTTTACTGCTTAATGGATGACTTTTTGTGGTGGTGAAATGGAGAGAAAAGATGAAGTAGATTTTTTTTGTGCTGTTGGCATTGCGGACAACTCTAGAGATGTGGCTATGACTTGGACCTTGTGGTCATGGTCTTCTCAGGTTCCTGTTGCCATGTCATTTAATGTGACCAAGCAATGTGAGGTGACTGTAGGGAAAGCAAATAGGGCTTTAGGCAGTCTCGCTAGGATTACAGAGTACAAAATAGAGTACAACACTTTGGTTATATGAGGCTCCTGTTTCGGTCCCTGCATTTGGTGAAGGGTATCAATTCTCTGGAGAGGATTATGGCCAGGAAGTCGCCAAATCTTACACCTCTTAGCTATGGGAATTAGCTCCAAAAGTTGGAGATGCATAGTAGGGAGAAAAGCAGGCTTAGAGATGATATGATTTGAAATTGTTAAAATGTTGGGACCAGATACGCTGTGGTTTTGAATAGGAATGGTAGCACCAGAGGTCACATCTATCAAACTTGTTGGGTTAAATGCCAGGAAGTTTTTTTGCCCCCCAATGTTTTTGTTCTCTGGAACAAACAGCCAAGACTTGTATGTGGTTACTGCATGTCTTTGAAAGGAAACTTGACAAGTCACCAAAGAAAGGATATTTCTAGTTATGGGGTAAATTGTTAGTTAGTTGTGATGGTGACGAGACATGGGCATTAGCAATTTCCTAGACCTTGCTTGATTGCTTTAGGGAGTCAGAGAGTTTTTCCTGAATTGGTCATTGGCTTATCCTTTTTTCATTTCCTTTATTTCTCCCAGAAGATAGTATTGCTTGGGAGAGGGTAAACGATGTCCAAGGCATCGGATAGTGTGGGATTAGTGGGCCTGATGGTCTTTCCTTGCCTATCTTTTCATATATTTATTTATCAAAGTAATACAAAGAGAATGCCTGCTGCATTTTGTGAGTGCTTTTTAAAATTCTCTATCAGATTTGTCAGTATTTAATTAGCAAACTTTAACAAAAAAAATGTTAGGAAAGCTGGCTATGGTGCTGCCTTCTTAGACATTTAATTGTTTAGTGAATTCCCAATCTTTACTGTGTTGTTTGAGGGAAGGTAATGAACCTGAGGTGCAAACAATGATGACTCAGTCCAGCACCCAGCCATCTGTTTGGCTTCTTGAGGTTGTGTTGCATGAGGTTTTTCCAAGGAGGGTTGCCTTCTGTGGCCCTCCACAGCATTATCCCCATAGGTCAGCATTTGAATGAGGTGCTGCCAAGTTTCAGGCCACAGCTGACTATTCTGGGTGTGCCAGCCCTCTGCTGCATGGTAGCCATGGATGTCATTATAGCAGATGGCACAGCTCTGCATCTGCTTCTCATTAACCCAAATCCCAAGAAGACAGGCCACCACAGTCATTGGCAGATAGGTGTGCTAGGCCCTGTGGAAATGATTGGTGGTTGCAGCCAGTCAGGCAACACTGCCTCTAACACCCTGACCTGCTAGCTTTCTTTTGGTACCATGTAAAGCTTGGGTGCTTTTGAAGAACCATTCTATATAACGGTCATTCAAATATCATAGAGAAGCCACCACCAGCACTATATTTACCAAAGTGAATTTCACTTTTTTAGGTGCAGGTGCTGGTAAGAGGACCTAGAGTATCTGTTGGGCATTCTGAACAACCTGGCATCCCTCCATTAGGCCATACTCTTTTGCGAAGACATCAGCTCAGTTGTTTCCCATTAGTGCTAGTAAAGGACGTTGCAGCAAGAATCTCTTTGATGTCATTCTTTTGGGAAAACGTAACATTTGAAAAAGAACTGCCAACTCTTACTGGAAGGTGGGATCAGTAGGAAATGCCACTGTTGTTCAGGTGTTGGTGAATGAATGGAAGTGCATGTGTGTTATGCATGCACGTGCACCTAATTGTATTTATGTGGAGTATTATTCTTCTTTGACTGACTATAGATTGCAAGCACAAGCATATATCTACCCCATACATACACACACATGTGTTTATGTAGAGTATTTTCCTTTTGGATATTGATTGCTAGAAGTAGTTTTTAAAATACAGTACTTTTTAGATTGCCATAATTACAGTGTGCAATGAATAAACTTAAGTATATTTGCTTTTCAGTTTTGGAACATAATAATCAGTAGCATGATTGTGACAAAATCCTGTGTCATTACTGTGTAATTTTAACAATTTGTATTCTAAAGGAGAGAGAGATGCAGAGAGCCAGTGAAGTTTAGGGAGAAAATTGGAGAGTAGAACTTGGGTGCCTGAAGGCTCTGCCATCAATGGTCAGGCAGAGGGAGGGAAGGGGATGCACTAATGGCTGGATTCAGGAATGGGATGTAGGTTGGAGGAGATTGCAACAATAGGTTGGGGCAAGGCCATGGATTTAAGGCCCTGGGGAATGGGGAGCTAGCATAGGTCAGTGAAGACATGAATGGAGAGTGAGATATGTGCAGTACAGTTTTGGACAATTTGGAGTTTATGGAAGGTAGAGGGGGAAAGGCCAGCAAGGAGAGCACTGGAGTAGATGAGTGGAGGTGACAAAGGCATGTATAGGATTTTAGCAAAGAAGAAATTGACGTAAATGAAGGAGACAGGCAATGTTGTAGAGATAGAATTAAATGGTCTTTGTGATGGTGAGGATATTGGGTTTGAAACTTGGGTCATGCAACATACCTGTAGATTATAGGGACTGATAATTTATCTTAGCTTGTGCAGAGTTTGTTTGCTGTTCACCAATGTCTTATTGTCTATCTGTTGTTAAAAACCATTTGAAACTGATTACAATTTCTGCTTATGGTGTCAGACATTGCTATCATGCCTAGTTGCGTTAAGATAGCATATGCAGAAGCTGTACTTTTTCAAAAAAAACACATTAAAACCTTGATGTTTCTTATGTATTGATTTGTTAAGCTCAATAGGAACAAGACGACTACATTCATGGGGTTAACTCTTCCGAAATGTTGCAAATAATATGTTTAACATACTTTTAATGGATTTGTTTCAGTGCTGGTCCAAAAGGCGACAATATATATGAGTGGCGATCTACCATACTAGGTCCTCCTGGCTCAGTTTATGAGGGAGGTGTTTTTTTTCTGGACATCACTTTCTCATCTGACTATCCATTCAAACCACCAAAGGTAATGCTTGACACTTCATGAAATTTCTCTAAATACATTTTCAAATAGTGGTATGGTTTGCCGTGCAATATTCCAATGATTTCTGAGTGGTCAGTCTAAATTTTCAAATGATATTCTAAAGTTGGGTGATCCGTTGCTGAATACGTCTATCATAGGCAACATGGCTTTAAGGTTACAATCATTTTATTAAGTAAGGGACATTAACAAAAAACTACTTTGCTCCAAGCTTTCTTTTATATACTAAATTCTGTATAGTTCATGCATACATTGAATTCTGTTTTCCTCTCCCATCTTACAATAGCAAAGAACAGTGATATTGTAAAATTCACAGAATAATTTACTCCAACATTTACATTTTTTTAGATTTTGATTCATTTGTTAAAGAAGGTTTCAGTGAGCATTCCGTATAAATAAATTGAGAATATATTTTCAATTGGTATTTCCTGACTGGAACCAAACTTTCCAAAGAAACATGACATTATATGTACTTTGTCCAAACTCTACAGTTCTGTGTACAAATTCAAAAATAAATAAAATTGTAATACTTGGAAATTTCCTGTTAAATCAGTGCTTATTTAGATTTTGTTCTGCTGTTTCTGAAGACCATATAATGTGATCCATTTAATCACTGAAACTGCGACTAAGTCCAAATTAAAACAATTCAACACATTAAAGAGTCAATTTAAGAAAAACACACTTTGGTGTCCAAAAGATAAGTGGGAGATGAAGGGGATTAAGACCAAGAGTTAAGCTAAATACGCTTGAACCGATATTACTGTTGAGGATAAGATATGTTAATCTTATTCACAGTCCATCTCTGTGCACTAATTGAGCATGATACTCTTTCACATTTCTATTTTTAATAGCCATCAAATAGTTCCTAGCTATTAATATTTATTTTTATATCTTCTAAGCAGCCATTCCTGAATTTGTTGACCTTACCCTGATAGAAATATTATTTTTGTCGCAGGCAGAGAACGAGTTATGGTAACATGAAGAGAATATTGCACTTATTGAATGTTGGATTGAATCTGTAAGGAAAGCAATTTTGAGATAAAAGGCTACATAGTTGAAGTTACGGTACCTCTAAAGGATAATTTCCTCTTATTTAGATTCTATCCTTTCTCCCCCTTGTCCAATCTTTACCCATTTACATCCAGTTCTGATGAAGGGTTAAGGCAGAAAAACAACAGCAGGTCAGGCAGCATCTGTCACAAGAAAGCAGTTGATTTTGACATTTCAGGTATAGTCCCTTCCTAAGAACTGAGAGATATAACAGATGAACAGCATTTAAAAAAGGTGTCTGGCGGATGAAAAAAGTATGCTGACGCCATGGGTGCAGACCACCATGCCAGGGCAGTATTCCAACTTGAGGTGGGTCCCGTCCCGTCTTGTCCCCATCCCAAGAAACAACCTGCTGGTACAACCATCTTATCCATCTGATGAAGGATACATACCCAAAACATCATAACTTGTCTGTTCTCTTCACAGATGCTGATCGGCATGCTCTATATTTCCATTATTTTCTGTTTTTATTTCTATAGGGTGGTGGTTATGCTGCAGCCAGTTATATATGTTGAAATTGCATTCCAAACAAGGAAAATGTGCAATTCATTCCATAATTGCTTTACTTCACATAGTTTGCGTGATTAAATATTCTTGTAAACTTAAGACTACTGCTACCACTACATCTCTTTATAGATTCAATTTCTTATCCCTTTCTTCCTTTCACCTCAACCCATTTTCCTTCCCTTGGAGGTTAAGGCTTCCTTTTCGGCCCTAGAGATGAGCACACTGTTAGTGACATAATTTACATATAACTTGTGTCACCATTGACAGCATTATTAAATGTTCTGTTGGCTCTATGGAACAAATATTTGTCTTTGCATGTTATCTTTAGGTAACTTTCCGGACCAGGATCTATCACTGCAATATCAACAGTCAGGGAGTAATCTGTCTGGACATTCTGAAAGACAACTGGAGCCCAGCTCTGACCATTTCAAAGGTTCTACTTTCTATTTGCTCACTCCTGACAGACTGTAACCCAGGTAAGCAAATTATGCCCCAAATGACCCAAGGAATGACACTTCATATCTAGTTTATTTGAGAAGATTTCAAGGTATGTATTTGTAGAGCAGGCCATGTCATGGCTCTTTTATTTTAAAATAAAAGTTAAAGCTTATGTACGTTGTTGAGCAGTGTTTAGAAATGGGCTGTTGGACCCAAACAATCTCATCTACTTGCCTTCACCTATTTAATTGGTTCTTGATGATCCCTCTATTGCTTGTATCTCCAGAAACTAATCAAATTGCATCTTCAGCTCCCTTATGTGGTCTTCAATATTAACTTCTTCCACAACTCTATTACTGTTTGGATGAGAAGTTCAGTCCAACATTCTTGCTCTGAACTTCCTAATTTTTAACTTGTGTGCCCTGGTATTCAAACAATTCATATATTTCAAGTTGGTCACCTCAAAGTCTTTTTTCCAAAGAAAAGTTGAACCTCCTTAATCTTTCAATATGTCATTATTGCTTACCTCTACCATGTAAAAAGCAATAATATACTTTTATTATGCCTAATGTGTGTGCCTAGACTTTGTTGGCAAGCTGTTTAACCAGAGATTGTCATAGATGACCCTTTATAAAACACTGGTTTGGCCACAACTGGAGTATTGTGTCCAGTTCTGGGCACTGCTCTTTAGGAAAGATGTGATGGCCTTAGAGAGGGTGGAGAAGAGATTTACTAGAATGATTCCAAGGATAAGAGACTTTAGTTACGTGGATAGACTGGAGAAGCTGGGGTTGTTCTCCTTGGAACAGAGAAGGACTCGATGGGCCGAATGCCCTCCTTCCGTGCTGTAACCCTTCTATAATTCTATGAAATTTGCTCCTCTCTCTCCTTATAGGTGGCCTATAGTATACATCCAATAGTGTAATAGCTCCAGTATTGTTCCTTAATTCTAACCAAATAGATTCTGTCTTCGACCCCTCAACTCCATCATCCCTTTTCAGTGCTATACTGCCACCCTCCTAACTGTAACTGGGAGGTGACCACCTCCTGAAACGTGCTATCCATGAAACACCCAGCTTCCTGTATGCACTGTAGTGACAGCCAGCCACCCCTCAAGCTCAGAAACTCTTGAGCCTACGGAAGAACTTTTTTTTCTATTTTAACTAGCTCTCAAGGCTCCTTAGTGAAAAGTGCAGTACCAAGCCACACAGACCAGGCAGGTCTGAGCTTCAGTCCCAATGTTGAATTAAATATGCTCATGCAGGGCAGCAATAAGTGATGCTAGAATTAGTTGCAGCACCCCTGGGCTAAACATGGAAATAGGGAAAGTGAGGAGAAAATAAAACAGCCAGGAGCACAAGGGCTGGCAAAGACAGAGAGTGAACCTCTGAGTGAAGTGCGAACAGAGCGAGGACTTTCAACTGGGAATTTAGTGAGTGTGGGAATTAGGTGCAGAGGGGGAAGAAGGTGCTAAATGATTTAAACCAAGGAACCATAAACTAATCCATCAACTTTTAAAACATAAGTAAAAAAATACATAAAATTTAAAAAAGACTAAGACTGAGCAGGGAATAAAAAGGGAGCCACACAAGGAATCAAAAATCAAGAAAAAAAGTCAGTGACGTCACAAGACAAGGAGGAGCGCCAAGAGCAAGTCAGTAAGTATTTAGTTCATTGGTTAGTGGCTTTGGTGGTTGGTTAGTGTTTTTTAGTGGTTAGTGTTAGATAAATGGTAAATTGCCTTAAAGCTAAACATTTTAAATAACTGTAGCTAACATGGCAGGACAGCTGGAGCCCATCGCATGCACATCCTGTGCCATGTGGAAACTCCAGAACACTGTGTCTCCTGGAAAAACACGTGCAGGAAGTGCCGCCAACTGCCAAATAGAAAAAAAAGTTCTTCCCCAGGCTTAATAGTAGGAAAGATGTGTTTTATATCCTTTACTTAGCCAGATCTGATGACAGTCGAGACCAGGATAATCACTCATTTTTGGTCAAGGGCTGCTGATTGTCACCAATATTTTGATGATGAAACACTGCCTATTGATGCACGAGAGTCATTTTCAAAAATTCGGACATTTAAATTAAATTGTTTGTAGTCACTTTGTCAAATGCTTTGAATCACTGACATTCTTCAATTATCATGAGTAATTAATTATCTGGTAACTACTACTTGTGCTTTCAGCCTATGACCTGGAAGAGTTGATCTCATATTAGGAAAGATGGGCATCAGCTCCAGCATAAAAATAACAGGCACCTGTGATATCAATGTTCATATTTAAGCATGGGAAAAATCTTGCCAGCTATTTTTAATCCTAGCAACGAGAAGTGCTTTAAGCTTACATTTAGTTGTGGGTATATAGCTCTGTGTTCCTGTAACTTCACAATAATGTGAGTGGACACTGAAAACATGGCTTACTTTTACAGCACTGTGAAATAGAGCCAATAGTACAAGTTTCACTGCACTACAAATGCAACATTTCGTATCTGTGACTTGGCTTTTCTATCATCCTCATTCTTTTTCTTTCCTCTCAGTTTGTCTACCTCATTGTCTTTTTCTCATTCTTATATTTTCTTTTATCTTCTTATAGCATCCTAGTTACAGCACAGGAGAAGGCCATTTGGCTCATCGTGCCTGTGTGGGTTCTTTGGATAGCTCTTTCAATCAGTCCCATTCCCGTGCTCTTTCCCCATATCCCTGGAATTATTTTCCCTTCAAGTATTTATCCAATTCCCTATTTAATCTGCTTCCACCACCCTTTCAATTAGTGCATTCCAGATCATTACAACTTGCTGTGTGGGAAAAAAAATGTTTCCTCCTGTCGCCTCTGGCTTTTTTGCCGATCACCTTAAATCTGTGTCCTCTGGTTACCGACCTGTCTGCCACTGGAAACAGTTTCTCCTTGTTTACTCTGTCAAAACTGTTAATGATTTTGAACACCTCTATCAAATCTCCCTTTAACCTTTTGTTCTAAGGAGAACAACCCCAGCTTCTTCAGTCTCTCCATGTAACTGAAGTCCCTTATCCCTGGCAGCATTCTAGTACTCTCTCTAAGGCCTTGACATCCTTCCTAAAGTGTGGTGCCCAGAATTGAACACAATACTCCAGCTAAGGCCAAACCAGTGTCTTATGAAGGTTTAGCATAACTTCGTTGCTTTTGTACTCTATTAATAAAGCCCAGGATCCCATATGCTTTTTTAACAGCCTTCTCAACCTGTCCTGCCACCATCAAAGATTTATGTACGTACATCCCCAGGTCTCTGTTCCTGCACCCCCTTTAAAATTGTACCATTTGGTTTATATTCTCGTTCTCATTTCTGTCTTCCCTGCTTGTACTCTAGTTCCTAGCTGTCGTCACAGTGCAGTTATCTGCAGGTATAAGTCCCACTATCAGTTTCCTTTTGCTTTCTTCCACTGAAGAATGAGAAAGAAGAAACACTGGCAGTAAGGTTTAGCTCAAGTCAATAGTGAAAGTTTCCAGTTAGAACTGCAGGTGCTATATTTTTAATGAAGGACTTTAACTGAAGCTCGGAAAGCCCTGCTTTTACAACATTATTTTGCTTTCTCTTACTTGCCAGTAAGAAAAGGCAAAAGTATACTGCAAAGCTGGGATTATTGGCACAATTTAGGGTGGACGCAGCACTTTTTCATAGCAGAGTTGATGGGTGGAGCGGGAGTGGGTGCCGAAAACCACACCAGAGGCTTGCAAGGGCTGCATTTGGCTCACACACTATAGTCAATATCACTGATCTAGATACTAGTGTTGCATCTTTTGCACTTCTGTGCTACAGTCGGTTTGTCCGTAGCAGACTTTGATCTCCAAATTTGGACCTATGTAATGTATTAATTGGGACTTCAGCATCTCCTAAAGTTTTAGCCTGAGGTCCAGCATAATAAATGATCCTAACTGACTAAGACCTTCTATAATTAGTTTCCAAACTGGTGGGAGCATGATACATTCCACAATAAATATGGAAGTGCACCTTTTGAATTGTGAGCTTTCCTGCATTTATTGATTTTTAAAAAAAAATACAAATCCTATTGTGGAATAAATCTTAGATCACCTTAAAAAGATGAGCCAGTATCTAGCATTTGGCCGGTTTTGTCGTCTGTGAGGTTGTAGTTGTAGCAGAATGCTAAAAAATATTTTTAAAAACACTCTAGGTAGCAAAATTTGTGAAGTTATCATGAGTAGCAATTTAACTTGATCGAAGTGGTGATGTTATTTGGGGCAAAAGTAGGGTATTTTGGAACTCTTGCAGTGAAAGGTAATGTTATAGTAAATCAGTAATTTACAGTGTTTTATCAGCTGGTAGTGAAAGGATATCTTGAAATTGTGTTGCAATAAAATAGTTAATGTTCCTTAGTGAACCTTTTTTTCCCCCTTGTCATGTGACCCCTTCATATTCCCTGATCTATGATTGTAATCTTGTGCAAGTCACTGTTCCTTTCACATGGTATATGGGCATGTAGGAAATACATAATGGTAACAAAAAATGAGAATTCTGGGTGATTTCTATCAGGAAAGCATCAATAGGTTAAACCTACCAAATCTTATAATTGGGACCACTGATTTACGGTGTCTGACAAAGTCAAATTCTGTTTTATTTCTTGCGATTCCAAGATTTTTACCAGTATTCTTCAGGCTGAATTCTGGGATTCTGTCCATTTTCTTCTGGTTAATAAGTGGTGCTGATTTTTATCGTTACATAAAATATTGCAACTGGGATAGTTACAGCCTTGCAAAGTTCTCTGTGTGTGTGGTCTGCTTCCCAGTGTCCATGTATAATATATTTAAAGTCTTACATATGGTGCACACCTGTATCCATATTACTTCTTGTGACATGATTTTTGAATCATGATTTTTATGTCAACATTTATAATGGGAAAACCATGTCAGTATTTTATAACGGGAAAATCCTGTGTTAGCATTTACTTGTCACACTGCAGTTGTAGGCCTCCTTCCACTAGGTTCTGCTGTGTGAGTCACTTAGGTTTGCCTTCCAGTTATTCCTGCCCTGCCCTGCCCCCCCCCCCCACACACTTTTTTTGGTGTTTGCCGATTTTCAAGTGATTTTTTTAACCCCTGTTTTCAAGACATGAGGGACCCCTCCCTGCCTACCTGGCCCATTTGAGCACCTCAATTCAGATTTTGGGACTTGGGACATGGCTTTCCTACTTCCCATCTGCCCTGTCTCCTTTCCTCATTAGTAATAGCTGACCTTGAGCTGGTGCACAGGCATATTTGCCTGATCTGATTCTGGCTGCTGGATTTGCATTTGGGGTCAGCTTTCTTTCCACCCCATCCCACCCCATTGCCATCTCCATATTTATATCCTCATTAGCAGTGGTAGGGCCTTGAGCCTACAACCTCAAGTTTGTGCTTCTCTTCCCCCGCCTCCCCCCACCCCCCAAAAACACACATTACAACCCCCTGCTCACCTACACTCCTCCTTCCTCTTCGGAGCTCTTCTCTCAGCATCTGATCCTTGTCCTGGCTAAATCCAGCACTGTACTTTTTATAAACACTTAGTAATTAAACTATACAAATGTATCGGGTTAGCGCTTTAAAAGTGTTTTAGCAAGCTAAAACTCTGTTTAACTCCAGTAACCTTAAACGGGCTTTTATTTTTTTTAAACTTCCCTTTATGGCAATGGTGAAATGAAATCTGTCATGGGAGCAACAAAACAATGTAACAACGTATCCTCTTACTCACTGACCAGCACAGCAGGATATTTGCCACTGGCTATAATATATTAAGTTTTGTGTATATGCGTCAGTCTTGGTTCAGTAGTAGTGCTCTCACCTCGTAGTCAGAAGACCTCACTCTGGAGACTGGAGCACATAACTTAGGCTGACACTACACTGCACTACAGGGGAATGCTGCACTGTCCTTTGGATGAGACTGTAAAATAAGATGTTAAACCGTGGTTCCGTCTTCCTTTAAAAGATCCCGTAGCACCATTTGAAAAAGCAGGGGAACGCTCCTGCTATCCTGGCCAATATTTATCCCTTAACCAACACCACAAAAAAAACGAGATTATCTGCTCCTTCATCTCATTGTTTTTTGTGGGACCTTGTATGTAAATTGGCTGCCACATTTCCTTGCATTGCACCAGTAACTACACTTCAAAGTACTATATTGTGAAGCATCTTGGGACATCATGCAATTTTGTTTGTTCTTGTGTGTACATCTTGTTTTAATTGTCCTTAATTACTTTTGTCACGCTATTTCTGTTACGCCTACCTGTCGCATCTAAACTATGACTATCTATAATTAACATATACTTATCTTTAACTCTCAAAAGACTACAAGATAATTATGGATGTGGAATGCTGTTCAGCCTAGCTTAGCTTATCCACTCAATGACTCAAGTTCTCCCATCGGAGCGTCCAGTTTATACTTAAACAGTTCCAAGGCTTTCATCTCCACTACTCTGTCTGGGTGTCCATTCCAAGTGTTGATGGTTTTTGCGTGAATTCCTGATATCAGTCCTAAATTTACCTTTTACTAGTTTGAATCTGTGGCTCTTTGTTCTACTCTTGCAATTTGAAGTAAATTTCTGAATGTTCCTTTTTCATTCATTTAACTATCGTATACTTCTATAAGATCAACTCAGAGACTTTGTTTCAAGGCTGAAATGTATGTCTGTCCAGTGTTTGAATAATCTAGATATCTAACAACAAAGATCAGTAACTTCTTTGCATTGCCTCAAACATTTGACTATCTCTCATGTTTGTGACCAAAACTGGACACTACACACCAGAGCACGATACAGTTTGATCATAACGTCCTCTGACTTTGTATTCTAATATTTTGTTAATATAATCAAACATCCTATTAGCTTTGCTGATTGCTGCTCTGCGTTGGTTGGACATGTTGAGAGTGAGGTATGCTGAGATTCCTACTTTGCACATTTTTCCATCCCAATTTCAGTACTTTACACTTCTGCATTAAACATCATCTGCCATTGTTCTGCCCACTGACACATTTTGTCCAACTACAATTGATGAGTTGCCTCCTCCGACTCCACTGCCCATCCTAGTTTAGTTTTATCTGCAAATTTAACCAGTTTGCATTGGGTTTCTGAGTCCCAAGTCATGTAAATTAGAAACAGTGATGAATCCCAAGGGAATCCATGCAGTATTTTTCCCCTGCTCCTCCCCGCCGCCCACCCCCCCCCCAACCCCTGTAACTCCTTAAACAAGTCCCCATTGTTTCCTGCTTTTCAGCCAATTTCTTCTCCACAACCAGGAGACTTGATACCCACTGCCTTGAGATCAGCTTTTGTGTGAAAATTTGTGAAGTGCCTTCTGGAAATCCAAATGAGAACACGTCATTTATGTTGTACCTTTACTGTAGAAAAACGTCTCATGGAGCTTCACAGGAGTGTAATAAGACAAAAATTGACGCAGAGCCAAAGAAGAGATTTTGGCTGGACAGGTGACCAAAAGCTTGGTCAAACAGGTAGCTTTGAAGGAGGGTCTTAAGGAGAGAAAGGTAGAGGTTTCGGGAGGGAATTCCAGAGCTTGAGGCCTAGACTGCTGAAAGCAGTCGCCAATGGTGGGGTGAAGAAAGTGGGGGAAGGACAAGAGGCCAGAGTTAGAGGAATGCAGAGTTCTCGGGGGGGGGGGGGGGGGGGGGGTTGTAGGGCTGGACTAGGCTCCAGAGATAATGAGGGGCGAGGCCATGGAAGGATTTGAGCATGAGGATAAGAATTTTTAAATCAAGTTGTTCCGGGACTGGAAGCTAATTGTCGGTCAGCAAGCACAGGGGGTGATGGGTTAACGTGACTTGGCACGAGTTAAAATACAGGCAGCAGAGTTTTGGATGAGCTCAAGTTTATGGAGTGTGGAATATGGGAGGTTGGCCAGAAGAGCATTGGAATAATTGAATCTGGAGGTAACAAAAGCATGGATGAGTGTTTCAACAGTAGATTTGCTGAGGCTGAGGCGGAGGCGAGCGATATTACAGTGCTGGAAGTAGGTGGTCTTGGTGATGGAACAGTATGTGGTCGGAGACTCAGTTTAGTGTCGAACAGGAGGTTGTAACAGTCTAGTTCAACCTGAGACAGTGGCCAGGAAGGGGGATGGAATTGGCGGCTAGGAAACGGAGTTTGTGGCAGGGGCTGAAGACGTTGGCTATGGTCTTCCCAATGTTTAATTGGAGGAAGTTTCGGCTAGTGCACACTGGATGTCGGATAAGCAGCGTGACGAGAGAGGTGGTGTGATAGAGCTGGGTGTCGTCAGCATACATGTAGAGCATGACATTGTGGTTTTGGATGATGTCGCCAGAAGTATGAGAAATAGGAAGTTGCCATGGCTAGATCCTTGGGGGGTCCCAGAGGTAACAGATTCCAGAAGTAATAGCATTTTGGACACTGAGGGAATCAAGGGATATGAGGGCATGAAAGTGGAGTTGAGGTAGAAGATCAGCCATGATCTTGAAAGACTGAGCAGGCTCAAGGGGACATATGGCTTACTCCTGCTTCTATTTCTTAAGTTCTTTATGTAATCGTGCAGGGATGGGAAGAGAACCCATTGCAGGAGATTCTCTGGGTGTGACTGGATAGGTAAGAGTGAAACCAGGCGAGGGCAATCCCACTCAACTGGACAAGGAGAGGCATTGGAGGAGGATGGTGTGGTTAACCGTGTCAAAGCCTGCAGACAGGATGAGGAGGGATTGTGCACTACAATCACAGTCACATAGAATGTCATTTATGACTTTGCTTAGGGCCGTGTCAGTGCTGTGGCAGAGCAGGAACCTGATTGGAGAGGTTCAAACATGGAGTTGCGGGAAAGGTAGGCACGAATTTGGGAGGCGACAACGGGTTGAATGACTGGAAAGGAAGGAAGGTTGGCGATGGGGCGGTAGTTTGTAAGGACAGAGGGGTCAGAGGTGGGACTTTTGAGGAGGGAGTGATGATGGCAGATTTGAAGGGAGGGGGAACAGTACCTGAGGAGAGAGAACCATTTACAATATCAGCTAGGAAGGGACGTTAGATAGTGAGCAGTTTGGAGCGAATAGGGTCGAGAGAGCAGGAGGTGGGTCTCGTGGACAAGATGAGCTTGGAGAGAGCATGAGGGAAGATAGGAGAGAAACTAGATAAAGATGCAGGTTCGGGGCTAGGGCAGGGGGCATTCTTGGGCTGGGAGAAGAGAGGGATGTGGCAGAGGTTGCTGAAAGGATGGTCTCAATCTTAGTGAAGTTCATGAGCTTCTTGCACTTGGTGCAGGGGACAGAGGAGAGGGGTTTAAGGAGATGGTTGGTAGTGGAGAAAAGTTGTCGGGTTGTCTTTTCATTCCAGGATCATCCTGGAGGAGTGAGCAGTTTTGGCAGAGGAGAGCAAAGCCCGATACTGCTTGATGTGATCCAGCCAGATCTCGCGATGAATGGCGAAACCAGTTGTGCGCCATGAACATTTAAAATCTACTTGGGATGTCCCTTCCTTGAAGAGGTGGTCAGGCTGAATCAATCGTGACTGCTGTTTACTAAGTTAATATTGTGCAGATACTCTTCAAGTTTACATCTAATAATTAATTCCATTATTTAAGACTGATGGGTCTGTAGTTGCCTTAGCCTTTGTCCTTCCAGCTCTTGCCTCTAAATCAGGTGTTCTGTGCTCCCTGCCTGAGGCCTATTCTATCCCTCCCAAATCCCTCTATTAACAGCCCTGGCGTGGCCCCGACCCCAGGGAAAAGAAATAAAAGGCAGTTCCCCAGCTAGGGTAGGGAAAACCTTCAGGGAATTGCATCTCCACAAAGAAAAGCTGTGTTCCTGTTGGTGTCCAGGAACAGCTTTAAGTTAATTAAGTGCTTTTAAAAGCTTTTCTGTGACTTTACAAAATGCTTAATTAATAGCTGAGACTTTTTATGCGGAGGCTGAAATCTTTAGCTGGGAACTCACTTGTTAATTAAATGACGAGTAACATTGATACAAGCCCTGTTTGCTGTTTTTTTTTTAAAGTGTTCTGGCTCATTGTTTGGAGAAATCATTCAGGTTTTTAAACCTTGGAGGGAGGGAAAATATTCCCCTTCGATATTTCTGTCTCTTATGTCGCTGTTATCACCTCTCTGTGCTCTCTCTGAGCACCCAAATACCTTTTCTTGCATTTTACCGCTCCCGACCCAGCCTGACAAAACCTCTGTTGCCATATTTTTTTTCTTTTGTAAACAATTTTACAACACCAAGTTATAGTCCAACAATTTTATTTTTAACCCCACAAGCTTTCGGAGGCTTCCTCCTTCCTCAGGTGGTGTGGAAATTACATTTTTGAATCCTTCGCATTTTAAAATCACAGAACAATGCCTGGTGATTACTGCCCGTTGCCAAGGCAATCACAGTGAGCAGACAGAAAGGTGTCACCTAAAAAGGCCACCGAATATACAAACCACCCCAAAAAAAAGAGAGATAAGGAAGACAGTCAATGACCCGTTATATTAAAAACAGATAACATTTGTTCGCTGGTGGGGTTACGTGTAGTGTGACATGAACCCAAGATCCCGGTTGAGGCCGTCCTCATGGGTGCGGAACTTGGCTATCAATTTCTGCTCGACGATTTTGCGTTGTCGTGTGTCTCGGAGGCCGCCTTGGAGTATGCTTACCCGAAGGTCGGTGGCTGAATGTCCATGACTGCTGAAGTGTTCCCCGACAGGGAGAGAACCCTCCTGTTTGGCGATTGTTGCGTGGTGTCCGTTCATCCGTTGTCGCAGCGTCTGCATGGTCTCGCCGATGTACCATGCTCCGGGGCATCCTTTCCTGCAACGTATGAGGTAGACAACGTTGGCTGAGTCACAGGAGTATGAACCGTGCACCTGGTGGGTGGTGTCCTCTCGTGTGATGGTGGTATCTGTGTCGATGATCTGGCATGTCTTGCAGAGGTTACCATGGCAGGGTTGTGTGGTGTCGTGGACGCTGTTCTCCTGAAGGCTGGGTAATTTGTTGCGAACGATGGTTTGTTTGAGGTTGGGTGGCTGTTTGAAGGCGAGTAGTGGAGGTGTGGGGATGGCCATAGCGAGGTGTTCGTCATCATTGATGACATGTTGAAGGCTGCGGAGAACATGGCATAGTTTCTCCGCTCCGGGGAAGTACTGGACGACTAAGGGTACTCTGTTGGTTGCGTCCCGTGTTAGTCTTCTGAGGAGGTCTATGCGATTTTTCGCTGTGGCCCGTCGGAACTGTCGATCGATGAGTCGAGCGTCATATCCCATTCTTACTAGGGCGTCTTTCAGCGTCTGTAGGTGTCCATCGCGTTCCTCCTCGTCTGAGCAGACCCTGTGTATTCGCAGGGCCTGTCCATAGGGGATGGCCTCTTTGACGTGGTTAGGGTGGAAGCTGGAAAAGTGGAGCATCGTGAGGTTGTCCGTGGGCTTGTGGTAGAGTGAGGTGCTGAGGTGCCCGTCTTTGATGGAGATTCGTGTGTCCTAGAAAGAAACTGATTCTGAGGAGTAGTCCATGGTGAGCTTGATGGTGGGATGGAACTTGTTGATGTTATCGTGTAGTCTCTTTAGTGATTCCTCACCGTGGGTCCATAGAAAGAAAATGTCGTCGATGTATCTGGTGTATAGTGTTGGTTGGAGGTCCTGTGCAGTGAAGAAGTCGTGCTCGAACTTGTGCATGAAAATGTTGGCGTATTGGGGTGCGAATTTGGTCCCCATGGCTGTTCCGTGTGTTTGGGTAAAGAACTGGTTATTGAAGGGGAAGACATTGTGATCCAGGATGAAGCGGATGAGTTGTAGGATGGCGTCTGGAGATTGGCTGTTGTTGGTGTTGAGTATTGATGCTGTCGCAGCGATGCCGTCATCGTGGGGGATACTGGTGTATAGTGCCGAGACGTCCATCGTGGTGAGAAGTGTTCCTGGTTCAACAGGTCCGTGGGTACTGAGTTTTTGTAGAAAGTCTGTAGTGTCGCGACAGAAGCTGGGGGTTCCCTGCACGATGGGTTTCAGGATGCCCTCGATGTATCCAGAGAGGTTCTCACACAGGGTTTCGTTGCCTGATACGATAGGACGTCCGGGTGTGTTGGCTTTGTGTATCTTTGGGAGGCAGTAGAAGCCTCCCACGCGGGGAGTACGTGGGATGAGAGTGCGTAGGATGTTTTGAAGGTCTGGATCGAAGGTCTTGATCAGTTTGTTGAGCTGATGGGTGTGTTCTTTGGTCGGGTCTGCGGGTAACCGTCTGTAGTGTTCCTGGTTGTCCAGTTGTCGGTATGCTTCTTTGCAATAGTCCGTTCTGTTCTGTATGACGATGGCTCCTCCTTTGTCCGCTGGTTTGATGACGATGTTGCGGTTGGTCTTGAGAGCTTTGATGGCGTTGCGTTGTGCTCAGGTGACATTCTGGACTGTTTTCCGAGTGCGGCTGATGAATCTGGCATAGACGCATTTCCTGACAGCTTGAGCATACATGTCAAGCTGAGGGCAGCGACCCTCTGGAGGACTCCAGTGAGACTCTTTCCTCTTCAGTTGCTGTATCGCGGATCCCTCATGGACTACTCCTCAGAATCAGTTTCATTCTTGGACACACGAATCTCCATCAAAGACGGGCACCTCAGCACCTCACTCTACCGCAAGCCCACGGACAACCTCACAATGCTCCACTTTTCCAGCTTCCACCCTAACCATGTCAAAGAGGCCATCCCCTATGGACAGGCCCTGCGAATACACAGGGTCTGTTCAGACGAGGAGGAATGCGATGGACACCTACAGACGCTGAAAGACGCCCTAGTAAGAACGGGATATGATGCTCGACTCATCGATCGACAGTTCCGACAGGCCACAGCGAAAAATCGCGTAGACCTCCTCAGAAGACTAACACGGGACGCAACCAACAGAGTACCCTTCGTCGTCCAGTACTTCCCCGGAGCGGAGAAACTACGCCATGTTCTCCGCAGCCTTCAACATGTCATCAATGATGACGAACACCTCGCTACGGCCATCCCCACACCTCCACTACTCGCCTTCAAACAGCCACCCAACCTCAAACAAACCATCGTTCGCAGCAAATTACCCAGCCTTCAGGAGAACAGCGTCCACGACACCACACAACCCTGCCACGGTAACCTCTGCAAGACATGCCAGATCATCGACACAGATACCACCATCACACGAGAGGACACCACCCACCAGGTGCACGGTTCATACTCCTGTGACTCGGCCAACGTTGTCTACCTCATACGTTGCAGGAAAGGATGCCCCAGAGCATGGTACATTGGCGAGACCATGCAGACGCTGCGACAACGGATGAACGGACACCACGCAACAATCGCCAAACAGGAGGGTTCTCTCCCTGTCGGGGAACACTTCAGCAGTCATGGACATTCAGCCACCGACCTTCGGGTAAGCATACTCCAAGGCGGCCTTCGAGACACACGACAACGCAAAATCGTCGAGCAGAAATTGATAGCCAAGTTCCGCACCCATGAGGACGGCCTCAACCGGGATCTTGGGTTCATGTCACACTACACGTTACCCCACCAGCGAACAAATGTTATCTGTTTTTAATATAACGGGTCATTGACTGTCTTCCTTATCTCTCTCTTTTTTTGGGGTGGTTTGTATATTCGGTGGCCTTTTTAGGTGACACCTTTCTGTCTGCTCACTGTGATTGCCTTGGCAACGGGCAGTAATCACCAGGCATTGTTCTGTGATTTTAAAATGCGAAGGATTCGAAAATGTAATTTCCACACCACCTGAGGAAGGAGGAAGCCTCCGAAAGCTTGTGGGATTAAAAATAAAATTGTTGGACTATAACTTGGTGTTGTAAAATTGTTTACAATTGTCAACCCCAGTCCATCACCGGCATCTCCACATCATATTTTTTCTCAGCAGCAGCGTACAATCACCTTCCCACTGTTCCCTCTGCACAGGATTTACCTTCCAGTACCCCCATGTCCATTAACTTGACTGCTTCTTCCCATTTTCAAGTGCACCCACACCTTTTGATGTCTTTCCCCCCCCCCACCCCACAATCTCCTCCTGCCCCCCACCCCCAATTGTTGCCCCATATGCCACCTTCTAGATCTTCCAGACCCAGGTACCCCTTTCCAATGACCCAAACACAAGAAGTCAACTCTCATGCCTTTCAGACACTCTCTCCTCCCCCCACCCCCCGTCTTCGAATTCTCCTAGTTCTTACGCCCCAGGACCTTGCTCTCTTTCTGCATCTTCTTCCTCCCTGAACTCCTACCAGACCCTGGTTTTCCCTTAAGTGCATCACACCCCAGCACCACAATCCCAGCATCAACGTACCCCAAATCCTCATCCCACCACTGCCACACCCTGATGTGCCATTCCTATACCTTGGATCTTCCCCTCCCAATATTTCCACACACAGCAATCCCTCTTTCCAATAGTTGTGGACCGTCAGCAACACTCTGCTCCTGCCAAACCCCACTATCTCCTTTCTGTGCTTCCTGACCCTCAACACCACCCTCTTAACTTTGTGTAACCAGGTGGTGCTCCCCACTTCTCTACATGCACTACTTGCAACTTATTTACCTGCATCCTGGAATGTCTTCCCTTCATCATCTGCATATGGGCTTTAAAAAAACCGCATGGGATAAAACTAACGAAATACTTAAAAGAATATATACTAATAGGACCACAGATTTACATTTTTCATTTAAAAATGCACATAACAATTGGAATTTGACCAAAAACTATCACTTACAATACTCCCACAATAAAATAACTAATAAAAATGCAATTTGACTTATTCAACCTATGTTCATCAATGGCCGTGATAACACTTTGTACATAATACTGGATGAACTCCCCACTTCTCTACATTCAAGTAGTGCATGTAGAGAAGTGGGGAGCACCATGTGGTTACATAACGTTAAGAGTGTGGTGTTGAGGGTCAGGAAGCACAGAAAGGGGATAGTGGGGTTTGGCAGGAGCATTGCCTTTAACTCACTGAGAGCGATGCAATAGGAGATGTGCAAGTCATATAAAAATGAGACCTGCAGTTGGCATTTCCTATTTATCAAAGGAAGGTAAAAATTAACAAAGGAAGGTAAAAACTAACAGATATGTGAAGTGTGACAAAGGAACTCTCAGGAACATGGAATACCAGAGTCGGGAGTCTGCACTTAACCAGTGTTAGACTTAGTAGTGTTCATGAATCTCTTGTGGCAGTGCTCATGGTGCGTCAAAGCTTATGCTGTATTACCCAATGTAACTTAATATAATATCAGCTGATCAGCTCTCTGATTTATGGTGACCGAAGTTGTCCAATTGCATTTAATTACTAGGTATGGTGGGAGTGTTATGTTGAGGCTAAATTTTCATGATTGTGTTTGTGTATTTGCACATCGTGATTGATAAAAAGAGGAAGATTATATGGTTTAATGGAGAATTTATTATTGTATTAGTATATTTTAGGTGTTGAGAATAAAAGGAATTTTGATTTAAAAATAAAAAGACGTAAAATAAATCAAGTAGTAAAGATTATATAGAAATTGGAAAAATAATTCTTAGTTTTTTTATGTAATTGTAGAGATTTAGGAATGAAGGAAATGGAAATTAAAATAAATACATTTGAATTATCTACTATTAAAAATCTTAGGTCTGCATGCACTTCAGGTCAGCTTTTTGCATCATAAATTCCTGTGTCCACATTTATAATAGATGATTAAAACTTGTCTGTAATCATACCGTTTCTCCCCACCCCCCCCCCCACCGCGGGATGCCCTGCAGCATCACTCTAACAGGAGGGTGTAATGATGAGTTTACAATTTATGTTCTAAATGTGGACATAGGAATTTATAATGGCAATGTTCCCTGGTACCCTTATCCCCATCCTCTAACCTTTCTTCATCTGAAGACTACACTTAGTCTTGACTCCCTGGGTGCTACATCACGGGAGATTAACTAGTAATGTGTTAAACTTGGTGTGTGGGACGTACATTCCATTGACAAGTTGTATGTAAACTAACTGTTTAGGCAATTCTCAATATAAAAGTGTCTGCATTTTTGGCTATTACTTATGACACCTGTAGGCGGCACTGTGTGATCACATCTTCCCTACCACAAAACACCCACCTGCAGATTACTCGTATTGAACCACTTGGAATGTACAGCCTTCAGTTGCACATCTCCCACCAGTGTTGACGCTGTGGTATGAGTTGCCCTGGTCTGTTTTGCAACCATCTCACATTGTCTAACACTGTTTCACCTCACTCCTTACTCTGCCCTGCTCCATTCAATTTTTATTTTACCGATTGCAAATATCTAATGGACCATTTCACACCATTCCCAACTCTGCCCCTTTCTATTCCAAATTCATCTGCACTGATATTACATATCCCTGGCTGCCTGCTACGGTGTTCCGTGCCACGAAATGAAACAATCCTACATTGTGGTTGTTGCTTTTGCAAGACAGCTGCCTAACAAAATGTGATCTGACACACACACATACTGTAGACCTGATTTCTTGTATGAAGAATCAAGTAGGAAAAATTAGAGAAGGACAATGAAGAGTCAAATATAAGGGTGCTGAACACCCTAATGGGCAAAGTTCAATGATGTAAAAGTTAACTGGGCAGAAAAAATGTTTAAAAAATGGGTCGGCAGATGAGTCATAGAAAATGTTCAAATCTGACATGCAAAGAATGAAAAATATATATTTTCTATAAGGCTAAAAGGTGCTGTATCAAAGTATACAGTTCAGTGGATAAAGTTAGGGCTAATATACTAACGATA